>NW_024345601.1:15831993-16431993 GCF_902729225.1 Pteropus medius
AGACTTCTTCAATAAATCTACCCAAATCATTTTTATTTTAGAAGAAGAAAAAACCTGAATTACTACTTCAAGGCCTTTGTTTTAACTCAATAACGTATGCCTTCTCTGGTCTGAATCTAATAACCTCAGCTCCCCTGTGGGAATGAAGGGAGAATAAATCAAAGTAATTATTTCTGGAAAGTAGCTAATGTACGAATGTATTTTCTCCCACAATAAAATTTCCCATACGCATATACACAGCATCCTTCTTTGAAATGGGCCGATCAAAAATTATAAAGCTGAGGGTCCAGAGAGAAACTGATTTATATACTTTTCTACATTTCCTTAACTATGCTTTGATTCTTTCCGGCCTGAGCGCCAACATTTATCGGCTTAAATATGTAGAGAGGTTTTGATGTAGAGAAGAGAGTAAGGGGGATTTACGTTTGTTCTGCTTTGCCATTAAAATTCCACTTTTAATAGGCCCTTGAAATGTGTACTTTGGCTAATATCCTAAATTTATCCCCATAGAGTTTTTCATGCAGGTGCCCAACTCTCTGCTGGTGAATGAGCAGAAAGAAGCAGTGTCAACAGAGGCCAACTCTAGTGAAGTAGGGTGGACCCCTGTCTCATGACCAAACAGAAGACAACAAGCACCAAGTGCTATGCAGTTCCTCCCCAAATATCTCAGTCAGGCCAGTCTTCTTGGATCGTCACAGGGATTGGGTATAAAAACACATACAGAAAATCATTACTCTCTCCCAAGACCTTCCATCAGCCAAATCCTCCTCCCTAAGCTCCTGTGCTTTTAACAGAATGTGATATTTGCAAAATGTAGATTTGATAATAAGGAAATGTATATTTGATCTTGAATATGCTTGCCACTGCCTCCAACAATCAGATTTCTGAAAATGCAGAATCGCAGTTAATTATGCAAAGGGCAGATCCAGCTTTGTGTAGTCTATTGTTTGTAAGCCTGTCCCTGGCGTTAGTTACTCATGATATTCAGGAAAGCAACCTCATACAGACCTGCAGCTGTGCCCGCATAGTGAAGGGTGCTGGGGGAATAATGCCGGCTTGATGTGCATATAAACTAGGTGAGCTTACCATTCCCTCCATATGTTCCTCATTCTTGTCTGCATTTGTGGCTGGCAGCATTTCCAATAACAATGGCCACCTCATGAACAACCCAGATTACAGATCAGTGACAAACAACAGCCTTGCCATGCTCAGGGACTGACAGGTCTCCCATATAAGGCACACTCCTTCCCACAAACCAGCTTTCACTTTCATTCAGAATACAGACAGGGCTAGAATGCACAAGCAGATTTTTAAACTCAACAGTTTAGTTGTCTCTTATTAAAGGAAAAAAGTCTCTTATTAGAGTCCAAAGGAATACACAAAAAGGTATACATAGATTCATACACAAGCAGTAAATGGCATTGCAACTTAAAACAGCAAAAGCTGGAACAACTCAGATTTCCTATTAGGAGAGTACGAAAGAAATTATATAGCTAACGGCAGAACTCCATGAGGCCCTTAAAAAGAATGGGTTAGATATACAGGCAGGGGATTTTTAAATGTCCTTGGTTTTACATTAAGATAAAGAAGCAGATTCCAGAAAAATCCTATTTTCATTTATGCCTAATATGTGAATATGTGTGTATATAAAGCATCTGGTGTGTATTCTATTTCATTTACATAGAAAATATTCTAGAAGCACATACACCAAATTGTTGATTGTGGTTATCTTTAATGGCGGAGAGAAGAAAGGATGAAGGTAGGTACAAATAAGGGAAAACTTTCACTTTAAAATTTCTGTTAATCTAAATGCATTTGTTCTACAAATAGGTACAATTGTAATCAGTGAAATGGATAAAAATAAACAACATAGACTCTCATACATTTACAGGAATGGCAGAATCCCCTCATGACAAACCACCTGAGCTCTGTGATGTAAATTATATAATCAGATCACTTACCTCCTAGCTTAATAACTTGCCCATGGCTTCCAACTGCTCTTATAATCAACATTCTTCCCAAGAGTCCCAGAGCTCTGTTGCCTCCAGGTTCATTTCTTCTTTGCCTCTCACTAACTGGGCCCAACCACAGGCACCTACTTTTCTGACTCTCAAACGCATCAAGCTGATTTGGGCCTTTGCTCCAAATCCTCTGTCCAAAAATATCAGTTCTGAGACCTTAACTCCAACTTCAGAGGTTCCCTTCTCACGTTCTCTGTCACGCCCTAGCTGATTTCCTTTACAGCTCTTACTTCTCTCTGCCAATTATGTTATCGCCCACCTCTTTTGAGGTCCACAAGGATGGGAACAGTCTTGTCTCTTGCTTTCCGGTGCCTGGCAAAGTACCTGGCAAACAGTAGACATTCAATAACTCGTGCTAAATCAACAAATACCTACCAGAGTCAGGTGTTAGAAAATGCATCTCCTGAGAGAAAGCTGATCGGTAAAACTGGACTTTTTCAAAATCAATTTTACCTTCTCAGATATGAAACAAAATTGACAGAACATGTATCTGACCAGAAACCAGATGCCTAGATCACCATTCACCAGCCAGAAATGCAGATTACAGAGAATTCAAAGTTAGGATGAGGTTTATATTCACTGATATTTCAAGGAAGTCCCTCAACATTTATTGATCCATGAATCCTCACCACAGTTGGAAAAGGCAAAAAAGAAGTTTCTCCATGACCACCTTTCCTGAGTTGTCAATACAAACAACCAAATGAACCCTGAGGAAGAGCAAATATTCAGCCAGGCTGGTCTTAACTGGGACCAGCAAAATAGCCTACTCAAAGTAGACATAACAGGGACTATTGAGATACAGGGGCCCATATATGTCACTTTCCAATCTTCCATCTCTCAGACAGGACTTGTCAACAGACCCTTCATATGCCACTGCTGTTCTGGCAGGGTACTTGGTGTTAGATTCCATCATATGCCTTCATATACAAGAAGAATCACACCTATGATAACCTGGTTTTTCCATGTTCTCTATCTCGGTCACCTTAGGAGAGGACAAGAATTTGAATTTTTATTTAAAACCAGGTAAAATAAAATAAAATAAAATAAAATAAATAAATAAATAAATAAATAAATAAAAGTAGGTAAGGTCAGAGTACGGTTTGTTCGGGAGACTTTCACACCACTGACAATATTTGCACCTGGGTTTCCTCATTAAAAACACACACGCAGAAAAAAGCAAAAGATTTCCTGGCTGAAAATGTCAAGGAACAAATTTTGGTGGGTGCTAACACCCACACTAAACAATCCATTTGTAGCAACAGACAACAGCAAATAGATTAATACAGCAACTTTGCCTGTCCTCACAGTCACTCTAGGAAAATTATAGGGCAGGAAAAGGGGGTGGGGGGTAAGACCTGCCATTTAAGGCATATAACAACTTTTCTGCACATGTACTAAACCCTCTCAGAGATTTTTTCCTTCTAGTGGCTTGTATTTAAGAATTTAAGTTAAAAGGGGAGGGGCAAATAGGAAGTTGCTCAATGGGCATAAATTTTCAGTTATGCGAGATGAAAAAGTTCTAGAGATCTGCTGTACAACACTGTGCCTATAGTAGCAATACTGTATTATATGCTTGAAAATTTGTTAAGGTGGCTCTCATGTTACATTTCCTTACTAAAAAATTAAAAATTTTTAAGAATTTAAGTTCACTAATTTAATTGTATTTAAGAATATATATAATTTTTATACATATATTTTATATATTTACTTCTATGTATTGTGTACATACATATGTGTATATATGTGTGTACACACACATACACCCACACACACTTTTCAACTCTTCAAATGTTTTCTTTTAATTCTTTTCTTGATTACCTCCAAGGCAGATGATGACATGAAACCCAAGGGTAATTACATTTATGTGTAACAGAAATGGGCCTAAAACATGCACTTTTTGCTGCTCAAGTTGAAAAAATGACTTCTTTCTGGGCTACAGGGAAAATGAAAGAAGATCCACTCACTGAGCCCCTCCAGCTGGTGGAGAAGCTGTGAGACGTCCCTCTGGGGGTCAACTAAGGTTCGGCACTGTTCACAGACAGCCGTTTCTCTCCTGACTCTTCCTCACCTCTGAGTCTAGTCATACCCGTCATCAGCACACAACGAATGCCCAGGGCAGGACATACAGCACTGCCTCAAAATCCCAGTTCTACAACTCAGGGCAAGTCACCGACTCTCTAAGCCTCCATGCCCTCTCCTATAAAATTGGAATAATGACACCTATATCTCATAGGATTGTTCTGAAGATTAAATGAGACACAACATAAAAGGTATCTAGCACAGCGCCCAAAGCATGGTAAGAAAATCAGTATTTAAGACTGTCCTACGGTTAAACGTTTAGATCAGATCTAAACCTCTCAGACCAAAACAGGAACTCTACAAAAATCCCTTGGCTCCCAGGCCATGATTTCTGCCAGAATATAAAACCCACAGCTGTTACGTTCGGAACCTAAAAAGCTAGAAAATATAGAATTAAAAAAAAAAAAAATAGGAAGCCTCCTCCATTGCTAGCCGATGGTGTTAGTATCAACATAACTAAAGAAAAAGGTCATAAAACAGAAAAGGGGTTGGTCAGCTAAGAAAACACTAAAAAGGTTGCTTGGCGGATCCCTCCCAAATGTGTTACCCAAAGGAGAAGGAACCTTAGCCAGTGTCTTGATCTCAAAGGAGGTTTCTTTTAGACTCAAACAGCATCTCTGGGGTACACACTGATCTATCTGGCTCTCAGAGCCTGATGCCACAAAACACTGTATTCACTTAACTCTTGTTGTTTTAATGCCCAGGATTTTTACATTTCTACTTACAGGGAGAAAATGGAAGAAACCACATAGATACCCAGACAGGGTCTTATGATGGAGAAACTTCATCCACTAATAAATCGGCATGCTGTTTTTACATGTCAGTTCTGTGAGCATGTTTAATCTGAGATCCCTGTCCTTGTGCCACCAAAACCAAGCCTCAGCCTGTAAGGCCAAAAGGCAGACTCTGCAAAGGTGTTAAGGAAGCCAGGAAGACATCATCAGGGGGTGGAGGGCCTCATGGAAGAAGCTTTCTTCAGACACGAGTTACTTTACAAGCAGGGGTAAAGCAACTTCTTAAGGGTTTGTGGGAAGCAAAACCAAGACTCAAACAAGGGAAGGGTGTTTTTTTGAAAGCATACAAACTGTCAAGGATAAATCAAAACCATAATGAGATATTCACGCCCATTAGAATTGCTAGAATCAAAAAGACAGACAATAACGAGTGTTGGCAAGGGTGTGGAGAAACTGAAACCCTCACACATTGCTGGTAGGTATGTAAAATGGTGCAGCCACTTTGGAAAATAGACACAGAGTTAACCATGTTAGGCACAGAGTTACCATACAACCCAGCGATTCTGCTCCTATGTATAAACCCAAGAAAAATGAGAACATATTTCCACATAAACACTGCTGTGTATAGACATGTTCAGAATAGCCCACGGGTGAAACAACTCAAAGGCCTATCAACTGATGAATGGATAAATTAAATGTGGCGTATCCATATGATGGACTATATTATACTGCAGTAAAAAGAAAGGAAATACGGATACAGGGTAATAATGTGGCAGAATGTTGAAAACATTTTAAGCTAAACCACAAAGGACCACATAGTATATGATTCCATTTACACAAAGGTCCAGAATAGGCAAAACTGTAGGGACAGGTACTATATTAGTGGTTGCCTAGGGCTGGGGGAAGGGAGTTTGGAGTAGTGGGAGGTAATGGGAGCAGGGCTTCTTTTTGTGGTAATGAAAATGTTCTAAAATTGATTGTGGTGATAGATGCGCAACTCTGAATATACTAAATGCCACTGACTTGTACACTTTCAATGCATGAACTGTATGCTATGAGAATTATATTATAATAAGGCTGTTTTTTAAAAAACATAGTTATCTCTGTTTTGCTCAGTAGGGTAACTGCAGGAAGGCAGTATCAGCATGGATGAGGGCTTTATTCTTTGTTCCTAGACTGGCTTGCTTTTTTTATTCTCCAAAAGGGAAAAAAGTATGTTTGATAAGATTACAAAGATAACATATGTACCTTGTAAAATATTTTTCAGAAAATACAAAAAGTATAAAAAAGAAAGCCATCACAGCTATAACCAACATCAACATTTTGGTGTTGTCAATGGCAAGTACCACTCAAAATCAAACAGAATTTAAAATGTTGAACAGTTAACACGCAGGACAAGATCTGGAGACTGAAGAAAGAATAACGATGCCATGAAAACTCTGACCCTAAAACTTTAAAGACAACTATGGAGAAACCAAGCGCACAAAGTTTTTTCTTCTGAGAGGAGGATGAGAGAAGGACCTGGTTCTCAACTGCTTCAAATCTCACTTCCAAGAGGGCTCCTGAACTAAGTCTATTCACCTCAAAGCACAGGTAGTGGTTTATGCTACCGTAGCCAAGAGAGGCAAACGCTGTGCCTTCCAGGCTCAAGTTTCCAAGGGGTGACTATCCTTGGTGTGAAACATCCAGGTGTTTGGCTCTGGCATTCTTGGGAACAGAACATTCTCCATTCAGCAAATACCTTCTCCTGACAGCAGGTGCCACAGGAGAGGCCACTGCTGTGGACAAAGGTGGACTCCTGTTCCTTGATGGCAAAGCCCTCAGCCCAGGATTGACCAGACCCTACCCAGGTGCCAGTGCATCCTGCAAACAGGAACCGAACCTTCAAAGAGTGTGCAACAAGTCCAGCTGTAGCCAACACAAAAGTCCTCACTGGCAAGGCCTTTGAGATATGGGAGGGCTGCAGTGCTTGTCATGACAACCATCTGTCAGGGGATCCAGGACGAGAAAGCCACCTCCTGGGAATGCCAGCCCCGCCCCTAGATTGCCTAGCTCAGGAAGTTCGACCATGTGTGGCCAACTGCCAACCATTTCTCCACCTTGCAGAGTTAGAACCAAAGCCCAGGACTGCATTTCCAGTTAGAGAATTTTATAGCCCTTAATTCCTCTGGCTTCATGACCACTTTCTCTGTCCCTCAAATTAACCTTGGGTTGTGGCTAATTGCTAGGAAGGGGCATTTCTAGGAGGAAGTGTGGGGGGGGAAGGAAGAGAAAAAATTTGGTAAAACCAAGACAAGCAAATGATCATTTGGAAAGGTAGCATTGCATAATGGTAACGAGCAAATTTCAGAAACAGAAAGACGTTAAGTTCAAACCTCAGCTGTATCCACTACTAGCCACGTGCCTTCGAGAAAAGTATTTACCTCCTCTACCAAGTGTTAAATAATACCTCTACCTAACAGAGCCTGGCATGATACCTGGCACAAAGCAGGCACTCAGTAAATACTTATTACCATCTTCATAAAGGATATCAAAAATTCACATAAGATGAAAGGGTTCCACGGCTCAATCTCTTTCTTTCTGCAACTCTTTAAGTACCAGGCATTAGTCTAGGGATTGAAAATGAAAAGAATAAGATAGTTAAGGAATACCCTTACCCTAGGGAGCTTAAAGTCTTGTGAGGGCAATGGATAATAAACAAATATACCAATATGTAAATTAAATACAGGTAATTAGACTAAGAAAAACATATGGCATTGCAAAAAAGAATATGGGGGGTAGGGGGCAAGGCAGGAAGGACCTGATCGATTACTAAAGTTGCACTTCCTTAGTCACCTAAATTCTAGTAGCTGGAGTCTGGGAAATGTCCCAAAACGGAAATAAAAGGCATCTCAATCCCATCTGAAATTCTGGCAACTCATTTCCCCAAAGAAATACAGATGCCAAAAAAGCATAAGAGAATATGCTCAACTATACCAGTAACTAAAGAAAAGCATATTAACATAGAGAATTCAATTTTCCACCTGGACAAGTGGCTAAGATCAAAAAGAATTATAACACTTAGTGCTGGCAAAGGTGACATTCTCAATCCTGCCAGTGGGAATGTCAATCAGTATGATCTTTTCGGAACACGGCCTGACACAAGGCATCAAAACTACAAATTAGCAAATTCTTTGACCCAGATTTCCAGTAATTTATTCTAAAGAAATAAGACAAGCATTAAAATACTAATGGGTAAGGACAGTTCTTTTGGGTTGTTTCTAACCCAAAGACCCTGGAAACAACCCACGTCTTCAGTAGAAAATTGCTTAAACCAAATATTTTAAATCCATACATAGAATACACCCACATGGCTATCAAAAAAATAACATATTTCTATCATGTGATGGAATGATATTCAAAACATGGTGGTAAATAGACAAAACCCAGTTTTCAAAAGGGTATACGTACATCTCTACTTGGGTTTAAAAGTGTGTGTGTGTGTGTGTGTGTGTGTGTGTGTGTTACACATGCAAAAGGTTAGCTCTGGGGGCCCTATAACAAGTGAGTTTTACTGTATTCTTTGTATCTCTATGAATTACCTCAACCTTTTACAATAATCACATGTTGCTTTATCTTGTTTCAGATTTCTTTTGGGTAGAGGGGGTTTGGAGGTGAAATCAGGAAATCAAGGAATAATCTTATTGCCTCACTATACTACTACTCCCATCTCTTGAGGTCGAAAGCAACTTTCTACATATGCCAAAGTTGTGTTTGAGTTTTTCAATTTTCTTGGCCAATTCTTTTATTTCATGCTCTTGAAAATCAAAGTAAAACAAGAGAACAAACAATTTCAAACTATCTCAGTATGACTAACTAAAAAACATTTTCAAAACTCTAGCAAGGGAAAATAAGTGTCCTAACGTTTTTTGAGCATATATTGATGTTACACACAACATCATGTTTAACTGTCACCACAGTGCTATTCGGTAACTATCATGGCCCTCCTCTCTTTCACACATAAGAAAACTGGGTTTTGGAAAGATTAATAAATCACTTAAGGTCACAGAGCAGGTGAGTACAGTTCTGACAGAGAATTCTTCTCATAGACAGTATTAGTTTCCTGTGACTGCTGTAACAAAGCACCACAAACTGGGGGGCTTAAAACAACAGAAATTTATTGTCTCACAGTTCTGGAGGCTAAAAGTCCAATATCACGGTGTTGGACTCACACTCCCTCTGACACCCGTAGAGCAGAATCCCTCCTTACCTCTTCTAGCGGCTGGTGCTTGCCAACAATCCTTGGCATTCTTTGACTTGTACACACATCACTCTGACCTCTACTCTGTGATCACATGGTCATCTTCTTGTGTGTCTATCTCTGTGTCTCTTCTCTTCTTATAAGGACCTCAGTATCATACTGGATCAGTACCTCATCTAACTTGGTTACATCTGCAAAGACCCTATTTCCCAATAGGGTCACATTCTGTGGTACTGGGGGTGGTTAAGCCTACAACATCTTTTTTGGGGGGAAAACAATTCAACTCATAACAAAGACCAAGGAACCTAACATTCCTTCCCCTACTGTGTCCTGTCCACAGCACAACCATTACTGTCATGTCTGTGTCACAGGGGGTTTCATATGCCCTTTTCATGACAGAAAGCAAGGTCTTTCTGCTGTCAGGCAAGACTAAATTGAACTATTCAAGGCAGGTGAGTTCATGTCATCCTGTCCAGTCTCTGTTTTCTGCATTGGCTCTCATTAGTCACTGAGGGCATCTCCGAAGTTATTCATTCCTCTGGTTCAGGGTCTACTCTTGAGCTAAAATGCACTCCACAGCTTTGTAAAGCTAACAGCACTAGACAAATGTGGAGGAAATGCAATTCATTTTCCCAGAGTCCCCGATGTAAGGTCAGATCAAATATCTCATGAGAAGAGGGGCAGACGTGGTACTATTTTAATGTGTTCTTCATATAACTCATTGTCTTTGCAGTCTACTTAGATCAGACACCAAAAGCAAATTACCAATCCATCATTTCTTAACTGAATCAGTGACTTTTCTTTTTCAATTTCCAGAGCTATTTCCAAAAGCAGCGACAGTGCCGTTGAAACCAGTAATCAAAGGACTGTCATGCCATCTTGTCGACTGGTAGTTTTCAGGCCAAGCACTTGGCTCAGCAAATTGGAAAAGAAAACGGAGCAAATGCCCCACCTGGGTAAGAACCAGTATGGTCCATTTATTCCACATGAGGAGACACACAAAGGATTTATGCCTCTCGAAGAATATCCCCTCCAGAGCTCTCCAACTGGCTGCTGAGCGTAATGCCATTTGGAGGTCTATTTGGAACAAACAAACAACCTCCTGAGCTGTGTTTTTGCCTCAGTGCTGCAGACTTAGAAGCCTGTAAAGGTGAGCAGCCTCCCATCTGCCTCCGCCTCTCCATCGCAGTAGCTGACGGATGGCCCGAAGAGACAGCTGGGACTGGGGAGCCTCCATGGAGACTCCCACCTGTGTGCTGCAATCACATGTAAAATGTCAGAGACCCCTGATGAGCAATGAGCGTCAATCTGTACCTTCCCTAGCAAGCATCCCGATGGCCCTCCACAGCTGACGGCAGCAGGAGGCTGTATTTCCACGTGGCCTTACATGGTACACGGGGCTGAGAATGGCTAAGACAGGCATGAAATTCCCTGTGTCATTTGGCCTTGCCAAGTTCCTCCTACACTAATTTATCCCACGCCCTCTACCTCCAGCACCTCCTTCCCTCCATCGATACCTTTCTCTCATTTCCAAATCCCCCGGACTTTGATTTATTAACAACTTTGTCTGTTTTAAAAATATATAGATTAAAAGTAATCAAACCATCTAAAGGGGCATTGTCCAATACAGCAGTCACTAGCCACATGTGACTATTTTAATTAAAATGAAATAAAGTTAAAAACCCAGTTCCTCAGTCACTCTAGCCACATGACAAGTACTCGATGGCCACATGTGGCTTGTGGCTACCACAATGGATAATGCAGACACAGAAAAAATGTCCATTATCTCAGAGAATTCTGTTGGACAGCCCTGGTCTAAAGGATATAAAGAAAATGTCTCCCCTCCTTCGTCTGTCCCCAGTTCCCCTCCCAGAGGCGATCCTGCTGCCAGTCTCCTTTGTATCCTTGCAGAGAATTTTTATATGTCTAAACAAGTGTGTGTGAACGCAAACCTCTTCTATTAAAACAAATGAGAAAATACCCTAAAAACTATTTCACTCCATGCTTCCTTCACTGAATGTCACCAGAACAACCATCACCACCAGCCTTATAACTACACTCTCTGTGTCTCCCTGCGTGGCCCTGCTCCTTTCTTTCCCAAACATTTTCATCCTACTCCGAGTCTCTACATCCTTGGACTCTTCTGACTCTTCCCCTCACCTGTTCCTGAGGAAGTTGCCTTCCCAACCTTTGAAGAGAAGGGGGCATTCTCTCTCATCCACATTCTCAAAGCCTCTTTCACCTGGTAAATTCCAAACCAGTTTCTCAGGCTTCCTCCCTCAAAACCACCCACCACACCTCCTTGTCATTAACCCAACCTCCTGGCCCTTCTCCATCATTCACTGAGGGACAACAGCACCTGCAACTCCCCCCACGCCCCCGTCTCCTCCCTAAATTCTACAAACATGCCCTCAATCCCGGGTAGAACATCCAGCCAACTCCTGGCCTCACACCTGTTCTTTTGTCCTCACCCTACGTCAGCCACCCACTCCCAGCCTAAATCCATGCCAATAAACAAACCACCTGTGACATCCTAGATTTTAGCATCCCACTTTCAAATTAGTGTCCCACACCAACAACTGTCAAGCTAAGAGAGACTTCTAATCTATGATGACTATTCATTAACCTTGCCATTGTCCTCCCATCACTCCTTACCCAGGTTGGATATTCTGGTGAGTTCTTAGAATCCTTCCCTTTCAAACGAAGTTGACTCCCTTGCCTCTTTTCCTATCTTACTCACTTGTTGAAAACTCTGACCATGTGTAAAACTGATGGTCCACCTAACTCCTCACACATATCCCCCACCACAAGAAGGTGACTAGTCAAATTTGGAGCTTTTCAAAATAAATAACTAATTGGTATGATTACAAAATGGAGCATCTGCTATGGAAAATAGCTGTGGAGGTTCCTCAAAAATATTAAAAATAATACTACCGTGTGACCCAGCAATCCCACTTCTGGATAAATATCCAAAAGAATTAAAAGCATGGTCACAAAGAGATTTTTGTACACCCATGTTCATAGCAGCCTTATTTACAATAGTTGAGGTGGAAACAACCCAAATGTCTATAAACAGATGAAGGGATAAACAACATGCAATTTATACATACAATGGAATATTATGTAGCCCTAAAAATAAAAGAAATTCTGACATATGCTACAATATAGATGAAGCTTGAGGACATTATGCTAAGTGAAATAAGCCAGTCACGAAAGAATAAATACTGTAGGATCCCATTTATATGAGGTACCTAAAGTAGTCAAATTCATAGAAACGAAAACCAGAGTGGTAGTTGCCAAGGGATGGGGGAGGGGTGGTTGGGAGTTGTTTAATGAGTACAGAGTTTCAGTTTTGCAAGGTGAAGAACTTCTGGATATCTGTTAACAACAATGTGAATATAGTTAACACTACTGAACTGTACACTTAAAATGTTTAAGATGGTAAATTTAATGTTATGTGTTTTTTACCATAGTAAAAATGTATAAAACAAAACTATTGGTTGAAGCTCCATTCTGTGGCGGTGCTGAAGACATACTCTTCCTTTGAGCATCAAACATCCCATAACATCCACAGTCAGCAGGTGGCAAGGCTGAGGAAGGTATCTGTTTGCATTGCAATTCCAAGCTCAAGATTCATTCTGAAGCTTAGAGTTCAAGTAGGAAATTAGAAGAATTAACTAGGAACCAGTTGGGTACCATCCCCATTTTCTCAAGTATTATTCTCTAACAACTGAAAACCAATAGCTTTTCCAGCTCTATCATAATTCATTCATGCTCATTAATATGCAAACATCAGTTTCTCAGCTGGTAGTAATTTCATGTTTTTTTAATTTACATGGAATGAGCCAGAGATTAAAACTTTAAACTAAAGCCAACAATAGAGAATTGTGAGTGTCGTTTTAATCCCCAGATTAAGACTCTCTGAATGAATTCACTAGCATTATCACATGAACTATTATCTGAGAGTTATCAAAACAACTCCTCTGTGAGTTTTTGCCTTTTGGGTATTAATACATACATTTTTTTAAAATAGTTCATGTGATACCTGCTTTGGGATCATTAAAATCAAAGACATTTTCTTTTATCAATCTTAATCTTAGAAAATCTTCAGGCCACCGGGCAAATACAGAGATCCCAACACTGTAGAAAAGCCACAACAATGTGTGACTTTGTGACTAATATGTAAGAAACTCATTTTAGCATAAAAAAAATCAGATTAAAATAAGCATATTAGAAGAGAAAAACTGAGAAACGCTGAACTTGATTCCTTCTAGAATTGCAAATCATATTCTGGATTATTAATTATTCTAAAATAAGAAAAGGCAGAAGGGAGAGCTTTCTCTTTTGAGGGCACGGCTCAATAGAAATAAAATAAAACACCTGTGTACTTTAAATTTCTAAAATCCACATTAAAAATGTAAATATAAGTAAAATTAATTGTAATCATTTATTTAACTCAATATAGCCAAACTATTCTTATATCAAAATATAACTCATATTTTATAAATTATTAATAAAATGTTTACATTCTTTCTTTCTACATCTTTTGAATCTGGTGTGTATTTTACACTTACAACACCTCTTAGTACCAGCCACATATAAATGCTAAAATACCCACTAGTGGCTATCATCTCAAATGGCAGAACTACAGGAACAAAGGACATATGTTCCGTGGTAGGACAGGAACTAGTCCTTGAAATTTAAGTATATCTCTGGGTTGCACTCTGTAGACTGTCCTCACTGTATTCTCCCAATAACAGCCAGCAATAGCTTGGGTGGATGCATTAGCCGCTGTTTTGGCTAGACAAATGTTAATTTAACTGTGGTCATTACGGTACCATCAATTGAAATCTTACAAAATCGGTTTACTACTATTGTTTTCTTATTTTCAATTTTCTTATTTCAATTTTTTTGAACCACAAATTGACTCACTTTTTTGAAAATTAACCTCCTCCTAAACAATATCACGTATCACAAATTTGACCCTTTTGATACTTTAATTACATTTGTTGAAAGAGCTGAAGCACATTAAAATAAATATTTAACGCCTAAAAGAAGTTTCTGTGCTCTATCTAAAGCCAATGATGAAATAAATTAATATTTGTTCCCATCTACTAATCAGTATAGCGTCATCTTTCAAAAGCTTTCCATTTGGCACATGCAATCTCATATATATTTCCTAAGTCTCCTGGCTTAGGAGACTCTCCCAACATTTGTATGTTTGAGTATGACATGGCATTCCCGCCAAAAATACCTTTGGGCACCACCATAAACCACAGCAAGGGGCATTTACTCATTAGTAGTCAACTGTTCAAAAGCTGCAGAGGTAGGGTAAACCTTGCACCCTGATGACCAGTGCTGGCTCAGGCCCAGGGGAGCTCCCTTAATAGTTAATGATGGTTGCTAAGGTTTCCTAAACTACAGGCCATACATTGATTGTTCTCTTGTTCACTTGTTCTCTCTGTCTCTACCTCCTTCCCTCCCTCCTTCCGTGTGTGTGTGTGTGTGTGTGTTTTATACTGTAATGATTATATCTCAGTCATACAATCATCACAACAACCCTTACAGGAGGTATTGTTTTCCTACTTTTCCAGATGAGGAAACGAGATACAGACCAGTCAGTAGCTTCTCACGGTCCCAAAGGTAACAAGTTGGGGAGCTGAGATTTAAAGCCAAAAAATCTCACTCTGGAACCTGTGTTATCACCTTGAGGATTACAAACGGAATAAAAAGATGGAAGCTGGACTAGACACATGTTTTATGGTCTCAAACACAAATCCTTCAAAGACAAAATCATCCCCCAGAGGATGTGAAGACTGAGGCAAGCAATATTCTCTAACACAAAGAGGGATGGACGATAAGTGGAATAATTTAGAATGCCCTCAAGATGTTTTTTGTAAATTACTGGAGAATTCATCTTTCAAAAGAAAAAAGTATGAAAATTTAAGGGAACAAAGATTCCAATAATACAAACAGAAAGGATGGAAGGATGGATAAATTGATAGATCAACGTACAAAATGATAGGCAGACAAATGAGCATACAAATATTCACTCAGGACTCAAGAACAGAGAACAGAGAGAATTATAAAGGGACATTCCATCTCTCTGACCATCACAGAAGGGGTCTATCATATGGCTTATATCACACCAGCCATTCTCAAAGGCAATTTGGGAGCCTTATTCCTGTCACTGGGACCAAAGTTGCAGAGTAAGCTGTACTGACAACCTAAATATGTGGCCTTCATTTGCAAGGGTTCTGCAGTCTGGAAGAAGATAAAAATCCACTTACATGTATTCCCTATAGGCAGAGTGTACAGCGGCTGCATTGCTATAACGCCACAGGACAATCGCTGATGACAGGACATCAAGGATGGCATCAAACTAGGAGAAGGAGACACAGCATTAGTGGCTTTCCAGAGTCAATAGGACATGACTGTGAAGATACAAGGCAACTGTTCTGTGACTCGGAACATCTGAGCAAGTGACCTCAGAGCAAAGCGGGTTGGCACCACTATGACACAGGCCACTCATCCTCCTCACGGTGGATCCTGGAGAGCTGGAGCCCAGGGCACCCCATATGCCAGCTCCTCCTCGCATCTCGCACTGCTCCCGTGGCCTGAGAAAACACACTCTGTGGCATGTTGAGTCCGCTCCCGGGGCCCCTGGCTCCCAGCATTCTGGAGGTATGGGGGAAGGGGGGCGGGTAGCACACTGTTCTGACACATATAAAAATGGCTTCCCCATGGAAAGGAAGATAATTTCAGCATTTTCCTGTATGTCCCAAGTAAAATATTCGGTGTGAGTTCTGTTTCTGGTTCTCAATGGGACTGTTCTACCTGGGGTCCAGGGTGAGGGTAGGGTCGTCCAAGGGTTCTGGGAAGTCTGCCAACAGTTTGAAATTCAATGATTTTTTTTGAATGAATGAGTGAATGTGAGGAAGAGGAAGGAAGGGAGGCAAAGGAGGGGAAAAAGAGAGGAGTGTGTGTGTGGAGCGGTGCATTTTCTGGAGAGACAGTCCCACACCTTCCAAAAGATTCTGAAAAGATTCTGCAACCCCTGAAGTTCTCACAACAAAAGGACGATGTGGGTTTGGGAACAGGAACATACACCCTCAGGTACAGGAAACCCTAAAGCTATGCAGGAGGGATGTTTACAGGAGCTCTCTGTATGAGTCATTGCGCCATACCACACTCGTCATCTGAAAAATTACGAGCACTAGCACTCTCTTAAAGGGACATGGGGAACCTTCACTCGAGTGTTCAACATGTCTAGCCTATAAAACACCTGAGACCTGTTTTACTTGATGTTGTGTTTTAGCATCAGGAAGCAGGCTGGGAAGCCAGGTTACCCCTGGTCGGGCTACAGTCGGACTTATCGAGTGCCAGCAGCCCTGGCTCTTAACTCCCAACACTTTGCCTACACCGGCAGAGGCTTCACTCCAATGTGTGCCCACTTTCAAACCTACAGCTTTGAGTGGGGAAAAAGGCTGAAACCCTAAAACATCTTCTCAATCAGCTGTGAGAAATGTGAGCCCCTAATATGTTCTTGAGGATCATACAGTGTCATTGCAATTTGCTTCTATTAAATTGTAATTTCTTATAGAAGCTATTTCCATAAAAGGTGTATGTCTGTCATGCTAAATTCTCATCTGCTAATACCGTCTTAACTGAGAGCCCAAGGAAAGATTCGTGGGCTCAGGAAAAAAACGTGCAAAACTTCATAAAAGTACATTTCAGGTTACTTACTGCAAACCCAAAAGCAGAGGCGCTGTACCTCATAACGGAGACAGCTAAAAAGAAAGAAAATATTATTCAGAATATTTTAAGACCTCGTGGATATTTTCCCTCATTTGTGAGTACATTAATATGTTTCATGTGCCCTTTTAAACGTCAATGGAAAAGTTCCAAGAGAATAAAATTAAAAATTAACTGTAGTGGTAAAAACTGAGAACTAAAAAAAAAGTAGAGAGAAATGAAAAGATTCCAGACCTCACCTACAGCAGCTTCCCCTCACAGTGTGCCCTGAGACGAAAGGGCCAGTTTCAGAATGAAAATGCTTAAGCAGTTGTCAATCAAACGACTGCTGAGACTCTGAGAATGTAGCAACAGGGAATAGAGAGCTGGGAATGGGAACTATATTACACTTCCCAAATGAAAGTAGAACCACCCAAACTGTTCCCATAATAAGGTAATTAGTAGTATCTACACGCACACGTATTGCTAACAGTTGAAATAAATCTCTTGCCCATCAGAGTTTAAAATCTAATTGTAGACAATAACAAATGATCTTAAACAATAGATAATCTACAAATGTAGATATAACAAGTATAATTAAAACACTTATCCATATTCAAAAATCTATCTTTTGGGAGGTAAGTCAACTGAGTAGCACCTTTGCCTAATTGAGTGATCTGCTCTGTGCCCAAGCAATATCCAGCTTCGAAGACTGTTCTCAGTACGACATAATAAAGGCAGCTCTCCACATTGAACAAGCATATGTCCACCCTCCAACAAAAAATGAAACCCTACCCAGTGGGTTGGCAAAGCTTTGAAGAGGATTATTCCGGGCACAGGTGTTGCAAGCGCTCACTCGTTGAGTAAGAGAGGTGTGGGGCATGGAGGTCAATAATCCCACTCAGCTAACCCCCTTCTCTGGGACCTGCTCTCCATCCAGTCCATAGGATCCAGGAATGGGCCTTGCACAGACCTGATGTGCTTTGTACCCCTGCCCCTAACCACAAGGGGTCATGTGACCCAATGTGAAGCAAGCATATTTCATTTTCTGTGAATTTTCATTTGCTATAAAGACTGAGGAGCAGAAAGACAGCATGGGGTAAACAGCTCTGCGGCAAGAAAGAACCTCTGGCTTCCTAGTTTCCTGACACTCAGCCACATGCCAGTCCTCAGGCTGTGTAATGCAATCTATTAAATTCCTGACCCTCTTTGTTTCTGACATGAGCTGCTCTAGTCATCCTTGCTGTTGCTCCTATGAGCACAGGGAGAAGGGCAGAGCCAGCTGTGCTCAGTGACCAACTATAGCTTTTGTGGGCAACACAGCTGTGGCAGTGCAAAGAGGCACTGGGCCTTCCCAGAGAACTCAACTCACAGGCCACGTTGGCATGTGTGAAAAAGGCAGTGGATGCCTTGTTGGCTGCCCTCAGCACTAAGATGCCTCATGGACCACTGACTCTGGCTTGCAGTAAGTGCTCGGGAACTGTTAATTAAGTTTAGTAAACTTTCACAGAAACAAGTCAAAATGAGTATATGTTTATTTTCCCCGCTTTACAACCTGTTTTTAGACTATCTTAGCTGTGTGCTTTTTGTGGATTATTTCTTTATCAACAGTGAAAATGTTTTGAACTCCCACTAACATCATCTTGCACAGCTGCTCGATATACACAACGGATCACGAAGACTGGCCCAGCCGGAGCTCCTGCTCTGTCTCTCCCTGAACCATCCGGCCTGGGCACCACGAGATGGAAGGCACACCCAGAAAAGCATTCCACTCACCATCACAGAAGACTGCTGGCTTCCCAAGCAGTAAACCACTACTGTGAAAGTTTTAATTAAGTTGTTTGGTAATACCAGACATTTATACAGTGGGCTAGAGATTTCAAAGAGGTGGATGCCCACTTGACCATACTGAGAAAACAAAGACCCTTGTCTCAGACTCTGGACTCCGACGAAGAAGCTGGTCACTGACTGGTGGAGTTTCCCTGATTCAATCAGAGTCAGCGTCCATGACCTCGAGTACTCAAATAATTATACTGGAAAGCTCTGTCTGTGTTTGTGAGTTCAGCCTGCCCATATTAATACTGTTCTATCTCTCTGCACCAGGGCGAATGTGAGCAAGAGGGCTCCAAGTTAACCCAGAGCCCTTCACAGAAGAGAAGGATTAACATGTGTCATTTACTTATAAATTGGCTCCATATAATCTCTTGATGAGATGGAAAGGAAGAAAAAGCCACAAATTGCATGGAGAACCCAGGGTACACTGAAGGGCCCTCCACACAGCCTTGGCTCAGGCGGCCTCCCTTCATAGCAACTCCCCGGTACTCATGATGAAATAACAGCGAACGGTCATTAGCCCAGAACCGGAATGGAAGAGATGAGCGGCCTTTCGGGAATTTCTGAAGAGTATAAAGTAATAACCTTATTTTCCTTGGCCTATAACTAAATGTGACACATCCTAATTCTGAGATAAGAACAGACTCAAAAGAAAGGGTTGGATTGATTTAAACAGCCCCCGTTCCCACGGAAAGAGAGCAGAACTGTGAGGTTTTCATCAGGACATTTCCAATTCCCTCACACTAGGAATGGGTTCTACTTGCAGAACAGCAGGCCTGGGTCAGGATGACTCATCCGGGTAGAGATTTCAAGGTAAGTGCGCCTGAAGGCCCCTACACACTTGGCTAAGGTAAGCTGAAAGCCACCATAGGTCCAACAAAAGTCCAGCAGTGCCTTTAAAGCAGGTGCAAATTCAACAGTGGACAACAGACTAGGGCCCTTTTGACCTCAGACAATTATGCTGCAAGCTGGCAAGGTCAACGGACAGACAGGCAGTCAGGCAGCCGTGAAGCGGAGCTGTCCTATGAAGATGGCTTTCAGTCAAGGTGGGGGCAATAGAGCCGAAGATAATGAAGTCACTGTGCCTGTCAGCACATGGTGCGGGGCCTGTTTGACAAACACTGCAGCTGCTCTGGAATGGAGCGCTCCACTGTCAGCAGCCTCCGAATTCATCTGGATAGCACCGCTATCAGAATCCCTTAGGGAGATTGTCAAGAATGTTTCTCCTCCTCACATTTAGAACTTGTCTCCTTGCTCATAACTTAAACATGCCTTTAGGGAGCCGGTGGCCACCAACATCCTGTGAGGCATTCAATTGCAGGCCATAGAAGCCTCATTCCCCAGGAAGCTGAGGCCCAGTTTCCCGCCTCTTAATCCACTCTCTTGCTCCCTCATGGTGATGGTGGAGGCAGACTGCTATCTGATAGAGCTGGCCTCACACAACCCAAAATGCATGCTTAGGGTGTGACTGGGCTCCTCTCACTTTCCATACTTTTTACTTCTTCCCTTTTTAACTAAGACACGGAGTCTTTACAATGATCATAAGCAAGATGAAGATCTGCAGTTTGGGGCCTGCCCAGTGCCCATTCTCCATTCCCGCTCTCCAGGTCAAAGTGCCTTACGTCTCCTCTGGGAAACCGTGCCTCCCAACCCTCAGACGATGTGGTGTGGGTGGGATGACATCATTATTCCCATTCTAGTATATCCCTGTCCTGCAGCCAAAGTGAATGATTCAAAGATGAGCCAGTGAAGATCTGTCCTGAGTTTTTGCTGAAAACATCGGGAGGAGGATATCTTTCTAAGGGGAGATTGTAGAGTTGGTAGGATGAAAACAGCAGTTTAAGGTAGCAATTTTGAGCTCAATGCAGAGAGGCTACCTCAGAATGAAACCAACACAGAGGAAAGCAGATATTAAAGCTATGAGATACAAATCAGACCCCTGAGAACACAGACCGAACCTCTGGGGTCAGCCCTACCTGAAGTTTACCTGTATTTTTCAGACTTGTCGGTCAATAATTTAATTTGCTTAAGCCAGTTTGAGTTGAGTTTGTATCACTTGCAGCCAAATGTCTCAATATGATATACATTGATCCAGAAATCCATGTCTAAAATCTCTTTTAACATCTAAGAAATGGAAAAATACTTTATACACAAAAGGTTCATAGTAGGTTTATACAATTTATAATAGCAAAACACTGAACACAATCTAAATGTCCAGTAGTTGGTTGATGATTAAAGTATGGTCCATTCAAAAAACAAGCTAGTCGTAGTTATTCAAAATGCTTAAAAAAGTAGTGTTGGTTAATGCTTATATTAATATATTAGTTAAAATAATGATATTGATAATAAACTGGTGATGTGTTTGGTGCCATCAGCACTGGGTGCCATATGAAAGGATGGGTCTGGGTCAGGAGGTATTCCGGCTGATACAGGTCCAAACTGAATAGAGAGGTCAGGAGAGGCTTTACTGAGAAGGTGACATTTGAACAAAGACTTAGAGGAGGTGAGGGAGTGAGCCATACAGTCAGAGGAAGAACCTTCCTGATAATAGGTAGAGTCTGTGCAAAGGCCCTGAGGTGGAACACCTGGCATATGTGAGGCCATTTTGTCTGAAGCAAAAGGGAGGAAGAGGGAAGTTATAACAGATTTCCCTATAGTTTTAGCAAAAAACAGGTAGAAAGGGGCAAGTTATAAGATGATATATGTGATATAACTAGCTTTACAGTAAAACCTTATTTTAAAAAAATCATTGAAAACAAATAGAAAAAAAAAATGCCTCAACTGATAACAGCGGTTATCCTTTGGTGGACGGGAATATTTAAGTAAATTTCTTTACTCTCGACTTTTTTTTGTATTTTCCACATTTCCTACAACCGTCATATAGGACCATTCAGATCAGAAAAAGAAATCCATTCTATTTGGGGGAAAAAATTGCCCAACTCATAGCAATATAGCCAAAAATCTAAAACAGAAGAACAGAAACCAGATTCATGGTGCACATCAGGGAGTGGGCTGTACTGTGAACTCGTGAATGCTTCTGGCTACCTTACCTGTCTTCATTACGTCTAAGTTTCTAAAATCCATCTCTCTAGACCAAATCACCTACACGAGCAGGTTGCTAATTCCCCAAAGAGTTCACCAGAGCATGGCAGAGGGCCAGGCAAGCCAGGGAGTAGAACACAAGCAAAATGTCACTCCCTATCTAAGGGGCCTCCTGCCTCCCAGGTTTCTGCTTGTCTTACACTCTACTTGCATTTGTGTCAAGGGGGTAATAACAGCTACACTCTCAGAAGCACACATACAACAGAAGTCTTAAATAAATATTTATACAGGTCTAGTTAAAGACCAGACCTTCTTTAACTAAGTTGCATTTGGGCCAGAAAGCATGTCAGCTGGAAACTCAAATTCAAACAGAAAGACAGCTGGAAAATGGTGGGACCCAGGCAACCCATTGTTAGGGCAAAGCTAAATGCAAATCCCACAGCTGAATAATCAGCAGGCTTTGCGGGAGGGTTGCGAGGTTCAGACAAAGTGCCTTGGAAATGCACAGAGAGGCAAGAGTGCCAGCAAGGCAGAAGTGAGGATCAATGCCAGAGCCCTTCAACAATGTTAAACAAAGAAAGCCATTTCAATTGCAGGCTAGATTTATAGCAACAATGAGGACCCATCTGTCATTCTCTCGAAGTCGGGCAATAATTACCTTGAGCCTCTTTACCAATACCCTAGGCTCCATAACACCTCTGAGTTGCTAAATTATGTGACCAGTAAAGCTCTGTTAATAAATCAATCCCACTTTAATTAGACCACCTCTGTCAAACAGATGCCTGGCAACAACCTCACCCCCAGCCATGGGTGAGAACTAACCCAACTTAAGAACCTGACTCCATCACCCACCTTCATCACGCTTGCTGTAACCCAGGCAGAAGAGGTGCAGCTAATAGAGGTCAAATTTAACTGATTCACATTCTTACTCACTTCAACAGAACTTTCAACAGCTTCCAGACTCTCTCCCACTCAAATAAAATTATAATGGACTATAAAAATTTGTGATAGATGTTGAATTCAGTCATCACTGAAGGGAAAAAAGGATGAAGCAGTTTGAACAACAAATCAACAAAATTATCGACAGCTTAGCCCATATAACTACTCATTTTTAGCTGCTGTACAGTGACTTCACCTTGTATTTTATCTATGTAGACCAAAATTTGCAAAAGGGCTACCTCAGGGTGAAATCTGGAGGTTTCTGTTCCACTTACACAATATTATTCAAATATCAGAATTGGCTACCAACATTTTTAAATCGGGAGCCCTCACAAATTAAAAAAAGAAAAGAAAGAACACTAGATTTTTGGCTTCTCTGGAAAAACAGATCTGCCGTCAGTGGGTTGTCTGTCTCCCTTTCTCCCAGTACTGCCAGCGCTGCATTTGGATGGAGCATGCGTTCTTGGGCACCTGCCTATTCTGCAGCATTAGACCCAGCTGGCCTTGCTCACCTCTCTGGCCCCTCTGGGTATCTAGCTGACCTGGTGGGCGAGCTTGAGTTCTGGGACTTCAGATGCAGCCCATGAGCAGCTTAAAGGAAGGGGCAATAGTTTCATCTACATATCTGCCGTTTCCAGCAAATGCCTGGCAAATATTCATTGTGCTGCATGAACAGTAGCCTCCAGTATTTTCTACTGTAAGGTCTGGCTCTCAGCAAATTGTAAAAAGCTATACCACAGGCCAGATTCTCAAAGCTTATATCAGTCTTTGAGAGCTCTTTGTCTTCCATAGAACCCGAGAACCATTAATTGGCTCTAGGGAGACTGTGCACACTGCCCACCCAGCCTCCAGGGCTCTCCCTGTCTGCAGACAGACAAACCCTTGCCAAGATCTCAGGGATGACCACAAGTTTCTTTCTCTTTCAAATGACTAAGAGGTGGGTGGTCATGTACGAAAAGTGGCCATATAGTTCCTCCGCCACAATAACCTCTGCAACCCACAGCAAGAGTGGGCTTGAAGAGGTTGTAAGATACTGCCCTTGAGCTACTGCAATCAGGGCAGGGAATGTCATTCGATAGTGACCTAGGCAGTTTTGCAATGAAAGATGCATTTTGTGTTCAGGTTTATAACAGGAAACAACCAGCAAAATGTCTTGCCTGCACCCCAATATCCTAACAGTCCTCTGAATGTACCTCTGCCCAAACATTTTTGACATGAAACCAGAGTGGTTCAACATGCTACACTCTGGGTACAAGCTGAAGTTTTTATAACAGATGAGGTACCATGGGCTGACCTCCTTCCCTACTTGCTGTACCTGCTCACTCCACTCTAGCCCCATAGGTCTCTTCACTGACTTCCCCGCCACAGCCCGGCAAGCTGGGCTTTAGCTCATTTCTCTGCCTGAAGTATTCTTTTCCCAGGATCCAACTGGCCACTCCCTCATTTCCTTCCGGTCTCTAGTCAAAGTTTACCTCATTGGCCTGTCCTGTACACCCTATTTAATATTACGACCCAGCTCCCACATCTTAGCTCCTCCTCATCTTGCTCTACATTTTCTTTATCCAGAGCACATATCACCTTCTACCACACTATCAAATTTGCTTATCTATGAAAATGAGTGCCCCCACCACTCATTAGAATATAATCACTCCAGAGACCAAAAACTTTTCAGCTTTCTTCCCTGATATCTCCCAAATGCCTAGATCAGTGCCTGAACACATGAAAGTATTCTGACTGATTGGTTGATTGACTGACTAATTGATTGATTGGTTGACTGACTGACTGACTAATTGATTGACTGATTGAAATAACACCTTAGCTCCAACTTGCAGTAAACAGAATCTTTAGGGAGAAAGCAGACAAGACTGAGAGTTCAATAGAACAAGAGGCCCAGCTATGTTACCAGGCAGCCAATCCCTGAGCAAATGGGGTGGCAGCCAGCACTCTGTGAGGCATAATGGAGAAATCAGCTTCAACAAGGACCATTCTTTCAAGGTAAACTTGGAGCATCTCTAAATGACAAAGACCTATAACTATGGGAAGAGCAAGAACATCCCTGAACCCAGAAATCCTTGAGCAAGCCCAGAATTGTACACAGAAAAAAAAATCAGAATGAGGAAATCTAAGGAGAGTCTCCACCTTGGACCAGGGCACCTCCGCAGGCTCCAACACACACCATACATTCGCTCTGCTTCAGTCAGCATAACATGGAACGTTAACGACGCCAATTCCAGAGCGGGAATTCACGTTACTGGAACACGAGCAGGACAACTGCCAGTTAACAGGAAGAGACCCAGTTTAGACAGGGTCTCAGCAATCAATCACACACAGAGAGGGCACCAGCTCATGGACAAATCACCCAGAGCCCAGGCATTCATGTTAATGTTTCTTCCACAGCACAGCACAGCACAGCACAGCACAGCACAGCGTACTTTCACTTTGCTTTTTCTACAAACTGAGAATAGAGAGAAGGAAGTGCTGCTTGAATCCATGGTCACCCAACCTTTGTGAATGTGTATGAACTGTCTGCAGTGGAGTAAACAATCCTCTCGCTTGGTGCTACATTCATTCCAAAGAACTCACGCACCAGAACTAATGGTAGGAGCAGAGTTCTTGCTGAATGTCAACTGCATGTTCTCCCTTGCATATAATTTTACTCCTGCCAGTACTGTAGTTTCCTGTGATGCCAGTGCAGCTCTCAAGAAAGTAGTCTATTACCTGTGGGCAACAGGTCTGGCCATGTCCCTGTCCAGGCTAGCCAGGCATCCTACCCTCAACTCCTGTCCTGTCATCCACCTATCCAGACCAACAAGGGGAACCTGAGCACACCAATCTTTCTCTCATTCAATAAACAAATGCTTATTGAGCATCTACTATATGCCATACACTGTTGCAATGAGCTGAAGATACAGCAGTTACTTGCCCAATAGTCTGATGAAATATGCCTCTTGAAGCCCTCTTAATCACAGAACACTGCTACTTTTTTTTAAGGATAACAAATACTTTATTTTATTTTT
Organism: Pteropus medius; assembly: GCF_902729225.1. Lineage (NCBI taxonomy): Eukaryota > Metazoa > Chordata > Mammalia > Chiroptera > Pteropodidae > Pteropus > Pteropus medius. The sequence goes on from NW_024345601.1 coordinate 15,857,633, forward strand.
TAATTGTTTATTGGAGTAACATTGGTTACTACAATTATATAATTTTCAGGTGTACATTATAATTTGACATCTGTATATTATATTGTGTGTTTAACACCCAAAGTCCAGTTTCCTTCAACTACCATATATTTGATCCCCTTTATCCACTTCGCCCTCCTCCTACACCCCTATATTTGACCCCCTTTACCCCGTCTACCTCCCTCCTCCTCCCCTACCCCCTACCCTCTGATAACCACTAGTCTATAGTCCATGTCCATGAATCTCTGTTAGAATACTGCTACTTTTGCCTAGTAAATAAAGCATTCATTGAATAGAAAACAAGACAGTGGAAATTTTTATAAAACAGAATGCTCACAGTTTGTCTTCTCTAGCCTTCTGTTCTACTTGCCGTTCTGGTTGCTAGAAATTTGAAGTTTGAATGCTCATTCTCAGTCCATTATTTCTAACTTGGCTCAATGTCTCTCCTTTAGCACCCAAAGCCTTCTGCCCCTACTGCCCTCACCTTTTATCACACAGAAAATATCTTGTGTCTTCTCCAACTGGTGTATGAAAACCTGAAGTCAGGGGTGGTTACGTCGTATTCAACTTTCTACCCCGAGGGCCTATGAAAGCACCAGCACACAGTTGGCACTCAATAAATGCTTGTTGAGCAATAAATGCTTGAGGAATCACTAAACTCTAACAATAATCTCTGGTTTTTATTTAACCACAATAATTAATTCATGTCAGAACCAAAAGCTAAAATTATGATCAACTAGAGTTAGCAATGGCATGGATGCTGCCACCTAATGTCATCCTTGTCAGATCACTAAGATGGCCCATTGTCTGACGCTGCTGATACCATACCACAAATTTGACCTCTTTAGTTTAAAGAGCTGCTATGGAATTAATATATATATATATATATATATATATATATATATATATATAGAGAGAGAGAGAGAGAGAGAGAGAGAGAGAGAAGAAATAACACTAAATAAGACTTCAAAGACTTGACTTAAAGAAATGATGCTGAATAAATATTTACTCACCTGAGCTAATTAATCATTAGAAAACCATTATCATTATCACTCAGAGAATAAAAGTAAACATAGCAGAATAAAGGCCTTTTCTCTCCCTCCCTACCACTCTCCTCTATAAAACCCACCAAAGCAACAAGGAACTAGGAAAACCAGAGAAGAAATATAATTATCAAAGAAACTAGGAAAAGGCAAACCTCAAACTCCAAGTTTTAAAGAATATATACCAAATACATAAAATTTACATTACACTGAGGGAAGATGCTGAGACCTAATAACATACCTCAATCAAATCTTATGCAGAGCTCAGATGGTACGATCATCAAGATCCCAGATAATTACCATTTACATGCAATACCAAGCTGGGGAGTGAGCTAGCACACACTAGAGAGCAAGGGAGGTGAAACCAAAGGAGTATTTGCTCAGACTGCCACCAGTGTAAGAAACGAGAAGTTAGAAAACCAAAGGCATTTTCAACGAGAGGAGTAGAGGTTGCACTGTCAGGCACGCAGTCTTCTCTTGCTCACAGGCAGAGAGACACGACCCAACATAGACTATCAAGTTCAGATATAAAGCAATGTGAGCAAAGATACTCAAAAAGCTGCATGCTGCTTCCTTCCATGCCCAAGGTCTCCATAAAGACCCAATTATTAGAACAGTGAGGTAGTGGGAAACTGACAGAACCAGGAAACCAAAAAGAATTAATAAGTCAATTCAGAATACATTAGGCCACCACATACTAAGTCAATACACAAATACCAATTATTTCTATCTTAGCCACCAACAATAAGAAAATGCAATTTTAAAGACACTATTTTTAACAGCAGAAAAATCAAATATCTAGGAATAAACTACTAAAAAATGTGTAAGACCTCTACGTAGAAAAATAACAAAACATTACTGAGAGAAATTAAAGAAGGCTGCACATATGGAGAGATATACCATGTTCATGGATTAGAAGACTCGATATTAGCAATCAAAATTCTATCAATTTTTTGTGAGAGAATTAAACTTTAATTCTAAAGTTTAAGTGAAAAGTGAAGAGTCAAGAACAGCCAAGACAATATTGGACAATGACACTCGGTCACAACTAAGTATCAAGATTTATTTCAAAGCTACAGTAGTTCAGATAGAATAGTCTTGGCACAAGGATAAACAAAAAGACCACAGAACAAAAGAAGATCCACATATTTGGGGTCACTTGGTTTATAACAAAGGTACAGCTGAAGTAAACTGGGGGGGAAGATCTTTTCAATAAATAGTCCTGAGCCACTGACCCTACCTCACACCAGACATACACATAAAAAAACAATTGTAGATGAGCTGTAGGTATATAGACATGCTAAGTACAACATAACACAGGAGATATCTGAAATACGATGTGGGAGAATAGTTTCATAATCTTGGTAGAAGAAAAAGATTTCTTAAACAGGACACAAATGCATTCATCCAAAAAGAAATATCAGTAAATTAGACTACATTACAAGACCCCATTAAAAAAGCAAAACATTAAGCCAAAGAGTGGGAGAAGATATTTGCAGTACTTACAACTACTGGCAGATTATATCCAGAATATATAAAGAAGTCTTACAAATTAGTAAGAAAGAGGAAAATAACCCAATAGAAAAATGAGCAAAAGATTTAACAAGCTCATGAAAGATGACACAGAAATGACTGACAAACATAAGAAAATATGCTTAATTCTATTAGTAACCAGGAAAAAGAAAACTTAAACCACAAAGAGGTACCATTACACAAGAAAAAAGCCTGACCATTTCAGGATGCAGTCCAAGTGGAACTCTTAAAAACTGATGGAAGTGTAAATTGGTACAAAAACTTTAGAAAACTGGTTGACAGAATCTATAAAAACTAACCATACTCTCCGACCCAGCTATTCCATTCCTTGATATACACCCAAAAGAAATGCATACATGTAGATAACAAAAGATGTTCACAGCAGCAGTGTCCATAATTATCAAAACTGGAAATAATACAAATGTTCGACAGTAGAATGGATAAATTGGTAGTATAGTCATCCAATGGAATACTATATAATGATGACAATAAATGAATTATAGCTACCTGAAACTATATGTATGAATCTCAACAAATAATGATAGGAGGAAAAAAGGCAAGAACAAAAGCATTCATTGAACAAATTATTTATGATTCTGTTTGTACAACATTCAAAAAACAGACAAAGCAATGTATGGTAACTGAATTCAGGGTAGTCGTGGTTACCTCTGGTCAGGGAGTAGTGACTAGAAGAGGGCAGGAGAAGGGCTTCTCAGGTGAAAAGATGAGTGTGAGCGGTGGTTACATAGGTGTGTTCATTTTGTGAGAATTCATCAAACTGCATAGCTTGGATCTTTACATTTTTCTGTATGTTATACTTTAATTTTTTAAAATACAAATCGTGTTTTTAAAAGTTCAAAAACCTAAAAGGTAAGTAAAGAAAGGACAGGAAGAAGAAAGGACAGGACAGAAAAAATCTAAAACAGCCAACAAACATATGACAGCAAAATTGAATAAAAGAAAATATAAGTCCCATTTCACCTACTAGAATGGCAAAAATAAAAGATTTTTTTAAATGTCGAGTGCCGGAGAAGGTATGGGGATAGAAATCCTCTCCTTCAATGTCAGTGGGAAAACCTCTTTGAAGGGAAACTTGGAAATGGTTAGCAAAACGTAAGATACACATTCACTGAACCTAGCAGTTCTACTTTGAGAAATGTATTCTATGTTTGTACTGGCACAGGTGCAAAAAGAATACATACAAAACTTTATTACAGATGTGTAACAACAAAACATTAATCACTCAGGCATCCATTGATAACGAAGCGATTTAATAAATTATCATGCATTCATACTAAGAGATAATATTATCAAGCTCTTGAAAAAGATTTGTAATGCTGCAAAATATAGTGAGTGAATAAAGCAAGGTAATTAACAGAGTGATTATTAAAAGTTATGTGTATGTACATTGTGCATACAAATAAAAACATATATGTGAAAAAATTTCAGAGAAATTATACAAAAATGGTCGATGATAATTACCTCAGAAAGGAACTAGGAGTGTGGGGTTGAAAGGATGCTCCATTTTACTGCATATCTTTTTGTATGCTCTGGCTGTCTTACTCTGTGTATGTACCTGCATGTCTCTACTTGGTGAAGACAGAGGTTCATGCACCATAACCAAGTAAAGAAGCCTAATCACTTTTGATATGGCCCCTGCAAATCAGTTACTAAGTAGTTGCTTGCCATCATAAACTTAAACTGGAAATGACCAAAAAGGGCTTGTGTAAATGGAGATTTAAGTTGCCAACATTATAGACTACCTGGGCCTACTCTCCAGTGTAAAATCAAACTGATTCACTATTTTTCAATATACACAAAATAAAATTAAAATAAAGAGTCAGAGATTTCCCAAAATTAAAGCCCCCGAGTTAGCACCTTTCTCCATTTGTAATAAAATGTTTACTTCCTAGTTGAAGATGATGAAGAGGAGGAACAAATGCAAATATTCTCAATGTTAAAACTGTCCTGGACAGAGAACATATTTTATAGCTAAAAAGGTCAGGTCTCCATTTGCCACACTGCCTCCTCTGTTAAGGGGCTGAAAACTTACATATTCTCTTTATTAAAGGTTGGCATCATATCTGAGGTAAGTTAATTACATAACCTTAGCATTCTTACCACTTTAATAAAAAATAGACCCTACTAAGATTTAGAATAGAATAAGGTAATTTACTCAACAAATGATTCACTTTATTTGAAAGCTTGTGTTAACTGATGTATTTTGCGGTGCCTCAAGGTCTATTATGTTTCAATAACATATCACCAGCTTTTATTAACCTTGAGCATGAGTCACTATAGCCTACAAAAAGGTAGAAACAAGAATAAGGGAAAGAAATCCTAAGTCGAGTTTCTAAGTCAACAAAGACATTAGCTGTACACACTGCCCCGTGAACATTCTAAAGTGAGAAGAATACAACAGCAAAGAAAAGACATCATCGTATCCTTCATATGATCAATACAACTTCAGAAGAGAAGCCTGGGGATCAGTCACAAGAATAAATAAAATCCTCCAAAGCGAAATTATAGGCATTCCATAATGTCGCTAAGCCAAAGACCCATAGTGCAGCTGATAACCCTGATACGAATAACCTAGACTAAGCTATGATAGGATTTTATAGATGGAGTGCTGTGTTTGGGACATTCTACATGAACTGTGACAGTCTTCCAGAGATATTGAGCTATAAATCAAAGATGAATCAGTGTTGATGCCCCAAAAGAAAATAAAAATAAGGAGTCCTGGTTTTTCTTGATCTTAGAACAATAATTCTTACCTGATAGGATCAGTTTTACTTCCACTCAGTGCTGATAAATAAGTCATAACTAGGTATCAGGACAGTGAATTAAACATTTCCAAACTCTCAGATTCACAGGAGGACTTCTTCAAACAATAAGCTCCCCTCAAATTATAAATAGCCTGTTTTAAAAATCCAATTATATCCAATTCAACAATATAGAAGGATACACTGATATATAAACACACACACACACACACACACACTGCTAATAGGATAATGGCTGAAATGGTACTACCCAGTGTTGACCCTGAGAAGAATATACCTGCCCCAAAGAACTCCTCTTGGTTAACTGGGCTCAAATTCATAACCAGAGTCTAGCAGCCACTGTTTACAGGGGTCCCTCATACATGCTGCATTTCAGGGAAAACTCACAGGCTGGACTGCCAAGCCTCCTGCACTGTGCTTCTGCTATCTGAGTCAACCCTTATAAGAGAGCTCCTAGGATTGAAACGACCAATTAAACGGAGACTTTCTCCATCCAACTGGAGCTGTGCAGCTACATCCTCATTTGCATCATTACCGACCAGAGTGGCTCCATTCTGATCAATTAGGGCAGTGCTATTTGGACCAATCAAACCGTGAGAATTCGGAGTCCTCATTTACATAGAAAAGGGCCAATCAGGGATGGGGAGGGGATACTCTTCTCTATATAAGCCAGTTTTACTTCTGCCCCAACAGGCGTACTTTCGGTTTCCACCAAAGACTGTGTTTCCCCAGCTGGAGATGCCAGTCAGGCAGAGCTGTAACAGCAGAAGTATCTCACAATTCAGCTGTTTCAGCCAAGTTGTTTCCACTGAATGAAGTCTCCCTTTTCATCACACCTCAAACTGGGGACTCCTGCTGGTGTTGAGTTGGTGGTGATAACCTTCGGTTGACACTAGTTACTGATTCACTTTGCACTGACCCTTTCTCACTTGTATTTATTTTCTTACAATCGAAAGCACACATCTAATGGCCAACAAGGCTATGGTTTGACCAAAGAACAGGGGTATTTATGCCGACTTACCCCACTTGCCTCCACTATGACTTTTTCTCAATACCAAGCCTAAGGTACTGAAATAATTTTTACTCAGCAAAAAAAAAATAATCCAAAGTATTCTACTTTATAGATTTTCAGAGTTTTAGAGTACTTATGTGCCCTTAAGACCAAACCCAGGCTCAGAGATCCACCAGAAGGGCTCACAGGAATGAGCATATAGTTCTATCCCTGGCTAAGATTTATTACAGCAAAAGGATACAAAGCCAAATAAACAAAAGGAAAAGGTGCATGGAGCAAAATACAGAGGTGATGAGGTACAAGCCTCCAAGAGTCTTCTCTCAGGGAAGGCATGAAGGTTGTGCTTAATTCCTTTAGCAACAAGTTGTGACTACACAAAGTGTTGTCTACCAGGGAAGCTCATTAGAGACTCAGCACCCAGAGATTTTATCAGGGGCTCATCGCATAGGTATAGTAGTCCCCCCATTTATCCATGGTTTCATTTCATCTTCTGCGGTTTCAATTACCTGTGGTCGACCACGGTCTGAAAATATTTAATAGAAAATTCCAGAAATAAACAATTCATAAGTTTTAAATTGTACACCATTCTGAGTAGTATGATGTAATCTCATGCCAACTCACATCCTGCCTCAGTAGGTCTTTAAAAGTTCAATCTCAGATTCTTTATGAAAAGTTCCAACAAAGTGAATTTAAAAGAACCTATATGGTTAATTACTGTTCTTGATGCACCTATGTAAATAACAGGACAAGTTTACTGAAATTTGTTCAATATGCTCTAGTATATTGAAACGAGGCTTATTTTGCAAATAAACTAGTCTTAATTTGACTATCTTTGGTAAAACTGGGGGTGATTTAGGAGAGAAAAGTAACACACCTTTGTGGACATTAGATTCTAGTACTGTTCATTGTGTTTTGAGGTTTTGCTCCTATCTGTAAACTGGACTGGATCCTGAATTCTTCTAGTTTCTTCTAATATCTGGCTATGACGCTCTAAACTAACATTTCCAATTTTTCTCCCACCCTCTTAATTTGGAATCGTTAACTGAACTGACCTGGTCTGATGAGATGGAGCAATCTGTTGAATCAACTTCTAAAATGTGAAACTTCTCAAGAAGTTTCAAAATGGGACTGAAGGGGTTCAGAACAGTCCTCCCAGGATGTCCTACTTTGACATGTGAATTATTTTGAGCTGAAGGCAATGTGGGCTCAAGGCAAACTTCTGCACATCCCCTCTTCACTGGCTAAAAGAATTTAAATTAAGGGCCTTGCCAACAATAAGAGTTAGTACCAGAGATGACTTTTTATGACCTATATACAGGGCAGGGCAAACATCTAATTACTGAACATCTGCTCATCCTATCATTCTGTGAATTACTGTACTCTTCTCTAAAACTTCAGGCCTCTTACCTCATTCCTCATTTCAGGATGTCACATATACCTCATTTTACCTTTTAGTCTCTGAACCTCTCATGTATGTGGGTTTTCCGTCCTTATGCATATAATTAAATTTGGTTATTGTCTCCTGTTAATCTGTCACATGCTGATTTAATTATTAGGCCAGGTGAATGAACCTAGAAGGATAGAGGAAAACTTTTCTCCCCAACACAGGCATCCACTGGGAGTCTTGGAACGTATCCCCTGTGGATAAGGAGGGGATACGTTCAGTGTGTACCAAAATTCCAGACTCCAAGAAGGCAAGCAGGTGTTCAGCATAAATTAAATTGTTTATATGGCAGTTTAGGCTCAGTGAGCCACTCTAACCATTGAGAGAAAGTTGAATATCAGTGTAGAGAACTGTTTACTAGCCAAGTTCCCACCTGCCGGGGCACACCTGCTAGGTTAACCTTTTCTGCACAAAACCAAGCTTAATTCTTCACATTTAAGTGAGAACTGAGCCCTGAAACATAAAGGAGCTTGCCAAAAATCACATAGCGAAGCTAAAACTAGCACCCAGTTTCAGAGCGAGAGAAAGATACAGGCATCCAGTTTCTCAGAAAGAGGAAGATAGTCACCCCCACCCTCAGCCTCCGGACACACGCACACACATTTTCCAAAGAAGTTCGCTTCAGAGCAAAGACTACAAATGAGAAAGATTCAAAAACAGCTTTGATTCTCAGTCCACAAATTCTCCATGGCAACATTAATTATATCCATCACTTCAAAGTTTCACTGATGGAATAAATATAATTTTTAATATCCTACCATGATCCTTCCTCTTAGAAAAATACCTCTTCAACTCAATTTAATTATAATTGAAAATACCAAGCTCATTTTCACTTTAATTAAAACCATCTATTTTAACTTAGAGCTGGAAGAGTCCTTAGAGATGGTCTATCTAGTCCAAAATCTTTATTTAACAGAAGATGCACTGGTGTTCAGATTGGAAAGCAACTTGACTGAGGCCTCATCATCAACGTGTTTAAAAGCCAGGGTGAGAATCCTCCTTTTTGACTTTAGGTCACACCTCCTTCTGGTGTAACTTGCTGTCCCACCAGCCCAGGCTCAGAGCTCAGAAGACCATACATATACTTATTAGAGGCCCTTAAGTACATAAAGATTTGAAATGAATTCCTCTTCGTGACCTGTGCAAGGAAGTCTGTACAGCCCTGCAAAGAGCCAATATTCCTCAAATTAGAAAGCAAATAAAAATTATTATTGCACTGGAGATTTTATGTGACATTTCAATGCTGTATGTATGCATCCCCTTTTAAATATTTGGTTGCCCAGTATAACACAGTGCTGAATCTGCAAAGATTCGACATGCCCCAGACATCCATGCCCCACAAACAAAGCCACTAGATTGACCACCAAGAGGACTTACATGCCCTGTCTAACTCCTGAGCAAGCCGTGCCTGTGGAGATGAAAGCACTTAATGGGCTTATTTACATGGCCAGGGGAAACACAGATTCAGGCTTCCCAGCATTTTACCACACAGAGAGCCACAAAGGCACATTTTTCCACAAAATAGATTCCCATAGTGTGTTATCTAGCAACTGGAAAAAACCCAAATGATAAGAATCCCTCCATATTCTACTGTGAAATACATGTTAAAAAAAAAAAAAACTGGCAAATAGAAGGGACTCAGTCTAGAAAGTGATATTCAAGGTGCATCAGCAAAGTATAAACCCAATGCTTCTCAACTAGGGGCACTTTTGCCCTCCTCCCCCCAGGGGACATCTGGCAACCTCTGGAGACATTGTTAGACAGTTGTTGTAACAGCTGGGGAGCGGGGATATTACTGGCATCTTGTGAGTAGAGGCCAGAGATGCTGGTAAACACCCTACAGCGCACAGGCCAGCCCCTGACCATGAAAATTATCTATCCCAAAATAATGACAGAACCAATATTGAGAAACCCTGCTCTAAAGAGATAAAGGCCAACTCGTAGTTCTTGATAGTATGCAGATAGACTGATTCTGAGAATTCTATGCTGTTCTAGTTAAGTATGATGATATATAAAGATAAATTAAATTGAAACATTAAAACGTAATTAAAAACACTATTCGATTAACCAAAGGATTCTGGTTGCCATTCAATTTTAGCTAGAGTTTTAGTTTGTTGATTTCACTGCTTTAAGGTATATGCCCTTTCATCCCTCACAACTTCAAATGTCTTTAGGCTGGAATTTGGTCATTATGCTTGAGATGCCAGTTGCAGCTCTGCCTCCATTATTAGAGCCCAGAGTTAAGGGACCTCAGGTGAACTTGGAGAGGGACCCACAGCACAGAGCTTGCCCAGGCAGCCATCATCTGTTATGTGGCCTGCTTGCCAACGATTCCAGCTACCACCCAGCAGTTTGTTTTTAATTGTTTCTAAGGTTTTCGAGTAAAATTTTCTAAACCACTATGAAAACACTGGTAAACGAAGACAGCAATTAGGAATAAGAAATTAAACCTATACTGCCAAACAGAAGCGAGAAATCCTGGTAACTCAGGAGACAGAGAAGGTGACTAAAATAAAAATAAGTAAGATCTGCAGATTGTGTGTTTATAGGGAGAAAAAAAAATGACCAAACATTAAGAAAGTAAAACAGTGCTAGGGCACAGACTATACCAAAGATCTAAAAAGGTGTGTTCAAAGGTCGCCTCCAAAATTTTTTAGTGCTTTTCAAGGTCTTTTGGTGTTCTTCAAATTTGCACCAAGAAAACACCACTTGGATTTAGAAATTAGCTGAAGACCAAATAGGAGGGTAAACTCATTAACAGAAGCCTCTGTGCTTGCAGGTTTCCCAGCTGCAAGACCAGAATATATTGCATGAGGGCTCGGCTTGATGCAAAGCCCCGCATACAGCTGTACGGCTATCCACCGTCCAAAGGCTTCCTGCTGAGGGGTCCTGTGAGGGCTGAAACCCAGGCCAGTGGGCTAGCTAAGCTGAGCACCCCAGTGTGGGGGCTGCATCCACACTCAGGAAAGATGCCTTAACAGTGATTAGGCCACATGGTGAAGAGAGAGGAAGGAACCATTTGCCAACAAGACCAACCCAGGCACATGGGGCTCTGGGGAGAAAGAAGGCAGGTATGGATCCTAAGCATGCAGAATGGGAGGCCAGGAGGGGAGGGGAGAGTCATTACCTCCTTGGCCTGTGGATTTTTCTTCAGCATAACTTGAGGGAGAAGAATCAAGAGGCGGGAAATGATCATAAAGCACAAGTACTAATACCTGGGGATAACTTTATAAAGATGCTTGGCCTTGATTTTTCATCTACAAAATGGGTCCCAGTTAAGCAGTTTCGAAACATCTGTCCGAACCATGGTAAGACCCATCGCTGCCTCTGTTCATCCAGGAGCCGAGGCTGAGAACTGCTCGCTGTGTTGTCAGACAATTCCCTGGGGGTAATACCTTCATTTCGGCTCCACACACTTTTCCTGAGGCCCATCATGTGTGCAGGGTTGCAGGTACATGAGTGAAGAAAACAATCCCTTCCCTTCAGCTGTTGGTCTAGTTGGAGAGACACACACAGATGAACACACACACAGAATTCTCAGGATTTTTCCTAGCTCCACACCATTGCTGTGTGTCATTCTGTGAGATAGGTTTTATTTGTGGCCCCACCACAGGGGCAACAGCCCAGACCCTCAGAAGGCAGGATGAACTTGTGCAGCAGTACAGTGTGTCCAGTTTGGTGGGAAAGAACACAAAGGATTTCACACACGAGCCCAGTTCTGTTTCAAGTTAGGCAGGAGTTCAGCAGGTGAGTGGGAGAGAACATCCTATGTCAAAACAAGCCATGTTTGGGGGAGACGGGTCTCCAAGCAGCACTAGGGCTTAAGAAGGGACCAGGGACTTGTCCACAAACAGGGGAGATCCCAGGGATATGAAAGAGGGCTTCTCCTTGGAAAGAAGGATAAAGAAGGACCTTGGGGAATGTCTGTGCTTAAGAGGTAGGCAAAGGTAGAAAAGTCAGTGAAAAAAAAACAAAAGGAACCATGGGAGCAGAAAAATGAGGGCTGGTAGGTTTAGTGCCCTAGCAGTCAAGGGAGAGGTTCTCAGGGGCTAGGCCATCAACAGCGTCCACGAGTGGACAAGAGAGGAAACAACAGTTGACTGGTCAGCGTTGGGGCAGGGCTGGGGGGGGCACAAAGAAAGGATAGAGGGACTATGAGGATTTTGAAAACTCTTGGAGATCTTAAAGAGAACGTCAGAAAAAACGTAGCAGGAAATTATGACCTACCTGTGAAATTCTACAGTGATTTTCTTCATCGAAGAGCATGTTACTGTTATATTCTTCACTAAGCCCTAAATCAGGAAATAAAAAATGCCAATAGGACCTTTTGTAGCCATGTTTTGGAAAGCTGCATCCCGAGTTATAAGGGCTGGATCCCAGATGAGCCTAATTTTAGCTTGCATAAGTAAGCTCTCCCAATATAAAAGGCCACCCATTAAGTGGCAGTAAGAATTTTAACCTGGAACAAATGGCCCAGCAGGGCCTCTTACCAATCAGGCTGAATGCCTCTCAGAGGCCAAGGTTTTATTTTTAGGAGAGAAAGGGCTCCCTCCCACACAAACCCGCAGGAGCCAACAGGAAAGGCAGATAATGGCTTAGCCTTTCCTGAGCCTCTCTGCTTTCAAAGCTGAAGGTTTAGGGTCAGCAGGGTACCCACCTTTCCTGAAAACCGAATGCATTTGCAAACATTTCAAGTCCCAAACAGAAAGGACGCACTTTGCACTTACAAAGAGGCCCACCTCCATTCTTCCCATGGACAGTTTCCTTCCTTCACCTGCTATAAATGCTGTCTGAAGACCGTACGACAACCCTTTAAAATCTCCTAAATTAACGTATCATTAAACAGATACTCCCTGCTAATAAGCAGCACAGCCTACTCTAGATCTCATAAATATCTTTATTTGTGCACTATCACATCCCACCCAAACTTCTGTTTGCTCTTTCTGACTTTTCCAGCCTGGAAGCTCCCCAGAGGCCTCAACTATCTTATTCCTCTTTGTAAAACGCTCCTCCAACCTCGCCCGAGAGCCAGGGGCGACACAAAACAGGCACCCAATAGATATTTCTTGAACTTAATGAAGGCAGCTGCCATGTTTTTTTAGCACTTTAGGTAAACAAACATATGTGTCACGTACATACACACTTATATATGCCACACAATATACACACACGTATGGCATCGACTCCAAATCAACTCTTCTCAAAAGCCCAACTCTGTATTCTTCCTCAATGGGAGTCACGTCATCTCTCTTCCAGGTCTTTCCTTCGTCCTTCAAGAATCACCTCTATCAGTCCAGTTCCCAGCAGGTAACAGAAGTCACCTAGAGGCGCAGATGAAGAAACTTTACCTTGCAGGGCTGGGGGAGCAAAATTAGGACGGTAAGTCACCCAGGAACGTGTAACAATCGGTTCCACTCCTGGAGTAGCAAGGGGAGAAGACAGTGTCCCCAGAGCCAGCAGGAGCTGGAGCCCTCCAAGAGGTGCTGCCCCAGAAAGAAGTGACTGCCGAGCTGCAATGCCAGAGGCTCACAGCCCAGACACGGGGAGCAGGGAAGTGTCCCGACTCTCTCTCCTTCAACCCTACAACCTCCTGCCCATGGCTGGCAGCCTCTCGGGCCACACCCACGTCTGCCGGAGGCATTTCCCAGCATCTCCCCACCTGCCACCGGGACCCTCCTGCCCCTAGAATCCTTACATCTATCCTGAATATGGGGAAATTATGGCTGAATAACTCTTTTAATGCTCCAATTTTTCTCCTTTCGATATTATAGTTATGTTAGTTTCATCATTAAATATACAAGGTAAAGGAAAAGATAGCTTTCAGATGAGGTATGCAGTATTCTGCAGGCTTCCATTAAAGGTCTTAATCACAGGATTTAGCTGGAAAAAGAAAAGTCTACATATAGATTCTGCTCACACATTACATGTTTTGGATTTACACATTTAAAAAATTATTACCCTCACCAAAGCCAAACAAGAGAACCCAAACATCATCACCAAAAGGAAGGGCAAACGTTTTGGATACACTAATGCCTCCACTGCAGTGCTACTGCCCTCTAGAACAAGAAATGTAATGGGTGGCATTCATGTCAGCCAGTCGTACTTCCATCTTGCCACACTCATGAATAGTGAAGCATTTACCATCATAGTTAGATTGTTGCATGCAGCCACTTGGAGAAGATTAATATGACAACAAATTGCAAAAGACACCTGACGACACTTCTCCACGGTACAGTTAATATGAGAAAGACTGTACACATCCAAAATAATTCTAATATGCGGCTATGATTACTCTCCTCTCGTCCTGTCCTGGTAATCTGACACGCAGCCTAGATGCAGTAATTCTGATCGTGTAAAACCTCACAGTCTAAGCAGATATATAAAGAACTGTGTTCGTGTGTGCAGACATATGCAGATGCACACAAAGCAACAATTTTTCTACAGCTTAGCTGAGTGGAGCCTGACCCCACACCACCCCCATCTACAGGAGCTTAGAACATTCTTCATATTCTTGTGGGGTTAGGGGGAGCCTTTTATGAAATTGATGAAGGAAATTCTACTTGTACTTTCCGCATCCTTTCCCACTGTATATATCTCCAGTTACACCATATTAGCCATAAAGAAGACAACCTTACATGAAGCAGAACCAAAAAAGCAACCATCCCTCAGTCTCCCTCCTACCTTTAGGCCACCTTTAGAATCATTTAAAATGATTCTCCATTTTAAATATTCAATGGCTCTAAATATGGCAACATATAATTGAGAACTTTGTCCTTCTAAACGGTTTCAGAAAGCCTGAGGGGTGTCTGTCACAAGTGTGGGTAGAAATATCGAGAGACACTGCAATGAGAACTGCTTGGGTTCACATGCACACGCACAAACACACACCTAACAGAGGAGGACCAGGACGGGGCACAAGAAATGCCAAGAGCTTCAGTAAACTTTCAGAGGGTTTCCTGGAAAGTATGATCATTTAAAAAAAAAAAAGAAAGAAAAGAAAAGAAAAAAAAAGGAAGACAACTATGTGCGATGAAAAGATGCCTTATGAAAGAGAAATGATCTAAAGAGGGAGCAGAGGCTAGGGTGGGGGGGGGATAAGTTTTGCAAATTCATGTCAAAGGTCCATCCACACTAATCAGAAACCCCAACAGAAGTTGGTCCTATCACACAATTACAATGACCTGCCTACACCAGTTAGTCATAATAATGCTCGGCCTCTGGGAGAAGGAAATAAAATCTTGCATCAATTCGATGCCTTTTCCACAACATTAAGTCACTGACACCTGATGGAGAGGAGGCAGTGGTATTATCTCAGGTAGGAGTGGAGGGGTAGCTTCCACCTTGAGAGAAGGGGAGGCAAGGAACAAAGTTCAAGGGGCCTAAGTTCCCTCTTACCTTCAGGAAGTAGAAAAGAATCCACCTGCTGGGACACACCCCACATGCCTCCTAGGACATCTCTACTTCCGGGACTATTCTTCCTATAACAATGGCACTAAAACATATTTCTCTATTTTAAGAGGCACCTCTGTGCAGTGATGATTTGGATAAAAGAATCTATTAGAATCACTTCATTTTTGCTTACTTTGTGGAAAGAAAAACTTTGGAACTTGCATAGAATGCTACCTTTGGCGTAGAAGTTACTTAGAGCACCAGCTTTGGAACTCAGCTGTCTGGATTTGAATCCTCATCCCACCCTTGCCAGGCATGGCACACCGGACGATTTCTTTACCGTCTTTGTGCCTTGGTTCCTTAACCTGTAAAATGGGAATAATTATCTCTAGCTTATGGAGTGGTTTTGTATTGATACATGTAAAGCATTCAGAGCACATATTAAGCACCTGCAGGGAACATGTAAGTTTCTACTAATTAGCTCTTGCCATCATTACCTTCCAGACTCTCACTTATGGTGATAAAACTTTCAGAGAACAAATATCTGATAAGAGGCTCCTATAGATTGAAGAGAAAAAAACAAAAAAAAAAAACAAAAAAAAAAACCAAGACCAGAGCTAATGAAGCCTCTCACTCAAAACCCCATGGAGAAGGCCCCAAGCCCTCAGAAGTGATAAGCCACTTGGTCTGCAATTGAGATGGAATGCAAGGGCCAATAAGGAAGCTGAAGCCAAAGGAATTCTGGGAAAAGGGCCTCACCACATCAATGGAAGCTACCTGTAGCCTATGCTCTAAAACCTTTAACAGGCTTTTATTAGCCCAGCTCTCAAACTCTCAATCACATCATGTGACCTCAGGGCTTCCAACCTCACCCCAGTCATACTGGCCACCCAAAAGTTCTGAAACCCATACCCTCTCCCTTTATGGCCACTGCCTTGCTCTTCCTTCTGTGTGAAATGCTCTTCTTCCCAGGTATCTGCATGCTTGTTCCCTCACAGCCTTTGCATCTTTGTAAGTTTCTCAGTGAGGTGCTCTCTGATTACATTATTTAACATGTAACCACCATTTCTGTCCTTCTCTATCCCTTGCCAATTTCATTTTTCTCCACAGCACTACTCACAATCTAATACGTATTTTATTTCTTTTGAGCTCCAGAAAGGCAGGGATTTCTGTTCATGACTCTATCCCTAGAGCCTAGAACAGCACCTGGCACATAGTAGGTGCTAAGTAAATGGGCTACAAGACAGATCATATTATTGTTAGAAATAAAGGTTAAATGATAAAGCTCTTCTAAGATGAAATCACATTTTTAGATAACCTAAATGATGTCCAAGTAAAATTTCTCAACAGTTGCCAGGAGCCAAGCTGAGAACAATGCAAACCCTTAAAATGAAAAGTGTAAACATATCATACTGCCAAGACGGGGCTGGATCAGAGAAGGGTATCAGCTTCGAACAAAAACCACAAACTCACTGCCCATTCATGGTGTTCAAAGTAACATTCACAAAAGCATGTATTCATTGAGCTTCTACAAGATCATGGAAAGAATACTCAGAAAGCATTCAGTAGGATTGCCAGGTGCTCTACACAACCCCTCCACTGTCACTCATGTGAAAATCCCTTTCCAAGAGGAGAAAAAAAAAACTCTCCAGAAGCTAAGTTTCAGGCCAGATATAATCCTCAAAGTCTATTTGGAAGGCAAAGCACCCGGAACCATGAATTTGTTGACCATTTCATTTTAGAAGACCTCTCTGAAATTGCTTGTAAAAAAAATAATCCAAAAACATGGGGTGAGGATCCAAGACTCTTCCTAAAGAGAGAAGGAGGTATGGGCAGTAACTTGTATTGGTTTCATATGTCAAAGTTTTTAAAAATTATTTATAACTTGAAAGTATCAAGGCCTGCGTACTGGGCCTGGTATGTACTGCAGGGTGGTACATTTTCATCTCTAGCTAAGGAAGCCGAGGCCCACCAATGCCATGATTTGTCCGGAATCACAGAGCTGGTACACAGCAGAGTTCAAAGGCCAGTTTGGGACCTCGACTGCCCAAAGTGACCTGCCCACTCTCCCACAAATGCTTATAGCCAAGATATTTCATGGACACCTGGAAGTTCTTTAGCTAGGAACTTACGGGGCAGGCCAAAGAGCTGCATATTCCACCTACAGACATTTTCGTTCTATTATAACCACATTGCATTCATTAAATTTATACATTTAGTTTCTACACCCCTAGAAACAGAGGTAGAAAGAAATAGCAACCTTTCTTTTGACCTAATCGATTTCTAGGTAATGGGTGTCAACTCAACAATCCATAAAACCCTTATAATCTCATCTCCACTTCCTCCCTGGGTCACTCTGGGCAAGTTACTTAATCTTTCTGTTCTTTCATTTCTTCTTAGAGGGCTGATGTGAGAATCAAATGAGTTAATGAAATAAAGTGCTTAGAACAGTGTCCAGTGTGGTCAATGCTCAATAAATGTTAGCTATTGTTATCATTAATATTTTTTATAAACATAACATAAAGATTGGGATATTTCATTAATAAAAATCTAACTATAAAAAGAAAAGAACAGTTGCTTTTTAATTTATTTAATATAAAGACAGAACAATTTTTAGTATAGAAGCCTTATCATAAATGTTCCTCCTGGGGAGGATTTTTGTGCATAGACCTTAGACTTTTTTAAATAAGAGCTCCATGAAGTCTGTAATGACTTCTTGCAAGCCGGGCTCTAAGGACCTCCGAACAGTGTTCAAAATTTAAGTTGTCAAATATAACAAGTTTTACAGTTGAGTCAAGGTACACCGATGCCACTCAAAGTCCCGGGATGGTACTTGTTGGAGAAAGGGCTGAATCCAAAGCCAATTCCTTTCCATTTGGGATCCCTTAATCTCAAGCCAAGCTTCTATTTATTGGTTGGGTAAGACTCGTGTGACCAAGTACCATGAAAGTGGCTTAAACAACAAACTTACAGTCTCACAGTTCTGGAAGCTAGAAGGCTAAGATTAAGGTGTTACGAGGGTTGATTCCTTCTGGGGACTCCAAGAGGGAACAGGGTTCTATGCTCTCTCCTAGTTTCTGGTGCTTTGCTGGCAATCTTTGTCTTTCTTAAGCTTCACCCCAATTCTCTGCCTTCATCTTCAAATAGCATTCTCCCTGTGTTAGATCTATGTCCAAATTTTCCCTTATTATAAAAGGATACCTGTCATTTTGGACTAGGGGACCACTCTATTCCAGTATGACCTCTCTTAATCAATTATATCTACATGATCGTATTTCCAAATGAGGTCACATTCTGAGATACCGGAGTCAGAGCCTCAACATATGAACTTAGAGAGAACACAATTCAACCCATAATAGCTGCTGACGGAGTGCAGGCCTGGTCCACCAGGGCCACCGGTATGATGGGTATAGCAGCATCAATGGATCTCCCGGAGCCGTCACAAGATGGCAGTAAGTACCAGCGTCTGAGGGCTTTAATTAACTATAGAAATGTAATCAAGTGGAAGGGGTTATTATAGCAAGCCATCTTAAGTCAAGTATCACTTATATTTGCTAATTTAATTCGCCAGAAAAAGCCAAAAGAGTCCTTTTTCCCTTCCACACCTATAATAGTGGACAGAGTAGCATTTCCTTTCCCACGAGACCTGGACAAAATGAGGAAATGGGAAAACAGGAGTCTAATAAGTGTCGATCTTTGATTTAATATCTAGTTCCCGAGTCCTGAAAAACTATGGCCTTTAAAGCCTTTTATAAAAGAATAAAAAGGTCTATACTTGACCTTGAACCAATGTATCGCACCCACCTGGGAAGCTGGTTTGGAAGTACCATGTACAAAATCCTGAACCCTTGCATAACTCGCAGTCCCTGATACCAGCCTTTCTGCATGTCCAGATATATATGTCCATGTAAAAGGCCAACGAAGACAAAAAAAGAGACCTGAACACAAAAGTAAATCACAGAGCAAGAGCATCAAGGAACTCTGTCCTCGCTGTTCTCATTCTGGAATACTAAGACTAAATAAGAAGGCAATTCTTTAACCAAAGAGTCCCAAATGCTACCATAGAGTTTCTGGCTGATGGAACTCCTTTTTCAGTTTAGCTACATGATGTCAAAAACCTGCAAGGCTCCAGAGACCTTCTCCCGGGTGCTGATGAAGAGGTATTCAAATACATAACAAGAAGGGATGCACTTCAAATCCAATTATTGCAGAGTGTTTATATTTAATTTACTTATAGGAAGAAAGCTGCTCCACGGTTGTTCTCTGTTGAGTTACAAGAAAAATAACCCTGTCAGTTAGTCTCTCTGTAAATCCCCTTATTCAAAGAGAAGTAAGTAAAATGTTACAGAAGCCCAGAAAAAAAACTGAACAAGTCCCTTCAAAGCCAGGTAGCTTCTTACTCGGCTTGTAATAAACCGAAGTCTACTTACTTCAGGTCCTGGAATTAACACTTCTGGAACCAAGAGAATTCGGCATGTGAATATGAGGATTGTTGTCTTTCCAAAAATTCTACTATGCGTAGAGTCTCAGTCAGACCACAGGCCTGGAAAGCTGTTAAGTTTTTAATAGAATTTAAAAACCATTCTCTGGCAACTCCAAGAGAAAAAAGTAAGTCAGGGAACAAGAAAGGAGTGGGAAGGAGATTCTGCAATGGAAACATCTGCCACCACTGCTAACCTATGGCCGATCACATCTCATCACACCATCATTCAGGCGAGAACAGCAAAGCCAAACAAAAAAGACAATTATCACCTTGGGGTCCAATCTACAGTTCCTAAATCAGATATAACTGGAGTGGCATCACATCTGAGTGGGAAGACAAGGCCATCCCAGGGCATAGGGAGAGGGCACTCAATCAGTATGTGCCATCAACTAAGGCAACACCACAGAGGTAGTGAAGAAGGAAAACCTTTCAAACATCCATTAGATGCTTACTGTGTGCAAAAAACATATGTCAAATGGGGTAGGGAAAAACCTACAACACATACACATGGACCCTGATCCCTAGAAATGCACTCCAGTAAGGCAATTATATCGCAGTGTAAGGTTTGCCTATCGAAAAACTACAAAAGCCATAGGGCTTTTCTTAACCATCTTATTTTATTTTATTTTTATTAGTTTCAAGTATACAGTACATTTGCCATAGGTTTTATAACTTGATAATGGCAAAATCAAGAAGGGATGCACATGGAACAGGTGACATTTGAGCTGGAATAGAAGAGTAGTAAGTAGATATGCAAAACTTGGGGGGAAAGAAGGCCATTCCCAGCGGAGGGAAGC
Organism: Pteropus medius; assembly: GCF_902729225.1. Taxonomy (NCBI): domain Eukaryota; kingdom Metazoa; phylum Chordata; class Mammalia; order Chiroptera; family Pteropodidae; genus Pteropus; species Pteropus medius. The sequence goes on from NW_024345601.1 coordinate 15,878,135, forward strand.
AGACCAGTGAGAGTAAAGAGGAGGGCTCATGAAAAGTCTTAATCAGCAGACTAAGGAGCACAGGCTTAATTTAGTAGGGAATGAGGGCCATTTCATCTTCGAGGGAACATGAGATGTGCTTTTAAAAGTTTACACTATTATCCAGCAACCGTAGGATGGATAGAACGAGGCAAAGTTGGAGGCAGAGAGTATATTTATGAGGCTACTGCAATAGTTCGTGCACGAGGTCAAGATATCAAGAAGTGAGAGACAGCAGAGAGAGCAAGGACCCAAGAGAGCTCTGATGCACAGACAGGATACACAGGACCTGAGCAATGAAAAGGGAACAAGAGAGGCAAGGATTGAAGAAGAGGCCAACACATAAAGAAGGATGACCCGCTCAACACTCATTGAGTGCCTATTGCGTACAGTGCACTGGCGATGCGAATATGAGGAAGGTACACCTCTAACCCACAAGAAACCTAAGGGAGATAGAGCATCAGTACCTACCGTACTAACAGCAAGAGCTACATGATTCGGACTTTAAGGGTAAATAGATTTGCTTGAATTTATTCATCATTCGCTTAAACTTGAAATTCTCATCACCTTTCAGGCCTTCTTCTACCCTCCAGTCTCGAGCCTCACGGATACATATTTTTTTAAGAGTTATCAATGAGCTACACCCAAACCAATCCTATGAAGTTTAAGATTGAGGTCCCTATTTTCAGACAAGGACCTAGTGGAGATACAGAAAGGTTAAGTAACTTGCCCAAGGTTGCACAGCCAGTGAGTGGCCAAACCAGCTTGTCTGTCCCTAATCCTGTGTTCTTAGATGCTGGCCGCTCCCTGAAATCTTCCATCCAACCTTTCCTCCCACTCTCAGAGCCCACCCCCGCGTTACCCTGTCAGTCACCCTGTCAACTCGCATCTGAGCTAACCGGTAACTGCTCCTAACCATACGCCTTTGTTCTGGTTTCTCCCAGTTCTTGCCCAGTAGTGCTTCTAGATAAATCTGCCTAAAACCAGATTTGCATCACCCCACTTCCATTTACAAATGTTCATAGCTTCCTTATGTCCACCACATACAGCTCAAATTCCACAGCCTGACATTCAGGGACTCCCACCACTGGTCAAATGCCACAACTTACATATGTTGCTACCTCCCAGTTCTTTTAGGAGCAACAACCATTTTATGTTTCCTGCAGCCTTCACAGCCCATAAATGTGCACATATAAGACAGTCATTAAGGTTTAGGTATAGAGACAGAGGTAAAGATGGAGATAGAGATAGAGAATCTCCTCGGAAATGAGAGAAAGCAATGTCATAATAATCATCTATTCTCATAGAGTGCTCTACTTCGCTTTTTGCCAGAGCTCAAGCTCCAGGACCTGTTTTATTGGGAATACAAGATAGGAAGCTTTTAGAAAGAAAAGACAATGAATTATCAGTACCAGGGTTGTATGGTAAAGCTTAAGCTCCTATGAGCTCAACAAAGAGAGAAATGCAAGTGGACAGGACCTACCATAAAAAGTAGATTACAACTTGAGCTGTCTTCAAAGGTGAGAGCAGAACAGAGACATGTGGAGAAAAGAGCATCAGGCACTTTCGGCTTTGCTGAGAACATGCAAATTCCCCTAAAGGTTCCACTGTGAGTCTAGATGCATTCGCTTAATATTACATGAGGAACCTCCATTCTGTAGCACTGAGCCTGACAGCCAGTGAGGAAACCTGACAGGACATCACACTATCCCCCTGAGACTGCTGAAAACAGCAGCCCAAGTAGACGGTCTTCTGTCCCTCCATTAGCATCTCCCAGAAACTGAGCAGGACTGTTCACTGTCACGCTCTTCAAAAGGCAGACGCCTCATGCCCCAGTGCTGTCTGCAGTTCTGTTTGGAGGAGATCTCCTAAGAAACAGCTCTGATGAAAAGCCTTGTACATGCAGACATAAGGTGGTGAGAACAGAGCCAGCACAGTAGGGAGGCGGCAGGGATTGAGGGGAGGGACGGAAGGTAAGCCAAGTCCCAAACTGACTATTAGTCACTGCTTTGCCAATCAATCAGTCCCGGTCCAGGCAGCTCAGAACATGTGCTACTGCAGGGTTAACAGTTTCTAGTGACTAAAAGCTTGATTCATAAAAAATTGAAGACGACTCTGACTCTGGGTATTTTTTCATGCAGAGTTTTAACTCAGGAAGATGCTGGCTGCTTTGTGGTGATTAACCCCTATGAAGACACTAAGCCACCATGCAGCCTTTCTGGAAGCTTTCCTGCCAGGGGAAGTGCAGAAGTCAACATGCGAGACAGGGCAGGAGGGTCATTTAATGAAGTCTTCAGGTTCTCTATGTAGGTGAAGAATTTAAAGGCCATGGACAACTACTTAAACGAAGATCCAAGGGAAATCCAGTTATTGGTACAACCCTTGAACAATGGGAGAGCTGAGATGGCAGAACTTCTACACGCCCCCTAAAAGCAGAAAACATGTGCCATCTAGCTCCCTCCTGAAACACTTTTAATATGCATCATTGCGATGTAAAAGAAATAAAGGAAAGAAGGGAGAGAGAGCGAGAGAGGGAGGGAAAGAGAGAGAAAGGAAAATGTTGAACATTAAGGCAGCCTAAAGGTTATCTATTTCATCATCAGGCTTATTTTATTCCACTGAATGTGAATCTTAACTGAGAGTTTCAAATGAGTGTGATGCATCTGACTTCTGCTAGATGGTAATTACATTCCATAACTTATTAAAGGAGAAATCCCATTTCAAAAAAAAAAGTCATTACCAACTAAAAATAAAAATGGAAGCTAGCTATTTATATGCTGCCTGTCACCATGCCCTCTCACACACACAGCGGGATAAAAACAAAGACATATGTGGCACAAAAAGCTACTCTCCCATTCCCCTAGAGTCCAGGATACAACAGAACTGTAAATCAGGGAGGCACATCCACTGGCAGAAATCCTGCTTGTTGAGTTTGTTAATTTAGCTCTATTTCCATCTACTAGTTTAGATAATCAGCAAGTAAATATCATTTCATCAAGCACACAAATGTGCCAAATTCAGAAGGAAGCACAGAGGCCAATTCTCTTAATCCACAGAATTTGCAGAATATAAGCTCTACACTACAACATGCTGCATAGACTCAAGGTTGTCTGTCTGTCTGTCTGTCTGCCTGTCTGTCTGTCCCTCCCTCCCTCCCTCCTTCCCTCCCTCTCTCAGGAGAGGAAAGAATGACAAGGAGAGGTTCTGGCAAAGTAGCAAGGTAATAGGTTTCACTGAACAAAAAAAAAGATTGAAAATCTATATCTGGGCAGCTTGAGGTATGTTCTGGATTACACTATGTTCAGGTGTGTGATCAATTATATATAGAGTGCGTAATCTCTTTTAACTGACCTCCACTTATCCATTTGCTGCAGTGGCGGACACTAGTCCATCTGTAAAATGCCCTAACTGGCCAGGCACTCACAGTTCTACTTCACCAGATTTTAGCCAAGCAATGGTGTTGTCTGCTCCCAAATCTGCTTATGCCAGTTATATTTGTTAGTACAAGTACATAATGCTAAATATTTACAGTAATAATAATAGGTAGCAAATACTATGTACCCGACATTGTTTTAAGGCCTTTATTTGTATTCTTTGATGAAATTCTCAATAGCAATCCTATGAGGTATGTATGATCATCAGGCTTATTCTACAAAGGAAAAAACTGAGGCCACAGTCCAGCTTTAGAGCTCAGATAAGAACCTGGGCAGTCTGGCTCCATAGCCTATGCTTCTAACTACTGGTCCTTCCCACTAAGTAGGAGGAATATTGATATTTGTGAGAGCAAAAAGCGATGGTAGTTTCTAAGGATCAGATGAAAACCTTTGGAAAGCCTCACTAAAGCCACTACTGAAAATCAGTTGACTTCACACCAGGTGTGGGCAAGACATTTGTGAAAGACTGGAAGAAAATAAAAATTATAAAAGATGTGGAATTTAGGGCTCAGATGACCTAACAAGTATGTATGTGCTTGCTCTGCTTTAATCCCAAGGAACTGGAAATCAGAGGCAGCAAGTTCTAGATATGGTTTACAAATCCAATTCAGAACTGCTGGCACAGAATCCATCTTCAAAGAAAGAGTCTACTTGTTTAACGTGTAGACATAAACTTTGTACACATGAAGTTAAAATATAACATTAAAGATATCTACATTCCCAGCTTTATCCTATATTTTAATTATCAAAACACCTAGTCTTAATCACATCAGTAAAGATGCTTCTGTTGTATGTAGGTGTGCTAACACACACACATCCGCACACACACCTCCAGAAATATCAAGAACCTCAAAATAGAAAATGCTGTCTAAACAAGTCTTGCCCCACTTGGAAATCAAGCTCCTTGAGAACAGGGTTTGCCTGCTTTGTTCATTTTCCAGACCCTAGAAAAACACCCACCACATAAAAGGCAATTGATTATTTGTTGACTAATGACTACATAACTGAATGAATGAGAATTGTGTGCAAATACAACAGTGGCTAGCTGAAACGAGGTCTAGATAAGCAAGACGACATTGGGAAGGGTCCTTGCAGGTAAAGAAGGTAATGCAGTTTTATGTGACTTCATTGTTTATAGAGTAATTCTTCATTTGTCTCTGATCCAGCAGGGTGATGAGCAAATAATGTTATAAAATATAAGCCATGCAAAGGACTAAAAATGCTGTCTAATGGAAGAAGGGAAGGGAATAAATTAATACCTGAGAGCCTACTAAGTACCAAATGTTTTCAGACACATTTTGATTTTAAAACACAAAAATCTGTAAATCAGTGCTTACCCCCTTAGAATTTTATATACTTATCTAACAGCCCCTTACTCCCTTTAAGACTTGCCTTATTAGTAATTCAGTAAATTTTTATCTAGCATGATCAAAGAATGGAATGAACACTTTATATTACTCACAGGTGATCTTACAAATGACAGGGGAACGGAGGATCAATAAGCAGTTGATGAATAATTGAAATAAATGACATATACTTAGAAACTATACTCATCTAAGTTATTGCTTCAGAAGGTTCTTCAGGCAGAGGAGCATGGCACGTGGCAAGAAGTATTAGCCAGTGGTTCAGAAGACAGATGAGCTTAACAGCTCATCAGCTATATGGCTTTCAGCCAAGCACAGCCAACTGGGCCCCAATTCCCTCATCTATTAAAGGGGCTAAATTTGCCCCTTGAACTTGAAGACAATTTTAGGCCTTTGTCTACTATATTCTGGGTGACACCAAGAAAGTCATAATCAAGCCTACATTATGACTTTGATGAACATTGAGCACTTTAGCCCTTTTTCCAGCGATTACATATTAATTACATATTATATTTTATTATATTTTATAACTTCATAGATGAGTATTCTAATATTATCTATTAAAACATTGTCTTTGACCTAGAAGCTGTTTTATTCTACCAATTTTTAAAGAAATTAAAACATTTTAATGGCCATAAAACAAAAGTATCACAGGCTCAAAAGACTGTGTTGTGACTTAGGGATAAGTCAACCTAAATCTATTCCACGGGGACAAGTACCACCAGCCATACTCTCTCAAACCAGACCATGTGCAAGAGCCATGTTCATACAACACATGACTTTGGAATAAGAGTGGCATTGCAGAAGGATCCATCTGGCTGCCTGTCCAAGATGGGAAGAAGGCAGGGCTGGAGCCCCGGAGGCAAGTGATGCATAAACCAACCCAACAGTGTAGTAAAAACTAAATGACAAGCATGCCAGGGAACAGATGCCAAAGCAAATGCCAAGGAAACTCTGCTGGACTTGACCACCAAGCATATCTTTTCTGTCTTTCTACCTCCTAAACTGCTTCTAGCATTTTCTGGTCTAAATGATTCAAGTTCAATTCACTTAGCACATATTTAGAGTGCCTACTATATTCCAGACACTGTTTGACACACTGTTCGAGACACTGACACCAAAACAAAGATCCCTGCCCTGGGGCTAATATTCTTCTGGGACAACAGCTGATAAACAGTTAGCATAATAAGTATATAGTGCGTACAAAGGTAGTAAGAGATGTAAAGAAAGAGGTAGGACAGAGTAAAGAGGATCAGGAATTCTGGATGGGGGGGTGTTACAGTATTAAATAAATCAGGGAAAGTAATTCTCACTAAGAAGATAAAGGTTTCAGTAAAGACATAAAAGCAGTGAGATAGATATCTGGGGAAAAGCTTTCCAGAAAGAGAGAACAGCTTGAGCAAAGGCTTGAAGATGGGAAGGTATCTCTTTAACTACTCCCAAACTTGTCCTTAAAGGAGAAAATTAAAATCTGTTACTAGCGACCGAAAGCAATCTTTACTTTTGATGGAGGAAGGGAGTAGTTAAGATTAATTCAAACAAGTCGAGTCTGAAATGTCTACAAAAAAAATTAGACACATGAACCCTGTAACTAGAGAGAGAGGTGAGCGATATAGGTATGCCTTGGTCATGTGACATAAACCCCCTGCAGGCCTGTTCATGCTCTCTCTTCATCATCCACAGTAGCTGCAGTGTCCTCATTTTTAAGATGGCAGCATCATAAGAGACAAGGCTCTCAGATCCAAAGTCACTGCTTGAAGGATTGCTGCCAAGAAGGGCGGCTCAATCCACACAGGATGTGGTATGAGGGAGAAACTATTGAGTTCATTGTGTTAAGCCCCTGAGATTTCAGGTTGTTAAAACAGCTAGTGGAATTGCTCAGACTAAAGCAACATCTCTACAGACATCTCTACAGAGCAGATACTTAGAGCAGAACCAAAATCACTGAGGGGTCATTCCTCTTTTGAATCTGTCTTGTGAGTGTGAATAAAGAAAGACCTCACGGTTTCCAAGGACAAGAAATAATTAAGCCTTATCTTGTTGCCGAATAATCAGACTGGTAAGAAACCAAGCATCACTCAGAGAGTTGGAGAACTCAGGTTTATTACATTGGTGGTCCCAGAAGAGTTAGTGCTCTGAAGATTTGGGCCCTGAGCTTACACGCAACTTTGCTTTTACAGGGCTTATTCTTGCAGTTACAATTGGCATGAGTCGACTGGTTAATTTGCCCTCAGGTGGTTACAGACCATGGGAGTTGCTATGGGTTACAGGTGTGCGCAGGAGTTGCTATGGGTTACAGGCAGTCATAGACCATGAGATTTTCAGACAACACATCTGTTATCTAGACAGAACAAGCAAATGGGAGGATGAGTCTCTAGTTAATTTTGAGGTCGCACTGCCCTTTGGCCTATGCGGCAAGCATATCTACAGAAGCAGAACAAAGAGCTGGTTATAAGGTTAGTCTTTTGAGTGGAAAATTCCTCTTTAATCTTACTGGATATGTCTAAATTATTTCATCTTTCCCTCTCTGAAACTTCTTTAGTCTTCAGAACTTGGTTCTTCCCTGGATTTCTACTGTCTCACTGGCTATTCCACTTGTTTTTCTGCCTATCCCTGACATGGGGTGTTCCACCTCAGTTGATACACCTTCTCTCTAGGGATCTCATTCATTCTCAAAGCTTCAACTCCCACTTGCACACTCGTGAGTTCCCCACCCATATCTATAGTTCTCACCTATCTCTTGAGCTACAATCCCTACTGGACGCATATGTCTTATGGGATGTGACTAATGTTATTTTCGGGTGTGTCTGAGGGTGTTCCTAGAAGAGATTAACATTTGAATCAGTGGACTGAGTGAAGCAGATTGCTCTCTCATGTCGGTGGGCCTCATCCAATCCACTCAGGGGCCAGGATGAAACAAAAGGGAAGAGAAAGGGAGAAGTGGCCTCTCCCTCTGACTGCTGAGCAGGAACACTGGTCTTCCCCCATCCTTGGAATGACATACCTTGACTACTCTGGTTCTCAGGCCTTCAGGCCTGGACAGCAGTACACCACTGGCTTTCCTGGGCAGATCATGGGACTTCTCAGTCTCCATAACCACATAAGCCAATTTCTGATACTAAAGTGTGTGTGTGTGTGTGTGTGTGTGTGTCCGTCTGTCTATCCTACCAGTTCTGTTTCTCTAGAGAACCCTAACACATGGATTATGTACATCATAATCTCACAACTGTATTCCAATACAGATTTACCTTGCCTCTAAAACATGCCGCCCCCTCTGTAGTCATCTGGAACAGTAATAACAGTATCGTCCTGACCACCTGGATTACTAACTCAGAGTCGCTCTTGCCTGTTCTTTCCCAGTCTCGTATCCAACATCAAGTCATTTCAACCTTATCGCTTTCTGCTGGGTGAGCTCACCCAGAACATCTCCTTCAAAGGGCCACGGCAGATTTTACCTCTTAATAAGGCTTTTTCCCTTTGTTACCAGACTCTCCCCTAAATCAAAGGCCCAAAATGTTATTTTAAAAGATGATGAAATTTCATTTTATTATAATAGTTTGGATTTGGCCCCAAAGGCCACATTTGAACTGAAGATCAGGAGAGATTTTAGCAAAGTAATTTAAGATGGAGAGTAGAATATACCCCATTAAACCCCAGGTGCTCTAGTAAAGAAGCCTCATAAAGGAAGAGGCCTTCTGGCCCTAGGCCCAAGGCAAAGCAAGGAGACGACTGTGGCACTTTCTGAGAACCACTAGTAGAAATGCTGACCCTTCCCTAACAAAAGGAAGCCATGTAGCACTCCTCAGGATTCCAGGTCACTGGGACCACAGATACACATGCACAGATGCATGCACATGCACACGTGCACGCACACACACGCACACGCACACGCACACACATGACCTCATTCTATGTTGGGTCCTGCCTGTCAGGGTGACAATTGTAACCCTTTACCCTCCCTGGGCTAAAGACTCTCTCCTTCTTTACTCAAGACCAGCATGCAGGAGACTTTGATACAGTTGGCACTGATTTACTCATAACTGGATAATCTGTGTTCCGGGCTCAATCAATAAGAAAGAACCTTTGTTTCAACTTTCAAATGCTGACCTTAGCCTGTGGACAGTCTAAACTAATTCCAAATCCCTCTCACAGGTACCCTCTCGCTCCCCAAACCCACCTTATCAGTTCAGGTTCATTTTCTCCTTCACCTGGAGTAATGCAATAACCTACTAAGTGGTTCCAACCTAAGCCACTTGCCTTCATTTTGCTGTCAGAGTCTTTGGATGGACACATCTGACTCTAACTCTCCCCAGCTTTAAACCTTCCATGAAAAATATCTGTGTGCCCAAGGAGGTATGCACAAGAACTACATATAACTACATGTAACTACATGTAACTACAGCACTCCCAGGAAAAACTGGGACGGCGGGGTCTGCATTCACCATGGGGAATGGTTAAATAAATTGTTACCTGCAGCAGGTAAACACATAGCTAGACTTGTAACTAGTAACAAAGAAAGATAGATTAGACATACCGTTCATGAAAAAGCGAGTTTCAGAATTTTAAATGTATCCTCATCAGTCACTAAAAAACGAAACCCTCGACTCAAAGTATTGCAAGATGTTTTCTGTAGGTACATATGTGTGTGTAAAGGGACATAAAGGGGACTGAAAGGTCACTCTCAAAATGGTAATAGCCTAAGTTCTGGGGCAGTGGGAAGAGAAAAAGGACTGGGCAAGTGTTGCCCTCATGGGAATTCACAGCATTCACATACTGCATCTGTAATTTAAAATAGTAAGTAAATTCAAATATTCAATTTAAATAAAAGGATTAAACCTAACATGTTTTTAAAACCTCCCTGCCTGCATCAATAAGAAAAAAAAGCAACCCAATTAAAAAAAAAAGTGTTTTTGTAGTCATATTTATGAAGGCTTTCTCTAACCCAAGGTCACAAAGATTTCTTACTTTTTTTTTTCTAAGAATTTTATAATTTTAGCTCCTCCATCTAAGTCTATGGTCCATTTTGAGGTAATTTTTGCATATGATCTGAGGAAGGGGGTTCAGCATCAATCCAGCATTTCTTAGGTGGATATCCAGTTGTTCCAAAACAATTTGTTGAAAAGACTGCTCTGTTCCCCTTTGAACTGTCTTGATATCCTTGCAAAAATCAATTATTATAAATGTAAGGGTCTATTTCTCTCAATTCCATTCCACTGATCTATGTATCTATCCTTATGCCAAAACCACTGTCTTGATTACTGTAGTTTTGCAGAAAGTTTGTCCACCAACGTTCTTCTTTTCAAGATTGTTTTGTCAATTCTGGGTCCCCCTTCATTTCCATATAAATGTCAGAATAAGCTTGTCACTTTCTGCAAAATAGGAAGCTAGAATTTCAGTAGAGATTGCACTGACTCTGTAGATCAATTTAGGGAGTAATGCCATCTTAAAAATGTTAAGTGTTCTCAACCATGAACATGAAATGTATTTCCATTCATTTGGCTCTTCTTTATTTTCTTCTAACAATGGTTTGTAGTTTTGAGGTTAATTTTGCACTTTTGTTAAATTTATTCCCAAGTATCTCATTCTTTTTGATGCTATTATAAGTAGAATTGTTTTCTTAACTTGGTTTTTAAACTTTTCATTGCTATCGCATACAAATGTAATTCATTCTGTATATTTATCTTGTTTGTATTCTGCAATCTTCCTGAACTGATTTATTAGTTCTAATAGCTTTTTAGTTTATTCTTAGTATTTTCTATATACAAGACTATGTCACCTGAAAATATAGTGTTACTTCTTCTTTTCCTATCTGGATATATTTTATTTTTCTTGCCTAATTGCCCTGACTAAACCCTCCAGTACAGTGATGAAATGAATAGAAATGGAGAGAGTAGATATCCTGATCATAGGGAGAAAGCATTCAGTCTTTCACCCTTAAGTATGATATTAACTGGCTTCTCATAGATATTATTTATTAGATTGAGGAAGTTCTCTTCTATTCCTAGCTTGTTGAGTGTTTTGATCCAGAAGGGTCGATTTTGTGAAATGCTTTTTCTGTGTCTATTCAGATGATTGTCTATTTTTTGTTATATATTCTATTAATATGAGGCATTACACTAATTGATTTTCAAATATTAAACTAACCTTGCATTCCAGAGATAAATCGAGGTTGTTGTGTATAATCTTTTCCCATATTGATAAATTCAGCTTGCTAGGATATAGCCTACATTTTAACTTTGAAAATAAAATAATCTTGCCTTTTTGAGAAATGACCTTTGGTATCTCTGTCAAAAATGGAATGTTGCACTGAAGAGTGACAATTGGCCTTAAAATTTAAAAATAATATTGCTTGCGTTAGGTAATTAATTTGTGCAAAACCACACAGAATTTTAAACTTCACAGTAGCTTCAGTATTTTCTCCTAAACTGTCTTCAATGACCAGCTAACAAATTACTAAAATGTTGGTATTAATTACATTGTCTAAAGGGCATTGTTAAGTTGGATTATAACCTGTATTTTCTTCTGTAAATTCAATTACAGCTCAAAGTGTAGCAGGCTTGGATTTCCGATTATTAATGTCTATAGTAAATTAGACAAGACTAATTTTAATAGTTATTTAAGACACTCTCATATAACTTCCATCAACAATGTCAGATTTTTACAGCATTCTGGGCACAGAGTGGGTGTTTGATGTATTTCTATATATTATATACTAGCAATGAACAATCTGAAAATGGTATTAGGAAAACAATCCCATTCACAAAAGCTTAAAAGAAGAAAGTACTTAGGAATAAAAGTTAATAAAAGAAGTGCAAGACACTAGAAGCTACCAACATTATTGAAGGTAAAAATCTAAATGAAAGGATGGGACATGGTTCCATAGCGTAGTGGTTAGCATGTCTGCTTTACATGCAGAAGGTCCTGGGTTCACACCCCAGTGGAGCCAAGGTCCATGGTATACGGCCATGCCACCCTGACCAAGCCCGATGTCTGACCTCAGAAGCTAAGCAGGGTCGGGCCTGGTTAGTACTTGGATGGGAGACCACCTAGGAAGACCAGGTGCTGAAGGCATTAAAAAAAAGAGAGGGTGGGGGCAGCCTATGGAATGGGAGAAAATATTTGCAAAACAAATATCGGATAAGAGGCTAATATTCAAAACATAAAGAACTCGTACAACTCAATAACAAAAAAGCAAACGATTCGATTTAAAATAATACACAGAGAAATAATATAGGTAGTTTTCCAAAGAAGTCATCCAAATGGCTTCTGGTACATGAAAAGATGCACCACATCAATATTCATCAAGGAAATGCAAATAAGACCACAATGAGACAGCACCTCACATCTGTTAAAATGAATGTCATCAAGAAGTCAAGAGGTAATAGTTGTCAAGGTTGTGGAGAAAATGGAACCCTAGTACACTACTGGTGGAAATGGAAATTGTTCAGTCACCATGGAAAACATTATGGAGGTGTCTCAAAAAATTAAAAATAGAATTACCATATGATCTAGCAATCCCACTTCTAGGTATATACCCAAAGAAATGAAAACAAAACATCAAAAGGATACCTGCACTCCCATGTTCATTGCAGCATTATTCACAATAGCCAAGATATAGAAACGACCTAAGTGTCCATCAATGGATTAATGGATAAAGAAGATGTGGCACATACATACAATGGAATACTATTCAGTCATGAGAAGAAAATCCTGACGTTTGTGACAACATGAATGGACCTCAATGAGGGCATTATGTTAAGTCAGACAGAGAAAGACAAATACTGTATGATAGCACTAATATATGGAATCTAAAAAAGCCAAACTCCTAAAAACAGAGTAAAATAGCATTACCAGGGACTTGAGGATATGTTTTTTAAGGGTACAAACCTGCAACTAGTAAATAAGTCCTGGAGATCTAATGTACAGCATAATGTAACCAAAAAAAGAGAAAATCATCCAAGACCAAAAAGACAACTGACAGTAATATGACTCCTTGCTCTTGCTACTGAGCACATAGAACATTTCACTCCACAACTACAGTTTCTCAATCAACATCGAGACATTAATTAAAGTAAGGAAATCACTGAATAAAGAAGGGTACACCATCCCTGGTCTATATTATTTCCAGGAATGCTCAGAAATAAGAACTCTCAGGCACCTCTATCCACCACCTGCAAAATTTGGTGCCAGCACCCAAAGGCAGATCTTGAAATATATACCTATGTTCTACTAACACTGAAGAAATGCTCATTGCTGAAAACTATGATCAGGTAGTAGAGTTACATATATAAAAGCATCAAATGTACATAGAAGTTACTCTCTTTTTTTAAGAAATACATTTTTTAAAAATTCAATATACATTCATTGCCAAAAATAGACTAAATAAGAGTATACCCAAAAAAAGAGAAACTGTCCCTAATCCCAATTCCATACTGTCTACTAAAAAATCATTTCATATGTCATTCCTAAACAGTGATACAAAAGAGACTATGGCACAGGACAAAATTGAGCCTAAGCTTTTCTAATGAAGCAAATTTATACTTTCGGCAGACAGGGTCAACAGTTTGTCAGAGAGTCTGTTGCAGGGGGCACCTCACCCCACCAATCATCGTTCTGTGATAACAGCCTGTCTCCCTGACCTATTTATAGTATCTGAGTTTTTCCCTGGCCTATTGGTTTCCTATCGCTGCTGTAACAAATTACCGCAAATTTAGTGGCTTAAAATAACACAATTATTATTTTATAATTCTAGAAGTCAAAAGTTCAGGATCAGTCTCACTGAGCAAACAAAAATCAAGGCGTAGGCAGAGCTACATTTCATCTGGAGACTCTAGAATTTGTTTCCTTGATTTTTCTAGCTTCTAATTGCTGCTCTCGGCCCCACAATGCTATGACCTCTGTTCCTGTCAGTGAATCACTTTCTCTGACCCGGACCTTCCTGCCTCTCTCTTAGAAGGGATTGAGTCCATTAGACCCATCCAAAAAATCCTGGATAATCTTCCATTTCAATATTCTTAATCACATCTAATTCTGCCAAGTCCCTTTCACCATGTAAATTAACATAGTCACAGACTCCGGAATATGGACACAGACATCTTTGGAGGGCCATTATTTTGCCTACCACACCTAGTAATAAAACATTCTTCAGAAACATGGATTTTAAGGTAGGTTGAGTATTCCTCCTCATGGGTAAGTCAAGTATTCTTCTACTGTCTCTGTTGGGTTGTTTATAAATGTTTTGTTATTATCGATAATGTTGAAATAGACACTGTTAACAGGACTGAATGTTTGTGTCTACCAATATTCATATGTTGAAATCCTAACCCACAATGTGAGATTATTAGAAGAAGGGGCATTTGGAAGGTAATTAAGTCATGACGGTAGAGCCCTCATGAATGGAATTAGTGGCCTTGCAGGAAGAAACACCAGAGCTTGCTCAGTCTCTCTCTGTACTCTGTTATGTGAAGCCAGCTGTCCACAACCAGGAAGAGGCCCCTCACCAGAACCCAACCATGCCAGCACTCTGATCTCAGACTTCCAGCTTCCAGAACTGTGAGAAATAAATTTCTGTTGTTGATAAGCCACCTAGTCTATGGTATTTTGGTACAATAGCCCAAGCTGACTAAGACAGACACTATGCTGTGTAAATCTTTCAGCATTCCTGCAGTTATTTTCAGATCTAAGGACCTGAGCACATGATTAAAGCTCTTGAGACATGCTTGCAAACTTCCCTCTGGAAAAACTTTTTATGTACATGCTCAACAGCAGCATATTAGAGTACCCATTTCACATCATTCTTGCCAACATGAAATAACATCATTCTTTTCAATTATTGCCAATTCAGCCAGAAATGACAACTTATTGTTCATATCTGCATTTTCTTTTATTTCTAGTAACACTGTATTCTATATCTTATACTTACTAGTAACTGTATTTCTTCCTTTGAAATTGTCTGGTTATGCCTTCTGCCTGTTTCTCTAATAAAATAGGACATTTCTTCTTTGAAAAATGTATGTCTTTAAGATTGTTATTTTTTTTATTTCATCTCTTACAGATGTATTTTACAAATATCTACTTCTTCATTTTCTTTTTGCATTGTATTTATGAATGTTTGGTGTTTGGAACTAAATAGTTAAATCCTCATGAAAAAATTGTTTAATTATCAGGCTTTCTCTTTGCTACCATTTTCTCTTGGGCTGACTTCCTTTATTTGTTATAAGCCTAAACTGGAGTATAATAGAACACTAAACTATGGCAAGTAGTAACTATATAATTGAGTTTTATTTAATACAAAAACATTTTCATACTAAGGATCAGATAAAAACCACATAAGAACCAGGATACTGATTTTTACATTAAATTATTTAAATAAGGGATCAGCAAACTCTGGCCTGCTACTTATTTTTTATGGCCCATGATCTGTTTGAGAGGGCAAAAAAGGATACGCTACAGAAACAATATTGTCCACAAAGCCTAGTCCTTTATAGAAAAAGTAACTCATCTGAAATATATTTTCGTATACGTGGCAAGAAATATAAACCTATTTTTTCAAAGAAATTTAACCAACTGCCTCAACCCTATTTATTAAGCCCTTCTATCCTTCAAATTTGAAATGCCACTTCTTCAACTCAAAAAAGAAATAGAAATGGGCAGTATACATATAAAAAAAGTATTCTAATTATAATGAATTGCAAATTAAATTCATATTATCACTATCAGAATAGAAAAGATTGCAACGGTTTATAACATAACACTGGAGAAGATATGGAGAAACGTCAACACTGATTTTCTTAATGAGAGTATGAGAGCGACCTTCTTGGGGACAATATTACAAAAACTGTCAAAAGTTTAATTCTACAGGCTCTCTCATTCAATGATTTAAATTTTATCATACTACAAAAACTCTCACAGAAGTTCACAAGGTAATGTTTATACAGCTACTTCTCGAAATATTGTTTACACACAATACTGGCAACATACTAGAATATACTTAAATGCCAACCTGTTTGGATAGGGTTAACTCAGCATACCTGGATTGATCAAACCCTGCATATTCCCAAGAAAAACCAGTCTTCAGGACTGGCTCTTGGACTGGCTCTTGGTTAGCCCTAGGAAGACAAGCTCTGGCCTTTGGAATATTCTGCCCGATAAGAGTGTTTGTGTATGTCTGAGGCCTGTAGCCATGCAGTACAGGTTTCATCAGATAGTTTATGTTAACAATGACATATGGCTGACACCTGTTTTTGCTCTGAAGGGCTGGAGAGTGATTAGCTGAGGCCAATCACACAGGTACTATACCTACATAATGACACCCCTGAACAAATATGCTGGCCATCAAGAGTTGGTGAGCTCCCCTGCTTGACAACAATTTGCAGATGTTGTCACACATTGCTGGGAGAGGCACATCCATGTGTCTCCACTGGGAGGAACATCAAGCTCATGCCTGATTTCTCTTGACTTCACTCCAGGCACTAAGGGCCTTTTTCCTTTGCTGATTCTAATTTGAATCCTTTTGCTTAAACTACCAGTGTAACTGCTTTTCTGAATCTTATGAGTCCTTCTAGCAAAGCATCAAGCCTGAGGGTGATCTTGAGGACCCCCAAGACACACTATCAACAGGAATTTTGATAAACTGATACAATGAAACAATATGAAGCCATTAAAAGGCATGAAACATATATGCGTGAGTATATACACACAGTGGATGCCTACAATAGATTGTTAAATGATCAGTTAATTGCAAAATATGATTAGTATGACCTTACATTTTTAAAAGTTAACTTTTATTGAATGTTCATGATTTGTGCCAGTTGTTACCTAACTGTTGGTGTGTTAAATTACCTCATTTGATCCCAACAACCCTGTCACTACTATTATTACCATTACTTTAAAGATGAGAAAAACTGAGGCACACAGAGGTTAAATAACGCATCCAAGGTCACACATCCAGGATTTGAAACCAGGCTGTCTTACATCAGCACCAGCATTCTTACTCTCCCAAAATATGTGTATATACATAGGTATATCTGTAATAACCCTGAAAACATATATTAATAATAGTTTCTTCTTGGGAGTGAGATTACAGGTAGAAAAAAATGTGACTTTTACTTTGAACTTTCATATGTATTGTAATTTTGATGTACAAGCACATATCGATGTTATAACAAAATTTTCCATAGGTTATAAGCTATGCCTCATCATATGCTCAGTTTTCATAAAGACAGTGGGAGGGGGCCTGCTTTTGGCCTTTCTGTTTTCTTTCACAGATCAGGCCTTGCACCATTCTGTTTCTTTTTAATGTCTTTGATTTAAACTTCATCGTAATTCTGATTATGCTGGTCCTTCTTCATCAATCTCTGTCCAAACTCTGGGGTATTTTTGCATATTTACTTTTCTAAATAAACTTCAATATCACTTTATCGAGTTCTCCAATTAAATTTCATTTATAATAAAAATAGTATGAGTTATTTTCATGGATTTCACACCAGAGTACAGCGTCATTAATAAAGAGAACACCAGTTCAGAATTTTTGATTCCAAGGGAGATGACTCAAAGTGGACGTTGGCTGTTTGTGAAGAAAGGGTTTGATAAACAATTGATCAATGTCAACCAGGCATTTCAGATGGATATATAAACTAATGAAAACAGCTTTATATAAACACCTATGATCTAGTTTTCTAATGAGAGGACATGTTGAGTTACACTTCAGTATTCAAGGTCCCCTGAAGTCTTCATCAGTAGCAAGTGAATTTGTTCATGCAACATACATACTATGTGCCTGCTACATGTCAGGACTGTTCAAGGTACCTGACTAACACTGTGGGTTTATCTTCTCTCACTTAATAGCTGTGTGATCTTAGGCAAGTTACCTAACCTCCTTGATCTTCATTTTTCTCATCTGTAAAATAAGAATAATAATTACTGATCTTTGGAAATTGCTATCAAGTGAGATAAAACATGGTAAGTTTCTAGGACATAGTAAGTAGGTACCTAAGAAATGGGAAGTATCATCCAAATACCCCTCCAAATACCCCTGCCATACAACCTGTTTCAAAGTAGTAGCCCTTTTCCAAAAAGGAAAAAAAAAAATCCTCCAAATAATACTCCTTTTATTCTCTCATTTTAAAATCAGTGAGATCTTATTTATCTGAATTTTCTTTATTAAGTTCCTCATCTCCAGTGTAGCAACATGCAGAGAATAAGAGGTGCAGGAAGAGAGGGAAAACACTTGATACTGGAATGTGAAAGAAAGGCACAAACAATAACCTAGATAACAACCAACAAAGCCATCTCACCACTGAGATACTTCCATTGTGCTCTTGGAGAATCAAATGCCAATCCCAAGGGCGCAGGAAGAAATAAGACATTTCTGAAGGACTGAACAAGTGTCTGACAGCCAGGCCCCCTCCCCTCTGCGTGCAGGTTTAGTTAGTTTTCACACAGTTGCCATGGCAACCTTCTGTCGGAAGACACCCTACCTCTAGTCTGTGAAGCAGGCAGCCTGTCCTCTTCAGTGATGTGAAATGTCTAGAATGCTTTTTGAAGCTAATTTTTTCATATCTGTGTTCTGTATGGGAGATGTGTGAGGGGAAGAGGAGGGGTTCTGACTGTTAATCTGTGCTCAGCAGATTAAACAAAAAACCACCACAAACACACACAATACTGAGCTAAGACAGACTATGCTAATGATAGAAGTAAAACATTTTGACAGCTTCACTCAGCTAAGTGTCAAACACTTGAGGAAAAGAAAAATTGGTTTAAAAAAGAAAATCAGCAACCAAGTACAAAATAGAAGCCTGAAAGGAATGGATTAAAGGCAGCCCAGAGCCTCTTCAATGTATAGAGAAGGACATCCAATAAAAAGGAAAAAAAGAGATCCAAAAGAGGTTTGCCAGATCTTTGACCAGGGTTGGCTAGAGATAAATCAAGGTGGGTACTGAGGTTCTGACTTTCACAGGCAGTTGAGAAAGGTCAATAATAAACACAGCTTGTTGACTTCTTGTTGCACTGCTTATAAACCTTTGGTATTCAGATCAAACAATAAAGAATAATAGATTAATAACTATGTATAGTGCCAGGTGCATACTAGACTAATCAGGGGGATCACTTCGTAAATTATATAAATGTCTAACCACTATTCTGTACACCTGAACTAATATAATACTGAATGTCAACTCTAATTGAAAAATAAAAATTTAAAAAAGAACAATAGAGTGTGAAAAAGTGTGGGCAGGCATATATGCACACACCGTACAGACAAGACATAGCACACAGCACTTAAGCCAACGTCTGTGTAACCACTGCTAGTTACCAGTATCCACAGAACTGTCACCTACCCATGAGTAGAAAATTCCAGAAATACAGGTAACCTGGACAACCAGGTCACCTTGCCCTCAGAGAACATCTCACCTGATGCACTTAACCAACACAAAAACAGAAAGCGGCTCAGGCTTCTCTCTCTAAATCACAAAGTGCCCCTATTCCGCAGCCCCTCTCACTGGAGCAACATTCAAAAGCCTTTTAGGTAGACTGCTGCCCCAAAGTGGGAAGTGAAGATTTTAGTTCTGGCAGGGAACTCAACTATACAGATGCTCTTTGACTTACAATGGGGTTACGTCCCAATAAATCCATCGTAAGTTGAAAATATCGTTAAGTTGAAAATACATCTAACACATTCAACCTACCAAACATCATAGCTTAACCTAACCTACCTTAATCATGCTCAGAACACTACATTAACCCACAGTCAGGCAAAATCATCTAACATAATGGATACACTGTAGAGTATCAGTTGTTTACCCTCTTGATCTCATGGCTGACTAGGAGCTGTGGCTTGCTGTCGCTGTCCAGCATCACGAGACAGTATCCTGCCACATAACTCAAGCCAGGAAAAAGGTCAAAATTCAAAATTTAAAGTACAGTTTCTACTGAATGCTTTTGCACCATAGTAAAGTCAAAAAATTGTAAGTCAAACCTTTGTAACTCGGGGACCATCTGTACAATGGTACTGCACATAGCAAAAAAAAAAAAACAGTTTTAACCTCTCTCTGGCAACAAAAAGGAATCATGATACAGGACAATTACTTTCAACCTAGCCAGTGAAAGGGAAAAGCAGCAAGAAATATAGGGAACATTTATCTTTACTGATCTATTTCTACTAGGCCAACAAAGGAATGCGTTCATAATCCTTGCATAGGTCTGTCGGGTGATGGGCAAGAGCACCGAGTGGCAGACGTTCCCCAGTGCCTCCCCAAGATCCATTCTGCCTTAATCCTTGCCTTGAGATCTCCAGTTCTGATAGGACAGCACTAGGCTGGGTAAGGCTGCCTGATTCGTAGACTCCCTTGCAACTAGAGGTGACCACGTGAACCAGAACCAGCCAATAAGATATGAGCTGAGTGAACTGTGATCTTTTCTCCTCTTCTTTCTTCCAGGCATGCCAGATGCCATGCCAGGCAGTGAAACAAATATCCTATGAGCATGACAATGAAATTCTCATACTACTAAGGGTGGAGAAACAAAAACTAGATGGCCTGAGTCCCTGACAGGGACTGCCTTTCTCTAGGTTCACACGAGAAAATTAAACCTCCCATTCAGCGAAGTTGCCCCAGTCGTTTTCCGGCACCTGCAGCTACACATCATCCTATGCCGTAGGAACTCTGTCAAAATCATGGAGTCTGAGTTCTCTCTCATTATCATCAGTTAATAGCAATGCAGTACAGATCAGAATGCCAAATCAACTAATATATTAATAAGTAAATAATTTCACACCTCTTATATATTTCGGTTATCTTTACATTGTTTCCAAGCACTGCAATTATGCCAATTTCAAACTAAGTGTTGAGCGAGTGGTTCTGAGTTCATTCCAAAACTGTGATTCTCCATATATTAAATTACGTTTGCTTTTCTTATTCCTGGTAGCATTCCAAAGCTCACCTGTGGAGGCAGGGAAGAAGTAAGAGTAAATGATCTTGTTTTCCCAACTTGCTCCAAACACATCCATGAAAAAAGGTAGCACCGCCTTGGTGTCTGCAACTAACGAAGGGCACAGCTGGGTGTTTAGCCTCCTAAAAGAACAAGTGCTGTACTTACACTATTGCAGGACCCGCCTTTGTATACTGGACCAGTCATGGTACTCCACATCAGTTTTATTTCTTTGGTTGGCTCTAGTATTTTTAAACAAGACAAACTCTCCTAACTGTAAGCTACTGCTAATAGGGTATCTCTGCTGGTCCCAAGTAATGGCAAATTCCCCGCTTCTTCCTGCCCAGGCTCCACTCTCAAGAGGAACTTCCTCAGGCAATATCCATAAATGTTGTACTTAGGGGATTAAGAGGGAAAAAAAAGTTTCATTTTAATTCCTCAAGTTATTTAAAGCTCACGTTCAGCCCACATACACATACATGGTTTCCATTTCTTTTTAACTTCTTCCCTACAGACTCTTTCAAATATTCTACTAATAAGATAGAAATCTGGAGCTTTACTGATCCAGTGTGATGAAGGTGCATATGATTTTAAATTGCACCATTATCAGCCTCTATGATAATGTTAATTATCCCCATATGCTTAAACACTAAGGAAATCAAAACAATCTTGCATCTCAAAACACCTCTTGGAAAAACAATGCCTCCTATTAAACTATAATTAAAATATCAATTTTATAATACTCATTCAATTAATTAAATAAGGTCTCAAGTCATAGTATGCTCTACCTTAGGGTTTCCCAACCTCAACACTACTGACATTTTGGACCAGGTAATTCTTTGTTGTGGGGGTTGTCTTGTGCAGTGAGGGAGTTCAACATCATCCCTCGGTAGTGACTACAAAAAATGTCTCCAGACATTGCCAAATATCCCCTGGGGGCAAAAGTAACCCCTGAATACTGCCGCTCTACCTGAAAAGGAGCTTTACAGATGAGAAAATGAACGCCTCGAAAGGCCAGGAGGCAAGTTCAATACCACAGAACTGAATAAATGGCCAAGACAGGAAACGTGCCACGGGAACTACTCAGTTCTTTATATTCCAGCACACCGGAACCTTGGCTGAAAATGACATCGTAACCTAAAATAAATTACCAAAGGCATGTTTTATGGAACTCGACATCATTAATCAACAGTACATTAGAAAGATCGGAATGAGAAGCCTGTTAAATTTTACGGCCAACCATGATTTTTCCCCTATACTTCCATTCAATGTATTGAGCATTTTCTAGGTATCTTCGACATTCATCACACAGAGAATGCCTGCTCCAATGCACTAGCAGTGCAGTGAACTGACAGTAGGACAAGGTCTCCAGTCACCATGGCACATGTAAGGAGCCAAGTTCCATGAGAAAGTCTGCAACGATGTGGAGCCTTGAAAGGAAGAAAATTCACAGTAGCTTGAAAATCTGAGAAAACACAGAAGAAACAGAAGAAATAGCAATTGTGAAAAAGGAATAGCAGAGGTGGGAAATAAAGGACCACTGAATTGCCCAATTGCTTAAAAGTTGGAGAAAATACAGGAGGCTAGCAAGAAAAACCGGAGGTCACATAAAGGCAGCTTTTATATGCGTCTCTCGATATTTGTTTTTAATTTATTAGTCAATGAAAAACCACTGAGCTTCTAACAGATAAATGATACAGCACTAACAGATCATGTGATACAGCACTTCCAGGAAATTATTTCATAACTGCATAAATAGAGAAGGGATGGACTGGTGTGCTATCACTGACATGTACAGAAGACTTCTGGGGCACAGTCTGGCCAAGAAGAGAGAGTACCATGAGGTCATCTGTCATTCCCTGGCCTGGAATACTAAAAATAGAAAGAGGCCATTATACTAGTATAGGCAAAAGGTATAGTGAAAGCTAGCCTGAGGATGAAGTGGCAGAAATGGGAAACACTGGGACAAATACACAAGTTGATGCAGAAACCAGTTGATGGGAGGTGGGAGAAGAAAATAAAGAGAAACATCACCATTACCTTCTGCATCTTAGTGATGGAAAGAATAATGGTGCCATGAACAGAAACTCTGAGGGAAAGAACTGATCCCAGGGAAGAAAATGAGTTTGAGATCTCAGGGGGACACCTGAGAGAAGTTTAATAAGTCATCAGAAAGAAGGAGTGGAACTTTGGGGAAAGACTAGGACCATGATTTAGTCCACAAAGAAAAGCAAGTTTCAGATTTGGAGTCTTCTGCGTAGACTTGGCTCTCCAAGCTCTAACCATAGATAGGATTCCCAAGGTAGAGTGGGATAATAAAGAAGGGTATTATTAAAGAATGCTGTCATTTAAGATGCAAAAGTTAAGAGGAAGGACAAGACAGAGAAGCTGTGAAGGAATTTTTAACTCTTTTGGTGGAAGAAGTAGGGACGCCAAATGTAGGCAGTACAAATTCAAATGCACCAGAAAGATTGAGTTGGTGGAGGCACGAAAACAAGCCTGTGGGACCTCGAGGTTCGGTCCGGTTTCCACGAGGCAGCAGCAGAGCGCAGAAGGTAAGAGACTGCTCTCTCGAGTCAGACACACCTTGATTCATTTCCAGGCTTTGGCACTTGCCAGTTATGAGACCTGGGACAGGTTACTAATCTGCTCTGTGTCTCCGTTTCCGCATTAAAATGAGGATAATACCATTCTCCACATGTAAGTTATGAGAGGTTAAGCACATAAAACACTTCGCTCAGTGCCTGGTCCTTCATCAACAGTAACAGCTGTTCATCAGCTCCTCCTCTTCCCCATCACTAACGTTGCAAAGGTCAGTGATGGAGTTCTCCTCTGCACTGACAGCCAGGTGAGGGAAGCACTAGGGACAGGTCTGCACTCCTCCAGCTAGTGTCATTTGCATGACGTCATGACATGAACGCAATGGATGAACAAACCAAGGAAACATGCTCATGGGGTGGGGGGAACTGGGGTGACAATGTAGTATAATCCCGCAGGAATCAGCAAATTTTTCTGAAAAGTGCCAGATAGTAAATATTTTAGAATTTGAGGGCCATATGGTCCTTGTCACAGCTACTCTACACTTGCATCGTGAGAGCAGCCTGAGACAATTCATATATGAATGGGTATCACCCTGTCCCAAAAAAGCTTTATTTATAGAAACAGGCAGGGGGTGGCCTGTAGGCCAGTGGTCTAACCCTTGCCATGAAAGGGGGTCTAAAGCCAAACAAGGCAAATGTTCTTAAACCTCTAAGTCTAACTGCTACTTTTAGAGAAACAGGTAACAGAGATACAAGAAACAAATATTGAGGCAAGACCAAATTTTAAAGAATCTCAGTCAACAGAATCTCAAGTGAGACAACTGGCTTGACATGTTCAGTGTTTCATGACTCTTAAAGAAGCAGAAGGAGGAGGAAAAAGATTGGCTGAAAAAACATAAAAAACTCTCATGGAAAATAGTAAACAAGTTAGAAAAACGCATAAATGAAAACATTTATGAACATCCATCTACAATGCAAATTGAGAGAATTTCAGTCTCTGATTCTTTGCTAAGCTTCCTGGGCTGATCTGATCTGAAAAATGTAAATACCACAATCTCATTTCCTGGTGACAGAGATTTATACTCAGTGCTCAGTGGATAAGAGGGACTACTATACTCAGAGGAACAGGAGCAAACATTCAACATGGCCTGAGTCCTGGAAAATCCCCTCATGTAGCACAGGATAAAAAAGACAAATGGCTCTGGTCTTATCAGCATGTCACTTAAGTATTTAGCAGGGGAGATAAGATGAGGAAAAACACAATAAGCTTATGTAGGAAGAGATAAATGTGGAAGCTCAGAGCTTCAGAGAGCAGAGAGTGATGACCTGCAGTCTGGAACAAGGAGAGATAAAGATCTCGGCCTGCCTTGAAGAGTGGGCAGGATCTAGAAAGGCAAAGATTAGGAAAGGGTGTTCCAGGTGGAAAAGACATGAGCGTAGGCAAACACTCAGGTCAGCAAGCAGAGGCTACAGGAAGGACATTGAATAGATATTCAAAAGGGAGAGAGCAGAATGGTTGTGCTGGTTCTTAAAATCCCTCAATCCTCTATATCAGAAGGCATAAGACTACTATCGGGCCCTCCCTCTCCTGACTTATGAAATTCTGCTGCCATCACCCTGGCCACTTGGACCACCCTGGCAACCTTCCCTCCCTGCTTCCCACAATGGGACTTCTTACATATTTGCAATCCAGTAACTAAAGTGAAAACAGGTAGAGCAGCATCCTTCAGGAACTGGTCCAGCACTAAGTCCAGTGCCCATTCTATCAGGGCTGTGCCCACATCACACCAGACCAGACGAGGAGTTAGAGGCCTGTCCCTCTCTTCACTAGGCTCAGGCTAGCTAACAAAGACAGTGCAAAGAAAAGGAAGAAGAATGAGGATGGAAGCACTCACTGACACCAAATCCAAAGGTGCTTAAATAGAAAGCTGGTTCCAAAATCCAAACTTGTTTCTATAGTCCATAAGAAGGTCTTGTAAGGTTTTGTTAATTTGTTTATTAACTAAGTTTTCCTTAGGAAACATGTGATATATACACGTGGTTAAAAAGTAAATTTGTACAAAACAGTGTTAAGTAACATTCCATAAATATTTTATAAATATGCAAGAGTATATATAAACTCATCTATAAACTCATCCTGGTTTTTTAATACAAACAAATATATTAATGTATATACTATTTTGCTCCTTTGTCTTTTTTCAACTTTCCAATGTACCTTTGAGTTTGTCTCATCAGTAAATAAATACCCACCTTATTATTATTAATAGCCACAAGGCATTCTACTCATTGTATATCTCTACTCTAATTTATCGAAGCAGTACTCTAGTGATGCACACAAAGGTTATTACCCACTTTTGTGTGACAAACATAACAGGAAACACTGTTGTGTGTCAGTCTTTGTGTACACGTCTGTAAATTTGCAATAAGAAGCGTAGTAGAAGTGGAAATGCTGAGTCAAAGAGTATGCAGCACTGAAGGTTCCTGAGTGAGTGGGAGATAACTGGAGATGTCTGTGAGTCAAGGTGGGCAATCTGGACAGAAGAGTATAAAGTACAGGTCCCCAACCCCTGGGCCATCGACCGATACCAGTCCATGCCCTGTCAGGAACTGGGCTGCACAGCAGGAGGTGAGCAGCAGGCGAGAGAGTGAAGCTTCGTCTGTATTTGCAGCCGCTCCCCAGCGCTAGCATCACCACCTCAGATCATCAGGCATTAGATTTTCATAAGAACACCAGTCCCTGGTGCCAAAAAGATTGGGGACTGCTGGTATAAAGGATTAAAAAAGGAGATGATGGAAAAAGACTACTTAGGAGGCTCTAGCAATGCGCAGGTGAGGAAGAGAGAACAGATCTCAGTACCAAAACAGGTGAAAATGCAAAGGAAAAGCTTAACTGAGTTAATAGGTGATACGGAGACAGGAACAATGGAGAGAGCAGGTAGGCCAGTGAGGAAAGGAAAAGAAACACCAAAGGCTCACATCACATTCTCAAGCCTGAAATACTAGGTAGACAAAGGAGCTAAACAAAACCCTCAACATGAGGTGCACTGTCTTGAATGAAGGAGGGTTCCATGTTGCACGCGGTGATATTGAGATGTCTACTGGACAACCAAGTAGATTCTGTTAACTGTGGCTGGACATGTCTCACTGAGCTCAGGAATGGAAACAGGGATTTAGGCACCATCTACAGAGATGAGTATGATCAGACAGGACCACCCAGGGGCAGAAGGACGCAGAGCACAGGTGTCACCTCTCTTGGATCACCAACATTTAGGGAGCCAGGATGAGGCAATCAGACAGAGTGGGAAGTGGGGAGAAGCACAATGATGTGTCATGGAAGCCAAGAGAGAGGTGAATCAAGGTAGAAGGCAACCCAGAGAAAGAGGGAAAGGGACAATCGGGAAGCCTGGGCCCGCAGTCTTTCAACACAACTGGAAGACACCAAAGGAAGGAAATGAGGCGAGGCTGGAGCTACCCTCAGCCAAGCTGGCACTAAGCAAAATGGACACAGCAGCTTACAAAGAACAAAGAACAGTAAAATGGAAGTGGATTTTTCCTGAAATAGGAAGACAGTTCAGACTCCATAAGCCAAAGAGAAAGATTAAATGAAAAGAGCAGAGAACTGAAGAAAAGACAGGAGGTAACTGACATAGCAAAATCTCACTCAGGACTGTTGGCCCCAGATGCCAACCACTGTCACACTGTTTAGACACTGTAATGGTTTCTTTTATTTGTGGTTTCTGATTCCAACTCCAATTTCCCATTTTCTGGTAGCCTTTTGCCTCCGTTGCAGATTCTGTGAGCTACTGATCTCCAATGGTTTCTGCAATGAGAAGCTTCTAAGAAGCTCACAGCAAAATGTCACCAACACAAGCTGCCATCTAAATGTGCTGTATTTGTGTATAATCTTATCCATGGAGGACTCTTTTGTCTAGTTATAGCAAACCGTCTGCTAAATTAGAAATAAAGATCTAGAAAATGCCGTAAAAACAAGCAGCAATGCAAAAGATGGCATTCAACTTTTCCCAAGGCTCAGAGTATTAGATACTTTCCAAACTACTGTTGGAAATAAAATGAAAATTATTTTTTTCTGAATTTGTCTCCCAAGGAGGAAAGACATTAACATCTCTTTGGCTCATTCCTATACTATTAGGTCAGTAACAGCATTAAATTCAGCAAGTTACTTCTTTTGGATATTAAATCACCTTCTTACTTCGCTCACAAAACAGAGTGCTAGAAATTCAATTTTCCTTTAAAAAACTAGTTTTCCCAGGTTGTAGTTTATCCCAAACTGGCTTTCTTCACTGCTACTTCTATCTACTAGTAATACAACTCCAATTTTTAAAGTACCACTTCTGCAATCACTACTTAAACTCAAGTCAATAAGACAGGACACGAGATGCGAAATCAAAAGGTAAAATTATAAATAGTCCCAAAGGTAGAAAAAGGAAGGATGAGCCATAATACCTAACAAAATGATGCAAATTAAAGGCCCAAAAAGGAAAGAAAAAAAGAGGGAGGGAAGGAGGGAAGGAGGGAAGGAGGGAAGGAGGAAGGAGGGGAAGAGGGACAAGGGAAGGGAGGGAAGGAGGCTAGAGTGAAAGGAAAAGAAGAAGCTGGGGAAGAAGGAAGGAAGGAAAGGGAAGGAAATAGGTTAAAAGAAGTAGTGCCTGTAAATTTCTCAAAAAGGAAATGGTAAAATTTCAAAAGGAAATTTTCTTTTCAGTATGCTAACATATGGGAAAATGTCACCAACATCCATCAATTAGAGAGAAGCGAGATGCAGAAATAGGTAATAGCCTAGAAAAGGCAAGCAAAATGGCATTGGCAGGTGTGAGTGTTAACCTTCACTGTATCTCCAGCCCTCAGTAGAGGCCAGGAAAACTACCAGAGCTTGTTATTTTGGCACCTCCAAGTGAACTGGGGAAATGGTTCAATACTGAGTGTGCCCCCACCCATGGGACAAGATGCCCTAACTGTGAGTGGTAAACGCTGGTCTAAGACATTTAGCCAAATCTCAGAAGAGAAAGCACAGTTCAAGTCATTCAAAACCAGCTGCACCCAGGTTCAGTCAAGCTCCATCCCAACCTACCTTTCATCTACTAAGCACCTTCAGGCCGCAGAAAACTTAAATGAAAGCAATATTCAATGTCTTCAAATTGCAGTTCAGAGAGGAAGGCAAACAAAACTCATTTAAGATGTGAAAAGTGTCATGGAGAAATCAGCTCCACTTTATTAAAACAAAAAATAGTCTAGGTACAGCTATTCATGCTAAGATGAGCAATGTGATAAACTGCAAGCAAATGTGCAAACATACCACAAACAGGAAAGAGAAAGGTTCATAGTATTCTTTACAAAATTTGCGAAGTATCCAGTCAGAAAGAAAACATAACTAGAAAAACAAAAGGAAATTGCCCACGAGTGGAAATGCTCAGTAGTGATCAAAATTGATACAAGGATAGTCAGATAAACTATGGCACAGACATAAAGTTCAGAAATAGGCCCATACACATACAGTCAACTGATTCTCAACAGAGATGCCATGGTATTTCAATGGAAAATGGAAAATCATTTTAACAAATGTTGCTGGAATAACTAAATATTCAACTGAAAGAAAAAATAGACTCTGACTCCTACCTCAAACCACACACACACAAAAAAATTGACTTGAAATAGACTGTAGGCATAAACATAAAAGCCACTATGAAACTTCTAGGTGAAAACATGAGAAAATACCTTTGCAAACTGAGGGTAGGTAAAGATTTCCTAAGTAGAACACAGAAAGCAATACCACTTTAAAAAAACTAAATTAAACTTAAAAACTTGTGCTCAGAAAGTGATATGTTTAAGAAAATAAAAAGGCAAGTAGACTAAAGAAGGAAACACACAATATATCTGACAGAAGAAACACTAAAACGTATATATAGACGCATAGTCAAAAACAATAGTTAAACTGAAATGGACCACCAGAAATGTTCAAGTAACTCAAAAAGGGCAGGAAAGAAGAAACAGGGACAAAAAGCAGAGGGAACAAACAGAAAACAAACAATAAAATGATATGCTTAAAGTATATCTATAATTACATTAAATGTGAATGGTCTAAACACACTAAAAAAAGAGATCGGCAAAACTGAATTTTTAAAATAACCCAGTTATGGGTTATCTACAGAAAACTCACTTCAAATATGATTATATCAATGGGTTAAAAGTAAAAGATCAAAGAGATATACCACGTAAATATGAATCCAAAGAAAGCTGGAGTAGATATATTATTATTGGACCAAACAGATTTCGGAGGAAAGACAACCACTAAAGGATAAAGAGGGACATTACATAACAGTGAATGGGTCAATTTATCAAGAAAATATAGCATCCTAAATTCATATTTACCTAACAATAGATTCAAAACATGTGAAAAAACTGAAAGAAATAGACAAATCCACAAGTACAGTTGGAGACTTCAATACTAGTCTCTTAGTAATAAATGGAACTAGTAAAAAAAAAAATCAGCAAGAATGCAGAACTAAACAACACTACAGCCAACTAAAACTAACTGACATTAATAGAATATTCCATCTCACAACAGTAGAATACACACTTGTTTCAAGGGCACAGGGAACATTCGCGAAGATGGACCATATCATGAATCATAAAACAAATCTTAACAATATAAAATAACTGAAATCTTACAAAGTATATTCTCTGACAATGGGATTAAATTAGAAATAAATAATGGAAAGACATAACAAGAAAATCTTTAAACATATAGAAGTAATAAAATTTTAAATAATCTATGACTTAAAGAGGATGCCTCAAAAGAAATTACAAAATATTTTTCATTGAAAATAATTAAAATGCAGCATATAAAAATTTATGGGATGCAAACAAAGCAGTACTTCAAAGAACTTTTAGATCGTTAAATACTACATTAGAAAAGAAGATATCAAATAAATAATCTTAGTTTCCTTATAAAACTAGAAAGAACAAAATAAGCAAGGCAAACAGAAGCAAAAATAAAGATAACATCGAAAATCAATGAAATTAAAACATAAAAATAATAGAGAAAAATCAATAAAACCAAAAGCCAGTTCTTTTTCTATTGAAAAAGAAAATCAATAAAATTTATAAATCTCTAGCAAGGTTGACGAGAGAGAGAGAAAGAGAGAGAGAGAGAGAAACACACAAATTACCGATATAAGGAATGAAAAAGGAGACATCACGTTAGACCTCGCAGACATTAAAAGAATAAGAGACCACAACAATAACAAAAAAAAAACAGTATGCACCTGATTCTTTCGATGTAGGTGAAACTGATCAATTCCTAATAAACAACTGTCAAAACTCACTCAAAATGAAAAAGATAAAATAGTCTTATAACTACTAAAGAAATTGAGTCAGTAATTAAAATCCTTTTGAACAATTAGTCTCCAGGTGCAGATAGTTTCACTAGCAAATTTCACCAAACATTTAAAGAATAACTCCAATTCTACACAAAGTCCTCTAGAAAAAAGAAGAGGGAATACTTCTCAACTTATTTTATAAGGCCAATATTACCCTCATATTAAAACCGAATAAAATATAAAAACAGAAAACTACAGACCAATATCCCTCATAAACATAGATGAGGAAACCCACAACAAAACACTGGTTAAAAAAAAAAAAATCCAGTTATGTACAAAAAAGAATAATACAGCATAGACAAGTTTGTCCCAGAAATGCAAGACTGGGTCCATATACAAAAATAAATTAGTGTAATCCAACACACTAACAGCATAAAGAAGAAAAACACATGATCATATCAATTGCCAAATGTGAAAATTCAACATCCATTCACGTCAAAAAGTCTCAGCAACTACAAACAGAAAGGAATGTTTACTCTCACCACTCCTATTCACTATCATACTGAAATCTTTCTTAACCAGAGTAATAAGGCAAGAAAAATAAATAAAAGGAAAACATTAGAAAGGAAGAAAGAAGGCTGGCTCTTTTTTGCAGATGACATCCTTGTCTATATAAAAAATCTCCAGGTGTCTACAAAACAAACAAACAAACAAAAAACTCTTTATAGAACTGCTTATACCAAGCACTTAGGAGGATGAGCTGCAACTGCAATTTTTACACACTGTTGATAGGAATACCGAATGACATAACCACTCTGGAAAAGTTTGCCAGTTTCTTATAAAGTTAAAAACGCTCCTACCACATGGCCCAGCAATCTTGTCCTAGGCATTTATCCCAGAGCAGAGTTCAGCAAACTACAGCCTTGGGACCAAATCTAGAAACAGGCCCTAATCCTGTCAGTCTTCTTTGTTTATGTGTTGTTTTGGGCTGCTTTCTGCTACAATAACCGAGTTGTTGCAACAGACTGTTGGCCTGCAAAGTATTTACTATCTGGCCCTTTACAGAAAAAGTTTGCCAAAATCTGCCCTTGAGAAGACATAACTGAGGTCAACAAAAAAACCGGTATACAATGTTTATAGCAGTTCTATTCATAATTGCGAAAACTGGAACCAATCACCTGTCCTTCAACAGGTGAATGCATAAACAAATGGTGGTACATCCCTACAATGGTACAGTACTCAACAATAAATAGAAACAAACTACTGATACACACAACTATTTGGATGAATCTTAAAGGCATTAAGCTGAGTAAAAGAATCCAGTCTGGAAAGGTTACATACTGTATAGCTCTGTTGTATAATATGCTCAAAAAGATGAAACAATTGTGACAAAGAACAGATCTGTGGTTGCCAGGGTTTGGTGTGGGGGGAAGATACAAAGGGACTTTTGTGGGGGAGGGTAATGAAACTATTCTGTATCCTGATTATAGTGGTGGTTACACAAATCTGTACAAGTTAAGTCATAGTACTGTATACGCCAAAAAACAAAGTCAATTTTACTCTGTTAATTTAGAAAGTAAAGTTTTTAAAAGATAAACATTGCTTCTAATATGAGCCCCTTGTATATTTATTCACTTCTAGTATCTGAAGATTACTATATATAACATAGTCTTCATGTGTAAATGCATAGTATACCTTTTTTTGTTGTTGATATCTGTTTTCAGTTTCAACTCCTTGTTTTTCAATTAAATGAAAAGCCTGGAATACAGGGACTCGAACCCACTGCAGCTGGATTCATGATGAAGCCACATAAGAAACTGCTCCAGAAGAACCCAGGATAACTCATATTTATAAACAATTCATCTCACAACTTAGATCCACCTAGAGTTATAGAACTGCTGGAGGCAAATCAGCTGAAGTCCACTCCCAATTTAGGTCCTTTCTTCCACTTTCTCAGAATGTTCTGTCATCAGTGACAAAAAGCTTAGTAGTACAAGCTTCCAGCTTGAGAAGGAACAAGAAGATACTGGGCTGGTCTGAAAAACCAGACCTGCCATTAATCAGTTGTGTGTTCTTGGCCAAGTCAGTCAGCCTCTCCATGCCTCAATTTCCTCATTCACAAAGACCACCAACATCCTTTACATTCCCTGCCAGCTCAAATTGAGATCGTGTTATTATCTAAACATTAACCAGAATGTCTATGAACTACATTTATTAAACATGAAAAAGAAAACTGATAAGATTTGTGCCCAAAAGAAACTCATAAAAAGAAAATTCTTAGCCTTTTTATGAAACTTAAATAGGAAAACTCTTAGTTTCTCCTAGCATCAATTACCTCTCAAGAAGAGCTAATGGTCTCTGAATATCCTACCAACCTCTAAAATCACCTGTGGAGGATTCTCTTCAACAATTTCTGAGCACTCACATACAGTGGGGATTATATTTAGAACCTCATTCTGTCCAGACTGTATATTAGGCAGTCAAGTTCAGTGTAAATTATGGAGATTGTAGAGTAGGTCTCCTGCCACAACTGATAGAGGGATTTGTGTTCTCTGTACCCCACAGATATTAAGAAAATAGCTAACAGATCAAAATATCACCTACCACCAGGTCTGAATATTTGAAAAACCTAGGTGATGAGTAGAGAAGATGTATATTAAGGATATAGAGAACCACCACCACCCAGCTGGCAACAAATACACATTATTGTAATAACATTTCTCTTTGAGATGTATGCTCAAAGACGTAAAATGGAAAGACGACAACCCCATTCGAATTTATAACCAGTCAATCTGTGTTGCTTCTAATTATAACAGTCTTTCTGAAATGGGTTGCGTGAGTCATGGTGCTAAGAACTTGCTTCCTGCCAACAGTATTAAATTGTAATATTTCTCATATCCTATAGCCCTTGCTAATATAGGATATAAATGATTCACTTCAACAATAAGTAAACACTTCCTCAGGGTACTTTACTACAGTTGCTGGATCATGGCAAAAAAAACTTCCACGGTGCTGAAGAATCACTTCAACTACTAAGGAATTGTTATATATCCATTTATCTATAGTGGGACAAAATGAAATACACGAAAGAACTGAATGTTAGAACTCTGGAGACAATTCTCAGACCTACAACATATCTAAAGAAAACTTTAACATGTTCGAATCTATCAAAGAAAAAAAGTTTGTGCAACGAAATAGTAGGTCAAAGGGTGAAAAAAACATTTATATGAAATACAACAAAGTATGATATCTATAATATACTAAATTCTCAATCTTATAAGAATATCAAAGCATCAAGAAACAAATGAGAAAAATATATACACACAATTGACAGAAAAGGAAATAAAACACTTGAAATGTTTAGTCTCAACTAATAAACAGAACTTGAGGGATCCTCGAGTAGAACGCAGACACTCTCTCCCCACACCATTTCTCTGCCCAATGCCCCCCACCAATACCAGTGATCAATACACCTTCAAAGTGCTAGCTGCACTGGAAAAGTTAACCATTCCAACGTAACCCATTAAAGGATCTCCACAGTATCGAAACTGTGGAGTTTAGGAGCATAACAATTGGGTAATGTTTAGGTACTTTCTTGGCTGAAAGATGTTAATCTTAAATAATAATCAGAAACATGGATAAATGTTTATAATGATTAAAAACTTGCAAGTACACTGAAATCACATTAAAATACGGATGCATATTTTAATAACTAAAAATTCGAAACCATTTAAATGTCAACCAGTATTGAATTGGGTAAAATAACATAAGGTATTTCTATAGGACACTAGGCAGCTATGATAAAGAACGCAGTATGTTCTGGCATTCAAAGATGTCCAGGATGTATTGCTGAGAGGAGAAAAAGAAGGTGGAGGGTATTGTGCCCAGCATGACCATATTTTTGTGTAAAAATAAATACTCTATATCATACACTTTATGTATATGTATGTGCATAAAATATCTGGAATTATACATTTCAAATCTTTAACATTTAAAAAGTATGTTTGAAAACTTTTATTTTTAACTTTATTTCTTTCTCTACTGTATATATTTTAACAGCCTGAATTACTTTTAAATTTTAAAAGATCAATTGTATATTCATATTCAAACTGAAATAAGCTGAAAATTAAAATAATATTGAAGCAGTGAAATTACAGATGATATAAATCAATCAATCCTCAAAGGTTTATTTCTAAGTAAAAGTTTGTTTTAGAAATAAGTAGATATAACAGGTAGGAATAAGAATCCCAATATTTTATTGTTATTCTTATTCATTGGCAGGCTGGTCATAGCTATCCTCTTGTAGATTCCTATAGACTTCAGAAAGCTTCCATGACATGTGGGTGGAAGCCTGTGAAAATACAAAGCAACACCACCAAAGGACCTGCAGAACTTGAAAAAAGAAAGCACCTAAAAAAATTCAGCAGTGTTCACTGTTCCAACTTGATAGCTCCAAGGTCACAAAATCCTTGTTTTCAGATCAGGATTCTCTTTGCTTTAGAGAACATAAACAACCTAAAAGACCTTTTTGTTGTTTTATTTAAAAGGTAACTTCTCCCAGCACTATGCAGAAAGACAGTTAATGTATAAATCTAAAAATCACATATTTTTAATGAGTTTTCAGAACTAATATCCTGGCCTTGTTCTGATCAGTGACCTGAGCAAGACAATTGTCATGCGAATGAAGAAAATGCACATTCCAAAGCAGGAGAGTACATAAAATCACTTAGGTTTTTGTGAAGCTCTGATTTGCAAAGAGACTCAAAATACAATAGGCTTTGAAGTCTGAGAGTCCAAGAAGACTGAGCACAGATCCTGTGATGAATGACCTCTCAGACTAAGGCATGGGGTGACGACTCTGAAGCATCTCAGGGTGTGCCACCATCCAAGACACTCTGTCAGCAGGTAGGGGTAGGAAGGGAACTCGCTCCCTCACTCTTCCAGGCTGGGATGACCATCTCCTGCTGGCACTTTTGCGTATCCACACCACTAATATTTGTCAAGTGCTTTCTATTTGTTCTAAGCTTTCAGGATGCCTTGGTGATAAAGAACAAGTCCCTGCCATTTTCTCAGGGAGCAAAGAGAAACAGTATTTAAAAAGTCAACAAAGCCAAGAAAAATCCAACACGTAATGTTAAGTTTAGGGGAAAAAAAAACAAAATAGGGTGACATGATCAAGTAATATGGGGGTTGCAACGTTAGATGAGGGTCAAGGAAGGCCTCTATGGAGGATATTTGAGGCAACACCTGAAGGATCTGGGTGCCTTGGAGGAGCACGGTGGCTATAGTCGGTGGGAATGAGAGAAGGGTTTCTAAGAGGTCCGAAGGGTAGGCAGAGGTCAGACCACTCAGGAGTTGGAGGTCACGGTGAAGAGTTTAGATTTTCATTTAAGTACGACGGAGAACTATTGGAAGATTTCGAAGTAAGAGAGTGGAAATGTTTAGTTTATAATTCAAAAAGCTGATCCATCTGGGGTGGGTGAGGGGAGGTACTGTGAGCCAGCTTGGATGGGACGAGATGCAAGGCTTACAGGATGCCATGGGAATGGTGCAGGTAAGAGATGATGTTGGCCCGGAGCAACAGAGATGGCAAAGAATCAGGGAATTAGGGACACGTATTGAATGACTGCTAACAGATAGACCAGATGCAGGGATGAGAAAAAGGGGTACATCAAAATCTCAGATTATTTTGAAAGGAAAAACAATTACTTTCCTGATCCCCAAATCAGCAGTGCATACTTTAAGATGTCTCCCTGTAGTGGGACTGACTCGCCTGATATTCCAAATGTGTTCAGCTGGTAACCCACGGACAGCATTTGAAAGTCAGTCTATGGCAGAGAGAAGCAAGAGAAACCAGTCCACTAGACAAATCGAAATCAAACACTCTGTAGCTCAGTATTTTCAACTGTTGGCAAGGTGGTCACATGCACGACAGTGGTACTGCTGTAGATCTCTCCCAAACAACTGCCCGGCCGCTTAAACACAAAAACAAAGTAGTACTTTTGTGATAGTTCAGAAATTAGAAGAGATCCTGGGAAAAGTAAATGCATCATTTTCACCATGTATTTACTTGCAGAAGAATTTACTTAATTCAGCTGGTAAATAAAATATGCAACTATATTCATGTTCCAAAACAATGGCTTCACACCACCACAGCTCAGCATCATTACTGAGTGTTTTTACAGAAGGCCGAGATGAAGCTCATGCAACCAGATCTGAAGGCTTGAACTCTGTGGTTCCTTAACATTTCAGGTAGGATGCAGCAACACCTGTTAAATTTCAAGAGTCACGGAGCCCTTCACAATATATAATACATTTAAATTCTATAAAATAAAAACCAATTTACTACTTTCATTCAGACATTAAGCAAATGTGTACACAGCTCACACACCTATGAACTCTTGAAAAAACATTATGCCAATCCAAGATTAAGAGCCCAACGGCTCTAGCTCTGCATATTTTCTGGAGAACTATGTCATCTTAAAAAAGGATTTGTTTGTTTTTAATGGACCTCTAAGTTGGGAATAAAAATTTTACACAGTATTTCAAGAAAGTATTCATAGGCTTATTACTTTTCATTCATTCAATACACACCCTAGAACCAATGTGTAATCATGTTATATAGTTTCTGCTTCTATAAGATGGATGTTTGAGCGGGCTAGAATGTGATCTCTTCACACACAAGATGAAAGGTAAAGAATAATAAAAGGACTAGAAGGATATATGCCAAACCCATAAAAGGTGATATCTTTAGATATGGCAGAGGCATGGCCAGAATGGGGATGTTGATCAAAAACATCTTTAGCTTTATCTGTAATGTTCTGTTCATAAGATAATTTTTCACAGAATTTCAGTTTCTGTATGCATACAGAAAAAAGACTAGCTCTAACTATGATTAAAAATGTTAATAGTGATCTATTCTGGAATTTGAGAAGTAATTATTATTCTCCCCTTCAAACTTATCTCCTAGGAAAAAAGAAAGGAAAGGAGTACGATTTATTTTAATGTCTTGCCACCACTGACCTGAAACCCACCAGTACTCTCAAAATATATCAGATGAGCTTCAAAAGAGGGAGAGCAAGGAGCTTTCCAAAGACCTTTCATAACACTTTATACCTAATAACCGTTTCCCAGAGCCATGCCTGGCAAATTTGGGACTCTCTAACCAGCTGACAAAACCCCCCTTTTTCTGGGAACCAGCATGCACCAAACCCAGTCCAGAGGGTGCCTGGTGGTGACAGTATCCTCCTGGCCACCTCTGACAGCATGGCTTGAGTCAGGCACCCATCACAGGCCAATCAGACTCTCTGGCCTGGAAACTCCAAATTGGGTCTCATCCATCTCTTTGTAGCATTTGAAAGTCAGTCCATGGCAGAGAAGCAAGAGAAACCAGTTCATCAGACAAATCCAAATCAGACCCTCTGCAGCTCGGCACTCTCAACTACTGGCAGACCCTCTTGCAGGCAGCTTTACTTCACCTTGCGGCCTAAGGAGTGAAGGAAGCCCAGTTGCAGAGAAAGAAAATTTAAACAGACCCACAGAGAGGAACAGAGATGAGAGAAATAGTAGCTGGAGTCCTAGAGGCCTTCCAGGGCCTGAAATGGTCTAAGGTCCTGGCCTTGAGCACCAGGTCCCTTACCTACAGGAAGAAGCCTTGTGATTACGCCAACTTTGACTTAAGATAGCTCAGGATGATTTCTGTTACTTAGAAATTTGTTGGTCCTAATATTTCAAAGACTATTAGGTGGCCCCCAAGGTTCTTGGTCTGGTTAGTGAGGTAACCACGCAGGGCAGAATTCAGCAGAGGACCCAGAAGTTCATCAAGTTCAAAATTCCTCATCAACTTCTTGCTACTTCCTAAAAACTCAAAGATAACAAACCCTTGTGGGAGACCCTGGTTTGGGCTATTTGGACATGTACTGCATTATGTTTATTCATCTCTCACACAAAGAAATGAATCTGGAGAGTGACATATTAAAAACTATAGTCACATGTTCTAAAATGTGCCCCACAGATCCTTTCATGCTTGGGTGTCCCTGCTACAGCCTCAGTTTGAAGCGTCATCAGGGGGACTGCACTGACCTTCCTTATGCTGGGCACAGATCTACACACATTCTCCCACATCTTCCTAAACTCTCCTTCCACCCTCAAGGCAGGAATCACTACCATCCCACAGGTGAGGAGGGGGAGATGCTGTGATATTAAACAACATACCCAGGCTGCTGAGCTAGTAGATGGTAAAACCAGGACTCTCAACGTCTGATTCCTGCCCTTTGCACCACACCAGGTCCTCCTCAGATGCTCCAGAAGCTATTAGGGATGCCTTCCTGCCTCCACATCACCTCAAGGCCGCTCTGACAGGTGAGTACCCAACCTGGCCAACGTGCTGACCCTCAGTAACCCTACAGGCACAGTCCTGTCTGAAGGACCCAAACAATGTCATCTCTCCCATTTCTGTTCCCTGACTCTCCTCTTCTCCCACCTTTATCGTGGCATTCTCATCAAGACTACGTGCCCATATCCTCTTTCATAAATTCCAGGTCTGGATTTCTCAGACTAGCTTTCCTCACGAGCAGCAAAAGTGGCTTTAATCAGGGCTAGAGCATGTTGGTTCTTGGAACCATTTTATATCCTTGTGGAAGAATTAACACAGAGCAACATAAGATGCCCACAGATTTGACTACCTTTTCCCTAGCCCTGACTCAGTGGACAGTTTCCACTTAAAGGCTCAGCTGTGTCAGCTCAATGTCAACTTGATCCTCCATCAGAATCATCTGGAGGGCTTGTTCACACACAGGGTGTTTCTGATTCCAGAGGTCTGGGGTATGGTCTAAGAATTTACATTTCTAACAAATTCCCAGGTGTGGTAGGCTGAATAATGCCACCCTGCCCCATCCCACCCCTCCCCCACCCCACCCCAGCCCCCAAAAAAGAAATCTAAATCCTCATCCTCGGAGCCTATAAATGTTACCTTATATGGCAAAAGGGACTTTGTAGATGTGATTGAGTTAATAGTCTAGAGATGGGGAGATTATTCTGGATTATCTGATGAGCCGTACATTTGATTCAAGAGTCCTTATGTGAAGCAAGCAGAGGAAGAGTCAAAGACAAAAGATAGCAGGTTGACAGTGAGGAGCACAGATTGAAGTAATGTGGCCACAAGCCAAGGAATGCTGGCAGCCACCAAAAACTGGAAGAGGCAAGAACAAATTCTTCCCTGGAACTTCCAGAAGGAACCAGCCCTGCTGACACCTTGATTTTAGCACCATAATATTCAGCTCAGACTCCTGGCCTCCAGAACTGTCAGAGAATACATTTCTGTTGTTTTAAGCCACTTCGTTTTGGTAGTTTGTAACAATAGACACAGGAAACTAATACAGCAGGTGATGCTGACAATGCTAGTCAGGGTCCATACTCAGAGAGCCCTGTACTCCAACTATCCTGTGCCACACCTAATGCCACCCTGAGGATCAGTGTCTGCGGGAACAGTCCCCTGGAAGATCTGAGGACAATTCTGAACAGTTTATATCGTTGAGTACACACCGCACCCACACCCTCCCTTCTCATACTGTGGGAAAGAGCACTGAGCTGAGCTCAAAACCTGACTCTGAGACTCACTGGCCCTATGGCCTATCCAGTCTCTTAACCTCTCTGTGCCCTGGTTTCTGCATCTGTAACTCAGGAATGCCACCACCAACCTCAAAGCACCATCCAGAGCATTAAATATGATGTATGTAAGTTCTGCCTGGCTCAGAGAAAGCACTCACCAAACACCTGCTGCTATCCTTATTTTTGTGGTTTGAAACTGTACTTAAAGTAGATGAACACATATGCCCTACTGTGCTCAACAGAAGCCTCCTCCTTGATGAAGTATGTTTACTGACACAAATTAGTATACAGTTCCCTCTGAGATCTAATCAGATCATCTATAAATTATCAGAAATAGTAACAAGAAATAGTAAGAATTTTTTTAAAAAATCTCCCCTGCCCATCTAACTCCTGTATCATAGGAATCTTGCCAGTCTCTCCAGCCTAATTTCTCACTGCTTACTCTCACCGATCACCTACTTCAAACTTACTAAACCAGCACTTCCTCTGTTTCCTTCACCAGATTAGAAAAGTTTTCCATCATTGTTTCTTCGAATAGCTCTTCAACTTCTTGTGTTCCTTCAGGTACCCCTATGACATGGATATTCTTACATTTAATTGTATTGCATAGGCTCCTTAAATTATTATTATAGTCTCGGCTTTTTTCTTGCAGTTCTGATTGAGTGTCCTGGGCTTCTCCATCCTCTATATTGGTGGTTCAATCTTCTTTATCTACTCTCTGTTGATTCCCTCTAATACACTCTTCATCGCCGATAATCTGTTCCTCATTTCTGACTGGTTCCTTTTTATAATTTTCATTTCCATTTTTATGATTTTTATCTCTTTGTTAAAGTTCTCACTGAGTTCATCTATTCTTCCCCTAAGTTCATTGAGCATCTTTATAACCAGTGTTTTGAACTCTGTATCTGTTAGATTGTTTGATTCCATTATTTCTGGATCTCCATTCTGTTCTCTTATTTGGTTTTTGTTTCTTTGTCTTCCCATTTTGGCTACCTTTCTGTGTCTTTCTAATAAGCAAAGCTCCTAAGTCTCTCAGTCTTATTAGTGTGGCTTTGTGTAGTAGGTGTCCAGTGGCACAGTCCTGAGAGGGGTTCAGCTGCAGTCCAAGTTTAGCCCCAGGACCACCAGGACCTGGGGCTAAACTTGCCCCGCCTGTGCCCCTCCAGGACCACCTGTTAAGATTTGGCAAGCAATCCACAGATACTGTGCTTATAGTTGCCTCAAGAGGCCATGCCAGAAACCAAGGTCAGTTGCCACCAGTGTGACTCTTGGACTTGGCTCAGCAAGGAGCACCAGACTCACAGAGGACACAACTGGATGTAACTTGGGTGGGGCCTCAAGTTGGGGGAAGTGGAGTTTCAGGGAATCCTCTGGGTGAGCGACTTGTGTTATCCAGTTTGGTGACATCTCAGCTATGGAGGCACTGAGTAGGCACACTGGGATGGTGGGGGAGGGCTCAAAAGAGGAACAATGGATACCACCAGCACTTCTGCCTAGGAGAGAACTTCACCTCCGGCCCTTGCTCTACACTTGGACAACTCAGTGTCCCTCTTTAAGTCCCTGGTGCCCCACTACACACACACAGCAGCCAACCCAGCGCTGATGCTCAGAGAGAGCAGGTCCAACCCAGAGCTGGTGCTCACCACAAAAGTCCAGTCATGGACATGGCCCCTTTAAGAGGTGTCTGCAGCTGCCATAGCCTCTGTCCCACTCAGCCTCTTAGGATCGGGCAGCCTGGCGTCTTTGCCCCATCCTACCTTCTACCATTGCAGGGTGATTTCTTATTTCTCTCCCTAGTTGTATTGCTAGTTCATTGAGATCCCAAGCACCTTTGCTTGCTGTTTGAGCCGTGTTTCTGTTACAACTTTGATGTGGTCACAAGAGGGATGAACAAAGCCTCTATCATCTACGCCACTTTTCCCCGCATCTTGAAATCTATTCTGGTTTTCTGCCTCCAGGTATGCCTCTTCCTCTGCCTTGGAAGCCCTTCCCTGGTCCCCACGTTCAGCACAGCCATGTAGGGGAACATCTGCAGGGAGGGCCCTTCCAT
Organism: Pteropus medius; assembly: GCF_902729225.1. Classification (NCBI taxonomy): domain Eukaryota; kingdom Metazoa; phylum Chordata; class Mammalia; order Chiroptera; family Pteropodidae; genus Pteropus; species Pteropus medius. Next base: position 15,920,411 of record NW_024345601.1, read on the forward strand.
GTTCCCGCCTGTGGAGGGATATGAGCCTGGCTATCCCCCATTCTGGAAAAAGTGGGAGAACACAGCTGGGAGTTTCACCATCCAGCGGGGACACTGTCACTTAAGGCGAAGCTCAAGGAACTCTGGACCCGACTGCCTGGGTTCACAACCCTGGTCCACCACTTCCTCATCTTAGGATCTTGGGCAATCACCTCTAGTTCCTCATCTATAAAAAGGAGATTTTAATAGTATCTGTCTACCACATAAGGATTTTATATGGATTAAATGAGATAACCCACGTAAAAATAATGTCTAGCATACAGTAAGTGTCTAGTATATGTAAACTGTAACCAGGACTTGCATAGTTTGAGTGTTCTTCTCCAGGGACATCATCTTAGGAAGCTTTCCACTTTTCTAGCAAAGCTTAGTGAAGCCCCTTGGGGGTGCTGTGCCTTTCAGAACCAGTGTTTGAGCCATGCAAGAAAAATCCACTTGCCACTCATGCTGGCCCCTTGTTTATTCCAGCAGGAGTATAACCTAGTTCTTAAACCCTTATTCATCACACTTCACTTAAAGGGTCTAATAATACCCAAAATCAAACCCATACCCAATGAAGTGCTCCTTCTGAGAATAACCAAAAATACTGTGGCAGAGGCTGCTGGTTATCTCTGATATTTATCCCCTTCTTCTATAGTAATAGAGCCTGAGTTTTTAGTTGGGCACATGGTATCCAGAAGAAAGACTTCCTTGACTAAGAGATGGCCACGTGACAAAGTTCTGGCTAGTGAGATCTAAGTGTGAACTGCATCTCCAGGTGTTGCCCTTTCATAGAAGGGATATGGTTTCTCCTCCTCCATCTACCTTCACACTGATTGGCATGTGGACATGGTGGATGTGGAATGTGGAAATCTCTTCTAACCATGTGGATGAGATCAACATTCTAGAGAAAATAGAACAGCAGCAACAACAACAAAGGAAAACAGCATCTCAGATCCCATGGAGCCATCACAACAGCCAGGACTGCTTATGCCCCAGCTATATGTTGAAGCCATGACTGTGTAGAGTCTCCTAGAGCAACGAAATCTGTATTTCAATTAATTCAAACATGTAATGGTTTCTAAATGTATCTGCAAAAGAAACGTTTAAAATATGTTTTAAGCAAAGATAACATTCTATGAAATTCCCCAAAGTGACTACTTGGAAGGGAACACTTGCTCAGCTTGAGTATTAGAATGCTGTTTGTTCAATGAGTCACACAGTGCACCATTAATCATTCCATCTCCTGGGATGGAAAGAAAAACCAATCCACTAGTCTGAATCCACCAATATCACCCAAACATATCTAGTGACATTTACAATGTTTTCTTCTTACAAATGTTTTGAACCACACAGTAGGAACAACATGGACCACTCTAATGGACAAACATATGGACCAGCAGCTGGGGGATGTGGGCTGTGGACTCAGCCCCACCAAGGCCTCACTTCCTACATCTGTAAAACACTGAGGCTATGACTCTGAAGAAACTAAAACTCTACAACCAAAGAAAGAAATGGCTCAAAAGTAGCAACCGCAAGGAGAAACAAAACTATCAAGGACAAAAAATGAAAAATCTGAACCCAAAAGTACAGCCCATCAAACCTGAAAGCTACTGACACATACAATCCCTGAAACAAACCCAAAGTTTCCATCTGTGTTCTTTACTGGCATCATCTCTCTCTCACTGAGATAACTGGTTCGTGTCAAGGGTTGGGAGGAGACTTGATGAATGTGGCGGCGGAGTCTACAGAGTCTCAAGTCTTGCTTACTGGCATTTGCATCCTTCCAAATGCTAACACCCCAAATTCAGGTCTTTGGCCCAGTTAGCACATCCTCACTTTTTTTGTTTTTTGGTCTTCTCTACCATTTCTGGTTCCTCTTTCACCAGTTTAAAGAATACAGAGGTTGTAACAAATGAGCCTCCTATTGCCCTTTCTCCTCTTCATGCCATAATGTAGGCTTACCTACATTTATTTTAAATAAATGTCTGGGACATGGTTCCATAGTCTAGCGGTTAGCACGTCTGCTTTATACACAGAAGGTCCTGGGTTCGCGCCCCAGTGGAGCCACGGTCCATGGTCTACAGCCATGCCACCCTGAACAAACCCGATGTCCGATCTCAGTAGCTAAGCAGAGTCGGGCCTGGTTAGTACTTGGATGGGAGACCACCAAGGGAGACCAGGCGCCGTAGGCATAATAATAAAAAAATTAAATAAATGTCTGATTTCCTAAGAACCCAACCACAAAATAACTTACAAAGGGGTTATGTGTTTGCATCATTTTCCTTTGTGGCCATTTGTCCACTTCAATTACTAAACTGTAACATTTCCTAAAGCAGGGGTCCCCAACTCCTGGGACGCAGACTGGTACCGATCTGTGGCCTGTTAAGAACTGGGCCGCACAGCAGGAGGTGAGTGGCAGGAGAGCAAATGAAACTTCATCTGTATTTACAACCGCTCCCCAGCGCTAGCATCACTGCCTCAGCTCCACTTCAGATCATCAGGCATTAGATTCTCATAGAAGCACCAGTCCCTGGTGCCAAAAAGGTTGGGGACCGCTGTCCTAAAGGAACTCTCACACCAAGAGCCATACTTGTCTCAGTCACAGCCTCCACCATGTGCTACATGAACTAGGCCACCACCAAGGACTGAATCAAACAACAGACCTTGTCCACTTCCTAACCACAGCAGCATCAAGTGAGAGCAGAACCTGGACTACTCCCCCTCACCTCTGAAGAAAAAGAATGGGGAGTGAATGAAAAGTCTTTTGATCACTTCCAGGATCTGCTGGCACCACAAGGACCAAAAGGACCTCCCTTTTGATGTCTGCTCCATGTCCCTGAGCTGCTTCTTCCCCTTGGGAAGTTCCACCCACCCTGGTCAATGGCCTACTAAGCCTCTCAAAGTCTAGTCAAAGAAAAAACAAGAATCAAGAGCCCTGGCCACCTCCACGTCTTTTTCTTTTTGCTGTCACATATGATCACCCCCAGATGGAAAAAAGGAACCATATCCCTAATGAAGATTCTCTAATACTCCAGTTTCAAAGCTCACAGGCCGTAACAAGTCAGCTTCCAATAAAATTCTCCATCTCAGGGTGCAGTAGCTTGTATGTTCCAAAGATGGCTTTGCCAATATCTTTCTTATCCCACATATGCATCTCAATGTGACAATGACACCCACTATGGAGAGGTGGGTCTATGTTCTCTTCCTTTGAACCTGGGCAGATCTTCTTAACATCTTCAACCAAGAGAATGCAAATTTGACACAGCACAACTTCTGAAGTGAGGACATACAAGGCAAATCAGCTTCCTCCTGGTTCTCTCTTGGGACACATTCCTTCAGAGCCAGAGCCAACATGGAAGAAGTCCGGCGACCCTGAAGTCACCACACCAGACAGATGACATGGATAGACTACGTAGGATGGAGAGAGATGTCCAAGGAGCAAAAGCTGTTCCAGCCTCCAAGCTGTTCAAGAGTTCCCTAACCAGGCCCCAGGTGTGTGAGTAACAAAGCTGTGGAGATGACCCAAACCACGGCCATTCTCTGACCGCAACCTCAACAGGGACCCTGGACCAGAACCACCCAGCTGAATGACTCCCAAATTCCTGACCCACAGAAACCGTGAGATAATAACGATTGCTGTTATTTTTAAGCCACCATGGTGACTGGAACACAAGGCCTTTGGTAGACTTGGCCCCTTCTCCTAAGACAGCAATTCACCACCTCTGGGGCAGGTTTAGAACATCTTATCAGTGTTTAATTTCACAACACAACCTCCTAGTAGAATAAACAGCACTTTTCTAAATAAGAGTTTGAATTTTTACTTCAAGCTGCTGAGAATTTCACAATACCTCTTGCAAGGTGACCCTAGAGACCCTGAAGCATCTCAGACTGGAATTAGGCAACCCCCACGGCTAGACAAGCATGACCCCCCTGTGCTTCCCAAGGGCAGACCCAGAGTGGGGGACTGGCAGAATTGCGTAAAATCTAGGCCTTCCCACTCCCGACCTGAGTGTTCTTGACCTTACACCACGCTTCCTCCACCATGACAGCCACACACCATCAGAGCAGGCCTATGAAAACTGACAATCAGGCTCACTTATTAATGAACAGCAAAACAGGCCCGGTTACATTCACTGCATTGGCTGGAGAGTTGCTAGAATCCAATGGCTGTTGCAGCAGCAGCAAGTGACATATAAGAGAGGCTTATTGATGAGCTAAGGCGAGAGCTGGGAGAAGGGAAAGGGGCATGTCACAGGAGTGGAGAGCTTCAATTTCAGAAAACCAAAGGCCTTTTAACTGAGTTTGGCTGGAATCTGAGATCACCTGCTCCCCATTTGTAACTAGAAACCTTTCCATAAAGAGCCAATTACTGGACATTAAAGTCCCCGTTTTTAAAGGACTTTGAAACCAACACCACGTAAGTGCTTGCATAAACAAAATATCTGTCTGTGATATTCTGGCTCATCTCTTTCAAGGGCTGACCCTTTCCTCCTAATAGATGATACATCTTCACATGAATCTAGGAACTCAACCCTTGTCCTATGTAAGGCCTGCCCTCTGCACACCACTCTGCAAAGACTTCCTTCTGACAATGATTTGTATCCTCCTATTAAAGCCATGTCTGCAGTTTAAGATAGCAATTCATGAATACCTACCTATACTTCTGCATCCCCAGTTCTCCTGACCAGCAGCTTGCTAGCTCTCAACAAAGGCTAACAGCAAATAATGCAAAGACTGGCATCAGACCCACAGTGCTCAGGTTCCCTGTTTCAGAATCCTCGTCACTAGCAAAGCCAATTCAGCAGGTCCGAAGATACTAAGCTCCTTCTCAGGAGTGCACACACTCTGCTGCTTTATCAGTGAGGAGACTCCTTGCTCGCAGACTCCTGGTCCTTGCAAGTCTCTAAGAGCAATCATTAATACTACTTCTTCACAAATTATCTTGGATCCAGCCTCAGGTGCCCAAGGAGCCACACTCCCACACTCCTTTTTCTGTGCCTGGCATCTCTCTCTCTCCAGCATGGCGATTTGGGAACGTCAACCTCCCTGGCTAGCTACTTAAAACCCAATATCAACTCCTGTGTCCACGGCTGTCGACCAAGACCCTGCTCCCTCGTCCTGTGGACCCCAAGGATGCCCCCGCTCTCCACTCCTTGCTAACCCTAACTCTCATTCTCTCCTGGAGTCCATTTCTTCTCATCACTGGCTATAAACAGAAACATGATTGTTGCCCTCCTCCATGCAGCCCACTCAGCTCCCACTTGGCACAAACAGCATGGCCGAGTAAAAGGGACACAAAATTGGGAGTTGATGAGCATGATTATGGGCTGAGCCCCACCACTGATAGAACTCACACAGGCTTTAAGAACCACACCAACTGCTTAGCTCCATCGCTTACTAGCTGTGTGACTTAGGGCAAGTTACTTTGAACCTTGGCTGCCTCATCTGTACAATGGGATAATACAAAAACAAAACAAAACAAAACAAAACACTATCTTATAAGGCTATTGTGAGGATGAATTAAGCTAATAAATGTAAAATGCTCAGAACCTAGCGTGACATGATAGATGCTCAATATATGTTATCTATAATTATTAATTATCATCATTATCTTCACATGCCTTCCACTACCACCCTTCACAAGACTGCTGTAAGGATAAAATAGAATTCAGTTTGTGAAAAGTACCCTGTAAATTATAAAGGTATAAAAAAAAATCCTAACCTAGGTCCTGTTCATTTTAAGGGTTTAGCTCTACTGCAGAGGAACAGGGTGGAGGATATCAGTAGAAGAAATAAAAATATAGAAATATAGTTCATGAATACTTATACCTCTGTATTCCAGAAATCTCTGCCTATATTTGTATACTACTGACCTCCACTTGGATGTCCCATAGACCATGTGATACACACACACACGAAACTGAATTTTTCATCTTCCTCCCACCCTACAATGACCCCTAAATCTGATCATCCTATATTCCTTAGGTCCACTAATAGAGCCTTCCTCCCATCCAGAACTCCAGCAAATTATCCTCCACCCTCCTCAGTCGAAGTCATTCAAGTCCTGTCAGATCTACCTGCCTCATCTACCGTAGACCAGTACTGCGGCTCTGTTCCACGGTCTGCCCCAACCTCATCATCCCTGGCTCCCATTACTGTGGGGGCCTCCTAAGGATGTCTCTGCCTCACTTGTGTACCCCAAATCCCACTTGGGGCCAGTTCTCCTCGTCGCACACTTAATCACGTCATTTCTCTAAAGTCCTTCAAAGTCCATCGACCACAGCTGTGGCACTGAAACTTTGGTTCACAAATTCCATTGAAAATCTGATGAAAAAATGCACAGTGCCTAAAATTTCACGCACAAAGATAGGTGGTACAAGGGACCCCTGATGTCCTTCCACTAGGATAAGGAGCCCTGATCCACAAGATGAAGTCCCATTTCATAAGCTCACACAAGCACTGGTTGATCCACCTCCAACTGCCCCCCCTCCTCCATTTCTAGCTGGCTCTCTCCTTGCTCTTGATGCTCGACCTCCATGAACGACCCACAGATCCTCCAACACTCAGTATTCTTTAATGAGTCGCCATTCCCTTTCAAAGCTGTAACACTCTGAAAAAAAAATTTTTTTAATTTTTAAACTGTGCCATTCATTTTTGTATCCCTAGTGCCTAGTGCTCAGACATGGAACTGGGTTATCAAAATAAGCACTCTTACTACAAGCTTGCAGTTTGCCTTAAATTATGTGACAGAATAACCCCTCCCCCACAAACATATCCATGCCCTAACCTCTAGAACCTGTGACTGTGTTACCTTAATGCCAAAAGGTTTTGCAGATGGGCTTAAATTAAGGATCTTGAGATGGGGAGATAATCCAGGTGGGCACAATGTAATCACAAGAGTCCTTATAAAGGAAACAGGAAGGTAGGAGAATAAGAGAAAGGGATGTAACAGTGGAAGCAGAGGATGGAGAGATGTGATTGCTGGGTGGATGGAGGCTGCAAGCCAAGAAAGGAGGGCAGCCTCTAGAAACTGGAAAAGGCAAGAAAACAGACTCTCCCCAGAGTCACCAGAAAGAACACAGCCCTGCCAACAACTTGATTTTACCCCTCTGAGTCTAATTTTGGACTTCTGACCTCCAGAACTATAAGAAATAATTTTGTGTGGTTTTTAAGTCAAAAACTTTGTGGTCACTTGTTACAGCAGCAAAAGGAAACTAATACAAATTACTATTCAGAACTACATTGTATATTCTCATTACATAACTGTTTAGAATTCTAAAACTGATATCCTAAGCATCCACCAGTAGGGGGCTGGTTTAATATATTATGGTACATACAATGATGTACCTCACATCCATTTGGAAAAAGGCTACTATTTTTCTTATGTTCATTTATATGCACACACACATGCACACTTTGTCAAGGGTATAAATTCTTACAAATTTGGGGGTATACTTTCTGAACCTAAATCACATCATACTGTAAACACTGCTCTCTAAACTTTTTCAGATATCACTGATACCATCCAAATGAATACGAAAGTATTTTTCTCATATCTGAGGACAGGAGTAAGCATCATCTTCTACTTGCTATGTACTAATTGTATTTTATAAAATGTATCATTGAAAAGAAATACAGGAATACATTTCCATTTGAGGGAGAGACTCATTCTCAGAAAAGTTTCACGTCAAAATTTCATTTTGATCATTACACAAAGAAAAAAGTTAGACCACATATTAGTAAAATTGAATGAAATACATCATCCCACTACTTTTCTTATTAATAAAAAATAATAAACCAATGAAAGAAATCTGAGCCATGTAGGCATGAGTTTAAACTTTAGCTACTTGTATCACCTGAGGTTCTCCCAAGCCCTCTATTATCTCCTCAATTTCCAGTGTGGCTGGCTGTCTAATTACTAATCTCACTGAGAGATGTTGACAAACTAACACACATGAATAGCAGTCAGATATGCAGCACTGATTTCTCAAGGGACTGATATGCACAGTTCATAATGGGAAGGATATAAATAATTCAGTTATTTCCTGTCTGGAAAAAAATGACTTTTAGATATGTAAGACTAAATCAGATTGAATTAATTAAAGAAGATGAATGAGAAGGAAAGTGGATTGTTTCTTAGCTTCACAAATCAAAGTTGCAAATTTCATCTAGTGCTTACAACAGGGGAGCCTACAGGTAAGAGAACAGCGCTCATTAACAAATCTCGTCTCAGGATTTGGGAATCGACTCATCTTCTTAAAAGCAAGAAAGCCACGCAAAAGCAATCACTGCTTACTAGCAGACATTCCACAGTGCACAGCTTCCAAAAAGGGGGAAGGTCCTTCAGATTAGCTCCCAAATCCTAAAGAAAAATGTCAATCAGATGCTTTCTGACAGAAGGAATATGAGACTCTAGTAGGGTCCCACATGATCCTCCTGACTCACCCGCCCCGCCCCTCCAAGACAATTCTCCTAAATCCAGCTCTTACTTCAATTGCCAGGAGGAAAGCTGACCTTCTGTGATGCAAAGTAGAATGGAGTGGGGCCAAGGGTGTGATGCTAAATGTTTAACTCGCTTTCCAGGAGAGAAAAAAAAAACAACTCTGACTTACAGTGTTTGCCAATTTCCAGAGTGTAAATAGATTCACCATTGCTAATGTCAGGCTACCAACTCGAGATCATCAGTCTATATATATCCAGAAAATTTAACAATCAGCTCACACAAGTCAGCCAACTCCATTGAGTAGCCCTCTAGCCTTGCTCAAAAAGAATAAAAAGTAATCTCACATCCAGATGCCTGAATCTCCACTCATTCTTATGTATAAAGAATTGGGTTTTGTTTTCTGGATTTTTTTTTTTCCGGGGAGGGTTGGTCCTCTCTTTAAGGAACATGCCATTCAGATTGGTTATATATTAACCGCACTGTTTAGTACTGCAGTAGACATAAATATATTTTTTTCTAACAGCTCTACTAAGACAATTTATATACCACATAATTCACTGATTTAAAGCATACAATTCAATAGTTTTTAATATATTCAGAGTTGTGCAACCAGTATCACATTAATTTTAGCATATTTTCAGCACCCCCAAAAGAAACTCCTTGCCCTTTAGAAATCATTTCTCTTTCCCCCAATGCCCCCAGCCCTAGGCAACCGTTAATCTACCTTATGACTCTACACATTTGCCTATTATGAATATTTCACATACGTGGAATCATATAAAGTCATACATACATTTTTAAATATAAAAATATTTGAGATGAACAGGTAATAATGATTTAGTGCTGTATGAGGCAGTGCTAAATGAGAAAATTATCTACCCTCATTGTTATCTTATAGAACCAACTGATAAAACACCATAAACAGGGCAGGAAAAACTCCAGGAGAGTCTGACACATCTATGTTTCTGTCAGCAATTCTTCTGAAATTCTCTGAAGAAGGCATTTTAACTAGACGCAGCTGCCAAGGAGAAAGAGATGTGAAATATCATGGAAATGTCCACATCCCATTAGTGTAACTTGTGATGTTCCGAAATCAAAGCAGGCTGGCTTCTGGTGACACCTTCAACTTCTTCCACAGAATCTGACGGGGCAGAGAATGATGGCTCTGAAGATACTCCAAGATCCTCATGTGAGATGGAGGCCCCAGGGGAGAGAGGCTCTCCTGGACTGCCGCCACAGGGCTATTTTTAAAGGCGTGTCCCAAGTGTTAGCAACTGATCTTGCCAAGCCCACCGTCCCCGCCACCCCCGCCACCCGCAGCAGAACAAAACCCTGCTCTTTGTAAATGAAACACTATAGACAAAAAAGCTAACCGCAAAGTATATGCAGGAAAAGGCATGGGAGAGACAAAATAAAGGTGCTAATAGGCTTTTAAAACAAAGAAACCACCGGCATTCATTTATTATTTTTATAAGCAAAAGAAAAAAAAAACTACATCTAGAGTGGAAGGGGGTATATAGTTTCAATCTCTGAAAGTCCCCCCAAACCATCAGAATACAAAACTGTGTTTATAATATGACCACAGCTATATATTTCTTAAAATGGATTAGGAAAGCTAAAGGGATCGACAAAAATATGTACATTAAAATGGCTGTCCCTGGGATATGGGAGAGTGGAAGATTATTTTCCAATTTTTTTTCAAAATGTTACTCTTATTTTATAATAAATATCTAAGTAATCTTTATCTTTTTAACTAAATGCACTTACCTGTCATCCACTCATAATGAAATGGACAGTTCTTCCAACATCCCTAGATATATCAGAATGAACAAATAAGGTCATTCTGTTATTCTCTCTGTACAGCTTAACAGCCAGGAGAGAGCTCAGGCCACAGAAAGCTCCTCCACCTTCTAGGAAATTCGCCTGCAGCCAGCCATAGAAAATAAATGAAGGCCAGTGCTGCCTCAACTTGACCTGCAGTACCCTCTATGTCAGGGTTTCTTTATGGTCTCAGAGAAGCAAATTGATATTAGCTAACTGATTCTGCTATTTCGGTTCCAAAATGTACATTTTCTAGAACTGCACTGGGCCATTTAAAATCCTCTTATCTGCTCCTTCCCCAGTCTACTAGCAAACACCACAGAGAAGAGCTGTAGAAAGACATAAGGAGCTCTGAGGGTCCATGTCCCAGGGCTACACCAGAGCAAGGGGAAATCTCATAGCTCTAAAATGTAAGCAGGTGTCAGTTGAGGCTCAAGATCAAAACAGTAGCAAAAGGTACGCCCTACCTCATTCTCATGCCCTCTCATGTTCAGCCTGTGAACTTATTGCTCTCATTGGCTGCCTTTTCAGACTTCGTGGGTTACAAATGGTTCTGGAAAAGACTGCTGTCTTTCTACAAGACATGGCATTATGGGTACTATGCATGTTTAAATCTAGATCCTCACTAGAATGAGCTCCAACGGGAAATGACAGTGGCTTCTCTATCTTACTCAGCTTTTCCTTCATGTCGCCCAGCAAGAGAGAGGGTGAAGGGCACTGAGGTTAGATCAGGGGCTCTGAAATGCTCAGACCTGGTTCAAACCCAACCTCTCCTACTCACAAGCCATGTCACCCTGGGAAGTTCTTTCCCATCCCAGAACCTGTAAAGCCGGAACCACAGCAGGTACACTGGGCGGCACGCTCCGAAAGCAAGCGTCAGCCATGGCACATTCACATTAGGCAATCCAATGGTAGCTCTTTGGGGTAAGTTATTTTTCCAAGGACAAGGCAGATGATCAATAAATGTCAGCTGAATAAATTAATGCTTTCAAGTTATTGGTTTTTAATTGCTTTAAAATGAATTTTTATTGAGCTGTTTTGTTCTACTCTAAGCAGATAAGCCACATTTTAATGAGGCTACTGTATTCTAAGAACAACTGTTACTTCAACTGCTGAAAATGTCAGTCTTTCACCAAGTAAAACACCTTTCTAAGATCTACCTATGGTACACGAAAATAATGAATTTGTACACAGAGGTGACAATTAACATACTTAACAACAAAAAGAGCTCTGGCCTCCATCAGCCATGAGAGACGGCGTCTGCTCCCAGGCTGGGGTAGGTCCTGAGGCCCACTCCATGCATTAGCCCTTTCACCTGCTGGCCAGTGGCCAGTGGCTACATCACCATGAGCTCAGAGGGAGGTGCGGGGTTATAACAGTGGAGCAGTTGGGGCAGTGTTTTAACATCCAGCAGGCCATCCTGGTAGGTACTCACCGACCACCAGCCTTATGGTTTATGTATATATACATATACGTCTAGACTCATTTGTTTGTTCTATCAATTTTAAGACAAATTCATTCATTTTAGGTCACACATCGTAACATCAGAAGAGGTTTTTTCCACTTAGGGCAAGATTGGCATTTCAAGTATGTGACAGGCGTGGGCCGTCACCCTCGCCCACCCTGCCCACTTCGCTCATTTTCATACCTGCCTGGCTCCTTTGAGAATTTACATTTAGAAAGAACAGTTTCGCTCAAGTGATGGGAGTGAGTGCCAAAGTGCTGGGTTGAAGGAAGAGCAGGTGAGGACCTGCAGACGGATTCGGAAACTTACCAGAGCTTTCTAAGGCCTTTCATTTGATTCATATACCAGTCTTGGAAAGAACCAATGGTGAGGATCGTCACCCCCGTTCTACAAATGAACCAGAGAGGCTCAGAAAGACTCAATGCCTTGCACACGGTCACAGAGCTAGTAAATGGCACTCTGCCTAGAAACAAGCTTCCTAACTCCCGGACATTTGTCCCCAGCCTCCTCCCATCATCCCACAACGGAATGACACTTGCAGTGAGGGGCTTATCCCCAGGGCCCTCACCCACCCTACCTAGCTCCTCCCCATCACCCTTCTCAAACCACATTGCCCCCCAACCACTTCATCCTATGCCTGCCAGAATAAATTTATTTTAAACTGCTCTTTAAAAACTAATTCCTACGAAAATCTAAAGGAACCTACCAAGCCACATTATAGGTACAGAAAATACCTCAGGTTACATGGCTCTGTGCCTGGTGGCATGATGGCTAGACAAAGGAGGTTGCAGAGGCGAACCCAGATTGTTTAGAAGTCTCTTAACCACATAAATGGGTGCATAAGAGAATAAGGTTTTCTACATGTTTTGAAATGAAAAAATGTAAAATGTGACCTTAAAAGAATTTTTAACCATTTTCTAAATACGTCACTACTGTTTTCTTTTCATGGACTTTTTATTTTTAATGGCTGTTTAGCCTCAAGGGATAGATAAAAAGATTAAACAAAAAAGATGAAATCAAACAAAGGATTAACACACAAAGAAGAAATTTATAAAAACCAGCCTTTAAAATCACAGGTCAAATTTAACCAAACATCCGCCTCCCAGAAATCTTTTGTTTTTTCATCAACTAAATCACCAAGACTTAGAATTCTCCTTCAATGTTGTATTCCAAACAGCTCATTATGGACCAAATTACAGTGCGAGCTTCCTGTCAATCCTTCTGACAGCCAATTTGTATGTTGGGCAGTTATCTACTCACTGTCCATTTCAAGAGTGGGGACAACCTTCCAGTCCCTGATCAGAGAGCTGGAGAAGGTTTCAGGCAGGCAGGGCTTATCATCGGTACATGGAGAGGAAGCATGGACCATGGTCATGGAGCCAGAGGGCCCAAGTTCAAAACTAGCTCCACCACGTGTGGGCTGTAGGACCATGGGCATGTTACTAACCTCTCCATGCTTCCGTTTCTTCACAGAGTTGTTGTAAGTGTTACACAAAAATACACAAAGGGCTTAGAAGATCACCTGGCACACAGTAAGTAATCAACAAAGATTAGTTCTATAATTATTACCACTACAACCATTGTGGACTATTTGGGGAAAAAAGCAGTTAAATGGTATATGTGGTAAACTGGGATAGAAACTGAACGGTAAATATATGTCTTCACCCAGCTTTATAACCACTTTGATCAACTACCTAGGACTCTTGAGTGGTTTAAGGGTGATTTGACAGCTACCATAATTTCCTAAGTCATTCTGTTCTCTCCATCTACTCACCTACACTAGAATTGAAGGCCCTCCTTTCTTGTCCGATTATCCACCACAGCCAGCTAGCAGGGTACTCTACCCTCTATGAGTAGCACGGCAAGATCTGACATGCATGCCAGGTTGTGCCACACTCCCATCTGACCTCCCTTGGTGACTCCGCTCGGTACTAGATAAGAACCTCAGCTCCATGCCAGGCAGCCCGACTCTGTATGCACTCCCCAACCTCTTCCACTTTAGCTTTTTGTTGCTCTTCCCACACAAACCTCATCCTCGTGCCCTTGCCAATCTGAACAATTCCCCAAAGGCAAGAGGCTTCTGCGGAACCCTGCCTCCCCGCTCCAGAACACGCACACAAAAACCACACAATCCCCGCCGCTCCCACTCCACGCCACCTGGAATAGAAGAGTCTGTCTGAAAGTCCCACTATTCACCTTCCACACCTGGACATGCCTTGCCTCAGCAGACCACCCACAGTACACAGCACACTCTGGGTTTACACGTCACCCTTGCCTTCCCTGTAATTACTGCCCTGGGGTCTGGCATGCAGAGACCCTGATCTGGGCCAACGTAATAGACAGATGGAAAAACAATAAGCACCTTTTTCCTCTAGGAACAAAAGAGCCTGATGTCCATATAGAGCCAATTCAGTTTTCCAAATCGGATTGAGGTATGCCCACAAATGCCCGCACAGCAGGCATATTTTCATCTGTGTAAACTTGGAACACAGATATAAAGAGAACTTTTAAAAATTAATGGTTGAAGGGAGGGGAGCACAAATTACACATGACAAACAACCTTACTTCATCAAATACTTATTTAAGAGATGTCTAAAAAAACAAATACAGAATCTGCAGGCAATTAACCCAAAGGATGCCACTTAGCCTTGCATCTTTTCCCACTCGGGATTCCTCATGTGAATCATACACCACAGAAAATTATTGAAATGAGTGTTCTAAGTCCTCTCATCCATGGTTCATGGCTACTGCTATTCTAGATGCATGGGACAGAGGTTAATTCATTACATAGAGCACTCTATTTAAGGCATCAGAGCTTAATTCTCTTGCAGAACCTAGGTCGAGAAAGGCTGAGGGAGGGGGTACTTTTTTGCAAAGTTTTATTTGCTTTCCTTTATCACTTCACAAAACTGAATGCTTCTCTACCATCTGCGGAAGCCAAGAACATGCACGAGGTCATGTTCAACTGATCTGGGGGGTTAAAGCCGTGTTTCAGTCAGCTGACCATTCCCTACCTCAGCATCCTCTGCAGTAAACTAAGGCAAATGATGTCCATCCCATTATGAGAGTCATATAGAAAAAAAAATTAATGATAAAGTGTGCCCAAGTACTCAGAATCACAGACTGGAGGAGCCTCGAGAGTTCCTCACTCTTGTATCTTACAAAAGAACATGGAAACCAAGGCACCAGGAACTGCCGTGACTCTGAGAGTCCCAAGCTGCAACCTCAAGTCTCCTGACTTCTAGTTCAGTACCTTTTCCACTGCCCTCAACATCTTAATTTGAAGTCATTGGTTAAGCTAGAAACAATGAGAATAACTTTTTCTAATACAGTAAAAACAGCAGAGACTATTACAAAGTCCTAATCTCTTGACACTCAAATCGAAATTTCTGCTTATTAAAGGTTCTGCTATTCTCCTGATTAAATCTGTAATAAGTCATGCTCATTTCTGGGCATGCTGAACAGTCTTTTCATTCCTGTGTCCCCAGCACAGCCCCTGGCTTAACAGCAAGTGTTTGGTAGACACAGGGAGGGAGGAGAAGGACAGTGATCAGATTTTGCTATGAAAACAAATATGGCCAGCAACAATGAGGGCAATGAGGGCACTAGAGTGATTGCTTCAGCAATTCCCTAAATTTGATGCGTCGACACTGAGATCCTCACTACTGGGAAACAGGAGAAAATACTTTTTTAACACAATGCCCTCAATCTCTAGTGGTCTCTGAAGGGTACAGTTTAACTCAGGGTAAATTCAAAGCAGGAAAACGAACAATTTATTAACAATAACTGATGATAATCGTTGCCATCTATTTGTGCTAATACCACCTAAGCGGTAGCATGCATTAGCTCCAACACTCACCACAACTTGAGGTAAGTACTATTATCTTGCTTAAAGGATGAGAAAAGCAAGACCTGTAGAAAGGTGCAGTAAGTTGTCCAAGGTCACAGAGAGAACAAGTAGCACTTGGTCCTTGCCTCATTATATACACCCCCATTCATTCATTCTCTTATCTAATGTTGAACTGAGCAACTTCTAGTAACTGAAAAGACTTGTCAGTCACAAACCTTACTATGAAGGGGCTTCCTTAGTGAGGGTTACAACACCTCCAATTGCCACTCACAAGATAAAATGAAATGAGTACCGACTAAAACCATAAGCAACAATGCTGTAGGAGCATGAGTGGGGGAAGGTATAATAATTAATTCTGACAATTAGCATGAGTGAAGGCTCAGGCAGGGCCTTGAAGGAGTGGAAAATTCTCTCAAGGCCAGGGACAATGCAAAGGGCACTTTCTCCTAAGGGAGGTCTTGAGCACAGGGCACCGTTGGGGCTGAGCCATCAGCTGGATTCCACAGCTACTAAACAAAAGGGCGCAAGAAGAAGATGCTGCCCTAAATCCCCAGTGTTCTGGTAACGCAGAAAGGTACCACAAGAGCAGAATGAATTAGCTACTAAGAGCAAGGTTCACATGAAACATGGCACTCCAACAATGTCCACTCTCTCCAAATTAACTCTCAACCTTCATGTCCTCACCTCGCTGACATCATACCATAAGTAAAACAGGAGCCACTCCTCCAGACCTTCTCTCAGTTGCTGAGTTGACAAGGTAATTGGCTGAATGTGTGCCCACTCAGGGGTCAAATATGACATTATGTTTAAAGATTCTGGCTGAGTCGGTTCCTGAAGCCAGTCATCACATCTTAGAGATGTCTGACCCTCAAAAATAACCATTCCCAGAATTCTTATTTAATTGCCCTAGACTTCCACTATTAACCCACCACTAAGGACTCTCTTCCTCTACACAAGCCATCAAAACACCCTGAATAATACATGAATTTCTAATTCAGGAAGACCTGTAAGAAGGAAGAAAACAACAGATCAACAACTCAATCAGTAACTAGAAGTTTTTACTATGAGCAATTTTGGAAGAGCGATTTGGCTCTTTGCTAAAAATAGCAATTCAGAATGCTAGGAGATGAATTATTTGTGAGTGATAAAGCATAATTTGGCATCATGTTCCACCTATGAGTTATAAAATAAGGCATTCTCCAGAAAAGTTACTGTAAGATCCAGCAGTAGCTTAATTAGATATGGAGCCCCCTATCACAGCACCCACTCTCCCACCCCTCTTCATGAGCAGTTCATGCAATCACTATAAAACTATTACAAAAGGAACATGGTAGAGGAAAATACAATCAAAACAAGGAAAGGATTCACTGTCTACAAATCAATCACATAATCAAACCCATTTTCTGAAACTACAGTCTTGAACATGATCATATTCTCCACTACTTGTTCAGGGATGGGATATAGGTTTTACAATCATTTGGACTTTTTCATTACAAAAGATATAAAACTCAACCTAAATTGGCCTAAGCAAAAAGGAAATATGCCACAAAAATAAAAAGTCCAGAGCAAGACTCCCTTTAGGTATGGCTTGTTCCAAAGACTCTACCATCCTGTGTATCTGTCTATCCTGATAACAAAAATGGCGGCCACAGGTCCTGGAGCTATGCCCACAATCACGCCAGGAGGAAAGGAGCATCATCTGGGTCCCCTTGTCCTTTCTATCAGGAAAGCAAAAACTTTCCCTGAACCAGCCCCAGCCTGATAAACCTCCACTCATATATCATTTGCCAGAGTTTTTACACAGCTACCCCAGACTGCAGGAGAAGCTAGGGAAGAGAAAATATATTTTACCCAGCCTACAAATCAGATGGAGGAATGGAGAAGAGTTTGTGAATGAGCGTTGGGAAGCCTGCCACCAGGCTTGGCGAAAGTAACTGTACAGCCCAAAAAACAGTCAGTACATGTTGGCTCAGGACCACAATTGCTCCAAGACATAAATATATCTCCAGTAGAAAGGAAGAACTGACAGATTATCTGCCAGTTTATCCACGAGATGTTTTTTACATATTACAGAGTTGTTAGAAAGTGAGGAAAGACTTGACCAGAGAGTAAAGAAAACTCATCAACTGAAAATTTTTAAAAAGCAATTACTCATGCCACCGTGAACAAGCCCAATCCTGTTTGATCTCGGAAGCTAAGCAGGGTCGGGCCTGGTTAGTACTTAGGTGGGAGACCACCTAGGAAGACCAAGTGCCATAGGCATAAAAAATAAAAATATGGTATTGTAAGCTGACAAGGTCCTTGCAATCTGTGAGGTCAACCAAGGGTTGCCTCACCTAAAAAAAAAAATAATAATAAATAAATAAATAAATAATAAAGATAACACATCTTAAAAAGAAAAGCAATTACTGGCTCCAGGAGCAACAAAAGTTGTACAGAAAAGGAAATATAATCACAACATGCTGCTCAGCTCCTTATTGTACAATGTGTATAGATATTATTTAAATTTTAATCTGTATTAGTTATACATATGCATATGTAATAATCTAATATGTAATATATTAATATTCACCAAAATTATAAATATACCTGATACAAATTTCGCCAAAAGCTACAATACTGATAAAACTGGAGAGGTGAAAGTAAAAAGTCTTGAGGTTTTATCTGACCTGCAAACTAACAAGCTAGCTTGCCTGTTTCATGAATGCTGTCAGAAGACATGAGATTTCTGGGTCAAAGGCAAAGGATAATTTATCACTCACGACCATAGCAGTAGCCAAGGTATCAATATCTTTGCCTTGATACCCCAAGCCCCCATTCTCCTGGCCATGCAAAAAGGTCCAGGCAATACCTGCACATCCAGTGGGTACATGCAGGAGAGGAACCCCAAACTTAGAGGAGTTGATTCTTTCCCGATAAGCAGTACTTTGGAGGAAAACACTATCTCTGCCTTCCAAGACTATGTTCAAACCTACCCTTGGCTCTGGAGGAGATACTATCTCTACCTTCCTAGGCTGTTAACTATACACTTTTTTTTTAATTTTTTTTTTAGAGTTAGTACCTCTGCTTGCAATATGTGCAGAAATGTGAGATTCAGGAAGAATTATCTTTCAACAGGGAAGAGAGGTAAAATCTCCACCTACTAAAATAAGTTAATAGAAATGGCAAGTGATAACTTTTAGAAACACAAGGTTTACAGAAAAGCACAGAACCATTGAGAAGTGGTAGCCTCTGGGGTAAGAAGTAGCTCTGTGAGATGAAAAGAGGGAAAGGGATCCAAAGGGAACAGGGTTTTGTTGTTGCTGTTATCAACTTTGGCATGATTTGACTTATATCATGACCATGTATCGTTTCGATAAAATTGATCTTAAAATGTAAAAATTTAACAACAAAACACAACCAATGTGTATTCATTCTCTGAAGACAATTTCAACAATGCCACATAAATGCTGAGGATCAGAGATCTCTCTAAAAGTGACCCACTGTGACCGTGACAAAGTGCATACAACAGAGGTGGCGATATTCATTCTTAAATGACATCCAACTATAAAATGCTCGATCCAGCTGACAGTTAAGTAAAGCTATTATAAGTGGAAGTCGACTCTTTATAAACCACACATGTCATGATCGACATGTATATACCATACCTGTGTATTTCCATCAGAAAATGGATCACTGGTAAAAAGCAGAACCTAGTTTATCCATCAAATAATGGAACACCAAAATAAGTGTAAAAATATCATGGGATGATACAAAGAAGAATCAAATCATTTCCCAAACTCAAGGAACTTAATTCTTGTTGCCAACACCACCCAACCAACTCTGATTAACAAACAGAGGAGGGATTAGTGCTGGAAGGTAGATAGAGTTCAGAGAACTACTGGAAGGGTGACAAAACAAGTTCTGGAAGCTGGCAGAAGAAACAGAAGGAGGCTGGGGGCTGAGAACACAGCTGAGAGCATGGCCAAATAACTCCGGTTACAATGCCACCAGTAGTCACTCAGCACCAAGCTACTTGACTCCTGGCTGGGCTTCCAGCTGCCACGGTGCCCCAGATGTTGCTGTCATCTCCAACACTGGAGGGAACATTAAAAGGCATCCCTGCCAGACTCAAAGCCCCAAGCAGGGAACTTTTAACTGGTTTAGCTTCAGTTATATGCCTCATTCTAGCTGTAAGCATCCTGAGAAAACAAGTTTCTTCCAGCCTCCCAGAACCCTACCTCCCATCCCACCAAGACAGAGATGGCGAGTGTCTCCAAACACAGAAGAGGGGTTCAAAGGCTGGCAGCCAGAAAATAAAACAAGAGAAATGTCATCACAGTGGATACACAGAACACACACATGAAAAGTCAGCAACCAACCACTGACAAATGAAAAATTTTTAAAAATCTCTAATCCCTATAAATTTCTTTTATACAAATTCCTAGATTCTCCCAGTCTTTATATATGTGAATATATTCATCCTCAAAATATTCTTCAATAGGTATGAATAATTAGGTCATATATCACTGGAAGTGTGAAGAGGAGATGATTTTAGTTCTCCCATCACCCAAATCCCTCAGCTATCACTGGCTCTCCACTAGCGGTCATAGTGTTCTTCTTTACATATTTCCAGGGAAACAATAGCTGTTTAGCAGCAATGGAAAAACTGACTTCCTTCAATTTTCATCAGATCATGAATCCTACAATATCATAATACTGAACAATGGAGAATCTTCCTTCCAGGACAAATGCATACACACTCTCTAGAACTATGCTGTCCAATATATTAGCCACTAGGCACATGCTGCATATATGAATGTGGCTAGCCCAAACTGAAATGTGTTGTAAGTGTAACACACACCCATAAGATTTAAAAGATTTAGCATGGAAAAAAAAAATAATGTAAAATAGCTCATTAATAATTCTCAGATTTTATTTTCAAATGTTGGTATAATATTTTGGATATATGGGGTAAATAAAAATATCAATAAACTGAATTTTACCTCTTTTTACTTGAATGTAGCTCCTGGAAATTTTTTAATTGCCTATGTGGCTTACATTTGTGGCTCAAATTCTATTTCATTTCTATTAGACAGTGCTGTTCATCCAGCTCACATGCCCAAACAGTCAGCGCTGTCACATCCCCTCCAACCTGCCCACTCCCCAGAGGCCTAGTGCAGCTAAGGGGAAAAGGGCCCAGAGGCTCTCGGGGAGACCTGCTCCACGACTGGGACGAGGAGAGGTAGGGGAAATATTTGTAGTTCATCTTTCCCTGGTACAGATGAATGAGTTAAGCGGGTCAGAAGCAGTTAGAAAAACTAATAGTTTGAGCTTTTCTGACCAAATATTACAGCTTCAATTTCAGCAGCCAAACATACCATAAAATTACATGTGGACTTTATTCAAACAAAGGCCCAAGCAAGTATAGCACCGCCCCCTCAAAAAAAAAATGTGGTTTCTCCACAGAACTGCGTATAGAACCCAAAAGTAAAATTCGCCCTGCCCCTTTGCTTTTACACAAACTGACCATCTATTGATCTATCAAACTTTAGCTATATCAGCAATTCGCAAAAAAAGAAGTCACTAATCTAGTTGAAGGAGAGATCTAATTCATCTTAGGAAAAACTGATGACTTCTTCAGAGCCTTGAGCAAACTATTAGAAAATCCAGGCCTTACCTCTGACCTCAACACAGAACAACTGAAAACTTTGACCTTGGCTCTCTTTACACTGCTATTCTCCCAACTAACTCATTAAACATTGTACAATCAAAATCGTGGCTGTTCCCACCAGTGTAAAGACTAATACTAGCAAAACACAAATACTGATGAAACCCAAATTCACTACTAAAATAAAGATGGAGCCCTGGATAATGACTCCGAGAGAGAACTTACTCATAAACTTATTCGACAAACCTTCACTGCCTGCTCCAGACAGGCAGTGTCCCAGGATCTGGTGACATAAAACAGAAGAGAACAGGTGCCTGCTGAGGCACTCACAGTATGATGAGGTTGAGAGTAGATACCCTGTAGGGTGGTGGTCCATTGAGAGGGTAGTTGTGGGCCCAGAATCAGGATGAGACTTTGGGGGGAGCAGGGGAGCAACTGAAATGCCTGGCGAGCTTCAATAACAGGCACAGCAAAGCCCCCTCCACATCCCTCTGCTGCTGGCTTCCTGCAAAGAAACTCCTGAGAAATTTCCTTCCTTCTATGAGCTGGACAGGGCAGTCTCTGCCTCCCTAGAGCAGGCAGCAACCAAGTTGCTAAGCATGGCTATTTTTAGGTACCAAATGTAAAGTTGTTGTGACTGCATCAAAAGTTCCATTCTCCAATCTGGGCTTATCAGCAATGCAGTTGATATGTGACTTATAACCTTCTCCCAACAGGCTCTGAACTTGGGAAGAGAAAATGAATGTTATTCACCGGATCTCAAAACTCTAACAAAACACACACACACTTTCTATTTAACCCCGAGATGCCCCCAAGTTTCTCCAACAGACAACACTGTGCTGACAGTCCCTCTCCTTCTCCAATGCCCACTCCCATCTCTTGGCAGCCTGCCCTCCAGGCTTCCACTCTAACAATGTTCTCTGTGAGGTGACTAGTGACTTACGGGATACCAAATCTAATGGACAATCATCTCAACCTTGACCTCAGGCAGCAGATAACAGCAAGTAACACATCTTTCTCCTTGAAGTGATTTATTTCGTTTCTGTATCCTTGTATAATTCTTGTTCCCTGCAGTAGGCTTTAAAATGCGCCCCCCTGCCCCCCAAAAATATCCATATCCTAATACCTTGAACCTGTGTATGTTAACTTATATGGGAAAGGGGAGAGGAGGTCTTTGCAGATGTGATTAAGAATCTTAGGTCAGGAGATTATCCTGGATTATCCAGGTAAACCCTAGGTATCATCACAAGTGTCCTTATAACAGAGGGCAGAGGAAAAAGGCGATATGAAGGTAAAGCAGAGAGAAATTTGAAAATGCTGGCCTTGAAGATCAGAGTGACGCAGCCACAAGTCAAGGAATACCGGGAGCCACCAAAAACTAGAAGAGAAAGACAGATTTTTCTCTAGAGCCTCTGAGGAAGAACGGTGCTGCTGGTAATAGATTTTAGTCCAGGGATATTAATTTTGGACTTCTGGCCTCCAGAACTGTGAGCATAAATCCCTGTTGTTTTAAGCTCCCCAGTTTGTGCTAATTTGCTACAGCATCCACAGGAAACTAATACATTCCACTCCAACTTTCTGACCTCTGAGACTTCTGCTACTTCCTTATTGTCTGCCCGCTCCCAAAGGAGTCATTCTCAAAATTCTGTCCTCTGTCCTCTGTCCTCTGTCCTCATGTCTTAGTTAGCTCAAGCTACCATAACAAAATCCCACACACCGAGGAGCTTAAAAAACAAGAATTGATTTCTCACAGTTCTAGAGACTGTAAGTCTAAGATCAAGGTGCTAGCATGGTCAGGTTCTGGTAAAGGTCCTCTCTTTGAGCTGCAGGCCATCTTCTTGCTGTGTCCACATATGGCCTTTTCTCAGTACATAAAGATGGATAGAGAGAGACAAGGAAAGAATAGTTCTCTGGTGCCTCTTCCTCTTTTTATGAGGACACTAATCCCATCATAAGAGAGAGCTCATGCCTTCATCTGAACCTAATCAATTCTCAAAGGCCTTGCCTGCAAATATATCACATTTGGGGTTAGGGCTTCAACATATGAATTTGGGGGTGGGGGGACACAATTCAGTCCATAGCACCTCCTTTCTCATCATGATCCTAGGCTGTCTTTCCCACCCCACTGCCCTAATGCAAAACAGCCCCAAAAGCCATCTCTCTATCTGCATCTATCTTACTCTCTAGGCCCATGTTTCCAAATGACCAACCAGTTGTTCCCTTCTCCGAATACTGCCAGAACTTAAACTCGGCATCAGCAAATTGAAGCCACCTCCTGCCCCCACTTAGCCTCACTCTCATCGCTGCCACCAGAACCATCTTTTTTTCTCTAATCCCTTATTTCTGTGAGAGGTTCTGCCATATCTCCTGTCCTCTAGGCTCTGGAATTCTATTTCACCCAACAACCTTGAGCATTAGCAAGTACTGGTATGAGCTTGACCTGAAGAACAAGCTATAAAAATTAAATTTTTTAAATTGTTTTAAACTCCAGCAATTTTAGGTGACCAAAAACTGAACCAGAGCCTATAGCATGATGAAGCTTCTAAAAACGAATGCAAACTTTACATTAACGTGAATTAAGGTGACTTTTGCATCTTCAGAGGTAATCTTTGGTAACTATTCTCTGTTGATGACTTAGTTTAGAGGACAGTCTCTGCCTATGGGCATCATTTTAAACAGGATCCCTATAAATCCAGATAAGGTTGACGAAGATAGTGGGTTCCAAAAACCATCTCACACAGGAAAAGCTGAAGAATATAGGATGCTCAGCCTTTAGAAGAAGTGACGGGATGACAGGATGAGCTCACATTAAAGATCTGGCTTGCGGAAAGTGGAGATTCATCCTATGACTGAGAACGTAGACTCTACAGTCAAGTTGACTGGGATGTAAATATAGTCTCTCCCTTATTAGCTATGAGACCTCAGGGAAGTTCTAGGACTTCTGAGCCTGAAGAGCCGTATCTACAAAGTATGAATGATGTGACCTCAGAGCACTGTTGTGAAAATTAAGTGTGACCGTGCATGTAAAGCACTTAGAACAGTGCTCACCATATATATATGGGCTTGGTAAATGTTAGCTGAGAAAATAATAACTAAGACGCAGTAGTTAGAAAAAGGCAAATTTCAGCTGACCATTAAAATTAAAAAAAAAAAAAAAAACTTCCTAAAATTAGGATTGGACAATATGAACTGGGTCTTACTAAATTAGAAGAATCCCAACACTAGATGTATTCAGACAAAGGCTGAAGGACCATTAGCATTTACCTAAAGAGAGTAACAGAACTCAGTGATGACGATTTAGACATGGTGGTATCTGGAAGAAGGAACCTTCCTGTGGCCCTATGGCACTGGCAATACTGGAGAACTGACGGGCAAGTGTCATTACCACGGTGACTTTATCACGTAAAGGTAATGAGATTTACTTACAACTAAGAACTTGCTTCACCAGAAACAAATCACATCCCTCTCTGCTTAGAACAAAAAATAGCCATCTTTCATAATTTAAAAAGCATTTCTTAAGAATACTCTCCTCATGGGACATATGAAGTTTATGCTTCTGCTTTCAGTAGACTTGTGCATCAATTATAACTCTCTGATAAATTTCTATTCAGGTCTGATACCATATCTCTTCATTTGGACCAAAGAATAACCTAAAAGTAGATCCAAACTCTCACCAATGTCTACAAATACACATTACGTTTTCCAAAAATTAGCAAGAAGTTCCATTTTGAAAACGTACTTAATTCGAAAAAATAAAAAATTTCTAAAAAAGAAAGAAAATGTATTTTATCAAATGAACAAAGTCCAATTGTCATCTAAAAATGCTATAATATTTCTAAATGTAATTAACAGGAATGCCAGAAATCTCTGAATAAAGGCATCACGGAAAAGATATCCCAGTAAGAAATACAAATGCCAAGGTTTTCTGAGAAGATAGAAATGATAGTAAATAGTTTTTAAGTCTCCCTGAATTCCCCCATAAATACACCAGAGAAACCAAGCCAGAAAAAAAACAAAAATGGAAACATTTTGTTTTTGGAAACTAAGTGAAAGACGCTTCCACAAAACATAAAACATGAACTCTGGCATCCTCAAGACCTGCATACTGTTGCAGTGATGAGGATGAAGCAGAGGAAGAAAATTAGAGTCCCAAAACCAATAGTCACTGGAATGCGTAGTAGGTTAAGTCTGAGAAAGACAGCCAAAGCTTTACAAGCTCCAGTTTGTAGGCAACTACACAGAAATGATAGTAAGGTGGAGAAGCTGTCTGTGCACTCTGAGCTCACAAGTGAAGGCTCCCTTCCAGGACACAGCTCCACATTGAAAAAAAAAATCACTACAAGTAGACTCCAACCTGCACAGGCCGGAGACAACTGAGGCAAAGGAAAGCTCAGTCATGATGGAAAATGAGGAATAGGAGCAAAACCAAATAGGAGGCAGATCCAAAGGAGGCCATGTTATTTTAATCATTGTGGAAAAACAAAAAGGGAAGAAGAGTTCTAGAGCCATCATGTTCCAAAAGCTCTCTAGAGTTACCTTTCCTCATAAAAGTACTCGTTTCACATGAATGTGAGTTAACAGAAGATTGTTCTTAAATATCATACAATTTTTTCAAATGAAAATCAGAACAATGTGCCTCCATAGAATGAGCACACACCAGGAAAAACATGCTCACGAAACTGATGCCAACTCTAACATTTCAAAAAACAGATAATAGCACTCAGAAAACGCTTAAAACCGAAAGAAATTTTTCATTTCAGCAATGAAAAAACTAGAAGGAACACAAGAGGGAAAAAAGGTAATACTTTTAGAGAACTGGAAAATGGAAAGAAGGAAAATCTTTAAACTCAAAAGGAAATGAAAGTTAAAAATGACGAGGAAAATTAAGAGGTAAAGATGACAGGTAAGGAACATCCAACATACATATACCAGAAATTCCTAAGATATAAAACCAAAGCAATAGAACAGAATGAATACTATAATTCAAGAAAATGTTTCTAAAATAGATATGAAACTACACCTTTTACCTGGGAGAAGCTGACCCAGGATAGTTATCACCAAGATATAGTTTGGTAAAACTCTTGGACACTTTTTTAAGTAATTATTTGGGCATCCAAGAAAAAGACCAAGTCACTTTTAAGGTAAGAAAATCAGATTGTCATCAAACATTGACACCAATGCTGTATGCCATAAGACAATGTCATAATATATTTAAGATACTTGGGGAAGAATTGTGAACTAAGGATTTTATATTCAGCCAAAATGACCTTCAAGCATAAAGGCAGCAGAAAAAAGATAACAAACATGCAAGAGCTCAAGAAATTTTGTTCCCATGAATGCTCCCTGAGGAATCTAGTGACGAAAGCTAAAATGAAGCATCGGCATTAAAAACACATTCACCGGAGAACTAAGATTAAATGGTTAAAAGGTAAACAGTAGAGTACGTAATGTCTATATGACCTGACAATGTAGATGCTATACTATTTTAAAGGGGGAAGAAGCACTGAAAAGAGTATATGTAAAAAAGAATACTGTAATTTTATTAACTGACTTATGGGTATAGGCTCTAGTAAAATGATATTACACATTATATGCTATGAGAAAGACAGGCAAGAGGAAAGAAAGGGTTACTAATTCATAGAAAGAAACCAACAGACAATAGTTAAAAAAAGTTGAGGAAGGAGGGACAATAGGTATCATATAAAGGTATAGATACAATAGTAACCGTTCATCTGACTTTTTTCATTTTCTTGCTTTGTTGTTTCACTTGAGATTTTTGTAAGGTTTTTTAAGCATACAATGAACTACAGAACAATTTTTTTAAAAACCACCACCAATATGTTCTCCAAACAGTTTTGACAAGTCCTAACACTATGTATTTGCTCCAGAACTGGGTTTTTTTCTCCAAACATTACAGTTATGGTGAAGCCTTCTACATAACCTTCAGTGATCCCTTCTCTCCACCCACCCACCCCAAGATATCCACCATCTTTAGTTTAGCTTATCATTCTCATGCTTGTTCTTATACTCTATGCATGCACAAGTAATATATTTTATTAGTTAAGATCATATTAATCGGTAGGGTCTTATAACTTTTTTATTCATTAACATTGTTTTTCATAGCTATTCATATTAGAAGTTCTAGTTCAGCAGTTCTCATGGAAGTACTACACCCTAAGGAGTGTGCTGAAAATTTGTAGGGCCATCGTTGGCTGCTACAACTTTGAGGAGATTACATTATCTAGAGGGTGGAAGGGAGCCAAGGATTTTAACATTCTAAAATGTACAAGTGAGTTCTTCACTATGAAGAATTTTCTCTGGTCCTATAGGACTTTCAGATAACCCACAAGATACTCATTTAGTTGAAAAATTATCTGAGCTCAGAATCCAACTCTATTTTACCTATACAGGAGAGTTTGTTTTGTTTTACTTAACTATGAATAGAATTGATTTTTTTTTTTTCCTGGAATGGAACTACCATGTAAATCAAAAGAAGAGTATGCTTGGTTTTATTCGGACCTTTACAAAGAGTTATAAACCAATTCAAAACATTAACGACTCCACTCAAGTCATTCAAGACACAATACACTCATATCAATCTGTTCTTATAGCTGTTGTATTCATATTTCTACATATGCATATCAATACCTATTTAGTCTTTGTTTCAAAATGTCACACAAAGGAAAATGTCAACAATATGGTATGGCTCTTAGCTTTCTTAGATCTCAGCTTATTCCTTATATGCAGGTGTAAACAACTAACTACTTAGTTGTATTTATTAATATCATCACGCCAAGCATTTATATATTCAAAATTACCTTCCTTTTATTTCTCTATTATATTGCATCTAGGATATACTATTTTTGTAAATGGTGTATACAGATGAAAATTTATTTAAGATAGGAAAATGGGTATGATAAATTATTGGTTATAAAAAGAGTACTGGGTCTCATAAAACTGAAAACTGCTGCTATATATAGATTCACAGTACTAAGAAAACAACGTTTGTTTATCGAATCTGTTAATGGACATCTGTCTCCCTTCCCAGTTTTTTGCTGTTACAAACAAAAGTGCTATGAACACTCGATATATCTCCTTAAACACACAAAAGTTCCATACTTTGTAAATATCTTCTCCCAGCCAGAGGCTCATCTTTTGTTTTACATGATTTTTTATTATACCCAAACTTTTCAGTCTGCTTGTAGTTAAATTTATTGATGTTTGTGCTTTCTGCATCATAAATTAAGAACTTTCTTTACTGCCAGGTCACACGGATATTCTCATATTTTCATCTAGAAGTTTTACGTTTTTGCTTTTCAGGCTTAGTTTCTGAATTAAATTAATGTGTATGGTGAGCAGTAGAGAGATTTATTTTCATTTTTTCTATGCAGACAGCCAGTTGTTCCAGTATCACTATCTCCTTCCCAATTATAACACTGCTTCTCTCACATGTCAAATTTCCATATATGTGTGGTACTATTTCTGAACGCCCTATTCAACCTCCTTGGTCTACTAGTCCCTAAAAATATCACACAATTTCAACTGCTCTAGTTCTAAAAATTTTGACAAGTGCATGCACTCTGCTCTTCAAAATCATCTTGACTATTTTAAGCTTTCTATCACTCTTTATGTAAATTTTAGAGTTTACCAACTTTATTGAGAAAAAAAACACTACCGGAATTCCTAGTGAAACTGCATGTATTCAGGTTAACCTAAGGAGAATTGACATCTTTCTCATATTGTCTTCCCAGTCATGAACACAGGATTTCTCTCTTTATTATGATTTTATTTTAATAACATTTTTAAACTTTCTCCATTAAGGACCTATACAAATTTCTTTTGGTTTGTTACTATAAGAAATGGTATTGTCATGAAAATTTTAAATTCTATTTCTGTCTTGCCATTGTATAACACAAATGATTTTTTTAAACTTCTATCCATCCACAGCAACCTTGCTGAAATTTCTTCCAATAGTCTGCAGACTCCCTGGTCTTTTCTATGTAGAGCAGACTATAATATTCATGAGTAGTGATTGTTATTTTTTTCTTCCTCTCCAATCCATATAGTTTTATTTCTTTTTCTTGCCTTACTGAACTGGTTAAAACATCAAGAGTAATGTTGAGAAGTGGTAATGGCAGACATCCTTATCTTCATTTCAGATTTTAAGAGGCTGCTCCTAGTATTTACCATTTATAACTACTGAAATTTTAGGTTAGGTATTCTTTATTAGGTTAAAACAATTCCCTTCTTAGTGTTCTCAAAATTATCTTGCTTTGAATTCTCTCAAATGCTTTTTGTGTATCTACTGAGAGATGCTATGATTTTTCCTCTTAAGTACATGGTGAATTACATAATATTCTAATTCACCATCCTTGCACTCCTAAAATAAAAACATGGTAATCATAGTTTTTTATTGTTTTGTTATATAAACACAGATCCAGTATACTAAATCTTAATATTTTTGCTTCTGTATTCATGAGTGATATTGATCTATACATTCTTCTCTATTGTCTTTAGTTTGGGGACCAAGGTAGTACTTGATATCGAAATGATATAAGCTTTCTTGCTTTGTCTATAGAATCCAGTACATAAGATCATCTAATCCTTGAATATTCATCAAAACACCCACAAAACACTCATGTTGGCCTAGATCAGTTTTTCAGTTTCTCCGCCCTATTCTTTGTCGTGGGGGACTATCCTATGCATTAAAGGATTTTTAGCAGCATCTCTGGCCTCTGCTAACCATACTCCTAGTTTTGGGAACATTGCCAGATGTTCCCAGTGAATGAACAGGGCAGGGAGGGGCAGGGGGAAGGACTGCAAATCATAACTAGTTGGGAACCACTGGCCTAGATTAACTTCTTTACGTCAAGTCAAGCACACTGGGTCATTTTTATCCTTAAACTAATCATGGCAGATAATTATTCCAAGAAATTATGCATTTCAACCTCAATGTCTCATTTATGGGCATAAAAATGTAAATAATATTCTCATTTCCTAAATTTTCTTATTACTAATTATGTCTTTTATTTAAGCCTATTTTACTAGTCTTAGACAGCTTTTAGTTTTGTTGATTCTATTGTATCTTTTCCTCTTTCATTAATTTGTATTCTTAAATGCACTGATTTCTTCTACCTATCATAGATTTACTGTTTGGCCTTTCGTTTTAGACATTTTGGCTCATCAATTTTTGGTTTCTCATTTCAAGTTCTAACTATTTTTTAATATTTAATATAACTATCCCTCTTGAGATACTCAGAAATGTAATTTCTGAACATATATCATGATATACAGGGGTATTTTTGCCATAATTGCTTTCAAATGATCATTGCGTTATAGATAGAGAATACTGTCTCTAAGATAGTCTTGGTAACATGATGAGACTTTTTTTGTAACCATGGAAGTGGTCACTTTATATAAATATTCCATGATATTAAAACATACTTGTTGGATGCATGATTCTATATTCATCTTCTGGGTCAGTGTTTTTTAAACTGAAAGTTGCAAACAATTAGTGGGGCATAAAATCAGTCTGACAGGTTATGACTAGAACTTTTTAAACTGAAAGAGGAGGAAAATGATCATAGTGCACATTTTATTTTAAAATCTCTGGCATCAGGTCACTCACAATGAGCAAAATGATACAGTTCAATGGCAGCAGTCTTTTAATTTCTTAGTAGCACAAAAAAATCATGTTGCATATTATAATTAAAAGTGCCTTCGATATAACGATATATAGTGTATTTGTGTGTAGGAGTAAGTGTACACACACACACTTCTACACACACAAGTCCAGATATACAAGGTCATATGTGCTATTATTACAGATAGCAGTCAAAAATATTTGGAAAACACTAATTCCATAAATTGAATCTTCAATGCCTTTGCTAATTTTTCTATCTGTATCAACTAGTAAAAAAGATGCATTAAAGCCTATCATTATGATTATGATTTGTCTATTTCTACCTATAATTCCATCAGTTTTTGGTTGGGTGTTTGGCGCATACAAATTTGCAAATGTTGTCTTCTGGGTTAACTGAAACTTTTATTTATATAGTAACACTACTTATGCCTAATAACGCTTTTTGTCTTCAAGTCTCTTTTCTCTGATTAATATAGCTACATCAACTTTTTTGTTCGTATTTGCCAGATATGCCTTTTTCTATCCCTATACATAAGCTATCCTGTGGCTTTGTTTTACATTTATCTCTTATTAGCTAACAATGCACAGCCAGAGTTTTAAAATCCAATCTCTGACTTTGTACCAGATGGATTTAATCCATTTTTAATTACTGACAGTTCTCAACTTATAATGGTTGGACTTAGGATTTTTTGACTTTATGATGGTGTGAAAGTGATACACATTCAATAGAAACTGTACTTTGACTTCTGATCTTTTCTTGGGCTAGTGATATGCAATATGATATTCTCATGTGATGCTGGGCAGCAGCAGCCAGCTGCAGCTCCCAGTCAGCCGCACAATCACAAGGGTAAACAATCAATACTCTAGAGTGTACTGTGTTGCCAGAGTTTTTCTGATATTGTTTTTTGTGTTTTTGCATCCCATCATATCTACAAAATAATCGTTGTGTTTCCCGGTAAGAAGAAGAGGAAGGCAATTACTCTTCAGATGAAGCTCAAAATAATTATCCAACTAACTATAGGGTAATGTAAGTGTCCTGTGAATATTTAAGGTAGGCTAGGCTAAGCTATGATGTTCAGTAGGTTAGGTACATCAACTGCATTTTCCAACTTACAACATTTTCAATTTATGATGAGTTTATCAGGATGTAAGCTCCACTGTAAGTCAAGAAGCATCACTACTAAAATGTATGCATTTGTTTCTAAGTTTTATTTTGTACTATCTATGCCATTTTTTATGTCTGCTCTCTACGGAATAAGGTTGTTTCCTTTTTTTTTCCTCTCTCTCTCTCTCTAATGTTTTGAAAAGTATGTACTCCATCCTTTCCATCAATGCTAAAACAGTTTTAGACACCTCAAAATATGTTGACCGTTCTCTATTTTCTCTCTTCTCTGCTTTTGGAATTCTTACTTGATGATATTGGAACTTTTCCTATCTTCCGCATCTCTCAGAAAATAAGAGAAGTATCACTTTGTACAACATGCTTGGTAAGTTCTACAGACTATATTTTGGTTCTGGTTCACTTACTGTATTTTTTCACTACAAATTTTTGTTTGACACTCTCAGGGAAATATGGCAAGATGGTTCCTCACTTTCACTTTTGCTTCCTCTAAAAAAAACCTCACTAAACTAAGAATGGAGAGGTGTTTTTGGTTTTTTTTTTTTAAGAGAATCTATTAGAAAAATAAAGTGGAAGAGGCAACAAAAACTATTTTTAGAAGCTAGACAACATATGGGCAAGTAGCCATGTATTTAACAGACTCCAGAAAGCAAATTCTTAAGACAGCCGTGTAGAACCAAAAAGGCAACCTCTCCTAGCAGGTGATTAAAGGTTTACTCTCTGGAGAAGGTGCAACAGTCTCTTGTTTGAGGAATACCACACTCGGCTAAAGATGGGAACACCAAATTGAAAATGGCAAACCAAGTTAAGAATTTCACACAGAATGCTGAGATTCCAACCCTCTTCTCTAACTCAGTTTCCAAAATTCGGCAGTCAGGTTTTGTTCATCCTCCAGGCAGAATATCAGAAGGCCCTTCTCTGGACATCTCTAGAGGAAGAAAATGGAAGCATTAAATTGGAATCTACTCAACAAAAGGATCCAACCTACAGTGAAGGCCATCCACAAGCTCAGAGGTCCACTCTTAATATGAGCAGCCTATCAAAAATCATTATTCGAAAGATTCCTTCCCTAACATGAACAATGAACCCAAAACAAACAGAAAAGGAAAAAAAGAAAGCACCCTGGATGATGACAATACAAGAAATAGAAAAGATTTTTAACTCACTAATATTTTCTCAGACATATAAGATCGTTTTAAAAGATCAATAAAACAAGAGTTGGATGATTTTTCAAAGGAACACTCAGATGATTTAAAAAGAAAACAACTTGACAGTAGAAATGAAAAGCTCTACAGAAAGGTAAAAATATAAAGGAAATATAAATATATACAAAGGAAACACCCCAGGAAGTAGAGCAAAAAGATGGAAAAGGATAGAAAGCAGGCGTATAAATAGATGCAAAAGACTCCATCACGGCAAGTCTCATGCAAAGGATTAGGGTTTAGAATAGTTTAAGACTTTAATAGCAACACTAGAAATAAGAATAGAATAGAGCAAAACCTTCAAAACTGTTAAGGAACATTATTTCCTACTGAGAATTTTCTATTTAGCCATCAATCAAGTGTCAGGATATATTAACGACATTTCAGACTTGAAAGCTTCACCTACAGTGTACCCTTTCTTAGGTGCTAGAAAAAGATGTGCTTCCCCAAAAGGGTATAAACCAGAGGGGGGCGGGGAGGACATGGTATCCAGGAAACAGAGGACTCTACAAAGAAATAAAGGGAATGCCCAGAAAGATGAAGGGCGATCCCAAGATGTAGCTGTGCACCAGGGTAGAAGAGGCAACCAGAACAATTAGAGGACATCAAATGACTCCAAGCTTTCAGAAAAAAACTGACAGAATTATCATGCATCTGAAAACGTAACAGCAAAGTTGAGGCTGGACTACAAATGCTGAATTTGAGTTTAATAAGAAATAGAGTCAGAAAAAAGTAAACATAGGAATAAACAAAACAGGTATTAAAAACCAGAGAAAATATAAAAGCGTGAAGGAAACAAGTAATCATTCTTCACCATGTGGCTTAGTGAACAAGATTTATATAGTCATAACAATGGCAACCACAACTATTAAGCAAGGATGGAAATTCAAGAAGTGAGCATGTTTGTATGGGGCCAGGAGAGTAAAAGAGTAAATTATCTTCTTCCATGGTGGAAAGTCAACAAATAATGCCTAAACTAGAAAAAAAATCATGAAATAGCATTAGGAGCCTATTATTTATATATGTTTGTGTCTATATATATGTAAATACAAGAATCAACTTGAAGAAGTAAAGTGGTTGCTGGGAGAGGAACAAGGGGGAAAGAGGAGAGAGAAAATGGGGGATTGCTATAGTTCTTAAAAACTACATCCATGTTGTAGCTTCAATAAAAATGGCAATAATATATATATATTTGGTTATTTTCCAGTTATTGATTTCTTTCTGATCATCTGTTCATATTACAACACTTATTTTATAGGTTTTGTCAAGTAATTCTCTTATGTAGAATTTGAGTTCTAATCATGCTGCTGGTATGACTCGGCTATGGTGAACCCTTTTCTCTGGAGTTTTCTAATGTTGGGTTGTGGGCTCGCCTTTGTGAGAGCTTCATCCGTGGGACACCTGTTGGCCCATAGCTGAGGTTCAACATGTATTTATTTCAGGTATTCCAAGGGGTATTTCCAGCATCAAACCACATCCTGAGGATTCCTAGGCTAAGCAGGAAGTATAAACTCCTAGAGCGGATGCCATGGTGTCTCCTAGATCCTCCTGCAGGACCCGGGCACTCATTCCCCCACTGCTAAGACTGAGGACTGCTGACGGCTCATAGCTGCATCCCTCTCCTGAAACTGCCTTCTTACTGAGGAGAGCTTCATCTCCCAAGGTTACACCTCTCCCTGGGGCAGCCCACACCAATGACTGCTCCGGCCCCCTTGCCTTAACTGGACAATTCCTAAGGGTTATCTGAGCTTTCAGATCCCTATGGTACAAGCCTCTGAGGGAGCAGCATTGAAGTTCAACTTCTCCCTCTGTCCAATCCAGCTTCTTCTGCTCACTTTCATGGATGATTCCTGAGAGCCTCCTCCAGCCCCTGCTCCCAATAAACTTCCTGCAGTAAATGTCGGTCTCAGAGTCTACTTCCAAGGAAATCTACCTATGAAAATTCCAAACACAGATTTATATGAAGTCAGTCTCATGGCTGTGAATTCTAGTGGAAAGCTCCTTGACCCTCACTCCTCATGGTTATACTCAGGAAGACAAACTTCCTCATTCTCTTCTGAGCTGCTGAGTGGATTTATTCTGGCCCACCCATTCATTAAAGGTAAAGTCTTCTAGTACATTTATTCTGAGATGTTTCCCCTTTCTACCTGGTGCTGGCCAAGACCATCATTACGGGCTGAATTGCCTCTGCACCTCCACCAAATGCATATGTTGAAGAACTAATCCCCACTCAGTACCTCATAAGGTGACTGTACTTAGAGATGGAGTCTTTAAAGAGGCAATTAAGTGAAAATGAGGTCACGAGGGTGGACCTTAATATAATATGACTGGTGTCTTTATAAGAGATTAAGATATAAATAGGGAGAAGGCAGCCATCTACAAGCCGAACTGTGAGAAAATTCTTTTGTTTAAGCCCCCAGTCTATGGTACTTTGTAATGGCAGCTGTAGCAAACTTCGGCAGCCATGTTCCATCCCTTTGTGGACATCATAACCCAGACCCCTCATACTAGACCAGCCACCTTCTTGCACTCTCATCCCAGGGCAGCCCCTAGCTTCTGCATTAATCTAACAGCTCTGATTTTCATCTCATACTTTTTTGGAAGGGAGGGAGGTGGAAGACAGAAGCTCCTAGAGACTGTAGACTGTCCTATCTCTTACAGATCAATGATGTCCTTTCTTGAGCATCTCTTTATGTCTAATGGGATGAGGGGGAGGAAGTCAGGTTATCTACCTGTCCCACTAGCCTATCATTTGCTCTGACATCTCTAGAGTTCACCTTCCCATTAGACCTGAGTTCTTCAAGGTGATGGAAGGATTGTTCCACTTCCTAATATCCTCTGTGGTATCCAGCACAGCCAATTGTCCTTTACCAACAGGCACTCACAACGATTGGAAGAATGCATTCATTAGCTGGAAGGATAGGCTGTTAGGCACAGAAGACAAGGTAAAGTGAGGAACAGGTTCCTTCACAGGGGAAGAGGCTTTCTCCTTCCCTCTGGCTTCATCTGTTACTTTCGAATCTCATATAAGCATACACCTACCTTTCAGCCCTCAGGACAGGGCACCAGAAAATAACCTCTTATCAAGGAGCAGCTATGCCAGAAATTCACCTTCGAGAGGCAACTCCCACAGGACCAACCCACAGGCCTAAAAGACAAGCAGACCAGAAAACCCCTGCTTGTCCAGATGGCTAACAAATACAACTAGAAAGAGACAAGACAATAGGAAAAGCCCTTACGAATTTCCCACAGGATACAGGCCTGTTTCCTATCAGAGCCCAGGGCCCACGCAGGGAGGGGCCAGGACCCGCTGGGCCTCATGAGATGAGTCCAGCTGGGGCTCACTGCCCAGCCCCTTGAATCACTGCCATGGCTATGTGACAAGGACACCCCAGTGCTAATGCACCCTGGCCACACTTTTAATTAAATGCTGTGTGCAGAATGCAGAGAGAAGGGAGGCAGACCACGCAAGCAGCTGCTGAGACCCCTCCTCCACTCCAGCTAGGAACAGCAGCTCATTGTGAATGCGGAGACTCAGGAAGATGTGCTCTCCTAACAGCGCCAAGCTAGTCCCTGTCAATAGAACCCTGGATCCATTCATTCCATAGGAGGCAGGGGGAGAGGGGACAGTGGAGAAGTGGAAGGAAAGGGGAACGAATAGGCTCTGGCATCCTGGCTTTTTACAAAGTTGAAGATGCCCTAGCTGCAGTTTACCCCCTTGTTTCCTTCCATGCACTTGAAAAAGCTGTCATTCCTTTCTCTTGGATCTTTACCTACAAACATACATTCTCAACCTGCTACAGCCATAATGGCGTCAGCACAGAGACATCAAATATTACTCTAGTCTAACCACTGAGTGAGGGGCTGAGAATACAGAATGGAGAATACAGGGGCCCTGCCTCTGAAGAATATGTATTAATGCAAAGAGTAATAATACAATGATTGGAGTACTGTGTGTCAAGTTTCTGGTGGGTGCCCACAGGGCTATGGGAACAGAGGTGCATTTCAATCAGCCATTTAAATGGAGGACCAGTGAAGGCTGCCTGGAAGAAGTGATCTTCCATTTCAATTTTTAAGGATAAGTGAAATTTACCTAGAAAAAGAGTGGGATCAGGAATGAAGGGCATCTGAAGCCAAGGGCAGAGCAGGATGCGGCATTTGGGGAACTCCAAGGAGCATTTCCAGGCTAGAGCAGCAGTAAGCTGGGAGATGGGAGGAGAGGAGTCTAACCAGGAAGGAGAGTCCAAGACCATGAGGGGCCTCCCAGTAAGCAAAAGGGCCTGAATAAAGTACCATTCCATATTCGTCAGGAAGCTAGCAGCACAGGGGTGTAGGGGACAGGCACAGAATCTCTGATGACATGAGGGTGTGAAGGAGGAACCCAGAGACAGGGAGCATTGTCAGAATGAGGTTCCCAAACCACATTTTGGCCAATTCCTCCCTCCTGGTTTCCACATCTCAGAAACAGCATCCATAGTTATCATTCACTCAGCACACTTACTGGGAGCAAGTTATCCCACTAAACACTCCAGGATGTGGCTCACAAACTTCCTGCCCACATCCCCCCCAGCATGTTACCAGTTCAGCAGCAGCAGGCAGACAGTGGTTGGGAGGTTGTTCTTGAAGATTCTCCACAGCAAATCCACTTAATACAAAACTGTGAAAGTGGTAGCTTGTAAAGAATCCCATGCTATCCGAAATACCAGCCAGGGAAAGACACCATATCTAACAGAAGTAGCAGCTGGAAGGTGTACACAGGCACCACACTTGGGCTTGTACATGCACAGAAAATGTCTAGAAAACACTAGACACTGGCAACGAAGAACTGAGAGAGAGAGAGTTCAGGATGGGACAGAGACCTACACTAAGCACCTTTGGTTTCATAAATTTTTATAATGTACATATACGGCTTTTATCAATAAAAATAGATCTAAGACCAGCAAACTACGTAAAGAATCATCATACAAGCAGAATGTAAACTGTGCGTTTAAGTCTTTGGTTCACAAAAGTATTTCAGGGGTAGAATCTTAGAGACACGGGCCTCACAAAAATCATCTAATGGAGGTGAGGACACAAAGAGAAAAACGGTGATGAAGAAAATACGGGATATAGTGGATAAAACTACTCTGGGGTGATGAGTCCATGTGGTTGGTGAGGCCTCTTTGTGGAGTCAGCCATGCAGAGATCCATGGGAAAATGGGCATGGAGAAATGACATAAGCTTCAGTTCTAAGGAAAAGTTGATGTGTCTGAGAAAAAAAGAGCAAAGGCTAGGTCTGGCTAGACTTGTTGGGCCATTGTAACTCTTTAGATGTTACTCTCAGTGTACCAGAAGGCCCCTAGAGGGTCTTATGCCTTTTCCATCTCAGTGTGGCACCTGAAAGAATACCTTACCCATCTCTCAACTGCTAGACTCACAATTTAAAAATTAAAAAAGTACTCTAATTCTACCATTTTTAAGTGTCAAGAGTTTAAACTAAAATCAAATATATTATTTTAAAACTTCCAAATATAAAAATCATTCCTTTCACAAACTTTCTAATTCTTAAGTCTTCTGATTCACTAAAATTTTTTTTAAACATTCATCTGTAGAGATATATGCACATCGATGTTCACTGTAGCACTATGCACAGTGGCCAAGACATGGAAACAACAGAAATATCCTTTGACAGTTGACTGGATAAAGAAGCTGTGTTACATATATATGATGGAATATTACTCAGCCATAAGAAAAGATGAAATACTGCCATCCGTGACAACATAGATGGATCCTGAGATAATCACGCTAAGCGAAATAAGTCAGATGGAAAAAGTTGAGAACCACATGATGTCACTAATATGTGGAACATAAAACTGAAAGCAACAAACAAATAAGACAAACAAACAAAAACTCATAGACACAGACAACAGTTTAGTGGTTACCAGAAGGAAAAAAGGAAGCTGGGAGGTAGAAGAGGGTCAAATATACGGTGACAGAAGGAGACCTGACTTTGAGTGAATGCAATGCAATATACAGATGATGTATTATTGAACTGTACACTTGAAACCTATATAATTTTATTAATCGATGTCACTCAAAAA
Source organism: Pteropus medius (assembly GCF_902729225.1). Lineage (NCBI taxonomy): Eukaryota > Metazoa > Chordata > Mammalia > Chiroptera > Pteropodidae > Pteropus > Pteropus medius. Next base: position 15,959,703 of record NW_024345601.1, read on the forward strand.
TTTTAAAAAAATTTATTTAAAAAAAATGATTCACTAAATTTTTGAGTGAGCTTTTTCTGAAAAGATCTTGAAGTACTTTTTTTTGAAATGGAACTGTGTATCTTAGGATTTCCCTGAGGATGTTTCAAATATAGTTCACTTCCCACAGAACATGTATTGAGTGCCTAAAAATTAACCTGCACTTGAAGGGGAACAAAGTTTGTCACCCCAAAATATATCTCTTTGGGATATTGATTAGTCTAGGCTGGTTAATCTTAAGGAACAGCAGATATCACAGAAGCTCTGAAAACCAAGTAGAAGTGATGCTCTATAAAGGACATTTACATTTGTAAGGGAAAAATCTGATTAAAAGGGCGTTTCTCTCACATTACCGGGACGAGAAGGATAGCTAAATATCTAGAAACTCTTATTAATGGAGAAGGCTTAGATTTAGATCTGCATACAATCTTACCCTTGTTTCCTGTGCTTATGTTAACCTGCCATAACTGATTCCCCATCCTCAACACCTTCTTCGGTCTTTAGCTGACGGCGGTCTTTAAGGTGATGGCTTTCGAGTTACTGCGTGTTCCTGGGTCTCTTGCATGTACACAGGAGGTATACATGTTATTAAATTTTAATGTTTTTCTCCTGCTAATCTATCTTATGTGAATTTGATTATTAGAGCAGCCGGAAGAACTCTGAAAGGTAAAGGAAACTTTTTCCTCCTCCACACACTCATTCAAACCTCAAAATGAGCCAGAATGCATTTTCCTAAATCATTCTAACAAAGACATTAATGATGTCAAAACCCTGAGTTTTGAAACAGAACTTCTGTTCTCTTTCCAGCCTCATTATTAAAACATATTTTTTAAGGTTTGTTCATAACAAGATTGCCATTTTCCATGCTGCCTACCAATTATAAACAGAATGAATTTTAAAACCAAACTTGGGCTCTCTCTGAAATATTCAAGATGTATTACCATCTGGTTTTATATCAGCATTTGGACAGGCCCAAAATCACTCTATTACCAAGTAATAGCAAAACTAGTTTATATTCCTTTCAAAGCAGATATTCCTTTCAAAATACTTTCAAGTCACAAACTTTGAGATTTCACCTAATTTTCTCAACTATGCCAGACAGGCAAATATCAACCACAGTTACACACATACTGATTTATAACTCCGTAATACTGAATAAGCTAGTTTTATCATTAGGTCTTTTAAAAACTACTAATCTGAGAAGACACAGCTTATATAAAGTGAAGGGTAACAAACTTTACTTGCAATGTACACACTGTGTTAAAATATGACAGCTTTCTATCTGAGTGAAAAAAGAGGTGTCTCCAAAGCTTATACATATCCATAATCTTCATTTCTAACACAAAAGAGACAAAAGCATTTCTTCAGAAGATGTTCAGCTAAAAATTAGCATCTGTGATTAAAAAGAAAATGGCAGGTGAGGAGATAAAGCAGGAAGTCTGACTGATCCCAAGACACAGCCCCAGCAAGAGAATGGCCATAGGATGATCCCACTGTCTCAAAAACATTTCAACTGTTTATAAAATAAAAGAAACATAAGCCTGGTATTGAAACCAAGGGCCCTCGTAATTTTGATATGATTTGTACTCTTATTTTTAAAAACCGTTGTTTTTCCTCTGTACATCTCAAAGACCTTAGCCTTTCCCCTTAATAATCCCTAACCCCTAAGACAGCAGAAGAGGACAAACCAGGTCCTGACTCATGGTTACAAAGTTTGAGCCTCTGGCAGCTCCTGAGCCCTAAGGTAGAATGACTCCCCAGGCTCTTTCTCCAAGAAACCAGACAGGGGAATGTGGGAGCTCACCTCAGAGCTGTCTTCAAGACCTAAAGAAATGATTTACTACCGTTACCTCACCTCTGACCAGTCAGCTCCTAACATAACCCCCAAACTCTTCATCCACAGGTGTCTGGTGATTGGGCTCCATATAACCTGTTAGTTACCTGCCATAGGGGAGCTGGGTCTTTTAGAACGCGGGCTCACCCAAACTCCAGATTGACGTCAATCTCAAAAAATTCTCTTCTCCACTATAAGCTCTTGCTCATTCATCTCTCATCCAATGCATGCAGGTGGACGGACTCACACACTGGGGTTCGATAACAGTATCTAAACAAAACTTTAGCTGAAATTTATTTCTAAGAAATTTTTTCCAAGAAAAGATTTCCCTTCCACCTAATTTAAAAAAAAATTGTTTTTAAAAAGGTTTTTTAAATATCTGTTAACTAATCTAATAATCTTGAGTACTACACGCTCTTCCTGACCCCAAAGGGATGGTAAACCATCCAGCGGTGCCAAGAAAACGTGACAACAAATATGGCCTTCTCTTTGCCATGATTATCACCCTCTGGCAACACATGCACGCACGTGTGCGCACTCACACACACACTCCAAAGACTTCTCTGCCATGCCAAACATCACATGTTGTAATTCCATGGCAATTCCTTTTAAAAACACTGAGTCGACTGACCATTTCATTGGCTAGGACAGACTACTCCATTTCATCCCATCTTCCTGTCAACCACCTCCTCAGAGAATAAGACCAGGGCTCCTTCTGACACTTTTTCAAAAATACATTTGCTATTTCTGAAACATACAAGTTTCCTTTAGATCATAATTTAAACATAACTTCAAAAGTCAGCTTATATTACTTAATCCTTATTGATTTTCTTTCCATTCAAAACTACGAAAAGGGATTTCACAAAACTGTGTCAACATGGAACTGATGTTTTCAAAGGATTTTAAGTATTTCATATTACAAATACATTCAGAAAACTAAAGGGCAAAACCAACAACCCTAACCACACCCTAACCAGAGACCGCCCCAAGAGTTTAAAATACGAAATACACACACACTATAAAGCTATTCTATATAGTTAAAGTGGAGGAAAATATAGTTCATCAACATTTTTTGGTTTCACTAAGTTTAAAGCAACTTTGGAACAAACTGAATATACTACAGAAAACAACTAAGATCATGATAGTATATGTCAATGCCAATATTTTAGAGGTAAGAAGTTAGAGGATTAGACTTAAATACTGTGAATGAAAAAGAAGGGCCACATACTAAACCTGACAAGCTCAGGGGAAGTCTGCCTGGCGGGCCTTACAAACTCAGAGACTTGAAAGTAACCAGGAAGGAGGGTCTAAACATAAAAATTCCCAACTAAACATGAGTCTAGTAGGGTAGTCACATCTAGGCCTGTAGCTTTCTCCACAAAGGCCAATCTTACACCTTTGGTGAGCCTGTCTATTGTCTTTTTGCATCTAAAATAATATACCTTTGAAATATCAGAGTAATCACCTTTTCCAGAGCCCTCAGAGCACAACCTCCCACCAGGACATGAGACCACAGACTCCTCATTGTTATCTTGTTGCATGCACACCATCTCTACACGCTATAAATGTTAATTACTCTGTACCCTCCCCTGTAAAAGAAGTACGCATCTCTCCATTTTATTTTTTATCCAATTTCATAGATTCACCCTGCTTGTTTTCTGCCAACTCACTAATCTACCATCAATGAATTTCATGCAACCCTCCTTACATTCCTTCTTTGATACTAATGTATAAAATAAACTGTAATACTGCCATTCTCCAGAGCATTTTTTCAATCCCTTGAGATTTTGCTTCCCGGCAAATGTCAGTTTGGCTCAAATAAACTCCTAAGATTTTTTCTTAGGCTGGACATTCTTTCGTTATCAGTACTTGCTACAATAAAGGGGTAAAATCATTTTAAAAAGAAAAAAAAACATCTTTACAAAGCAAATTCTAATTCCAAATGCATTATACGACATTCTTTTTTATTAAAGGAAATGGAACAAAATTTTCAAGATAACTCAAGTGATCAAGCGTAACATGTGAAACCAAAATTTCCCCATAATTTTTCCCTATTATGAGATTAAGTACACCAAATGTAGTATTAGTCTCCCAAAGGAAAGACTTGCTCACTATGTCTTCACAATCAGATCCCCATTCAAACACTCACAGGATAAAGCGTAACAGCTTTATTAGGCATAGGGACACATCTGAGTGACTGTTACTCTGTTTGTAAACCACCTCCCTTCATTCCATTCCTCTTTCCTTACATATGTAAATTATGGTGTGTGATCCGGAGCTGCCAACAGCCACCACAACCAAATTATCCTCTGGGGACATCAATCCGCTTGTTATTCTTGTTTTAGCATAAAAGAAAAAAAAAGGAGGCGAGAGGAAGGAGCAGCTATTTTCAGGAATTAGAATTCCTCTTGATTAGATTTCTGGCTCCCTGGTAAATGTTTATACCCTGAAATGTATTACCCTCTGCTTCTAAATGTTTGGCTTTTTTGAGAGCCAAGATATGGCATACTGTTTCCAATATAAATTGCTTCAAGTAATATATACCCGGTTTTGCCAGAAGCATTTGATCAAATTCTAATATTCCCTCTTGGAAGCCGATACCAACTTCCAGCAGCAGATCTAACTGCACAGAACAGAATTTTAAACAACATACACCAAGCTCTATCTTCCAGCACACACGGTCCTTTTTTCTCCTACCCTCAGGGTTGTCATGAGACACTTTGTGTGACACTTATCACTTAGAATATAGATCTTTCTGTTAAAGTAATAAACAAATCACAAAATACATTCCTCTTTTCCCCAGCATAAAAAAAAAAGAAAGAAAGAAAAAAACCTCACTGGTTTCTACCAAGTCTGTGCTGAAGCTGAATGCCATTGCTGAAGCTTGTGAATCATTGCATGATTAATAAGAATAAATAGCCCGTGCACACTGTATAGGCTGCAAATGTTAGCTGAGAAAACGCATGTCACGGAGATTCCTAACCTCCGAACGGGATTATCCATAGGCAGAAAGTGTTCAATTGTCCTAGTTTTTCTTGATCGTAATAAATATTTTTTGTTTCTGTGGCCACTGAAATCGTGAGAGGATTCTCTCATTTTTCCTCATAAAAATAAGTACCCATTTTATTCCAAACCTTACACAGATACAATCAGGGAAAAGGAGAGGATTACTGCAATATTACACTCATCTGGTTGCACTAAGGCTCAAAACACGAATCTCAAGAATATATGTCGCATGTCAGCCCAAACTGAAGGCATCCATCAAGAAAATATTTTCACTATTCAGCTGGCAGCTGGAATCTACTTCCACAAATCCACATACTGATGAGAACTAAGGCTCCTCATATCACTGTTTCTTCTTAACCACCTCTTCCCTTCACAGAGGAAAGAAGCCATTTTACTAATTTACAAGTACCCTGACTATCCAATCACATAAAAAAATGTACTCGTCAATAATAGTCAACTAAAAGCAAAAGCACACCCCACAGGAGTCAGAATAAAACAGGCTACCCCAGCACATATCAATCTGCAAGATTCTGGATACTCACTAAAGGCAGCCACCGCCAGGGCCAGTGTCACAATAATGGAGAACCAGGAGACCCACAACGCCTTCTTTCTGTAGTTCTGGGCTTCGTGAGGTTTTAGACGAGTGCTGCTTTCCAGTAAGCCTGACAAAACAAGGAGAAAAGGAAGTTAGACGTTTCCTTATTAAGAAACCCACAGCCAGAGCTATACTTTCTTATCCAAGGATTGCAAACTGGCAGCCCGTGGGCCAAGATGTGTTTTAATGATTAGGAGAGTTCACATGGAAATCAGGCTTTCTGGCATCTCTTAAAAGATCAGAGGCTCTGGCAATCTCTGGCATGAGTTCCTGCAGGGTGACAGTAGTTGTCTTCTTTATAAGAAGCCTGCAGACCCCATCTCTCCCTGACCTGCTGTATGACCGCAGTCATCCCTATCCCTGTTAATTCGCTTAGCTCACACAGGTATGGTGCTGCTCCTTCTAACAAGGCCCTTTCTTTAGGAAAACAGCACTAATAGCCCACATTCAGTTGACCATTCAGGCTCCTTAACTGTGGGCATTGATTTGTATTGATCCACCTGCTCAGTCCCAACTGGTAGGCTGGGTTTTGCCCAAAGCAATGAGTCGTGGAATATAAATGCCCTCATTGCTCCCTCAATGACAATTAACAGAAGGACCATTTCTCTTTAACCACCACTACCAACAGCCAACTGACCTAAATTACAGGCCACATTTTCTTCTCTCCTTTTGTTCTGTATTTATCTATCCCTTTGTACCAAGTGTATGTAAAAATATTTTTCAGAATATTAAAGTGAGATAAGTCTGCTAAAACTAGAGGCAGCTTTCCAGATAGGCCATGTGTATGAAAGGTTTGATATTTGTCTCCCATGCTTTCAACATTGAGAGCCCTTGACAACAACAGAAATTCATGACTCCAAGGCAATACCCGAGATTCAACTGCCTTAGATCGAAGACTGAAATATCTTCAGTATGATCCAATTTATATTTTTTCTTCTCCTTTGACAATAGATCATATACAGCATCTCTTTGTTTCACGAAGAATCAAATCCTCAGCCAAGCAGTCTACAAAACAAAAGCTTATGACAACATCTATAGCTAAACAACCCATCATATACCTTTCACAGGTGGAGCAGCCTCATCACAACAGTTCCCAACAATGAAGAAATCGGCAGTCTAAGCTAAGAGGCCATTTTTAAAAAACTGCACAATGCCTTGTGTAAAATGCATCATCCCATTAGACCGACTGGGCACCACGCTAAGCCTCTGGTTGCCAAAAATTACAACAAGGACCCTGTTAAAACTTAGTCCCTTTGTCTATGGTCATGCTACCCTGAACAAGCCCAATATCATCTGATCTCGGAAGCTAAGCAGGGTCAGGCCTGGTTAGTACTTGGATGGGAGACCACCTAGGAAGACCAGGTACTGTAGGCTTAAAAAATTTTTAAAAAGGGATTGTAAGCTGACAAGGTCCTTGTAATCTGTGAGGTCAACCAAGGGTTGCCTCGCCTAAAAAAAGAAAAAAGAAAAACTTCGTCCCTTTACCACCCAGATTCAAGTGCACAGAACAAGTATTGAACAAAGCAAAAGGAAATATCAAGAAGGCTGCTTAGTGAGCCCACTTTATAGCTCAGAAATTTTTAAATGATTGAAACCTGTATACTCACATGGGATCAAAAGGTAGATGAAATTGCTAAAGGTAGGTATAAACACCATCTCCAACACCTCATGGTAAAAAACCTCTCCAAACTTTCCTTAACAAATACACTTGGATGGAAACCAGAGAAATCTCTCATCAAATTCTGCCCTAGGTACAAGGCATTTCAAATTTAAATCCCTTTGTCTATTTCTTTTTGTCCCTTTGTCTACCTCTTCCCTAGCTGCCAAAAAACACCCTATTCTAATTTTCAACTACAATCACCTTTATGTTCAGTTAAGCTACAATCGAGAATGAACAAGTCCCACACACTACCGATAATTCATTTCCCTTTTTCCAAATGATATAAAAATCTTCCTTTCATCTTGGCCAATTGATTTCTAGGAGAAGTGAAGCTGTAACATTTAGTAATGACTCAAATAAGCACTTCATTTGCTGGGTATTTTGACAGCAACGATCTCAAGAGGTTTATCCACTGCGGGTAAAAACAAGGTTCTTTTCAGAAGTAGATTTAATTTTCTAATAGAAACACAACGATCTGCGTTTTCTATTCTGCCACATGGCATTTTTCCTTCCAAAGTCAGCTGTTTCCAGCACTATGACTGGACCATACGGACCAATCTACATGCTTCACCCCTCAGTAGGCTAGCAAGACCACTGAAGTGTTTAAAATGACAGCTCACACGGGCTGGACTGCCCTGCTAAGGTGGCACCTAGGTCCTCTCAACGGGACTGGTGGTTCTTCCCAAGATCCGATCCTTTGTGGGCCTCCCCCAAGAGAATCTTTAAATTAAAAAATTAGAATAAATGCAATGGGAAGATTGTCCAAGAAAGGAGAAACTTTCCTATTTCGATTCAACCTTTATTTCCTACTTTTCTTTTCTAAAAATAGAGCCATTACCAAGAATGGAAAACTTTCCTCTCAGCAAAGTGGAGTATGATTATCTATGAAGACTCAGCTCAAAAAAGAGATGCTTCCACCTCTGTTCCCATGTTGGCTGCATGCAGACCTGGAAGCCACAGAGATGTGGTGAGAATTTCTAAAGTTTTCAGGAAGCCGTGCTTCAGAGGTAGAAGGCAGCAGAGCCTAGAGAAGCTAAGGCAGGCCTCAAATCTACACAAAGGGCTGGGTCCTTGCTACCCACAGTTGTTCTCCACATTCAAATTTCTACTGTCATTCAGGTTTCACATTTTTTAAATTTGGGCCAGGTAATAGTAATCTTAAGGGCTGTATTAATGAAGGACTGACGTCGTATTATTTGAGGGAGGGAGGATGCAAATATACGTGGGGAGGTTAAGGCCATCAGTCATTTTCATGCCGGCATGAATTAGTTCTCATTGCTTTGTCCTAAAGAGTCAGGCTTTAATTCTCTGAAGGAAAGGGAATATTCATTACATGGGAAGGTAGTGGGAAATGTTAAAGCTACGAAGCTAGGACAAGAGAGAAAGCTGAATATCGATACACATGCAGAGAGTCCCTCACACACACACACACACCCTATAGGTATTTAGGCCTAGAAGCAAGCAAGCCAGGCATGATGAAGAAATGCACTGCAGGTAACTGCTGAGGCTTCTTTCTGCCCCAATCCTCTCACCATCAGGAAGAAGGTAGCAGCAATTAAATCATTCCCAGAGGATACAAAAATCAATAGTGGAAAGATGCGGCCCCATAAGAAAAAATAACACAAACACAAAATATAATAAACCTCCCAAGTAACCTTCTGATTTATTTAATAAAGATGACTCATTCATCATTAACTCTTTGCTATCAGGAATAAGTCAAACAAAAAAATGTCACACTGACTTTCGGCTCTCAATGACACCTGGCACTGATTCTTTGGGGGACAGGGTTCATCCTAACAGAGAGGCTGTGTGTGGTATGCGATGTTTTCACACAGTAACAGTTTGTGAACAGTGAATGCTTTCATGCTATAATATAATGGAAAATGAAATTCAGTAGAGTAGTGAAAAATAACCTTATGAATGAATTCAGTTGGGCTTTTTACACTTGAGCATGAACTACGAAATGCTAAATACTACCTCACTCTAGCACCATTTTTCCCTCCTATCATTTTGTGGTGTGGGGGGAAACAGGCCAGCTTTTAGAGATGACCTGCAATGCTACAAAATAAGCTCAACCCAGAGTCTTGTCTTTCAACACCAAATTTGTAAATGCTACAATATCAGTTGCAGAGAGAAAGGTAATTAACACCACCTATCATAAAACTGACAGGTCTTGGGTGCTTGTGATGTCACCAATCATCAGCTCTAAAATGATAGCCAGCTATGTGAGAATAGGAGAAACTGCAACATAGGTGCGGAACCCGTTTCAACTGGAGCGGCTCCAGTTCTCGCCGAGCTCCCTGCCGATTCTCAGGGAATTGCTGTTTCCATGTCATTCTATTTCACAGGCTACAGTTTAAATTTTTAAGAGGAAAGAGATCGTGCATCCGCACACTAAACCGGAATAAAAATGTACAGGAGACACTAAGAATAGGACAGAAACCTGTTAAGACTAAAATATAAAAATCCGCCACAGCCAACAAAAAATAAGTCTTCCAAGAAAAGGGGGTGGAGATGGCGATGAGCCGGCTCCCCCTGAAGGGCCTGGCTGCAAGAATCCCGCTTCGGCCACTAACTGGTTTTAACAAAACCAGAGTCTTTCCGAGGGGCCCGATTTGGATTCAGCAAGAAGCAGAAAAGGTATAGACGTGGCCAAGAACAGGGCTCCGAGCCGAAAGGAACGGAGGAAAGGAGGAAAGAGGGATGTAGGGGGAGAGGAGAGACACGGGAATGAACAGGGAGTCTCTCTCTGAGTCTCTCTCTCTCTCTCTCTCTCTCGTTTCATGAGGGCAACTCAAAGCGGACATCGATGTCGGTAGGAAGGCAGGGTTTGGCCTCCCAGGAAAGGGAGATTTGCGAGGTTCCAGACCAGTGTCTTGGAAACGATTTGCAGGGGGTGGGGACGTGCGCTCCGGGAACCACCAGGTTTCAGTGGCATTCATCCAGATGATGTTAGTGGTCCAAACCCAAGTGTACCAATCCTCTGCACGCATCACCAGACAGCAGGGAGTGACCCACGGGAAACTAGGTGCCCTCTAAATGAGTTGGGGGCAGCCCGGCGGCCACCAGGGACCCCCCAGAGGCTAAACCCACAGAGGGAAGTTCTCCGGGGAGCCGGTGGAGATCGGAGGGGGCGCGGGAAAGAGGATCCAACGAACTCGGGTCCCTTCGAGCTGAGCGGGGCTCACAGTCCCCGGGGAGCGCTCGTCCTCAAAGGCAAAAAACCGCCTCCCGCAAACTTTTCCAGTGGACGCCAGAGAGGTAGGCGCGGGCCCCTACGCGCTTCCTCGGGAGGCAGCCGGCTCTCGGCTTCCGAGGAAGGAGTGGCCGCCGAAGCAGCGCTGGCCGCTCTCGGATCTCCGCGCCTCCGCTGGGAAGTCCCAGCTCCGCGTCCCCGTGCATCTCGCGCCCGGCCCACCCGGAGTGGGTAGAGGCGGCTCCTGACCGCGCCGACCCGGCCGGGGAAAGCGCCCGGCGGCGCGCGCTCACCTCGATCCTCCAGCCCGTCGCTGAACTGGCCGCTCTGGCTGATCCGCAGCTGTTGCCCCTCCTCGGGCTGCGGTGGTTCCCGCGCTGGGGAGCCTAGCGGACCCGGGGCGGCGGCCAAGGGAGCGTGGCCCCGGGGCGACGGCGGGACGGCAGGACCCGAGGGGCTGCGGCGTTCGCTGCCCGCGGCCGGCTCCATGGCGCGGGGCGGCGGATCCCAGCGGCGACTCGAGTCAGAAGTGCGAGGCGCCGCGGCTCGGAGCAGGATGACGGACGGACGGACGGACAGCGCAGAGGAGGAGAGGGGAGGGCGGGAGCCGCGGAGTGGAGGTGAGCGGGCTGCAGCAAGGCGCGGTGGGCGGGGGTGTCGTTGAGCCGCGCGCCTCGCGCGGCGGGTGGCACAGGCTGGGGCCTCCTAGTCGACGCGGCGCTCCGCCCCCAGGGGCAGGTGCAGGCGGCGGGGATCCGCCCCGAGGCCCCAGCGCCGCAGCCGGCGCACAGAGATCGGTGTGGACGGAGGGATTCCGCAGGGTCTGACGCCAGGTGGTTTCGGGGAGCTCTTCGCGACGTGGGGCGGCAAGGGCAGGGCCTGCCGAGGGTGTAACAGGAGACCTGCCCCACCCACGCTGCGCGAGGGTGCCCAGAGGGAAACCCCCTTGGGCCGGATTTCCTCTGCTCTCCGGGAAGCCAGCGGCTGCGCTCGGGCAAGAGAGCGTGCAGCGCCCTAGTTTGGCATCTTTCTCCTCTGGAGCTGCACAGGCTTCAGAAGCCTGTGCAGTCTCCGCCTGTGCTGCCGTCCTCACCGCGCATCCCGGAAAAACGAGGTTCACCTGCCCCGAAGCCCATTCGTCCCAGGGCTGCTTCTAGGAGCTTTGATTGACCTCCCAGTTTTTCTCTCCAGCACCAACTTAAGGGGACCGGGTAGCCTTGGAACCACTGGGCGCTCTGAAAGATGTTTGGACCCCAAGTCTCCCCCACTGCGACTATCCCTGGGCCTTTGTCCCAGCCAGTCCCCCACCAGCTCGCTATTTCCTTCCCCTCTGAGTATTCAAGTCTCGCTGGTTCTTCAGGACTCAGATGGAAGCCTCCCCTGGCTGTCCCGGCGCGGCCGACTGTCCCCACCTCTGACCGCGCTCAGCCTTACGCGGTTCACCTGGTCTCCGCAGCCAGGCGATGACCTAGTCCACCCCCGAGCCCACGCCGCGCTCTAGCAGGCCGGAGAGGTCCAGAGGGGATCCAACCATTTGTCAGATTCAGCTCCAATTTAATGGTATCAACATCCAAACTATAGAATCTAAATTTCATTTTTAAATGGAAACTTAAATTTTAGATTCCGTCTTTAATGAGCTCTAAAATGCCAATTCCTCATTTAAAGCCTTCCTACTTTGGAGGAATACCCCCTGTTTTTGTAAAATAACCATTTTTTTCATTCTCTTCTTTACCCGAGATTTAAATGCTTTTGTGGTGCAGTGGAAACATCACCAGAAATGGGAAGTGGGACTCATTTTATGTGGTGTTCAGTTGGAATGAGAAGAGCTCAGTTGACCTTGGCCAACTCACTTTACATTTTTTACCATTAATTTAACTATAAACTGAAAGAGTTGGACTAGGTCATTTCAAAGGCCTTTTCTTGATAAGAGGGTGGGAAAGAGGAAGAAAGAAAAGAAAAACGCTATGATTTTTACTTCGATTAAAAAAAATGAAAAATCCTACCTCATCTTTGTACTGTCCCCTTGAGGTACGCAAACCTTCAGGTATTTGCAGACACACACACCTCCTTGTTCTCCCACCCACAGACTTTCTTCCAGTTTTTTCTATTTGATCCCTCCATTAACGGCTCTCAAACATTAGAATCACCTGGGGAGTTTAAGAACGAAAATACCCAGGGCTCTCCCATATCATAGGTGATTAAATTGGTCTGGTCTATGACCCGGGCATCAGTATTTTAAGCTCCCTTCCCTTTCTAAAATCTTCTGGGAAGCTTTCATTTATTTAAATACTGACTTCTCTTGCTCTTTGAGATTCTAATTAAGTAGATCTGGGGTCTGGATAGGAATCTTCATTTGAATCAATCTCTCTCTCTCTCTCTCTCTCTCTCTCTCTCTCTTTCTCTCTCTCTCTCTCATATCAAGGTCTGTATACTCTCTCAAAGAAGCAAGTATCATTGTTCTTTCCTCTAGTTTCTCAATTAGTTCTCCCGCTCCAGTGCATCCAGACCTGATATGCAGATGAACACCCGGGATTCTTGTTAAAATGCAGACTCTAACTTAGTAGATCTGGGTTAGAGGCTGAGATTTCTAATAAACCTCCAGGTGCTGCTGACTCTGCTAGTCTGAAGACCACACTTTAAGAAGATCTAGGAGTTATTTATTATTCATGGGATAAATATATTTTCCTTCAAGTTCCAGCTGCCTCGGTTCAATAAGCCATTCTCATCTCCTCCAGAAAGATTTCTGACTCCAGCTCTCCCTGGGCGCTCCTTTTTGTGAACTGTAAATGTTTAATAATTCACAGCCTGTTTCATGTGTAAGGCAGAGATTCTGGTGCTTGCCTGATCCCCATCTTTGGATGCCAAGGACACAGTGTTCCCCCAAACAGTCTCTGCTGATTGACTAGGAGATAATATTAGCTTGCATTCTTGGAGGCCATAACATGTGCCAGACATCTTACTGTTTTATATACATCGTCTCCCTCAGCTACAACCATCCTCATTTTACAAAGAAAGAAATCAAGGCAAGTCTCCTGTTAAGCTCTATCTAGCACCACTGCCTATAGCGATACTACCCCCTAGGGGGTGTTTTTGAAATTTGCAGATGCTTTAATTGGTTATCCCAATGATGGGAGGAGGGGGCCACTGGCATTTAGTAGGGGTACAGTGTGGTCAGGGATGCAAGATATCTCCCCATACACACAACTTTGCAGCACAATGATTGTGTCCCACATGGCTTTCACGGGTCAGACTGGACATTTGGGGCAGTTAAAATGTGCTTCTAATTACTTTAGAACTTTAACTCTTTTTTACATAAAAGCCTAAAATATTTTTGCATCCTTTGAATATACACTGGTGTCAAACACAAAAAGAGTCTGGAGGCTTTACCAGAATGTCAGGCAATCAGGATGATGGATGCTAGGTTATCTGGAAAATGGGCTCCAGGAAGTCTGATCACCTCAGATGGTCTGGATATATGAATTCTTCAGGGGGTAATCAGAGGGTTACATGGAGGTCTAGTGTTTGGCCAGGTGTTGACATAAAACAACAATACACACACACACGTACACATACATACATATGTATACATACATATATACACACACATACACACACACACATATATGCAGTGACACAGGACTAGAAAGTTCAAAAGTTTAAGTTCCCAGGCTAGTTATAACAAGAATAGAATCACTTCCTCATTTCTCAACCTACTTGATTTTAGTAATTTAGCAGCTTGACTATAGTGACTCCATTTTATTTCTTCTTTTAATTCTTCACTGGATTTTCTATAAATGCGATCATAATCATGTGCCTCATAATGACATTTCGGTTAATGACGGACACAGCATATATGCCAGTGGTCCCATTAGATTATAATGGGGCTGAAAAATTCCTATCACCTAGTGACATCATAGCTGTCTCAGCCCTCATAACGCATTACACAAATATTTACCATTGTTATGACTGCCTACAGTATTCAGTACAGTGACATGCTATATAGGTTTATAGGCTAGGAGCTGTAGGGAAACCGAATGTCACCCCAAAATATGTCTACTTGGCATAAGGATTATTTTAGACTGGTTAATTTTAAGAAATGGCAGAGAGAAGCCCCATAAACCAAGTAAAAGTTACCCTTTGTAAAAGACATTTACATTTGTAAGGTAAATCTCCATTTGTAAGAGTGTCTCTCTCCCTGGTACCTGAAAGAGGGGTATGTCCTTATCTTTAGAATCTCTTATCCAAGCAAAAGACAAGGACTTAAATCTGCGTGACAATCTTACCCTTGTTCACTGTGCTTTTCCTGGTAACCTCCCATAACTGACTCCCCAACATCTCTTCTGCTGAAGATGATATATAAGGTGATGACTTCAGCCATTTTGTCTATTCAGTTTTCCCTGGTCTCTCCCATGTATATAAGAGTTACACATGTTATAAAACTTTTGTTTTTCTCCTGTTAATCTGTCTTTTATTACAGGGATGTCTCACCTAAGAACCCAGAAAGGTAGAGGGAAAATTATTTTTATTCCTCTACAGAATATTGTAAGAACGTTCAAACCTGTAAAAAAGTTTTATAAGATTTTGAGCCAAACTGACAATTGGGAAGCAGGATCTCATATGCTCCTGAGAATGAAAGTTTTGCAGTTTCTTTCATGCATTTATGATTAAGAAGGGAAAATAAGATTACATGAAGGCAAGGATTGGATTATAGGATAGTTAACAAGATTATGTGCTCTCTTAAGGCTGTTTATTTCAAAGGTATGATAACATAGATGAACAAAAACAGTGGACAGGGCTTACTTAGGCAAAGATAAATCTTTTACTAAAAAACATTATATACCTGGGGTGTGACTACCCACCATGACCTTCCCAGTTAGGAATTTAGATCAGATCACCCTGAGAGGTCACGTTCTGTGAACCGTTTTTTGGGTTTTTGTTTTTGTTTTTTTTTTTTTGTCCATAAGAGCAATAGGCTATACCATCTAGCCTAGGTCTACAATAGGCTATACTACGTAGGTTTGTGTAACAAAATCACCTAATGCTGCATTTCTTAGAATGTATCTCTGTCGTTAAGTGGCACATGACTGTACTGTGCTTTGTTCACCATTTTGGGAAATCAGGACACTGAAGCCAGTTCCACTCATGCCATCTGAATCAGCAGTCAACACATCTGCACCTGTCAAATATATAACTGCAATGGGCCCAATAATTCCATGCGTATATTTTATTTAGCTTGTACCTAAAAATAAAAGGTCAAGTGAGAGGCAACAAGCATTTGCGACCCAAAAGAATAGCTATGTGGAAGCACTGATTCAGGCAGAAACCCAAATAGTGTTCTGATTAGGTGAAGGCAAGGGGTATTTATGAGAAAGGGAAGGGGAGCAATTATGTGAATAGAGGGAAGGAATTTCTATGGCTGTAGATAAGGTAACAATGATGCTAATTCTCAAGAATATCTTTAACTTTCAGTCAGGTAGTTATAACAAACAGTTGTTTGGAATATAATGCTGCGTTAGGCCTAGTCCAAAGGTTATTTTGCCCAATTTTAACATTCCAAATGTCGTTAAAAGGAATAAGAAGTTCCTCTGGGATGGCAGCTCAGACTCCATTTTAAAGTGGCCCAGTTTATATTATTCTTCACAAGCTTTAATTTCAAAATGTCAAAAATAAAGAAATGACAATAATATTCCAGAGTCTTGTCTCACTGCTCTTAAATTAGAAGTAGGTACAAATATGTGACTATAGATGACCTTTGAATGACCCCCTGCACTTTCAAAAATCCACATAAAAATTCTGACTTTCCAAAATCTTAACTATTAATAGCCTACTGTTGACTTACTGAAAACATAAGCAGTCAATTAACACATATTTTATATGTTATACGCACTATAATTGTACTCTTACAATAAAGTAAGCTAGAGAAAATATTAAGAAAATCATAAGGAAAACATTTACAGCATTTATTGAAAAATTCTGTGTGTGTATAAGTGGATCGACAATTCAAATCTGTGTTGTTCAAGGGTCAATTGTACTTCTTTTACGACTTCTGATGCAGTTCTGACTGGGCATTTATAAAGCAAATACATATTAAATATTTTTTACTCCATTATAATTAGGTCATTATGTTGATGTTTAAACTGTACATGGAGGTACAATCTGTGAATTCCATTTCATGATCATAACAGGTGAATACAAAATAATTGTTAGAAAAAGGGAACCTTAGTCACAGCCAGCAGGAGCCTCAAGAGACATGACAACTAAATGGAGTGTATCTATCCTGGATGGGATCTTGGGACAGAAAAGGGCATTAGATAAAAATTAAGGACATCTGAGTAACTCATGAACTTTAGTTAATTGTGTCAATTATAGCTCATTAAATGTAGCAATGTACCATACTCAAGTAAGATGTCAATAATAGGGAGACTGGGTGCAGCATATATGGGAACTCTCTATTATCTTCTCAATTTTCTACAAATCTAAAATTGTCTACTTTATTTTTAAAAAAGGAAAAGTAAAATAAAGATGGGGAGTGATAGGAAGGCTTACATCTGGGCTGTAGACATCCTAACCTTGACCTTTGAATGCCTACTGCAGGAGAGAGACCACGGAAAGACAAAGTACTTGGAAATTCTAATACAGTCGCCAGGATTGCAATGTGCATGAACAATGGTGAGAAAGATAGACTACGACAAGAATGCAACTGATATGTGTAAATTTAAGCCTATTCCACTGGCTTTTTCTGGGAGTAATTTTTAGTATATTTAAGAAGTTTTGTGAATTTTGTGAAATCTCAAATTCTTAACTCTTCCACCAGAATATTTTAGAAAGTCACATTTGGGTAAGAACACATGGGCATGTAGCCTATTGAAAAATGATAAGAAGTTGAGCAGTGTCTTATTTATTCCTTTCCACCTTGTCAGTAAATGTCTCCAGATCCCTAATCCTAGGAATATATACAGGAAAGAGAAGAGAGGCCAAGAAGCCAAAGGAAACAAAGTAGGCAGTAAGAGCCTCAGCTGGAATAAAAGTCAGTTACCTGGCAGAGCTGCTTGATAAAGGTCATGAGTTTGAAGGATACTGCTGTGAGAGTCCACTTAGTCCTCGCAACCCTATAAAGCAGGTAGTATCAGTATCCTCATCTCAGAGACAAGGGAACTGAAGCTCACATTGCTAATGAAACCAGGAGTGGAGCTCCTGAGGCCTTGCTCTGAACCGCCACACTGCATGGCCACTATGGAAGAATCTGAACATGATCAAGAGCGTAGTTTCCACAACTGATTACCCTACATCAGATTTCACACTAAAGTATATTTGTCTTTGTTATGTGTGTGGGCTTTGGAACACCAAATATAATCATATCATCTTGTACATGTCGTGAAGAAACATAAGCGATTCTTAGAGCTAGTGTGCTCTCGTAGGCATGAACCCTAGGCCCGTGGCTGAGTGAGGAGCTGTCCTGTGATGGAGTGTCTAAATGGGCTGCCAAAGTCAACCCAGAACAGCATTTATAGGAAGGGGTCTAAGATATCTTCTTGGAAAGTAGGAAGTGTGCGTATGTAAGCATGCCTGCAGGTGTGAGTGTTAAAATATAAACCATCTTTCCTATAAAAAAAATTATTTAAAATAAAATTTTAAAAAATTATAAAAGTCTACAGCCATGCTACTCTGGACAAGCCCGATCCTATCTGATCTCAGAAGCGAAGCAGGGTCGGGCCTGGTTAATACTTGAATGGGAGACCACCTAGGAAGACCAGGTGCTGTAGGTGTAAAAAATAAAAAATAAGGGATTGTAAGCTGACAAGGTCCTTGCAATCTGTGAGGTCAACCAAAGGTTGCCTTGCCTAAAAAAAAAAAATTATAAATGAGTCCATATCTAGGGAACATTTGGAGAAACACCATACTAGTAATAAAATTATTGAGAGACTTTGTGTGCAAAATATCGTAATATTAAGACATACAAAATCATTGTTCCATGCCAGCTCTGCCTGTAAGGGACTCACGCTCTGCAAAGGTGGCAGAGTTCTGTACCACTCACCTCTGCCACGTGCTGTCTTGAGCAATGTCCATTACAGTTACCGGGGCTGAGGTGATCATCTTGTCCTGGATTGCCGAGGATATTCTTCGCTTTCGCACAGAAAGTTCCGAGTCCTGGGAAACCCCCTCAGTCCTAGGAAAGTTGAGACAGTTGGTCACCCTACCAGACTGCCTTTTAAAATCCTGATGCCCAAATCAACCCACTCGCCAACTGCATCAGGCTATACAGCTGATTTCAAGCACAACAGGAAAGGTCCACTGGCAAGTCCTGGGTAGCCCTCGTTGTGCAGTCCTGAAGAAGTCCTTTCTTCATCATGTTACCACCATCCTCCTGGCCCAACTCCTCCCCTGGACTCTTCAGACCACTGTTTCTGAGCAGCAGCAAGAACACCTTCCCTTCAGGGGGCCACTGGACTTCTTGTGCTGGCAAACAAGGGCCCAGCACCACTCAGTGTTCCAGATCTGGCAGCAGCGTATCCAGAGATGAGATATGTTGAGATGATGAGAACAGCCAGGGCCATGATGGAGACCACCACCAAGACAGTGATGGCCTGCTTTTAGTGACTGGCAGCCATGATGGCCAGGGGTGTGTCTGAAAGGCCCATCCTTGTTCCCCATTTGTTTCAATGTGCAGCCAAGCATGAGAAACGACTGTTTGAGGACCGTGCTTCTCAACTTGAATGTACACAAGAACCACCTGGGGATCTTGGTAAAATGCAGGTTTCAGTTCAGCAGGCCTGGAGTGGGGCTCAGTTTTCTAACAAGCATTTCTAACAAGCTTCCGGGTGATGCCAGTGCTGCTGGTGTAGGCACCACCCTCTGAGTGGAAGGGTGTGGAATGCAGAAGCAGTAGGTTTTGTTTCTACTTTGAAAGAAACTACAGTATAGTCAGGAAGTGGGGGATGTGGGGACAAAATTAACAAAAGGGGAAAATGAAACAAACAAAATATAAGTAACTAGTAACAGAGAGGGAGCAGGTTCTAGGACACATCACTCTTGGATTCCTCAGTGGTCAACGCACACAGTGGGCATTCAACACATAGAAAAGGGACTCTAGAGGATGACAGTGATTTGCAAGGGAAGGAGGGCTTCCCAGGAACAGGCAATGATGGGCATGAAGACTCTGTGGTGAAATTAGCTAAAACTTTGTATAAATGTACAGATCCACAGTTCTCTCCAAATAATGTTACCTTTGGGGAAGAAGGGGATTGGGATCAGGATGGGGTACTTTGAAGGGGCTCGTGGGAGAGCTGGGAAAGTTCTAGTTCTGGACTTGGATGGCATTTGCTTTACAATGATTTTTTGAGCCACACATTTGATTAGTGTGGTTTTCAGCGTCCGTGTTTTATTTTACAGTAAGAATATTTATAAAACTTCTATCCAGATTAACCGTGTATATATGATGGACAGGTCTTCCTTGGCTAAAGCAGTTTGCACTGAAGTCAGCCAGGTGTTGCTAAGGGAGACTGCATGTGCAGGACTAACAAGCCATCTCACTCAGCTCAATGGAATCTCAAAGATGAAAGAGTAGGGCATTAAAAGAACAAAGTACAAAGTTATCTGAATCTGATATGGGGAAAGGGAGTTAAATAAGCTCAAAAAACTTTCATTTTCTTCTGCTCACATAAAAAAAAAAAGTTTATGGCCATCTACTCATCCCTGATTTCCTTCCTACCCGCTCTGACTCTCCAGAGCCCCAGGCCCATGAATCCAACTGTCCCTGAACATTTCCAGCTGAGTAAGCCCCCAAATTCAATGTGTCCAAAAGCAGATTATCTTTCTGCCCAAACCTGTGCATCTTCAGTCTCCCTTCATTGGTAAATTGAAGCACCATATACAGTCATCTTGAGCCCAAATCTGAGAAGTACCTCCTCTCAACTTTACTCTTCCTCATCCCTGACAAGCAGCAGGAGACTAGGCTCTGCTTATATCATTCCCATCTTTTCATTTATGCTCCTATTATTGTACTCATACCCTCCTGCCATCTCTCACCTATATTATTACAGTGGTCTCTTGTTCAGTCTGTGTTACTCTATTCCAGTTCCCCCAGCACCCTCCACACTCTGTTACAGTGGTTTTTCCAAGAAATCATTCTAACCATGCTGCTCCTCTGTTCGCTACTGTTTATAGAATAAAGCCTTATATCTTCTAGGTTAGTAGAGAAAGCCCTCTTAATCTATGTCCTGCCACCTTACTCTCCAACTGTACTGATCTTCTCCATCCCTCCAGCCCCTCTCTCTCTAGCAGGTCAAAATTTCTTTGGTTCCTCCATACTTGCCTGGATAATTCCTTCATACCTCTGTGCTTTTACCCTCGCTATTCTCTCTTCCTGGAAGCATCTGCCCAGCCAAACACAGGCACATTACAGCACATTCTGCTCTTTCAAGAGTTCCGTTCTCTGCAAGTCTTTCCTGATACACTCACTGCTAAGGGGTTCTGCTCTTTCCCTCACTTTCTCTCCCACTATTTATATCCTATACATACTACTGTAATAGCCCAAATACCAACCACTTCATCTCTCTAATTTTGTATACTTACCAACTGATGGGATATTTTTCAAGGCAAGAACACTATTCATTCTAGTGCTTCAGGCATTTACCACAATGCATGCAGAGAGTTAAAAAAAAAATTGTTGCTGGAATAAATGAATAAACTCTTAGCTGCTCCCCTATCAAGGCTTAGATAATTGAGTTGATCAAATCATTTGTGAAAGATCTCACATCCAGCCATTGAAGCAGTTCCCAGAAATGGCATCTCCCTCCTAGCCCCTCCATTAGTAGGATAAGAACGAGAAATCCATGTTCAAGCTTTTAAACTGCTAAAATTGGAGGACTTTCAGGAAAAAAAAAAGTATAATTTGTACCAGCCTCTTAAAGATAGTAGACACCCTCTCCCATCTAGCTTTCAATGGAAGATGTTATTGGGATTACATGGTTTTAAACCCGACAGTTCCTCATCCCAAAAGCCTGCACAGTTTTTCTGTAAACCTTTTATTGAGGTTTAACATATATATGGAACAATACACAAATCTTAAGGTTAAAGTTAAATCAATTTTCACAAAGTAAACACACACATGGAACCACTCAATAAACAGAATATTATTAGTCCCCCAAAAGCTCTTCCATTGTACCCTTCCAGTCACTAACACCCCCACTCAAGTGTAGACTGAGAGTTCCAACACTGCTTATATACAAACTATTTTGTGAAAAGTTTATATATTTATATATGTTTTTAATTATTAACGTAACATATGCTCATTGTAAAAAGCTAAAACTAAACAGAAGTGCAAAATGTAGAAAGTCAAAGAATATACATTCTGAGTGAATAAACATTTAGGTCAATGGTTCCCAACATTTTTGACAGCTGGAACCGGTGCACCCATAAGACTCTAACATCTGATGATCTGAGGCGGAGCTGGGGTGGTGATGCCAGCACTGGGGAGCAGATGCAAATACAGATGAAGCTTCACTCGGTTGCCTGGCGCTCACCTCCTGCTGTGTGGCCCAGTTCCTAACAGGCCACAGAGCAGTACCTGTCCATGGAACAGGGATTGGGGATCCCTGACTTATGTTGTTTCCAACATTTTACTACTATGAACACTGCCACATCCTCCATTTCGTTCTGAACATCTGAAACAGAAAACATAGAGACTCTGAAAGTCCAGAGGTAGGGCAGGCATTAGGGTTTGTTTAATTCAGTCATTCAACGGTGTCATAAAGACTCAGTTACTTTCTTTCTCTTTGCTTTGCTTTCCAAGATAACAGCTTCATCCTAAGTCTGATTCACTTCATGATTGCAAGATACTGCCAACAGGGCCACATGCTTCATCAGAGAGGGGAGTAAGGAAGGAAAGGAAAAGAAGAGAGGGGAGAAAGAGAAACTCAACAACCAATGTAAATGTCCTTGGCTTCATTCTGATTGGACCAAAGTTGGCCATGTGCTTATTTATAAACCCATTAATGAAGCCTGGGGAAGCTAAGTATTGATTGGGTAGGTTCCCATTTCTGAACCAATCTCTGTGACACAAAGAATGGAATTATCCTAATTGGTTCTATGAATAGGGTCAACCTCTGGAGTTGGTCATGGGGTCAGTTGCACTCAAACCAAGTAAATAGCAACTACACAATGGAGTATGGTTGGAATGGATGCTCGGAAGGCTACCATATTATTTATTCACTACAGTGAATATTCTTTGAGACCTTTTTTTTTGGGGGGGGTGTTCTAAACATACATTCATATATACATAAATACATATTTAATTTTTAACTAAAATGAGATCATACTACTCAGTAACTCAGTAACTTTATATACTTATAAACCTACCAGACTTTAAATTGCAAGGTGTTCCATCAAATGGGTAAACTATAATTTATTTAACCATTTCCCTAAATGGTAAACATTTTGATTGTTTTAAACATTTTTTACAAAAATTCTATGTCACTCATTTCATTCTCAATTATACCTTAAACAATGTAAAATAATTTTTGAAAGAGATATTTTATTTCATTTTTATTTATTTTTCAAGTATTTTTTTTTATTTTTCAATTACAGTTGACATACAATATTATGCTATTCTGCCATTTTGACTGGCTAAAAATGAAAGATATTTTTAAATGATTTTATTGTACCTAAAGTTCATGAACACGAGCAGACACAATGTTCCTTAAAAGTCAGCTAGGTACATCTCTACTAGTCTCCACCCAAAGAACAATTTTCTTTTATCATTTTGTATAATAAAGATACGAGCTATACTGCTTCTGTCAAGAGGGTTGTAAATATTTCATTATTGCTTTATATAGAAAGGAAATAAAAGCCAATTGCTGAAACAATTCAGATTGGGAAATGTGAAATGCTATTTGGCCAAGGAGAAACCTGAAATTGATGGAATTGGAGGATTGAAATGAAGCCCAGCAGTCACTCAGCCTTTCCCCTGCCTTCGCACCAGAAGTTATTCAGACACATCCAGGCTCTTAGCTAGAAAGTCTCTTGGAAGCAATTTCAAGTCTTAACACAAAATATTAGATAGGAAGAACTTCTCATTGCATTTGACCATAAACACATTCTTTATTTTCTCTCCTCTATAATATTTTTCTAGTTTTTATCATAACGTTTGTCCCTTTCATTCGGCTTCCTGATGAAGAACTGATTAGGTCCCCGAACAAGGTGTTCTGCTTTCTGTTGGAGGTTTTCTGAGATCTAATCTAAAAACTCCCTTAATGTAGTAGTTCAGGCCTGTGTTCTCTCACCCTTGATAAAAATGTTCTGATTACATGCTTGCCTTTCTTGTGGGTGTCAGAGCCTGTCTGCCTTACTCTCCTTCTCCAGCTCTGAGAAGCCATAATGTTACAGACTGAATCATGCCCCCTCCAAAATTCATATATTGAAGATCTAACCCCCAGTACCTCAGAAGGTGACTGTGTTTGGAGATGGAGGTCTTTAAAGAGGCAATTAAGTTAAAACAAGGTCACTGGGGTAGGCCCTAATCCAATATGACCTTATGACAATAGAAGATTAGGTTGCAGACACACCAAGGGAAGACTCAGGGAGAGGGTGGCCATCTACAAGCGAAGCAGAAAGACCTTAGAAGAAGCTAACCCTGCTGACACTTTAATCTCGGACATCTAGCCTCCAGAATTTAGAGAAAATAAATGTCTGTGGTTTAAGCCCCTAGTCTGTGATACCTTGTTATGGCAGTGCTAGCACACTAATATAATACCTAAATCCAAGCATGCGATGGAAACTTCTGACCAGACCAGAGGGAGCCCCTCAACCTTCCATCCCTATTCAGGTGGTCCCTAGGTCCCTTCTCCCCTGCATCCTCCTGGATTCTGATGGATGGTCCCTCCTGCTCTGTTCCTGCCAGGTTCTGCTGGTTACCTCCCTTATTCTGCCTATAGAACAATGGTTTTCCAATCTTGGGGAGCTTCAGAATCACTGCTCTGTGAATGCAGATTCCCAGGACAGGGATCCAGAGATTCAAATTTACTTGTTCAGTGATGGGGCTGGGAAAACTGAATTTTTAGTAAATACTCCCAGGTCATTTTGAGAAACCCCTCAACGATATTTTCTCTTTCCTGTCTCTCTAACCTAGTGGTCCTCCACCTTGACTGCATATTACAGTTACTTGGGGACCTTTTTAAAACCCATGCCCAAGCACACCCAAGATATTCTGAATTAATCTTGGGTGGGGCCTGAATGTCAATATGTTATTTTATATTTATTTTTTTATTTTTTTAATTAAGTTTATTGGAGTAATATTGGTTAATTACATAATTTTCCGGTGTACATTATAATTTGACATCTGTATATTCTATTGTGTGTTTATCAAAGTCCAGTTTCCTTCAACTACCATATATTTGATCCCCTTTACCCACTTCACCCTCCTCCTACCCTCCTATATTTGACCCCCTTTAACCATCTACCTTACCCGCTCCTCTCCTAACCCCTACCCTCTGGTAACCACTAGTCTATTGTCCATGTCCATGAGTCTCTGTTTGTCCTGTTCATTTGTTGCTTTTAGGTTTATATCCCACATATAAGGGATATCGTGTGATTTTCAACTATTTCTGTCTGGATTATTTCACTTAGCATGATTATCTCGAGGTCCATCAAGGTTGTCGCAAATGGCAGTATATCATCTCTTCTTATGGCTGAGCAATATTCCATTGTATATATGTACCACAGCTTCTTTAGTCAATCATCTATCATAAGACACTTCGGTTGCTTCCATGTCCTGGACACTGTGAATAATGCTGCTATGAACATTGGTGTGCAAATATCTTTTCGGATATGGGTTTTCAAGTCTTTGGGGTAAATACCCAGTAGAGGGATTGCTGGATCATATGGTAGATCAAGTCTTAGTTTTTTCAGGAACCTCCATACTGTTTTCCATAGTAGCTGTACCAATTTTCAGTCCCACCAGCGAATATGAGGGCTCCTTTTTCTCCGCATCCTCTCCAACATTTGTTATTACTTGTCCTGTTGATTATAGCTATTCTAACAGGTGTGAGATGGTATCTCATTGTGGTTTTCATTTGCATTTCCCTAATAGCTAGCGATGTTGAGCATCTTTTCAAATATTTGTTGGCCATTTGTATGTCCTCTAGGGAGAAGCGTCTGTTCAGGTCCTCTGCCCATTTTTTGATTGGATCATTTCGTTTTTTGTTATTATTGAGTTGTATGAGTTCTTTGTATATTTTGGATATTAGGCCCTTATCGGAGGTGTTGCTTGCAAATATATTTTCCCATTCAAATGGTTGTCTCTTTACCTTATTAACGATTTTTTTTGTTGTTGAGCAGAAGCTTTTTAGTTTGATGTAGTCCCATTCATTTATTTTAGCTTTCACTTCCCTTGCTTTTGAGGTCAAATTCATAAAATTCTCTTTAAGTCCAAGGTCTTTCAGTTTAGTTCCTATGTTTTCTTCTATGCATTTTATTGTTTCAGGTCTTACATTCAGGTCCTTCACCCATTTTGACTTAATTTTGGTGTGTGGAGATGACAACAGCCTAGTTTCATTCTTTTGCAGGTGGCTTTCCAGTTTTCCCAGCACCACTTATTGAAGAGGCTTTCCTCTCTCCACTGTATGTTTTTTGGCTCTTTTGTCAAAAATTATTTGCCCATATAAATATGGGTTTACCTCTGGACTCTCGAGTCTGTTCCACTGGTCCATGTATCTGTTTTGCTGCCAATACCATGTCGTTTTGATTACTGTCACTTTATAGTATAATTTGAAGCCAGGCAGAGTGATGCCTCCAGCTTCATTCTTTTTTCTCAGGATGGCTTTGCCAATTCGGGGTCTTTTGTGCTTCCATACAAGTCTGATGATTTTTTGTTCTCTTTCTTTTAGAAAAACACCAATAGGAGTTTAAAGGGATTGCATTAAATCTGTATAATGCTTTAGGTAATAAGGTCACTTTAACTATGTTGATTCTTCCAATCCAAGAACACAGAATCTTCCCATTTCTCTGTATCTTCTTTGATTTTTTTAATAGGATCTTGTAGTTTTCACTATATAGGTTGTATATTTCATTATGTAGGTTTCATTATATATATGATTCATTAAATTTATTCCTAGGTATTTTATTATTCTTTTTGGTGGAATTGCAAAAGGAATTATTTTTTCCACTTCTTTTTCCAACACTTCATTAATAGAGTCTAGAAACGCTATAGATTTTTGAACGTTGATTTTGTATCCAGAGATTTACTGTATTTGCTTATTGTTTCTAGTAGTGCTCGTGGAGTATTTAGGGTTTTCTATATAGAGAATCATGTCATCCACGAATAGTGAGTTTGACTTCTTCATTTCCTATTTGGATGTCTTTTATATCTTTCTCTTGTCTGACTGCACTTGCTAGGACCTCCAATGTTATATTGAATAACAGTGGTGATAGTGGACAGCCTGATCTTAGAGGGAGGGTGTTTAGTTTTTCACCATTAAGTATAATGTTGGCTGAGGGTTTGTCATACATGGCCTTTGTTATGTTAAGGTACATTCCTTCTATACCGTTTTTGTTAAGTGTTTTGATCATAAATGGATGCTGTATCTTGTCGAAGGCTTTTTCTGCATCTATTGATATGATCATATGATTCTTATTTTTTAATTTGTTTATGCGGTATATCATATTAATCGATCTACGTATGTCGAACCATCCCTATGCCCCTAAGATGAAGCCTACTTGATCCTGGTGTATAATCTTTTTAATATATTGCTGTATTCAGTTCGCTAGTATCTTATTTGAGATTTTTGCATCTTTGTTCATGAGAGATATTGGTCTATAGTTTTCTCTTTTTGTGTTTTCTTTACCAGGTTTTGGTATCAGGGTGATATTGGCCTCATAAAATGAGATGAGAATTATTGCCTCTTCTTCGATTTTTTGGAAGAGTTTAGGAGAATAGGTATTAAACCTTCTTTGCATGTTTGGTAAAATTCACTGGTGAAGCCATCTGGTCCTGAACTTTTACTTTTTGGTAGGTTTTGGATGATTGTTTCAATTTGCATACTGATCGGTCTATTTAGATTTTCCAGTTCTTCTTGATTCAGTCTAGGAAGGTTGTATTTTTCTAAGTACTGGTCCATGTCTTCTAGGTTATTAAATTTGGTGTTATATACTTTTTCATAGTACTCTTGCATGATCCTTTGTATTTCTGTGATGTCAGTCACAATTTCCCCTCTTTCATCTCTGATTTTGTTTATTTGTGTCCTTTCTCTTTTTTCTTTAGTGAGTCTAGCCAGGGGGTTGTCAATTTTATTAACCTTTTCAAAGAACCAGCTCTTTGTTGCATTAATTTTTTCTATTGTGTTTTTTGTTGTTGTTGTTGTTTTCAATTTCATTTATTTCTCTCTAATTTTGATTATTTCTTTCCTTCTGCTGACTTTAGGCTTCATTTGTTTTTCCTTTTTGAGTTTTTATGATGAAGCATTAGGTTGCTTATTTGGGCTTGTTCTTGTTTTTAGAGATAGGCCTGTAATGTTATGAATCTTCCCCTTATGACCTCTTTAGCCATGTCCCAAAAGTTTTGATATGTTGTACTGTCATTATCATTCTTTTCTATGTATCTTTTTTTTTTTAATGCCTATGGCACCTGGTCTTCTTAGGTGGTCTCCCATCCAAGACCTAACCAGGCCCAACCCTGCTTAGCTTTCAAGATCAGATGAGATCGGGCACATTCAGGGTGGCATGGTCGTAGACTCTATGTATCTCTTGATCTCTCTTCTCATTTCTTCTCTGACCTAGTTATTCTTCAGTAGCATGTTATTTAATCTCCATGTATTTGTGGTTCTTCCTGATTTCTTTTTGCAGTTGATCTCTAGTTTCAAAGCATTATGATCAGAGAATATGGTTGGTATGATTCCAACCCTCTTATATTTGTTGAGGCTATCTCTGTGTCCCATTATGTGGTTGATTCTACACTAGAGAAGAATATATAAGCAGCTGTTTTGGAATGGAAGGCTCTGTAAATGTCATTTATGTCTAGTTAGTCTAATGTGTCACTTAAAGATGTTATTTCCTTATTGATTTTCTGTTTGGATAATTGGTCCATATCCAACAGTGGGGTATTTAGGTCCCCTACTACAATATTGTTTTGATCTGTTTCTCCCTTTAGTTCTGTTAGTAATTGCTTTATATATTTCAAGGCTCCCCAATTGAGAGCATAGATATTAATAAGTGTTATGTCTTCTTGGTGCATGATTCCCTTTATCATTATGAAGTGTCCTTCAGTATCTTTATCTTTTTTATTTTGAAGTCTATTTCATCTGATATTAGTACCGCTACTCACACTTTTTTCTGAATGCCATTTGCTTGAAATATCATTTTCTACCCCTTCATTTGGAGTCCATATTCGTCTTTGGAGCTGAGATGTGTCTCCTGGAGGCAGCATATGGTTGGGTTTTGTTTTTTGATCCATTCTGCAACTCTGTGCCTTTTTATTGGTGAGTTCGATCCATTTACATTTAGGGTGATTACTGAAATATGAGGTCGTCTTATAGCCATTTTATCTTTTGCTTTCTGGTGGCTCGGTGTTCCATTGCTTCCTTGTCCTTGTGTTTCTGTTTTATTTATTGTTGTTGGGTTTTGTGGGTTTTCCCTCCTGTTCTTTTTGTTTTATGTTATATACTTTAGTTTTGAATCTTTGGTATGTGGTTACCATTATGAATATGTAAAGGATAGTTACATATATATATACATACATATATATATACACATACATATATATATGTATGTATATATATATGTAACTATCCTTTACATATTCATAATGGTAACCACATATATATATACATACATATATATATATATATATGTATGTATATGTGTATATATATATATATATACACAGTCGTCCATTTTCTTCTGTGCATGCCTTATCTCCATTCCTCTTTGCAAGTTTGGATCTTTAAATCCTCCCCTTTTCAGTCATCGTTATCTCAATTTGTCCCTATGTATGTTGAACATTCATTACTATCTTGTTATAACAATTCTCTTATTATTCAAGCTTATAATGCCCTGTTCTCAGTAAGGATTGCACTCTTCTGCTTCTATTTGCCTGATAGTCACTTTATTCCTAATTTTTATTTTTTTTTTGTCATTTTGTTTTAGATGAGCTGACCCCTTTCAGTATTTCCTGTTGTGCAGGCCTCGTAGTGAAGAATTCCCTCAATTTTTGTATGTCTGGAAAGGTCTTAATTTTTCCTTCATATCTAAAGGAGAGCTTAGCTGGATACATTATTCTAGGCTGGTAGTTCCTTTCGCTTAATAGTTTAAATATTTGTTTCCATTCCCTTCTGGCTTGTAAGGCCTGCACTGAGAAGTCCAAGGATATTTAATGGGTTTTCCTTTATAAGTTACTGTTTTCTTCTCCCTGGCTGCTCTGAGAATTCTGTCTTTGTCATTGATTTTTGATAATTTTAATACAATGTGTCTTGGTGAAGGCCTTTTTGGGTTGAGATAATTGGGTGTTCTGTTGACTTCTTGAATTCCAAGCTCCAGCTCATTTCTTAGATTTGGGAAATTCTTGTCAACTATTTGTCCAAAAATGCTTTCTAGTCCCTGCTCCT
Organism: Pteropus medius; assembly: GCF_902729225.1. Lineage (NCBI taxonomy): Eukaryota > Metazoa > Chordata > Mammalia > Chiroptera > Pteropodidae > Pteropus > Pteropus medius. The sequence continues at coordinate 15,989,604 of NW_024345601.1, forward strand.
TTTCCTCGCCTTCTATAATGCCCATTATTCTTATGTTTCCTCTCCTGATGGTATCAGCTAGTTCTTGTATTTCTCTTTCATTATTTTTCATTCTTCACTTTCTCTCTTCTTCCTTCTATTTCTAGATTTCTGCTTCGATATCATTGATCCTTTCCTCCATTTGGTCGACTCTATTTCCCAAGCTTGCTATTTCATTTTTCAACTCTTGCAGTGTGTTTTTTGTCTCCAGAGAATCAATTCTGTTCTTCTTGAGGATTTCAATCTCCTTGCTCTGCTCATCTAGTTGTTTTTCCAATTCCTGAAATTGTTGATATGACTCGTTTTGGAACTCACTGAGTTTTTTCAGAAGTACCATCCTGAATTCTCTGTCATTTAAGTTGTATATTTCTATGTCTGGAGATTTTCTGGAGATTTTTCTCTTTCTTTCTGAGATGCCTTGTCATCTTGGTTATTCATGGTGTTTAATGGACTATTTCTCCACCTGGACTGCTGTTTTTCCAGAAAGAAGATTTATTATATAAAGGTCTCTCTTTAGCCTGTTGCAAAGAAGGTGCTTTTGTTTTGGTTTCCAGTAGGTGGCATCTAAGCCTCTTGCATCTCTGCTTTATATAAAGCCTTAATAATGCCTTTTTTATTTTCTTATAGATATTTAATCACACTCGCTACCCTTAGTTTCAATCCCTGTCAGTGTCAGCAACAGTCTTGGCAGCGTTTGACTGATTCCACTGGGGCTCTATGGTGATCATTCTCGAAGGGTATGGGGGGAGGGGCCCTCTGTGTTGGGAGTTGGGGGCTGTGGCTCAGCCTCGGTTTTGTAACCGTGGCCCATAAAACTCAACTGTTGTTTCTCTGCAGTCCCGTCCCGCTTCTCTGCTTTCTGCCCTGATGGCTGGGCCCTGCTGCAGGCTGTGTGGAACTCCCAATTCTCCCAGGCAGGGCTGTTCAGAGAACTCACCGCACCTTCTCCCCTCCCCCTCCATCTACAGGGAGCTCCAGCATCTGTGAGAAGCAGCTTCTTTATTTCTCCCAGTCTACCACCCAACACCCGGGGGCCTGACCTGTGGTAGCTCTTATGTGCAGATCCCACACTCAGACATGCTGGTGTGCAATTTGGGTGTTTTTTGTTGAGTTTTAGATGTTGTTTGTTGTTTCAAGGGGAGAGATCTGAGGACGTCTCTCACTACGCCATGTTTCCACAAAGTCCAAATATCGATATTTTAAAAAGCTTGTCCAGGTGATTCCTACATGCAACCAAAGGGAGAACCACCAGTCCAGCCCCACTGCCATTTTCCTAAAGTCAGGCCATCCTCATACTTAACAGAATTGAACGAGAGCCTCCTAATGTCTCACTCTGCTTCCATCTTTACTGCTCTCCCCACTCACTCATTCTCCATGACACAGTGTAACCATTCTAAAACATGAGCTTGAGTATGTCTTTCCCCAGCTAAAAATCCACCAATAGTGCCTCATTACTTCAGAGTAATGTTTACAAGCTCCTAAGTCTGACATTCCAAGTCCTCCATGTCCTGGCCTCTGGAGGCTTCTGTACCTTTATACTATCTCCTCTCTTGACCCCTAAATCCCAGCTACACTTACATCCTGGTTCCCACAAAACACCAAACATTCTCATACCTCTGCCTTCTCCCTTGCTTTCCTCCTACCTGGAAAGCCATCAGCCTAGCTAATGCCTTCAGTTCTGTGGGGACATGATCTGGGCAATCTTCTCTGACATCTTCCTCATTCCTGGGCAGGGAGGTGAGCCTCCTTCCTTTTCCAGAAACCCACCAGTGCATGCCACCATCAGAGCACATATGACACTCTAATGTAATTGCTACATGTCTATCTCTTTCACCTGACTGCACCCATCTCCCCTCTCAGCCCCTATGGATCCCAATACAGTATGCATGTACACAGGAGGGCTTGGTGGATGTTTGTTGAATGGATGAATGGATGAATGAATGAATGAATGAATGAATATCTTGCCCCTTTCCAGCTGTACACCTTGCCCAGTGCCTGCTGTCTCATTACCATTCACAAATGAGTTTGGCTTCCTCTGTTCTGATGTTCCTCCCTACTGCTGTATTCCACAACTACTTAAATCTAGAATAACCATTTGCACCAGAGCTCATCCAGCCCAGAGCTAGCAATGAGAACAGGTAATAAAATCAAATCTAATCTGGGCCAGGCACTTTCCATTCTTTAATACTCACAACAGCAATCCAAAGTAACTGTTATCATCTTTCTTTTACAGTTTAAGAAACCAAGGCTCAGAGAGATTGAAGACAACGTTCCCAGTGTCACACAGGTGGGGGTGGCTGAGCCAGAACTGGAACCACAGAATCTTGGCTCCACAAGCTCCAGTCCTTCCTGCTGGGCCACGTGCACATGCATTGAAAAGAGACATGGCAGGGCGGTTGGGAAGGAGAAATGGATGCCCAAGACTCAAGCTGACAAAGTGACTCAGTTTCCATGAATTGGTTCTAGGGCAGTCCCCCAATTCTATAAATACCAGCATTTCTGCTATTGGTCATGCTATACCCAAGAGACTTATCTATAGTGCCGCCCTCCATCAAATATGTTTAGAATGTGCAAGCCATACAGGCAAGGGCTTTTGCCCATTTTGTTCATTGAGTTTTCCCAAGTGCCTAGAACAGTGTGTGTTATAAAGTAGATGTTTAATAAATATTTGTTGATTTAATGAAAGGAAGAATGAAGTAACAACATTCATCCTATAAAAAGTACTCAATGTCCTTCTCAGGACTGTGCAGGCTTTTAGAGCACAGTTCTCCAGTGAACCCATGAGTAAAGATTAAAACTTTCATTCTTTTGTCTCTTGTGTAATATATTCCTTCCCTTTTCTCACATGGAGGCTGAAAATTACAAATACTCATTGGGCAGAAATGCACATTAAGATCTGATAAAAAGCCCCTTAATAGGTGAAAAAAATGTCCTGATGTTACTTTAATTCCAAAATAGTAATCCTGGGTAGCACTACCTTGTGAGACCATGAGGCTTTGTAGCTGTTTATAAACTTGAAAATTGGTTTTTATTCATCACTATGAGCTGTTGCTCATCACCTTGACTTTGACTTTCAAGTCCTCCGTGAGTTCCACCTTGAGTTCTCATTTCATGATGTCAACACCACTGAAATAGGCTAAAATTACTCCAGATACGACCAAATATAAGCAAGAAAGACCTCTTTTATGACTTTTTAATCCAAAGGAAATGCAGAGACAGGTGACTGTTCTAGTTCGCATCAGCCATAGCAGTGTGTCCTTGTTATATCTCATTGGACCTTGATTTCTTAATGTCAGGAAAAGACATAGGTATTCTATCTAGCTCAAAAGAAAGCCAAGATGACTATAGAATACAAGTGTGAGAGATAGAATTAGATGGGACCTCAGAAGTCACCTAAGTTTGGCTGAGGCTCCAATTTATAGATGAGGAACTTGAGGCACAGCAAGGACATTAGTTTCCTATTGCTGCCACCAGAAACTACCACAAACCTGGGCTTAAAACAACAACAAATGTATTCTTATATAGTTCTGGGAGTCATAAGTCTGAAATGAGTCCCACTGGGCTCAAATCAAGGTGTCAGCAGGGCTGGTTCCTTCTGGCGGCTCCAGGGAAGAACCCATTCCTTACCTCTTTCAGCTTCTCCAGGCTGCTGGCACTCTTTGGCTTCTGGCCACACCACTCCAATCTCTGCTTTCATGGTCAGATCACCTTCTCTCTGACTCTGATCCTTATGCCTCCCTCTTATAAAGACCTTTCTGATTACTTTGAACCCACTTAATACTTCAGGATAATCTCTCTATGTCAAGATCCATAATTTAATCATGTCAGCAAAGTTCCTTTTGCCATGTAAGGTAATATTCACAAGTTCTGGAGATTAGGACATGAACATCTCTGGGGGCCATTAACCATCCTACAACACTATGTAAAATGGTTTGCTTAAGTTGGCACCATGAGGAAGGAGTCAGATCTAGGACTGAGGTCTCTCAGCTGCTCCTATTTATCTACTACCTAGGTGTCAGCTGAGGCCTCTCTGTCATGCAAGATTAAATAAAATTGAATCCAGCCCCCATCCCAGGTTCTGTGAAAAGTTTAATGTGCTCTGCAAGATTGGGCTAACTCTCCCATCATTTCTTCTCAAGGTCACCTCTTTCCTACACCCTCTGAGCTCCTGCCACCATTGAACTCCTAGTTTCACTTGCATCTCAATTCCTACAGATGCTCTCTTGGCTCCTTGTCCTCTCCCATTCTGCGTTGATCCAGACATGGGACTCAGACCCTTTCCTTGATTTACTTCAAACCTCTCAAAGAGGTAATTACTGTCATTCATGCTTATGTTCATTCGTTTATTCATTCATTCAGAGTTCTCCAGGGGGACTGAGTCTAGTTGCCCATAGGGGTAACTGACTTGATAAAACATCTGTATCTATTTCCATCTTTCCTCTGTCTCACTTTCTGACCCCACTATCAGCATTCTTGAGATTATTTCTTAAATGAATTACTTGCACTCAAATTTTTACCTCCAAGTTTGCCTCTGAGGTAACTCAAACTAAGGCAGTAGGCAAAATCAGTCCACTAGATTTAGCAACATCAGTGAAGATGGAGTCTCCAAAAGGCACCTGTGATCATGCACTTGTACTTCCAGAAAGGGAACAAGGACTCCCACAGAACATTTAGCCAGGGATATCCTTACATTTAAAAATAGGAAGTTCTGGAAGGATGCTTCCCCTTCCCCCAACTCTCACCAAGAAATACCTCCTACATCCACTACTCCCTGAAGTCTTTCAATGGGAAACAGTATTTTTATTACCCAAATATACAAATATACATTTAGCTTCCAAATTCTCCTAGAAAAGAGCATGCAATATCTCAAGTTCACATGAAGGGATAGTTAACTGATATCCAATACTCTCCTGAGAAGAGATTTGAATGCAGAGAAGAGTATGGGCACATGAGATGCAGGCCACATGATGCGGGAGAAAGCAGACAAAGAGGGAAGCTGAGCATGTTCTCCCAGAGCCAAAACTGTGGCTGGCTCCCACTAGCACAAACTCTGGCCAGAGCTCCTACGCTCACTTTGAGTAGATTCCTAAACTTTCCCTGGAGGAATAGACATCGGGGAAACCACAACAGGACAGAAAGCCCCAACATGACACTCTGCCTTGATGGGGTTGAGCAAAAGCCAAAAATATTTCTAAGACCTGCATTTTATCAGCCCACTTTCCCAACTTCAGCTCCCACTCTTTCCCTGCTGAAAAGACCTGCACGTGACAGCTCAGCCTGAGGGATTTCTGGCCAGAACCTCCAGTTCTGAGCTCCCTTCCAGCTGATTCACATCCTGGCGAGTCACTACCCAGGTGCAAGCCCTGGTAATGACCTACCTGAAAAAGCTCAGGGTGTAGAGCAATGGAATAAACAGAATAGGAACTAGATAGAGTCAGGAGACCTGATTTCCAGTCCTAATTTCACCTTCTATGACTGAGCTGCTGCTATGCCTTTGGAGAATATAGCCTGTCCCCTGGAATTCGTTCACCTAGAAGTGACATCCAGCTGTGCTCAGTGTAGATCAGAACTTTTAGGTGCAACAGACAGAAATCAAGGCAAGGACTACTTTGGCTTGTGTAAATGGGAAGGACGGGATGCGTCCAATGTGACAGGCCTGGGACTGCACCGGTGCTGCAGACCACTGTCTTCTCTCTCTCTACCTCTTGGTGCTGTTTCTCCTTGGTGTTGGCTATTCTCCATTACCTTAGAGTGACTTTTTCCATGCAGCAGGGAAGAGGGCCACTGACAGTCCCAGATGTGAATCTTTCAGCATCTCAGAAGCAAGAGGCTATCTTTCTCCTTGGTGTCTACAAATCAGTCCCAGAGTAGGGCTCTGATTGGCCTAGCTTGGTCATATGCTCACTTTTGAACCGATATCTGCAACCAGAAAGGGATCGTGCACTGGTCCAGCCTGGGTCATGTGCCCACAATGTGAGATGTGTGTGTATGTGGACGGCGGGACAGGGTGTGCTATCAGTGGAAGGGACAGGAGGAAAATCATGCTAGACAGCCAAAATCCATGACTACCTCAGCCCCCAGCTTGTCTGCGTGTGTCTGATATCATGGTCCATGATGTTTAATGGGAGACAATGATTAAACAGAGCTAGAGAAAGAATGAAGGTAAGAGAGTTAGCCCAGAGGGTATAGAGGCTCTGGAGGTGAAATTGTTCGCTTACCCTTGGGAAACAGTGGTTTCAAAGAAGGAAGCTGAGGAAAAACATTCTCTCTATGTGCAAGTAGCCCAGAGTCATGTAACACCTCCAGGAGCCACATGGAGTGCCTTCAGTAGAGACAGCATCTACAGCCTCACATTCTCCTTCTGCAAAATACAGATAGTAGTTCTGGACTCATGGGGCTTGTCCAAGGTTCTAGAGAAGCAAGACCTAAGATGGGGATTCTTCAAGAGAAGAAAAAGGGAAGCAGGATAGAACAAAGGAAAAGGCCAAGAAACATGTAAATTCAGCTGAATTCTAACCTCAGCCTGCTCCCACAGAGAGCTCTGTAGAACCAATGGAACCAGAGAGTTATCTGGCCTGAGGTGAAGGACCAGCCTATTACGCCCTGTTTGTCAGTCATTGACCGAAGGTCACCTCCAGAGGGAAAGCAGTCATTTCTAGGCAGCCCAGTGCTTGGAAGAAGGAAGGAGCTGAGAGCTGAGAGCACCAACACACAGCCGCTAAGGAAAGGGTTCGCAGCAAATTAAAGGGAACCTGGGTGGGCCCCAACAGTACCCCTTATAGGGATGTTGTGAGATAATGTATTTTGAGTGCCCATCACAACACTTGGAGTTAATATCAGCATTAGTATTATTTTATCCCCATAAAAGTAATAGTAAACATCCCATGATTCTCAGCCAGACACTATACTCAATAATGCAGGTATGTTCATAGCCACTAGGAGTCTAGACAGACCTAGGTTTATATCCTGTGCCAGCCTGCCATGGACTAGTGATGTGATTTGGGGTTTGTAATCTAACCCCATTGAGCCTCAGAGTTCTAATACGTAAAAGAAGCTAATAACCAGAGCGAGCTCCTGGGGCTGTTGCTGAGATGGCACGAAATCATCTCTGAGGTGCTCTTGGTGCTATGCTTGGAGCAGAGAAAGCTCTCTGGTGATTCACTGTTATTATTAGCTTCAGTGGCCAGACTGCTAAAATAGCCAGCACTTCAGCTCACAGACACATGGAGGTCAGGAGGGCACTGATTGGTTTTACAAAAGACAGGAGTCAGAATTTACATTATGCAAAAAATTAAGCCAACTGTGTTTAAGGGATCAAATTCTTTTTTAAAAAGAGGATGTGAAAGCTCAGCCTGAGCCAAGGACGTAAGTTATTTACCAAGACGGGTGTAGGGTGTGGGGGTCTTTGCAGCAGTTCCTCAGGTCCATGCAGATCACTGCTTGGAACAAAGAGGCCTCACCCTGGGCTTTCACAAAAATTTGTCAGCCTGAGGTCACTACCCCTAATTTGGTGGATCAGCTTTTCCTGCCTGTAACCAAAGAGGATGTATGTCCAGGTACAGATTAGCTCAGGGCCGGTTCTGACATCAGACATCAGATGTGCCCTAGCTCTGTATTCTAATAGCTGTGTGGCCATCAGCATGTTATTTAGCCTAAGTTTCATTTCCTTCTCATTTAATAGAAGAAAATAATATCTGCATTTAGGGTTAGTATATAGATAATTCAATTAAATATTTGTAAAACTTAAATTAGTGCCTGCTCCTAAAGAGCAACTATTATTGTCGTTATTGATGTTCATGTATTCGACCAATATTTATTGATCGCCTACTATGTGTCAGCACTGTTGTTGGTAGTGGGTAGACACTGGCAAGAAAAAACATGAGGTTCCTGCTCTTAAGAAACTTACATTCAAGTGAGAAGAGATAGCAAGGAAAACTCCAGATGCGCTTAAGTGTTATGCAGGGAATTATAATATGGTGACGTAATAGACAGTGATGAAGTAAATCCTTTAGTCTGGTCTTCTCTTTAGAAAGGCCTCTCTGAGGAGCTGAGATTCAGACTGAGATCTGAATACAAGATGGCACCAACAATGAAATGACCTGGAGAAAGTACATTTTGGACAGAGGAAGCAGCCAATGAAAAGGCCAGGAGCTACAAATGAGTTGGCCACGGTGAGAGCAGCTCAACATGTTTGAAGGACACACAAAAGGCTAAGTGGCTGGAATGCAATGAGAGAGAGTGGTGGACAGCTGACAAACAAGTTTGGAACAGTAGACAGAGGATACAAGTTAGAGTTTTTTAAGCCAGGTGAGAAGTTTGGATCTTAATCTAAATGGGATAGAAAGCAACAAAAAGATTTTAAGCTAAAGGGAAATATAATCCGAATTAAGCTTTTAAGAGTTCATCTGAATAATTTCATCCAATATTTAAAGAAGTAATAATGCTATCCTACATATCTTTCAGAAAATTGAAGATGCAGGAACACTTCCCACTCGTTATACGAGGCTGGTATTATCTTAATAACAAAGCTAGAGAGACATCATAAGAAAACTAAAGACTCGTATCCACACAAACATAGGTGCAAAAATCCTTAAAATATTAGCAATCTGAACCCAGCAACATGTCTTTAGTGACTTCTTCTGATTCTTCAGCTGCCCGCTTCCAGACCTCCTTCCAGCTCCACCCATGGTCTAATTCCAATATTAAGCCTATTAAATCTCTAATACTCACTTCAAAAATGCATTTGACAAAATGTAATAACCATTCATGTTAAAAGCTCTCAATAAAATAGGAAAAGAAGGGAACTTCATCAATTTAAAAAAGAGTATCTTTGAAAAACCTACAGCTAATTCATACTCAATATTAAACACTGATTTACCCCTGAAACCGAGAATAGGGAACAAGGCAACGATGCCCCCTCTCACCACTTCTGTTTAGCACCGCACTAGCGGGTCTAGTCACTGTGATAAGGCAACAAAAAGAAAGAAAACGCATCTAGATTGGGAAGGATGAAGAAAAACCGTCTTTATTTACAGGTGACATGATTCTGTATGCAGAAAATCCTAAGAAATCTACCAAAAAAAAACACATCCAAACTATTAGTACTAATAAATTCAATAATAAGACAACCACCCAATTTTTAAATGAGCAAAGGATTTAAATAGACATTTCACACACACACACAAAAAAAATTCAAATGGCTAGTAAGCACATGAAAATATTCTTAACATCATAAGTCATTACAGAAATGCAAATTAAAACCAAAATGGGATACCATTACACACCTATTAGAACTCTCAAAGACTAACAATATCAAGTATTGGCAAGATGTGGAGAAACTGGAACCTTCATACATTTCTGGTGGGAGCATAAAATAGTACAACCACTTTGGAAAATATTTTCACAGGTTCATAAAACATTAATCATGTACTTACCATATGACCCAGCTATTCTACTCCTAGATATTTATCCAAGAGAAATGAAAACATGTCCACCCAAAAACTTGTATGCAAATTTTCTTAGTATTATTTTTTATAATAGCCAAAACCTAGAAATAATGTATTCATCAACTAGTGAATGGATAATCAAATATGCAAAAACTTGGTATATTCATACAATAGAATACTATTGAGCAATCAAAAGGAATGAACTATGGATACATGCTATAATATGGACGAATCTCAAAAACATTTTACCAAGTGAAAGAAGTTAGACACAAGCCACCACATATACTGATACCATTTATGTGAAATTTGCAGAAAAGAAAACCTGTAGAGACAGAAACCAGATCAGTGATTGCCTCAGGCTGGGGTGGTAGCCAAGACTGACTACAAACTGGGGTCCATTCTGTTTGCGGGGAGATGAAAATGCTCTAAATGTTTGTGGTGAAAGTTGTACAACTCTATAAATTTACCAAAAACAACTGAATTGTATACTTACAAGGGATGAAATGTATTGAGGTTACATATACCTCAATAAATCTGTTTAGAAACAGATTTATTGGGTAACTACGTAGAGAATAGACTGCAGAGGATAAGTGTGAAAGAAAGGAGATCAGTTAGCAGGCTGTTGCATTGGTCCAAAGGGAGGGTGATGGTGCCTTAAAGCAACATGGTAGCACTGAAGATAGGAAGAACTGGGGGATTCTGGCTACATTGTGCTAGTGGAGTTGACAAGATGGCTTGAACATGCAGAGAGGAAAGAGAAGGATAGAGGGGAATGGTGGTGGTGGTGATAGTGTGGTTCTATTTTGCAGATAAATTCTGAGGGATCCCTAGCACCCAGTGCTAAGGGCTCTGGCCCGTGTGTGAGAAGATATGTGTATTGGGGGGTACTTTTTAAAAGTGCAGATTCTCGTGGTCTTATTTTACTGAAACAGAATCGCTAAAGGTTGGTCCATGTGGTCTTCATTTTGACAAATTTCCTCAGGTAATTCAGAAGCATCTCAAGGTTTATAAACTAACCTGTTGCAGACATTATTTTTAAAGTGTTAGACAATGCCTGGCTTTTGTCAACTGGTTCCTATAAACTTGTCTAATGTCTCTCTTCGGTGTCCTGGGCATAGGTGTTCTGTTTCCAGACACAGTTCTTCATCCCTGAGAACACCAAAACCAGAAGCCCAGCATTCTCAGTGAGCTCTGTCCTTTCGCACCTGTTTGTCACAAGTAGTGAGCACCACTCCTGAGGGAGGGCATGGCTTTGGAAGAGAAAAGTTGACCAGGGCTGGTGTCTGCTTTTCTTCAAGCCATGCCCTTTCACCAGGGGACATTTCGAAGTAATCTAACCAAACTCTTACATGAACCATAGAAATTATTTAGAATTCAGTGAGTTCACAAGCATTCCCACCAATACTCTAAACTGGTCTTCCTCTTTTTTTCTGTGCCTGTGCCCTCCTCTATTTAAGATCACTGCTACATTTGTGAAACCTGAGTCTGAATCCTCATATACTACCTAAGTGAGCCATGTGGCCTTCTTCTAGTTCTGGGACTCAATGAGAATGGGACAAAGTCAGTGGTTTTTAATCCTGGCTGCATGTTAGAATCACTGGATGAGGGTTTAAAAATTGCTGATGCCCTGGCCACACCCCCAACTATATTAGAATCTCTGGGTGGTGGGACATAGGCATTAATATTATTAGAAGATACCCAAGGTGATTCCAATTACAGTCAAGACTCAGAACCATTAATCTGAGTGATCATTACGGATTATTGAAGCTCTTTCTCTGATCTATACTTTCCTTGGCATCCATAACCCCAACCATTACCACTACTATAAGGCAAGGGTGAGTGAGGAGACTGAATTACAGTCTGAGGGCTGGCCAGTACCCAGAGGCTGCATCTACTCAGTCTGACAAGGGCCACATCTGGCCTGGCTGCTGGAGAACCAATGAGTATCTGAAGGTGTGTTCTTGAGCAGATAAGCAAAACCAACCTCCCTGGGTTGCATTCAATACTGTGTCTTTGGTGTTCCCTAAACTAAGAAAAACTACCACTTTATGAGGAGCAGGGTTTGTATCTCTTGAAGGCACTGTCCAGAAGCCTCCAGGGCCCACAGAAAGGTGATAATGGGTTGTTTTCTAAATTTTGTTTGTGCCAAATGGAGTGAGCCAAAGAGAGGGCATGTTGGCTTTGCAAAGGAGAGACTTTTCTGACATTAATTTGACTTTTGAATTGATCATGTCAACATTAGGTAACCAAATCCTGGGAAATTTGTAGGAAACTAAATTGTATGGCAATCTCTAGACATCTTCTTTTTCTGTAGAGTTAGAAATAGCCCATTTTCTATATGGTATAAACCATCCCCAAATCTGTAAAACAAAGAATGTGAAAACAAAAATGTTTGCAAGCTTCAAATTGCCTTTTTCCCATTTTAGCCACAGTAATTCTAACCCCCATGGTGTTTCCCACCTCAGTACAAGCGCACCAGCTAAAAACCCTGACGCATCCTTGTCTCTGCTCTTTCATACCTACCTGCGGAAGCCATCAGCAAATTCTGTTGGCACAAACTTCATAATATATCCCAGTCTGACCTTTTCTCACCATGCTTTACTAAGCCATTGTCATCTCTTTCCTGGGTCTGGTGCTAATACCCACTTGTTCTATGACCTGTAAAAGGAGGTTGGCCTAGCTAACCCCTGAGGTCCCTGCTAGTCCTAAGAATCTAGATAGTCTAACTCATAGAAGGGGATAGGCATTTAATAAGCACTCACTATGTACCAAGTGCTCTACTTTTGTTGTTTTGTTTCATCCTCATACCAACCCAGTGAGGCAGGTACTATTATTCTCCCTTTGAAGAGATGAGGCAACTGAGACTCACACACTGCTGACTGCCTCCCCAGGGTCACTCCCACTTGCCTCCTTGTTAGCAGAGGCTGATTTGCAGGGCGAGGGGTAGGTGGCAATGAGTCTAACTCCTCATGAGTCAGTGAGTCAAGGTTAGTCAAAGCCAGTTTTGGTAACCATACTCTGCTCTACCCATGATTGGTACAGATGTGGGCATGAGCGGGGAGACTGATGGTGGCTCCTCAAGAAGTGTGTTCTCCCTGCTGAGAGAAAAAGCAGAAAACAAGAAAGCCCTTATCCCTTGTCCCTATTGCTTCATATTTTGGATGTTATCAGGAGAGGAAATGAAACTGGCAGCTTAGTCAGTCTTATGGCAATCATGAGGCTGGGGGATGGGATGTGCCTGAGAATGGAGAAGAAAAGGATGAGAAAAGTGTGGTCCTTGATGGTCTCATTGAGCTTGGTGCTGACGATTTCTGGGCTTCCTCTTAAGTAAACTGTAAATGTCCTTATGAATTCAGCCAGGCTAGTTGAGAATCCTGTTACATGGAACTGAAATCATCTTGACACAGTTGGGAGTGGCACCACCACTAGGCTGCAAAGCCACAACTGTCTGTCTGCAAAGGCTTCTGCCTTTGCCCCACACCTAGTGTAATTCCAACTCTATATCTTTGAAACAGGATGGACTTGAATAAGCATTCAAGAACTCTGCAGCCATAACTCATATTGGGCTCGTATCTGAGCACCACTACCTTCTTACCCTTCTGGGCAGAACTTTCCTGAATGTTGGCCCTGTGAGAGCCAGGATTCCCCTTGGAGTCATGGAAACACTTGTCAGATGCAATCATGATAAGAAATGAGACTTCCTAGGAAGCCACCAGCCTCATCACTCATCTGCCTTCATGGAACCTCCTTCTTTCATTGTGCTTGTGTCTGAAGCTTGATTAACTTCATTCAGCCTGTTTTCTGAAACTGGGGCTCAACAGGTAGATCCTTCCCCCAAATCGGTATGTTCACATCAGAAATCAAGCTACTCATTTTTGTACTGGACCCAGAGGGCTGGGTGTGTGTGATTGGAATGTCCTCCTTCCTCACTCTTAGCCTAACTCCATACCTCAATAGGCTGGCCTATAGATGTTGAAAAAATAGACCTGAGGGATGCCAAGAGGTTCAGAAAACTTCAAATGTCTCTTCCATTGACCTGCTCCGGGGTGAGAAATTCCCTTAGTCTGTCCTCAAAAACATGGTAGTATTTGTTTTGCAACTGTGCCATTGCAAAACAAGTATATTAATAGGGATATCAAGTCAGTTTTCTTGCTACACATGAGACTCTTATATGTTACTTCTACTTATGTGGAGATAAATAAAACCTATCTCTGTTTGAAATTATGTACTTTAAAAATTTGATTTATTATTATTTCTCTTTCTCAATAGTCTGTAAGCTCCATGAGTGTGAGAGGCTATACATATACGTATATGTGTGTGTATGTGTGTGTGTGTGTGTGTGTGTGTGTGTGTGTGTGTGTGTGTCTACAACTTGCTATAGTCTGAACATCTAGCATGGTAACTGGTATTTAATAGTTATTTAATAAATATATATGGAAAGAATAAATGAATTACAGTACAATGGAGAGGGAAAAGAAGGTAAAGAAGGTAAAGAGCCAAGTGTAAATAACTCTGAGGGGACAGAGAATAAGTAATAGTTAAAGAAGGACATAGAGGGAAGGGAGATCGTTGTTGTTAATATGTAGACTGGAGGGAAAGAGATGGTAGTGAAGTAGGATTTCTACAGCTGTGCAATGCAGTGGCCCAGTTGTATATAAGAAGTGATCATTGATGAAGAGGAAGATAGACAGGGCAGGGATTTACATTGGCCTTAATTGGAGTACCCATCTTTTTGAGAATGGACAGATGAATATAACAGGGGTAAAATAAGAGGCAGGAAAATAGAGCAGTTTTTGCCCAATGGCCTAATTTTGGGGTCATATAGGAAATAAAGCAATCTCTTTTGGGTCATATAGGAGATGAGAGAGCTGGGGCTGTGTAGAAGGCTTAAGGAAAGTAATTAGGCTTTGGAAGGGAAAAGAGAACTAAAAGAATGTAACTAAACTACATGGGAGGTTCTAGGAATCACAGACCTCATCTGGCACCAACAGAGGGCTCTGGGAGACCTAGGATCATCAAAAAGGAGAGGAGACTAGGAAATGTGGGGAAAGGGGAGGGAGGAGGAGGGAGGCGAAGAAGGGGATGGGTGGGAGACGTGATGAAGCATGGAAGAGTGTCTTCCATGCACAGCCTCCAATTCACAAATGGTTACAGAACTCATTTTTAAGTAAGTTGTCCACACTGAGAAAGCACTGTGCTATTGGAACGATTGTTCATAGTGGTTCAATTCTCCAGCCAGCAACCCACCAAAGCCCACTTATCCTTCAAAGTCTCTGAAGTCATGAGCTAATGCTGTACTAATCCTTCAATGTCACCTCCCATTATTACTAATTATAACCTTTCATGGGGAAAATGTATTCTAAGTTACAGCTCAGTGGACCAGGAACGCCTCTCCCCACCACCCTCCATCTCTGAGACTCTCTCCCAGCATCCCTGCCCAGTGTGTGGCGAGAGCCTTGGTCTGCCTTCAGAGTCAGTTCCTTTGGTGGGACCAAGACTCTATGCATCCAGAGTTTGTTAGCTGCATTCACAGAACTAGGCACTGGACCTGTATGCATTTGTAAAGGGATCGACAGCTCCTCGGGAATTCTGAATTCAGGGCAGCATTAGAAAAGGGCACATTCCCTTTGATGGAGAGGTCATTTCTATGTCATAACACTTTCCCATTGAAAGGGCCTTTAGACTTTGATCTAGTAGTTCTATTTCTAATATTTATCTGGTTGAAATACATCCACAAAGGTGCAAAGATAATGCTCAAAGCTGTTCACTGTAGCATTATTTGTAATTAAGGAAAGCTTGAAAACAATGCAAATATTCATCAAGGGGAGTGGGCAAATTAAACATGGTATCCTCATCCCTCCATATAGTAGGGCACCAGGTGACCTTTAAAAGGATGAGATAGATCTACAGGTATTAACATGTATATCCATGATATATACATGATATATATAATTAATGAAAATGAGTTAGAAACAGTATGTGTGGTGTAAAGTTAGATATAGCTATATAACAAATACATGGTAAAATGTGTATGTGTATGCACGATTACAAATGTACTTATTTTAAAAACTCTTCTAAGATGAACACCTAATTATTAACTGTGGTTGCCTCTAAGGGAAAAATTGGGAAAAGAGAAATGGGACTTTCATACTTTATTTCATATAATAGAGAACGGCCAGAACTTTTCTACAATCAGCCTGTATTACTTTCATAATAAAAAAAAAAGCATATTGAACTAATTTTTAAAGGATATTAGACATTGTAAAATTGTCAGTCTACCGTAAGTTAACCCATAAATAGAATGCTATCTCGGTGAAAATATCAAGGGGGTTTGGGGACGATAACAAGCTAATTCTAAAGTTCATATGGAAAAATAAACATACTAGTATAACCAGAAATTTTCTGAAAAGGAAAGAAATGAGAGGAGATGAATCCTAGCAGGCATTAAAATATACTGCAAAAACTACAATAATTAATGGAATTACTTGGGTAGTGACCCATGAATAGACAGGCAGATCAATTCAATAGAAAAAGAGGCCAGATATAGACACAAATGCTCATAAAAACTTGTTACTGAATATAGATGGCACTTCGAACCAGAGGGAAACAACAAATCCTTCAATAAATGGTATTGGGACACCTGGGTTGCCAGCATGGGGGGTGGGGAGAAGAAGTGAATTGCTCATTTGATTCCTATACCTAATAAATTCCAGGTGAATCTAGTTGCAAACATAAAAGAGAAAACTACAAAAGTATGAGAATAAAGTCGAGAGCTATTTTATACTATAGAAATGGAGAGTGCAGTTCTAAGCAGCGTGCAAAGCCCAGAAGCCATAAAAGAGATCACTGATGTATTTGACTTGATGAAATTAGAAATTTCTACATAGCAACAAATATGTAAGCAAAGTAAAACAGAAAAACTACTGAGTGGAAAAATACCTGCATAGTTAATGTCAGGAGGCTAACTTCCTTAACATATATAGTGCTTCTAAATCAATTTTAAAACAGGTCAATTAACCAATATAAAAAAATGAAACACTTATAGCAAAATCATGAATAAAAAATTTACAGAAATATAAATACAAAGGCTCATGGCTACATAAAGGCTCATGGTCAATCTTACATGAAATAGCACAGTATCAGTTTTTATCTACTAGTTTGATAAAGTTTTTTTAAGTCTAATAATAAAGTTTTAGTAAGGCAGAGAAAGCAGAGACCCCCTACACTGGCAGTGAGAGTAGGTACATCCTCTGTGGAAGGGCATTTGGCAATGTCAGAATAAAATGTGTGCCTGCCCCCAAGCCTGCATTATACCTCTAGGAGTCCATCCTTTAACTATGCATGTGTGCAAAAATGTGTATTCCAAGACTGTAGCAGCAAAGACTAGAAGCAACTGTCAGTCACAAGGGAACTGATTAAATGGACTGAAGAACATCTAAGGCAGGGAACGAAACATCACGCAGCTACAGAAAAGTGTGAGGGAGTTTTATCTACACTGATATAGAACAATCTTCACACTACACTTTTTAGTGAAAAACATAATGAGCAAAGCAGTGTGTATGGTATACTGCAATTTGTGAACAAAGGGGGAAATGATATCTATATTAATAGAATCTCTGGAAACTGGTACAGGGCCTACATCTATTCCTACATCTAGGCAGGAAGAACAAGGACTACGAGTTTGAGTTAGAAGAGAAACTATTGTCATTATACACTTTATTCAGACTATCTGAATTGTTTACCAAGAGCATGTACTCATTTTTCAGTTAAACAAAATGTAGTTTAAAATACAGCATTAGAGATTATTAACTAAGTACAAGCTTCCCATTTTACAAACAAGGACATGGAAGCCCAGCCAATTCACCATTTCTTCAGAAGATGTTTTTGAGTGCTGTATTAGTTTCCTATTGCTGCTATAGCAAATGACCACAAACGTAGGGGCTCAAAACAATACAGATTTATTCTGTCATAGTTCTAGAGGTAAGAAGTGTAAAATGCGGTGGCAGGGCTTTGCGTCTCCCTTGCCTTGCCAAGAGGCTGCCTGCATTTCTCGGCTCAGGTCCCCTTCCAGCAATTGCATTGTTCCAACCTCTGCTTCCATCATCACATCTCCTTCTCCGACTCTGATACTACTGTTCCCCACTCGTATAAGAATTCTAGTGATTATACTGGGTCTATCCAGATAATCCAGGATAATCTCCCCATCCCCAAAATCCTTAACTTAATCACATCAGTAAACCCCAAAATGCAAAAGTCGACATGAGGTAACATATTCAGAGGTTTCGGAGATTGAGACTCAGCCAGTTTTGGCGGCCTTTATTCTGCCCACCACTCAGTGAGTGCCTTCACCGAGCTGGTGTCTCCTCTGCCCTAGGCACTAAGGTTACAGCAGGACGATGGACACACAATTCCTGCCTCATGGAGTTCACGTTCCGGCTGTGGGGAGGGAGACAATAAACAACATACATAAATCAAATAAATGAAGTTAGACAGTGATTAGTGCCATAGAGAGATAAGAGCAGGAAAGGGGGCACAAGAGAGTTGGGACCGGGGTGGCGGGATTTAGAACTGGAAGCCCTTGCCGGGAAGGAGACATTGGTGGGAATATCTGGAGGAGGTCAGGGAGTAGCTATGCAGACAGCTGGGGGAAGAGCATTCCATGTGGCGGGGACAGCAAGTGCAAAGGCCCTGAGGCTGGAGTACATCTGATATGTTCATAGAGCAGAAGGTGACAAGTGTGGCTGGAACAGGCTGAGGGAGATAATAGGAGATGCAGCCATATAATCTCATCAACCATAAATAACCACTCTTAACCATTCGATCTTTTCCTTTCAGACACTTACCAACGTAAAGTATATATTTTCTATGTCACACAATGCCCCAAAAGTATTAGTTGTTGCTTGCTTATTTTATAAAGAAATATAAGAAGGAAAATGGAGGAGGCGCTTTGGAAAGCTCACCTGGTAAAGATCCATCCATGAAAGTATCATAAATGTGAGCCTTCTGCCCAAGGATGCTTCCTTTTGCATAAGGATGGTTTGTGCCTCATCCTCGGCCGTGTGGCCACTCAGCTCTGCCACCCGTTGAGCAGACAAGTAGCCTACTTTTCTGATGTGCACTTCTGGCACCTGGTGTATCAACACACAAATGGGCCCTTAGCTGGTGTCACCATCTTGTGTATAATATGCCTCACCGCCACAGGGCTTCTACCCTACGCCATAGTTGAGTAAGCAAGAGGCTGTTTCTGTGGCAGCAGAGGACTTATTTCCTTATCCAAACTGTGAGGTTCAGGAAAGGTTATTTGGCAGCGGTTTCACGGTGGAAAGAGAAAATTGTCTCAGACAAAAGAGGAAAGAAAAAAACCTCAGGAATTCATTTTGTCTTTTCAGCTCCCAGAACATCTCATTCAGAGGGGAACTGTTACTTTTCTATTCCTGACCTGGTACAAGGCTCAGAATTAATGGCCTGCCTGCCTTTTGCCTTAATTTCTTTGAAAATGTGAGGTGCAAAGAGGGAGTTGTTAGGAAGCATCTGTTCCAAATACTGATTAGCAAAAGGAGTAGAGAGTGTGGGGCAAAATCTGCTGGTCCCTCTCCTTGCCCCACACACCTTCCCCACTCCCTGCCCCATAGTCCCAGTTGCTCCCTCCAGGACAAGGTGAAACTCCGGCACACCACCGGGCTCCAGAGCCAGCATTTTCACACCGTGGAGGTCAAGTGGCTCTTATCACAATGACCTTAGGATACAGTGTCATTCACTCTTGCAACAGCCTGGCATGATGGACTAAGAAGCACCAAATTTTAAGAGGCAGCACACCTAGGTTCAAATGCCACCTTGAGCAAGTTACTTAATCTCTTTCAGACTCAGTTTCCACACCTGTAAAATAGGGATGATAACACCCGCCTGGGGGCAAGACTAAATAAAATGTCTGCAAAGTCACTGGCCCATAGTAGGGTCACAGAAAACATTCTTTGCCTCCCCTATACACTGAGGCCAGCCTTGTCAATGTGGATTCTCTCTCTGTATGTTCCTTTTGGGGACCTCAGAAGGTCATCTGGTAACACACTTCTCCTTTAGCATTTTCAATAGTGCTCCAGAAAAGGAATCACAGGTCATTACCTTGACATTTGCAGTCCATACTAAAATAGATGTGATATGAAGTGTAAAGACTCAAAGTCACAGTTCAGGGCTTAGATAGGGTTCAAAATAAAAATGACCTGAGGCAAGACATTTAATTTGGGAAAATGCGAGAACTCTCTTTGGGGGAAAATGTACATGCTTTCTGAAATTGCCTCAATACCAACAGTCAGTGAGGAGGGAGGCACGTGGGGGCCCATACATGGAAACGAAGTTCCTGTCTGGTGGCCTGAGGGGTCGCATAGGGTTAGAACTGCTGCTCTGGTCCAGGTGAGGCTTCCAGAAGAATTATGCATGTGGGCCCCACCAAGCTCTGCTATTATGAATGGCTTTATCAGATAATCTCGCTGACACCTCAGGAGTCTTCCCCCAAAGGAAATGGGAAAGCATGAGATAAGGGATCTCATCCTTTTTACTTAGGCATGTTAGAAGATACACAGTGGAGAGCGGTGGTGAAAAAAATTTTGATTTAAAGATTCTAGCTTCAAGAAAATTTCTACAAATGAGTATTAAAGTCTAGGATGTGTCAGGTGGGATAAACATGGCATGCTATGGCCCTACATCCCTTTGCATGCTCCACACTGGCCACTCTGAACTTCATTCACTTCCTTGAACACATGTGTCCACATACTTTGCATCTCCACAAAATCTTTCATGCTGCCTGATCTCAGCTCCAGGTGTGAACAGTGGTGTGTTTAAGGCCAATCTTGATGGTCCCATTTCCCACACCGGTCAGCAGTTTGGATGTGAGCTTGTAATACAGTTCTGGCAAGGAGATGGAAGGGGGATGTGCTGGGTGAAGAGGGGATTCTGGGAAGAGTTTTCATTGCTGATTAAACAAAAAGCACATTAAACCAAAAGTTTCTCTTATTCTGCCAGACATTGTCACGTCTGTGTGTGAAGCCTGGAACCATGGCAGCCACTTTGTGATAGGAAGGGAGTTAGGCTGATACAATGAGGACTGCGAAGCAGAAAGGTGGAAAGAATCTGAGGTTTTGACGACATTGAGAACTGGCTTAATCAGGGCTACAGCTGCCCTATCTCAGGACTTCTTGCTAAGTGAGTTAATACATTTCCTTATAGTGGAAGCCATTTTGGGTTTTCTGTTCATTGCTGCTAAAAGCATCCTGATACAAAACTTGAAGTCAATTTTTAATGTTCTAATTTGATCATACAAATACTCACAAGGCTAAAATGTATTTCTCTGAATCTTCTAGTCTTTGGGAGGGGGGCAGAATAAGGGCACAGTGAGGAAGGAGAAGCACAATCTTTCTTGGTTGTTTATAAACTGAGATTGGCATTTGCCTGAATAATTGTTTGTTCCTGTGGAGATGGGTGGCCACTTTTCTACATTTTACTAGATTGTATGTATGTGTGTGCATGTTTTGGAGATGAGGATACACATGGACAACTGTAAAAGATGAGGAACTGTGGAAAAACCTGAATGAGAATTTTTTGCAAGAGGTTTCACGGGAAGTCAATACTTGGATGGCTGGGCCTTTCTTCTGCCCCAAAAAGGGCACCTGGCCAAGGGGAGAGTGGGCACAAAAATCCAATCTACTCTGTTCATTGAGTCAAGTGCCCTGGCACAGGCTGCATCTACCTGGAGAAAGGGGTGCATTTTTCTAATCTGTACAAAAGTACCGTAAGGGCTAGTGATAAACTTATGGACAATATTGTGTCAAGGCTGGTAACACAGTGCTTATCATGGAGCAAATACGAGGATCTATGTTCATATTTTGCCCAGGATTACTCTGGAAGCCCAGGAAGCAGGGACTTTGGCAACAGCAGGAGAGAGCTCCTTGAAACAGTATTCTTGATATCTTCAGAAGCATGCTACTGTGTCTGTAAATTGCTTTAAGTATCTCATGTGCTAGTTAGTTAGAATGTCATCTCTAAGCATATTAGCTGTCCAAAGCAAGAACGTGTATTCCAGTGGTGATCAGTTGGCCTTACATCAAAAGTGGCATAAGTGCTTCTGATATCAGTATTTTCAACAATGTGTCACTAATTAGAATAGCGAATGTCAGAAATTGCTTTTCAAGAATGAAATTAGCAACTTATTGATTGATTCATGCTTAGAAATGCATTCTCACTGGTAAAAATAATGGTATTTAAGATATCTAGGCTGAATAAAATATTTTAGAGACATTTCTCATCTTTTATACTCAAGAGGTAAGAATCCTGCACCCTGAGGAAAGAATGTTCCAAATGGTCGCATATCCAGCTATTGTTTCAGAGGATTTCTGGTTGCCGAAGCCAACCCTGACGCTAATTGAATCCAGCCTCTGGAATGACGGAGTGAATTCTTCAAGTGAACATTTGGGTAAAGACATAGTGAGTAACTGAAATGGCAGAGAGCTGGAACTTCACTGAAATTACAGAAGAGGTTTTCTGGACTATTTTGGTCCCTGCTGCTTGCTAATAAATGTTCATGTAATAAATATCTGCAGAAGTGGTAGACTTTGGTCTGAGACTTATTATACCAAAGGTTGTGGGAGTCTATTGAACTCTCCTAAAACCATCTCTGAGGTTTGTAACAGGGTATCATCATCAATGGCAATACGCACAGTAAGATTCTTTTAGGAAGTCTCTAGAGCAATGGATACTGGCCTGAGGAAGCCAGAGCATGACAGACAGAATGTGCTGGATGAAAGAGAAGGAACATGGTGATGCTGAATGGTAACTAGCAAATAGGTTTCTAAGCACTTATGAAGCACCCCTTTAGAGAATGCTAGAAATAAATAGAAGGTACGTGGTAAGAGGCTGCTGAGATCTCATAGTAAAGCTGGCAAAGGCTCAAACAATTTTAGTTTGGGCATCAAAAGCAAATGTAACTTTACTTGCTACCTACATGCCAGAGAAGCCTGAAATACTAGTTAACATCCAAGGAAATCAAGCACAATTATATACACTAAATCATTTCATATGTACAATGGTTTCTATTATAAACTACCCTGGAAAAAAAAAAAAAACAGTTGAGATGACACAAGAGCAGAAGTCTTCATCTGAGTTATGGCTTCTGTAAGATTTAATGAGGACATAATCTCTTTTCCTCTACTAGACTTGTAAAGAAGTTTTATCTACTGCTTCTGGTGATTTTATGTGCTATATTCCTGGGGAGGGTAAAAAAGTGCAGTGGGTGGTAAAGCTTGTTGTACCAAAGGCTTGTCATGGGGACACTTAGGCTGATAGTATCAAATAACAATTACCAAGAAGACTAGGAGGTTTTGGGGGTGTGTTGGATTCTCATTTCACTTCAAGTGACCATTTTGATGGGGCGACTGATCAGAAGAAGCACAAGCACCGCAGGGAAAGAGAAAATTTACATGGGGTTTTAAGATGCGGGCGTCACTATGACAGGTTAACAAGAGGGCCTAGTTGCCTATGCCCTGGGAGACAAAGTAGAAAGTTGGACAAGTCAATCAGCAAATAGGTACTGAGTTCTCGTTAAGTGCCAAGCACTTTGCTGGGCACGGTGACCCAGTCTTGCTATGCATACTCTTGTTAAGAGCGAAGGCAAAATAAAACATGTTAGTAGCTGCAAATCAAGTAGGGAACAAAAATATAGGCTTTAGGAGCTGACATTCGCTATTCTAGTCAATTTGTTGGTACCAATAAGGAGAACATCTTCAGGCTTAATGCTTACTTCTCCTGAGCCTTGATGTACCCTAAATTCCGTCTTACTCCTCTCCTTTCTTTTTCCCAGTAATGAAAAAATTTTGAGCATCTAATGCATTCCAGACACTCATGTATGGCTTTTCAGAATTCATAATCTGTGTGTGTAAGGGTGGTAGTAGGAAAATACAAATAAACAGACAATTAAAACACAACTTGATAAATACTAGGATAGTGAGGCCTCAGGTAGCTCAGAGGAGACTCATCAAACTCAGAAACTATGTCGAAGGCATAAACACAATCTCCCTGGGGTGATACCACTTGAGCTGAGTCTGAAGGACAAGCCAAATGGCCAGGGTAAAGGAGCAGGATAAAAGTTGTTCAAGTAGGTTGGCAGCATGAGCAATGTTAGTTGCTGTGGCTGCAAGATGCTGAGGGGGGCCTCCAGGGAATTCAGCTTTTGGCAGCTGGGGCATCGGATGCACTGGGTGAAAGGAGAATATGGGGGTCAGGGTGGCATCAGAGAAAGCTGAAGCTTTAGACTGAGCCCGGCTCACAGAAGAAACTATATTTAATTCTGAAGGTGACAGAAAATTAAATTATTTAAAACAGAGAAGGAACAAAAAAGATCTTTGTTACAGGAGGTCAAGGACACACTGCAGTAGAGAAGAAAGACAAAGACAGGGCACAGCAGTACTTTACAGTATAATTCTTAAAAGAGCCCATTCAGGTGTATTTACATATAATATCAGTCTACTCCCATAAGTAGTCTATAATTAAGATTTTTAAGTCGAGGTTTCATTATTCTCTAATACTGGTATGTGCATCAAGGAATGTTATTTATTATTCTTTGTGAGAGATACCCACCAGTCGCTTCAAGTTCTTCAATGATTCTTTGCTTCAGAGAAAAGGTAGATACCACTGGGATCAAAGAAATCATAGCTCAGTTTTAAGTTTCAAATTGATTTGAAGTCAATGGTGAAGATAATAATCTTGAAAGCTGGGTTTTCTTGAGTGACAAAGGTATTTTCTATACTCTGAAACTTTCCCATTTAAATAAGAAGAAGCAAAGCTTAGATCAGAGAGAAATAAAGAACTTGGATAAGGGCAAAACATTTGATAGGAGAAAGGGAGAGAAGGCAAAAGTTCAGGTGCAAATGTCCTAGCTTCTCTTTTGGGGTAGAAACTTCCAGAAGAGGTGTAACATTTTGAGAAACTTAAAGATCCTGGAGTTCTATGTCAGAAGAGTCTTCAGAGCACTCAAAGAAGTCCCACATTGGGTAATGGCCCTGCATTTGATGCTTCGAGGGAGTGGTGGAGCAGCTTCATTCAAGTGGAGTTAGCAGTCCCATGGACTACAGTCTACACGCCAGCCACATCTAGGGCTCTAGGAGGACCCAAGAGTACAGTAGGGAATGAGGGAGTCCTAAGAAAATCGATAGACCAGAGGAAGCCTGGGCATCTCGAAGGGGAGGTCACAGAGTAGAGGGCATTGTGACTAAAGGCTGTAGCGGGGACCCTCGACTTTAGCAATGACATCCAAAATTCCAGCCAGGCCCCTTTACTCTTCAGCATCATGAGTAATACGATGGCCCAGAGACCCTGTAGGATGAAGGCCATCTTGTGGAAGGCAGGAGAAACCCAGAGGTCCTCACTCTGCAACCAGGTGCCCAAGAGGGGAGGTACAGCCCTGAGACAGAATATGGATTTGAACCTACTATTTACCTCCAATTGACAGTTTTAAACTAGAAGAGACTTAGTTAAGTTTAATAAACAATTTTAACTGCCTTCCTTAGCATGGACAAGAAGGGGGACAGTCTCAAGTAGGATGGGTTCAGTTCATGAATATAGGTTACTTTTTTTTTGGCATCTGAATTGCAGTGGGTAAAAGTCTATCTTGCTTCATCAAGGTGTGTGATACACACACACACACACACACACACACACACACAGAGGCTTTTGAATTCCTTCTCTAACAAAAGTCATCATGTCAAAAATCATGCTCCAAAATAGTAGACATCATAAGATCCTAGGGAAAGTTGGCTTTCAAATGGAAAGGTTGACTCACTTTATAGCATGGAAGGCAACACAGTGTAATAGATAATACCATGAAGCCTGACATGTTGTTTTGAAACCTTGATTTCACCACTGACTATCTGTGACCTTGGGAAGAAGTCATTTATAGACCAGTGCCTCAGTCTCATCAGTGAAACAAAAATAATAATCATACCCACTTTGTAGGCTTGTTATGAGTACTATCTGAGTCCATATCTAGAAAGTACTTGAATAGCTTCTGGCACACAAGTGGTGCCACATAAGTGTTTAATAATCAAGCTTTGTTCTCAGAACCTCAAACTCCTAAGGGATTTGTGATTGACGGATGGGTCATATGTGAGATGGTGATTTGAACTAAAAACTGTAAGCTGTTTGTCTAGACTTTTTCAAACTCTGGACAGGTCCTTTGGCTGTAGACAAGCCCTTCTTTCCCCCTAAACTTCTCCATCTACACAGTGGGTATAAGATTGTTTTGTCCATTTCTGACACTAAAGAACTGTGCAAATTAATGATGAAGATTTCTGTGAAGTGCTTTGAATTTCTTAAATGAAAAGTAAATCATAACTAAAAGGTAATATAATTTTTGAGCCACTTTTTCACAATCTTTAACATTCAAGTATTTTATCATTGTTATCTTTCTTCTAGTGTTCTCTATTTTCCAGCTTAAAAAGAGAGAGAGAGCAATTGAGAATACAATATGTTTCATGAAATGTTTGACATTTAAATATCTCATAAAATTTAGAGCTGAATGGCCTACAGTATGCTTTTGATATATTTACTGGTAGATTTTTTAAAAATACGTTTCATCGCAATGGTAGCATTTAACACGAGAAGGAATTTCTCTTAGACCTGAATCTAGAAAATCGATCTGACATCTATCTAGTAATAGAGATAGCTTCTTTCATCTATGTCCTCTTCTCTATTTTTAAAAGCTCACTTGTTCATTTGCCTTTCCCAGATGTTAACTGGGAGATATAAATCTTTTTTTAAAGCCTCGCTAGAAGAACTCACAGATATACAAAAGTGTTGATAACACCAAAGGTGCAACTTACATCAAAATATCACAGAATTCAAAATTCTAAGGATCTGTTATTGCCACTTCATCTCCCATTATCAAATGCATAGAAATCACAAGGGGTGTACCTGTGAGAATTTCGTGAATTAACAAACATCCAAAATGTAGAACTAATGGAGATGACATTTAGGCTTTGAGGCAGAGCTAAATTCAGGTTTTTAAAAGGTTGGTCAGCTGTTCCATGCAGATGTTTTTTTTTTTCCTAGTGCTATGATTATTTCATCACACAAGAATGCTTCTTGAAGTGGCAGGAAACTTGAGGCTTGGAATATTTGTAGAAGAGGTTGTTCCTATGATCCATCTAGATGTATGTAAGAATTACATTCAGCTGGGTCCATTCCCAAGATTTAAAGCACTGTTTTTCAAACTGGGTCATAACCTTTTCTTAGGCCCAGAAATCACCTTGAGAATCAAAACCAGCATTTTAAAAAAAGAAGATTACAGAAAACATAACACCATAGTCGTGCATTGTATGTTGAAAGAGGAAGCCTTTTACGCTTTGTGTGTGTTTGTCTGTTGAGTTATGACAGAAAATGTGTTTTTTAGGATGAATCAATAAAATATATTTTAAAGCCACTGATTTAACCATATGTAGTTTTCCCAGCCAATATAAATGATTAATAAGGGATAATTAGTATAAATCTAACGTAAAATAATTTTTCAATAAGTTTCATAGACCTTGAAATCATCCACAACCTCTAAACCAAGTATTTTATCTTTGGATATCTATCTTAAGGAAATAATCCAAAATCCGGACAAGGATTTTTACATAAAAATATTCACTACACTGCCATTCATTGTACTGAAAACCCCAAACAGCTCAAATGCTCGATAACAGAAACATTAAGTCAATTTTAGAATATGAAAACTGGTTGAGAATTGTATCATCATTAAAAGCATATTTTCAGAGGATTTATAGTGGTGTGGAAAATTCTTATGATATAATAGTAAATCTAAAAGGATTCAAAATTGCTTATGAGACAGACAACACTTGTAAAATTCTTAATCTTTTAGAAGGAAATGAACTGTGACATCTCTTGCAGAGTTCTTAATCTTTTTAGTAAATCTAGTTGTTTTATTTCCTCCTTTCTCTGGAAAAAAAGGCCTCTCTCTCAAATCCTGATTATTGCTCCAAACTGGTGACTCAGATCCTCTGGCAATTGATAAGGGTCATCAGCCCATTGTTAGCAGAAATGGTGTTAAGTCAGACAAGGCCCTTAGAGTCTGAGAGGGGATGGGACTTAAGGCCAAAGGCTTTTTTTACTCTTTAAGAAATATATTAACCAAGCCTGTTTCCCTTTACTCACTTAATAGGCAAATCAATAATAGAAATTAATAGATATATGATTTAAATAATAAGTTTGTATCTTCTTTTCCTTGTCTAGGAACTGAGGTGGCACTTCAGCAGGAAACCCAAGATCCCACTCTGACTGAGGCAGAAAGGGAAAGAGCTCCATGAAACCCTTGTAGGCAGGGACTACGGCCAATCTCAGCAGGAAGCAGATACAGAATAAGAGACCTCTCGTCCATCCTTCAATGTCCATACTAATAAGGGGGTTCAAGGCTCTTCCAAAAGAGTTAGGCAGGAAAGTTAGGGGGTTTCAGGTCTGCTTGCAAAGACACTGAGGTCATCCTATCCTAGAAGGAGCCCGCCCTAATCCACCCACAATTAAGCAAGCCAAAAGGCATTTTTTAAACTCACACAAAGAAAC
The DNA here is from genome assembly GCF_902729225.1 of Pteropus medius. Taxonomy (NCBI): domain Eukaryota; kingdom Metazoa; phylum Chordata; class Mammalia; order Chiroptera; family Pteropodidae; genus Pteropus; species Pteropus medius. The sequence goes on from NW_024345601.1 coordinate 16,017,665, forward strand.
AAGTAGGCAGAGAATTAGGTTCCAGTTTAAGCCAGTCACTCGCACCTGCGCAATGAAGACCCCAACGACCTTAAACTCACCTGAGCCTCGTTATACCATCATTATAATATATTGTATATGCCCGAAAGTTAATTAATATCATTTTAACAGACTGAATTCTGGGAACAAACATGCACGGAAAACAAAATGATGAATCACTCAGTCCTGTCAATCTTAGTTGTCAATCAAGGAAGCCCACCCCCAGCAAATAGGGATAAAAACCCCAAAGGTTTTGTTACCAGGCCTTTTGAGCCACACTTCTCTTGCTCAGGCCTGCTTCCACGTCTGGAAGTGTACTTCTCCTTCTAATAAAACTTTTCTTTTCTACTATATTTCGGTGTCTTGCTCAAATCTTTGTTCGAGGCATCAAGAACCTGGACAACGAGCTGGGAGAGAATCCCCACTCTCCGGCAACGTTTCTACTTTATTATCTTAAGAATTGCAAAAACTTACTACAATAAAAATGATAAAATAGTGATTTTCTGAGTGGTTGAGTTATAGATGACTTTCGTCCTCTGTTTTTCTATATTTTTCAAGTTTCTACGGAGCATGTGTGACATGCCAATTGTCTAGGGGGAAAAAAAAGGTGTTTCTTTAAAAAAAAAAATAATGGTTTCCAGAGGTACTTTTCCTTTCCTCAAGAAAAGCATCTTAGTTTCCTATCCCTGCTATATCAAATCACCACAAACCCGATGGCTCAAAACAACACAAACTCATCTTCCAGTTCTGGAAGAGGAACACAAGATGGAACAAAATCAAGGTGTCACCAGGCCTGAGATCCTTCTGGATATTCTAAGGGAGAATCCATTTCTTTGCTTTTTCCAGCTTTAAAAGTCACCTGCATGCATGGACCTTTCTTCTGTCTTCAAAGCCAGCAGCATAGCATCTTCAACTTACTCTGCTTCCGTTTTCACATCGACTTCTCTGAGTCTGACCCTCCTGCCTCTATCTTAATAAGAACCATTATGATTACACTGGGCCCACCCAGATAATCCAGGGTAATTCTCTATCTCCATAATGGTAACATAATGACATCTGCAAAGTCCCTTTTGCCATGTAAGTAACATTCACAGGTTCTGGGGATTAAGACATAGGCATCTTTGAGGGGATTATTATTCTACCACCACTAGACTTGAACTCTCAGCATGAAACTGAGAGTTCATCTCTTTTGCACTACAGAGTGGTGTGAAAATTGCACTATGCCCAATTAGCTATCCCAACTGTGTTCAGACTGGTGATTTTCCACTAGGGGGCATCATCCATTAGTAACAGGATCTGTCACTCACTTGTTGGCAATGGCTGGCCAAAGATTCAACAAAAAAGAAAGGGTTTCTACCTTTACTATTACTCTGTAAGTCTATGGCATGACAAAAATGTAGACAAGGTGCAAAAGCATACATATATAGGTGCACTACAGGACCAAACATTGCAATTACAATTCCTTTCTATCCTTATCTGTTAGGCTATTGTTATGTAGATGTCAAATGAGAAGGGAGATTATGGACTCAAAAAATTCAGAGGTTATTCTAACTGGCTTTTGTTTTTACTTTAGAACTTTTTTAAGTTCCTCAAATAATTTCACATTGTAAAAAATATATATAAAATATGGTTAAGTAATAATAAAAATATTGCCATTTTTATGTCTCTATTTTTCAAAGCTGAATACAAAACAACTGTCAGTTTTATTTTTTAAAGACCTTTTTACTGAGTTATGGATTTATAAAATTAAAATTCATTTAAACAACTAAATTAAACTTCAAAGCAGTAAGAACATTTGGTTATTAGTTTAATTATTTTCACATCTTCCGCTTTTGGTTTGTTTTAAACTCAATAGTGTGCTACTTCTAAAAAATTAATTTCACTGCCATTAATTAATTTAGAGACCGTTTTCTTTTAGGTTTGGGGCAGACCCCTCTGTCCTAAAGCGCTTCTTTGATAAACTTTAGTTTGTGTTTTTCCCGCTTTCTTTCAATGATAGATGAAATAAAATGCCATTATTCACAAGCCAATGAGCCTTTTCTTTTAATTCTTCATTGTGGACAATAAAATAATTTGATTCTTTCCCATCTCCCTTTTCATTTACCTTAAGCTTTTTCTTCTCAAGATATTATCCTGCTTGAAATATTCCAGTTTCCTCCACATTTGCCTAATTTCCGCCCATCCCCTCGAACTCAACTCAAACATTGTCTCTTCCCTAAAGCCTTAGCTGATTTCTTCCTTCCTTTATTCAGAACTGATGAGCACCCCCAAGTTTGACAGTTAACCACCAACGTGCTTACCAAGCATTTTCATACAGCCTGGCGTTATTTTCTTCATTTTTTGCAGCTAACAAGACCTCATCTCAGAAAGGTTAGGCGACTGTCCCAGAGTCTTCTAGGATGCTCAGCAGTCTCCTGACCCTTTCCCAGTGCCTGAGTCACCACCATCCCATGCTGCCTCTTGTGCCATTATATTGCCCCAAACAGGGCTTTTCATTTGATAATGGATTAACCTTTCAAATATTTGTATCTGATCACTCTAAACACATTATAAACTGCTTGAAGGAGGAGATCATATTCGTTCATGCAAAATACAGCAAATGTACATAAACTGAGGTCCTACCCTTTGCCAGGTACTGTGCCAAGTGCTAACAATATGAGAAGAAAGTAAGAGGATACTTATCTTTGAAATTCTTAGAGTCTGGTGCAGAGCAGAGAAGTAAATGGGCAATAACACTGAAGTGTAAAAAGGGTCCTAATGCAGGAAAATGCAGGGGGCGGTCCAGACAGCCCAGAGGCCAGGAAAGTTTCTCCAAAGGAAAAGCCCCCAAACTGAGGCTGAAAAGCAAGGAAAGCGGAAGGGAGGGGAAAACTCGCACTTATTCAGCAGGCACTACGTGCTCAACATGAACCAGGTATAATTCATGTATCACCTCATTTAATCCTAGCAACACTAGGAAATATGTGGGGAGGGCACAGGACACCAGACAGGTATGATTCATTTACTGTATTTCACCATCCATTACTACTCACAGCAAACTCTTATGTAACACTTTTTATGTGCCGGCACAATTCCAAATTCTTCAAGTATGTTACTCAGTTAATGGTTACAACAACACTGCAAGATAAGCACTACAGTCACCCTATTTTACAGATCAGTAGAGTAGGCACAGAAAGGTGAAGTAACTTGCCCACAGTCACACAGAGAGTAAGTGAGTGAGCTAGATTTAAACCAGGCAGTCTGTGCTCATAACCACCACACTATGCAACCTCTACCACACTATTATTTTTTCATCCCGTGATGATTTTTATTGCCTTTGCAGATTCTTACTAAAAAAATCACCAATTTAAAATTATGTAAAAAATAAGTTGCTTCTTCACATTTACCCTTATTCCATTTCCAGTATTATTGGTGAGTTTTGAAGCTAAATATTATTATGCCCATATTACACATGGGAAAAGTGAGTCTTAGAAATAAATGTTAAGTAATTTGCTTGGGGTCACAGAGTTAATTAGTGAAATTCTGGAGCTCAGAACTAAATCTTTCTGGCATTACCTACCATCTGTGTGGGAACTACCAAGTTCACTGGGGAGTGTGGAGAAGAGCCCCAAGATAACAACCAGCACATGCTCTGTAGGCTGAATCAAGAGGAGCTGCACACGCAATACTGGTGAAACTGGGCTTTTCTCATTGATGATGCACAAAGGAGTGGGGGGCCTGACTCTAGTGGCCTTTTAGGAAGGTTTCTCTGATGATGGTGGAATGTCAGAAACCAGAACCTGGAACAGGCAGTGGTAAGGATGGACAAATACTCAAGATATTGGGTGAAACAGAGTGATGGAACTTGATGACAGTGAGGGAAGGCTCTCCAAGAAGAGCTTGAACTGAGATCTGAAAGATGAGAAAGGGACAAGCATTCCAGTAAGAGGGAAGAGCATGCACAAAGGTCCTCAGAAGGAAGGGAGCAGGATGCCCACAGGGAGCTGTCAGTAAGAATGTAAAATCAATAGCCTTTTGAGAGTTTGGCAGTTTGGCAGTTGCTATAAAATTTTAAATATGCATGCACTTCAGCCCGGCAAACCGCTTTTAGGTTTCTATGATAGAAAAACTACTTGCATGTGGGCACAAAGTAGCATTAACCTGATGTTGAGGATAGCAGCGTTTGTTTTAACAAATGTCTGGAAACAGTATAAAAGCCCATGAACAACGAATTGGTGAAATAAATTATAGAAAATCCATCTTACAAAACACCAGACAGCAAGTAAAAGAAATGAAAAAGACATAGATACAGTAGCTTGGAAATAGCTAGAAGATTTAATGGTTAAGGAGTCAAAGAAAGTTATTGACAACTCTGTTCCAGAAGGTATCCCAGACTCCATCACCCCTATGGTTTGGCCCCTGAATGGGGCATTTGCAAGTAAGGGTTACTCCTTTCTTGACGTGGGACATGCTGCTTTCAGAAAACTAAAATGGAAGGCTCTTTCATGAGCAAAACTTTCACTGCTTTCATTACTAGACAGACTGAGAAAACAGTCTACTGAAGTATACATTAGGGGCGCCTGACACTGTATTTATTTTCTATTAATAAATCTGGGCTTTGCTCGAGGCACCAAGGTAAGCTTGATTAAAGTTCTCTTCCAGATGATCCCCGAGTGTTAGCTTTCTTGCAGGTAATCCAAAGTCTAGTGCAGCTCCTTGTCGAATGGTTGCCAGGAGATAGCAGAAGAGCTACCTCCCTATCTTTTCTACCATGGCAACAAATATGTCGTTATTTCCTAGTCCATCTTCCTTCTGCAGGAGTCTAGGTTTCTGAGAGTAGTATCATACCCCTGATTATTTAGTGAATCTTGTAGAGAGAAAAGAACCCTCCTAACTATATGCACAAAGAGAACTCCTCATGTGGCAGTGGCCTACCGCTGACTTTTCCTCTGTGATCTTGCACTGCAGCTGCCACCATTCTTCCTTATCCTTTCAAGGTTTCAGTGAGACACTTCTGAAAGCAGAAATAAACTCTGAACCCTTAAAAATGCGATAGCTCACTTAAATGGTGACTTCTCAAATCAGAGGCAAAGTCTTTGTCATATTTTCCTATCCTATGAACAGAAAGTGTATTGAACACAGAGCTGATGGAAGTGGGGCTCGCTAAGTGCCTCAGTGTCTCCATCTGTAGTATAGTGTGATACAGTCCCTTGTAGGTTACTGAGGATTAAATGAATAAGTGTACATAAAACTCCTACCTAGAACAGTGCCTGGCACATAGTAGGTGCTCAGTAAACATTAGCTACTTGTAAGTAAGACTTCCATTCGTTTGCCAGGAACTTTAATCAAACTTACAGAAAAAAAATAACTAAATATAAATTGTTAGTTGGGGCTGTTACATTTGAAAGTGACCTCTCACATTAGCTTCTGTGAAAAAGGCATGGTACTGGCTCCAAGTTGAGTTGTTTTCAGACAGAGCTGAGTCTGAGGGCTTGAAGAAAGTTATCAGGGCTTGCCCTCTCTCTCCCCATTACTTGCATGTGTTTTCTTTTGTTGGCTTTACCTTCTGACAGGTATTCTCAAAACTCCAGACCCACTTCCTTATATCTGGCCATCCCAGTAGAAAGAGGGCTTTTCTTTCCCAAAATGTCCCACAAGGATTTCAAGATGTGCGTCACTGGAATAACTGACATATATGCCCATCTCTGAAACAACTTCTGTGGCCAGGGAGATGGGACGCACAGATTGGCCAGAATTGGGTCCAGCTCCACCCCTGGAGAGAGTGGACGAGAAGGGTGCATGGAGGGGGTCTGGGAACATAGGATCAGCCCAACCCAAACTACATCAACTGAGGGTGGGGCAAGGGGATCTCCAAAGAAAAGCCAGAGTGCTATTACTAGAAAAAGGGGAAGGAATGCTGGGCAGGCCAGAACAGCAGATGGGTGATGCAATACCACTTTGAGTTCATGCCTTGTTCATGTTAATAGATATACAAACATGTTACATAGTTTAAATCTATGTGGGTTTTAACAAGAGATAAACATCAGAATTATTTACAGTTTACTAAATAGACTCCAACTATAGCAATTTGGATTCAAGTAAGGACCAGGCACTAGTATTTTTTAATAACTTCCCGGTTAAGTCTGATGTAATGTGATAAATACGTAAGTGCTCTTTTGTGGGTTTTTTCTTATTTGCCAAAAAAAATTCATGCACATTACATACACAGCTAGGATTTTTAATCCCATATCCATGAATCTAAAGACAGACAAATTACCATAGAGAAAGATGACATACTTAAGAGCTCTTTCTTTATGCTCTGAATGAACCTTCTAGAGTGATTGATCACAGCTTTATCACACCCATCTATCCACTCATTTATTCATTCATTTATTCCTCTCTTATTCTTTGCTTGATATGAAGGATATAATGGTCAAAGATAACACTTCCTGCCCTGAGAAGCTCCTCGATTACTGGAGAGAGAGAAAGAACCCAGACATTGATAAGACAATACAATAAAGGCTATGATGTGTAATGCTTGCATGGGGTGATAGCAAACACAGAAAACCATTGTATGGGTGCGTGGGGAGGATGTCACTATTTACCCATCTGTATTTCCCCACTGGACTCTTAAGTTCCTTGAGGACAGAGATTGTGTATTTTTGTCTTAAGTTTCTCTCAGGTCCAAGGAAGTGCTGTAGGAGAGTGACACTGAAGCAAATCCAAGTTTTGTAGAGCCTAAAGCTAATATTTTTTGGAGACTCTCTTTAAGAAAAATACAGAATTACAAACACATAATTAGACTGCTGCCTTTTTAGTATGAGGTCTCTTTAGACATTACCAAAAATACTTACAGGAAAACTCTTCCCAAGTGGTGGTAAAATGACCATGAATACCTCCAATTTTGTATACTACCTGTAACCATCCTTCTTCATAGCAACAGTGAAACACCTGACACTGAGTCTGATTGGCCAGATTTGGGTCACATGTTCATATCTTTAACCAATCATCTTGGCTACTGTCCAGACTAGAACCAGAGGTGGAGTTAGACACACTGAAACCAAACGAACTGAAAGTAGGAGAGTGGGGAGTAGATGCTGTTAGAGGAAGAAATCCTGGAGAGGAAAGCACCACAAATATACTCAGTTGGATCCATCAGGCACCAACTGAATTCCATTTGCTACTGCAGCTAAATATCCATTGATCCCACTGCTTTCCTTCCTATAGAAGTCAACAACTGTACTTTAATTGGAATAGATCCCACTCAGGCCCTGAGGCCTGATATGAAATTCTCACTGCCTGATCTGGAGTTGGAGAGAAGATTTGGCCTTATTATATTTCCAGTTTGGTTATTCCCAAGAGGGTGATAAAATCAAGAGATGATCAGAATAAGAATATTTAGACAATTACTTTCCTGCTGGTTTCTAGTTAAATTGATTATCTGGTCAGTTACCAATGCGGTCAACCACATATTAAAGTATATTTATATGTGGAATGCTGCCTACTATAATGAAATAGTCCTTTATTAAAACCATTCTTCACTACTCTAACTCTGCTCTGACTTTCTGAGTGAGAGTTATATTACCTATCTTGCATTATATCAGTGGCTCTCAAACTTTTTGGTCTCAGGGTATATTTACACATTTAAAAATCGTTGAGGACCCTAAAGAACTTTTGTTTATGCGGGTGAGAACTATGAATATTTACCACATTATATATTAAAACTGAGAGGTTTTAAGAATATTTATTAATTCACATAAAGTAATTCCCTTTCATGTTAATGCAAAATTTTATAAGTAATCAAAAAAAAAAAGAAAAGAGAGAGAGAGAGAGCAAGAGACAGAGACGAGTGGCAGTGTTTTTTAATTTCTTAAATGTCTTTCATATGTGGCATAGGAGAATACTGCTGGATTTTTACATTTGATTGCACACTCAATCTATTGTATTGTGTAGTTTTGGTTGGAGGATATGAATATTATCTGGGCTCACCCAGATACACAGTTGGAAAAGAGAGGACTATTATAATAGCCTTTTCAGATAATTTTGGGTATTCTACTTTGACATTACACTAGAACTTGATGAGTGGCAGTTTCTTAAAAGTAAGTTGCAATACAGCATAGGGAATGCAGTTAGCACTAATGCAATGGCTACATGGAGAGCTAGAGGAAAGAAAGAACAATTAGGGAGATCGTTTTATAAACTATATAAATGTCTAACCAATGTATTGTAACTAATAATAAAATTAAATTTTTTTAAAAAAGGAAGTTGCAATATGGAATCTGAAACCATGTTGATGAATTTTAAATTTTTAAAATTAAATTTTTTTAAAAAAGGAAGTTGCAATATGGAATCTGAAACCATGTTGATGAATTTTTTGGACTCTGTTACATTAAAATTCATTGGTCTAGCTTGCATTTGGAATCATTTTGTAACGTCATACATTCCAATACCTAGAAAATATTAGTCTTCTGAATGCAGATCTCCCAAATGTGACACATTTAATTATACAATATTTAAAAAGTCACATTCATTAATATCATTAGTAATCTCATCAGAAAGGTCTTTAACTAGTGGGAAGCTATTCATAAATGCGGATGCAAGTTTTCCGAAATTCTAATTTTGGAAGCTTGAAAGCTAGAATTTTATCATTGGCAAAAAAAAAAAAAAAAAAAAAAAAAAAAAAAAAAATTCTTGTTGTTTTCTTTAAAGTAACAGATTCATTTTGTTAATTTTCAAGCAACTGTCTGTCAGATATCCAAGTCCCAGTAGCCATAGTTTTCTGCCAGTCATTCTTTCAGGTAAAAATGGTATTTCATTACATAGGTGGCTAGTTCAGTTCCTAACTCGAATAATCACCCAAATGCTTTCCTCAAGATATGCATCCTTCGGTATACAGAAATTCTGTATGCAGACATCTCATTGTGCCACACAGAATATTGAAAAGATATATAATCGAGAGTCGAGATTTAATAAAATTAATAATTTTAACTGCCTCATCAAGGACATTCTTAAGTTAAACTGGCTTTTTTTTTAACTGCAGAGTATAATGGTGAAATCACTGCTAGTGTGACACCATGCCAGTGCCTTGATTCCTGCTAAGGCATTAGTAGTTTCACCATCATTGCTTTAGCACTATCGCTGTAAATGTCAACACAGTGAAAAGGCGAATAACATTTGGGTGTGATTATATAAATAGTTCTCTAAAATAACTTTTTATTTTTAAATTACAGTTGACATACAATATGTATGTTTCAAGTGTACGACGTAGTGATTAGACATTTATATAACTTAGGATATGCTCACCCTGATAAGTCTAGTATCCATCTGACACCATACATAGTTATTATGCTATTATTGATTATATTTCTTACGCAGCACTTCACATCCCTGTGACTGCTTCTATAACTGGCAGCATGCACTTCTTAATCTCTCTCCCTTTTCACCCTTCCTCCCAAACCCCTCCATCTGGCAGCCATCAAAATGTTCTCTGTATCTATGAGTTTGCTTCTATTTTGTTTGTTCATTTATTTTGTTTTTTAGATTCCACATGAAAATGAAATCATACAGTATTTGCCTTTCTCTGCCTGATTTATTTCAGTTAGCATAGTACCCTCTAGGTCCATCCATGTTGTCACAAATGGTAAGATTTCACTCTTTCTTATGGCCAATACCCCATTGTGTATATGTACCACCTCTTTTTTATCTGTTTGTCTATTGATGGACATTTAGGTTGCTTCCATATCTTGGCTATTGCAAATAATGCTGTAATAAACATATAGATGCATATGTCTTTTTGAATTAATGTTTTAGATTTCTTCAGATAAATACCCAGTAGTGGGATTTCTGCGTCCTTCTTTGTCTTTTCTTAAAGCTTTTGTTTCACAGTCTATTATGTCTAAGTATTACTACGCCATCTTCTTTTTTTTTTTTTTCATTTCCATTTTCATAAAATATCTTTTCTCATCCCTTTACTTTCAGTCTGCATGTGTCTTTCAATCTGAAGTGGGTCTCTAATAGGCAACATTTGTATGGGTCTTATTTTTTTATCCATTCAGCCATCCTATGTCTTTTGATCTTTTGATTGAAACATTTAATCCATTTACATTTAAAGTAATCATTGATATATATGTAGTTATTCCCATTTTATTATTCATATTTTTTATCCTTTTTCTCCTTCTACTTCTCCTCCTCCTCCTTCTTTTCAGGAAGTCTCTTTAACATTTTTGTAATATTGGTTTAGTGGTGATGAACTCCTTTAGCTTTTTCTTGCCTGAGAAACTCTGTCTTTTGATTTGAAATGATAGCCTCGCTTGCTAGAGTAATTTTAGTTTTAGGTCTTTGCTTTTCAACACTTTGAATATTTCATGCTAATCCCTTCTCGCCTGTAAAGTTTCTTTTGGGAAACCAGCTGACAATCTTAAGAGGGCTCTCTTGCATGTAACTAAGTATTTTTCTCTTGATGCTTTAAGATTCTCTCTTTATCTTTAAATATGGCATTTTAATTACGATGTGTCTTGGTGTGGGCCTCTTGGAGTTCATCTTTTTTGGGATTCCCTGCACTTTCTGGACTCATAGGTCTATTTCCTTTTTCAGAGGTTTCCATCATTATTTCTTCAGAAGTTTTCCATCATTATTTCTTCAAATAGGTTTTCAAATCCTTGCTCTCTCTCTCTTCTTCTGGTAGCCCTGTGATGCAAATGTTGGTATGTTTGATGTTGTCAGAGGTTCCTTAAACTGTCCTCAATTTTCTAATTCTTTTTTTCTTTTTGTTCTAAATGAATGTTTTCTGCTCTCTACTATTCCAAATCACTAATTTGATCCTCCGCTTCATTTTGATACCCTCCTATGGTGTGGTCTGAAACTGGTCATCAGGTGTGTTGGTTCTGGGGTCTCTTGGAAGGATCTCTGGTGCAGAACAAGATCGGATGCTGCCTGTACCCAGCCCAGATCCACCTGGTATGAGGTACAAAGTGATCTGCAGATGGTTGCTACTTGTGCTGAACTTGGAGCCACCTGGAAGAAGCTAAGCTGAGACCAAGGCCGGTTGCCACTAGTTCCAAGCTTGAAGCTGCTTAGCAGTACAGGACAAACCATGGCCAGCCCCTGCTTGTTTGGGTTTTGTGATCCTTTGAGAGATTTTAGGAAAGTCTGCAGCATGAATTGAGACAGGCTACTTGTATGGAAAAGCAGCTGGAAGTGCCTTGGTTGGGCCTGCAAGTTGGGTGGGATGGGGTCTCAGGACATCACCAGGGTGGGGAGAAAGGTGTTAGAAAGGTGGGAGAAAGATGGAGATTCAGGCCTACCTGCGCCTGCAGCCTGGGTAGTGGGGAGGGCTCAACAAAGGAACACTGGTGTCTGCTAGCACTTCTGTCTGAGAGAAGGCTGGTCCAGAAGCTAGACAATTCAGTTCCTCCCCGTATGACCCTAACACCTCATTCCGAGCTGCTCCAGCACTGGAGCTCAGAGAGAGAAGTCCATCAGAGAGTAAATCTACATGCAGACCCTTTAAGAGAAACACCTGGGACTCCAGCAGGCCTCCAGCTCACTCAGCCACAATCCCCACTCGTTTTCACAGCCAGGAGAAATGGGGACTTTTCTTCTTGGCACTGGAACCCTGAGCTGGGGAGCCTGGTGGGGGGCTGGACCCCTGCTTTTAGAGGGGTACCTTTAAGGCCAAGATATCCCTCCTATTTCTTAAACAACACACTGTTGGTGTGGTCCTGCCTGTTCTGCATCTCTGCCCTTCTTACCAGTCTCAACATGGCTTCTTCTGTATATCCTTAGTTATAGGACTTCTGTTCAGCTGGTCTTCAGGTGGTTCTCAATGGTGGTTGTTCCATAGTTTAGTTGTAATTTTAATGTGGTCATGGGAGGAGGCAAGCACAGCATTTACCTACTCTGCCATCTTGCCCAACAGTCTTCTACTTAAATAGTTTTGATGTGCACTGTTGTGTGATTTTTCTCCAGTTATGTCAGCTGCTGGGGAGGCAAGTAGTGGGATATAACCAAGGCAGGTACAAGAGAAACAGAGAGGGCCATAAGAGTCAAAGGTGTTTTAAGGGGAAGGCATATAGTATGTACTTGGAATTAAAATTGAGGGAAAAAAAAAAAAAGAGAGAGAATCAAGAGAGCAATGGATAGTGAAAAAGTGGTTTGATCAATGGAAGGATGGGGGTGATGCTACTAGTGTGATGGTTGCCACTGAGATATCAGCGGTACTGTAATTATTGATAATTTCAACCCTCGGTTTTGACCCTATGACAGATTCCAAGAGTGACTGATAATAATAAGAACAGTAGCTGGCATTTACTGAAGCAATATGCTAAGTACTTTACAAATGTTATATCATTTAATCTTTATGTCAATTTTATGAGAGGTACTATTATCATCCACATCACGCTAGATAACTTTTCACTGGACAAAAATGGCAGGCTTGGGAAGTTAAATACTCTACTCAGGATCATTCTGTATTGGAATTGGGTTTCAAAATCAGGTCTGCAGACCCCAGAACCCATCTATTTCATCACTACCTAGTAGTTCCCTATTCTCAACAAAGTTAAGAAATAAGGCTTGGTGAGCCTTTCCCTTTATAATGAAGGAGCATTTGTATTTGTGAGGTGATGAGAAGAAAACACCATGGTGAAACCTAGACAGGCAGATAAGAGGTGGCCACACATGGCGATTTACCTAGAGGTGCTATCACCTCCAATTTTTCCTGCAATAGTTGCTTCTTTTCAATGCATGAAGCTGAATTATTCCCTGTTTGTGTATTCTTAGCTCTATTCCAGTCTGTTCTTCAGTCCATGGACATGTGACTCAGTGACATGAGCCTGGAGAAAGTGGGACAGACTATTTGCATGTTAATTTGACATTGAAAAATTGAAAATCTTTTTTTTAAGATATGGGCAGATGCATTTTTTTCATTGCGAGATAAAACATATGTTTTTGAATAAGAACAGATTGTATTACTGATTCACAAAATTTGAGAAAATAACAGCTCAAGAATTTACAGTTGTCTTTACCACCATTCTTTGTCCAGTGAGACAAGCTTTCTTTCCAAACTCCCTTTTGTAAAAAAAAAAAAAAGAAGAAGCTTTTTGCATAACGCTTTATATTTTTTCAAAGAATTTCATTCATTCTTTCATACATTAAAACTTAAATATAAGTATAAAATATATAACATACAAAACAATTCTATAGAAGGTCTGCTCTGACCAAATGGTATCAGACAGACACTAAAGAACTGAACCAAACAGAGTACCTCTAATCTAATATTCTAGTTGGGGAGATAGATAAGGAAATAGCACGCTAGATAACTTTTCACAGGTAATTTCTCTCTCTTGACTCTCTCAACACCCTGCGCAGTAGGGTAGTTATGGTAGAATGACTCCCCAAAGAAGTCTATACCCTAATCCCAAAACCTGTGATTATGTTACCTTACACAGCAAAAGGAACTTTATGTATGTGACTAAGTTAAGAATCTTGAAATGGGGAAATCATCCTGGATAATCTGGATTGGCTCAATGTAATCACAAAGGTATATATAAGAGGGAGACAATAGAGTCGAAGTTGAAGATGTGGCAATGCAAGCAGAGGTTGGAGTGATGCAGGGCTGTGGACCAAGGAATGTGGGAACCTTGAGATCCTGGAAGAGTCAAAGAAGCAAATTCTCTCCCATGCCTCTGGAAAAAGTGCAACCCTGCCGACACCTCCATTTTAACCCACTGAGACCCATCTTGGACTTCTGCCTTCCGAAGTTAAAAGAAAATAAATTTTTGCTGTTTAAAGTTACTAAGTCTGAGGTAATTTATTATAGCAGCAACTGGAAACAAGATAGTCAAGCATCATTATCAGTCCTATTTAACAGATGAAAAAATGAGTGAAAAGTTCGCATGACTTAAACCTCACATTCTAGAGGAGTACAAAATAATATAACCCCATGGAGGATACTCTGGCACTAACAAAATCACCAATGCATTTACTCCACTTACCCCAATCCTACAGATTTACCTACTTGCATGAAATGACACATATTCAAGTTCATTCGCAGAAGCATTGTTCATTAGAGCAAAATATAAGAACAATCCAATTCTTTATCTTTAGGGGCATAATAAAATAAACTCCATGGTGGAATAGTATGTAGCTGTGAAAAAGAATGAAGAAGCTCTTTACATCGTGATATGAGATATATTAAGTGAAAAAAAGCACAGTCCACAAATATATATAGTATATATGTATAGTGTACCTCCTTTTCTGTATGGAAGAGGAAAAATAAGAATATATTCATATTTGCTTATATTTGAATAAAGAAATACCACAAGAATATACACAAATTAACAAAAATGGTTACCTATAGAAGATAAGGCTGTGTGAAATGAGGTGGACAGGAAAAGGGGTGAGAGAAAGATTTTTCAGTATATATCTTTTCACATTTGATTTTTTAACTATGTGAATGTGCTACCCTATTTTTTTCTAATTCATTTTAAAATGAGTTTAAGTAACTTGTTGGTCTAAGGTAGCACAACCAATTATACCAGTAGCAATAAGAGTAAGAACAGCAGTAGCGGCAGCAGCTACCCCTGATTGAGCACATATTGTATGACAGGCAATTTCAGGTCTCCCTTATTAAATCCTTACACTACTCATGCAAGGCTGGGATCATTATCTTCTTTATAGATAAAGAAACTGAAGCTCAGAGAGGTTGAGAATTGCTTGAAGTTGCTCAGCTTGTTAGTAGAATAGTTGAACTCCTAGCCTGGGACTCTGACTCCAGAGCCTATGCTCATGGCCACCAGGTTACAGAGCCTAGAAACTACATCTTTGATGTCTAGAGTTAGTGCTCTTCATACCACAACACAGTATATCACATACAAGTCGTTGACAGACTAAAGTGAGAGCCAAGCTAGCTAAGTGAAGTCTGAGCTCTTTTTATTTATTTATTTGTTTTTTTGTTTGTTTGTTTGTTTGTTTTGGCTAGGCTCTTTTGTAAGGCTTTGGAGAACTTACTTTTTAAATATGTAATATTAGATAGTCAAAGTAGTATCATTAATGTTTGCAACATGAAATTAAATTCACAGCTTCCTCCTTTTAAAAAATTTTTTTTTAGTTTTTCAATTAAAGTTGTTATACAATATTACATTAGTTTCAGGCACACAACGTAATGATTAGACATTTATATAACTTACAAAGTGATCACCCCCGATAAATTTAGTACCCATCTGACACCATACATAGTTATTATAATATTATTGACTCTATGCCTTATGCTATACTTCACATCCCCACAACTCTTTCGTAACTACCAATTTGTACTTCTTAATTTCCTTCCAATTTTTCACCCATCCTCCAACCCCCTCCTATCTGGCAACCATCAAAATGTTCTTTATATCTATGAATCTGTTTCTATTTTGTTTGTTCATTTATTTTGTTCTTTGGATTCCACATATAAGTGAAATCATGTGATATTTGACTTTTTCTGTCTAATTTACTCCACTCAGCACAATATCCTCTGGGTCCATCCATGTTGTTGCGGATGGCAAGATTTCCCTCTTTTTTATGGCTCAGTAATATTTCATTGTATATATGCACCATCTCTTCTCTATCCATTCATCCATTGATGGACACCCATGGTGCCTTCATATTTTGACTAATAATGCTGTAATTAACATATGGATGCACATGTCCCTTCAAAGTAGTGTTTTTGGGTTTCTTTGGTTAAATACCCAGAAGTGGGATAACTGGGTCCTTCTTTGTCCCTTTGTTATCACCTTTGTTTTAAAGTCTATGTGTGTCTTTTGATCTGAAGTGAGTCTCTTGCAGGCTGCATATGTAAGGGTCTTATTTTCTCATCCATTCAGCCACCTTATTTCTTGATTGGAGTACCAAATCCATTTACAAAGTAACTGTTGATAGATTTATAGTTATTGACATTTTATTATTCATATTTTTTATCTTTCTTCTTCTCCTTCTTCTTCTTCAAGTCCCTTTGATGTTTCTTGTAACATTGGTTTGGTGGTGATGAACTCCTTTAGCTTTTTCTTGCCTGGAAAATTCATCTGTCCGTTGATTCTAAATGATAGCCTTGCTGAGTAGAGTAATCTTGAGACTCTGGTACCTGCCCAGTCTGCCCTTTGGGTGTGCTGCTTGTGGAGGTGGTTGGGTGGTGTTCTGCTGTGGTCTAAAGCTGTCCCCTGGGTGTGTTGGTTCTGGGGCCTCTTGGGAGGAGCTCTGTTGTAGGTAAAATTCAGCTGTTGTCTGTGCCCTGCTGGGAGGCCACTTAGTATGAGCTTGAGCACCATGCTGGCACCAACACTGTGCACCTGGAAGTGTGCAGCAAGCTTGACATCAGGCTCAGCTACCTTGTCAGGTCTTTGGTAGCTTTTACTTTATGTGTGGCTTGTTTTCTTAGCTATTCAGCCACCTTATCTTTTGATTGGAGCATTTAATCCATTTGGTAGCTGAAATAGGCATGGGCGATGTCTAAGTGGCCTAGTGGAAGCGCATCCTGCAAACTCTTCGAAGTAGCAGAGGTAGCAACTGCACGTTGAACACAAAACAGCATGCCCTTGCCTGACAGCTTCTGCAAGTAGCTGCACAACCCCACTGGCTTCTGCCCTAGGCCCACGCCCCTGCCTCCTCCATGGCCCTTGTCCCTGCGGCCCAGGGTCCTGCATCACCTGCTGTGTGCGCACTGCAGCCCCGACAGATTTTTTTATTCCCAGGCCAAGATCAGCCTCTTGAATTTTTTACCTGCCCACCAGCCCACATCAGTTCAGGGTCTGGGGCAAGGATATAAATGGAGACCTATGTGCCACATGTACGACTATAAGTTGTAAGCCAAAGAAACTGTCAAGATATATTTTACCTACCTACCTTGACAAATACACCTTCCAAACTATGTAGAAGGCCAAGTTTGAATTTAAAATTCTTGAGCCCCTAGATATTCTGTGCCTAAACATGATATTGCAAAGAGCTCAGGTCCCTGGCCCATAAACTATGCTTTTCCTCTCCTCACTCCTAGTTCCCCCTTCCATGCCACAATGGGCCTCAAACCCCCAGCCCATGTATCTAAGCTCCATTTACACACTCCCATACAACCAACCATTTGCCACTCTTTGGGCTTAGGGATGTGCATTCAGTGGCACATTCTGTCTTTGGGAAGATGGACCAAGACAAAGCCCACACAGACTCCAGAAGCAGATCCAGGGAGTTCCAAATGGTCTAAATGATGACGGAGAAGGCTACGTGTGGGTACAGTCCCTTGGCCTCTGGGACTCCTCACCCTGCGGGGAGGTCTAAGACCAGAGGAGAGGTAGAGCCAAAGTCCGCTAAGCAGTGGTCCCCAACCTTTTTGACACCAAGGACCAGTGTTCCTATGAGAATCTAATGCCTGATGATCTGAGGTGGAGCTGAGGCGGTGATGTGAGCACTGGGGAGTGGCTGCAAATATAGATGATGCTTCGCTCACTGGCCTGCCACTCACCTCCTGGTGTGTGGCCTGGTTCCTAATAGGCCACTGACTGGTACCAAAGCATGGGGCCCAGAAAAGGGAGCCCTCTACTCCAGCCCAAGAGAAATACTGCCTACCCCTAAAAGTGTTCACAAAAGCAATCCTGGGAGATGGACAAAATTCATGGCTGAAGCCCAATCGATCACTTAGTGAACAGGAAAGAGTAGTAAGGAGAAAGAATCACATGGTTCATGATAAATTCATGTGTTAGACAAGCAAACAGTGGGATAAGCAGTTAGACTAGATCCAAAATTCCAGAGCAGTTGGGGTGTTTTGGATATATCTAAGCTCAAATGAAAATTTACCATCTGCTTTTCTATTGTTAATGTTATCAGAATATTTACGTTCCTTCCGCCTCACATTTTTCACCTTAGAAATCATTTACTCCTGGTACGAAAGTCCACGTCCAAGTTGTTTGGACTCTGTTGATTACAAAGAACTGAATGTTCTTCGGGTACCTAAAGAAATAGGGGTTTGTTGTGACGCTGTAGTGAGTCAGATTATTAACAGAGGATCCAGTCTGGGCCTGCTCAGGCTGGTCCTCACCACTGTTCTGCTAAATCGGACCTTTTGAATTCTGTAATGCACAAGTGGAAAAAAAGGAAGAGGAGAAAAACTAGAAATCCAAAAGCTGGTGCTGGGGAAGAACTAGGGGCATGGGGCTTTATGTGAAAAAATATATATATTTAAAGAAATTTTGGGTCTATGTGTTCACTTCATGGGGTTTTTGAGAAATACAAGTGGGAGACTCGAGTTACTTTGAAATTACATTTTTTGCTGGGATACATTCTGTAGGTAGTGACTTGGTAATGCGATGCCATGGGGGAAGGTTTCAGGAGCTTATAGGTGTATGTGGGAATAAAGATCTTAGGAATCTCATAGGGATGTGGGAACAGTCATAGCAACACATCCATGGTGAACAGAACATAATGCAACATCCTTAGATGTGTTTCAGGACCAAAAGCAGCTTCAACAACCATCAACGACCATTGTCAACCATTATAAGACTATATACATCTCTGTCTCTAATTGCTCTTGCCACTACTAACCAACCAGCCAGAGTTTCCTAGTTCACAAGTCTGATGTTCTCATGCCCTTTGCGTGCTATTCTCTTTCTGTGTTTCTTTTTTAGTTTCAGCTTCTGTGTTGTCTTCAAAGAAAGACTTCTGACTCTTTTTCTAAGAAAATGATGATTGTTTTTACCTGCTCCACTAGAAGTTATATGTGAGCATATGATATTTTTTGGCCAGAGAAACTGAGTAGAAGTGACACATTTCGCTTCCAGTGGAAACTTTAAGAATCAGGGTGTGCTTCACCCTGGTCTCCCCATTCCTTCTGACCTGGTAGCCAAAATGTTCCAGAGAGTGGCTACTCCATCGGTCTGGGTCTTGGGGAAAGGAAACTGGCATTGTACAGTAGAGTGCCCAGCTATGTTCGCCAAACATGTGGCCCAAACAAGAAATAAACTTTTGTTTCCTTCATCCATTGGAGCTTGTTTGTTACTGTAGCATAATCTAACCCAGTAATCCTCAAAGTGTGGTCCCTGAATCTAAAGCAGCAGCAACACCTGGAAATATGTTAGAAATGAAAATTCTTGTGTTGCAGCCCAGACCTACTGAATCAGAAACTCTGGGGTGGGGCACAGAATTCTCTGTTTTAATCAGCTCTGCAAATTATTCTACCTCTTATTGAAGTTTGAGAGCCACCGATCTAACCAATTTTGATTGATTCTGCTTCCATTGCCAATCATCTGACTCTCTGTATCCAGAAATAAAATATACACAAAGAGAATTTGTCTGGTCTAATTTAATTACCATAAACTACTGGACAGAACTCTTGTACCACACCACCTCATAGTCCATTGTCCAGACTATAAATTGACAGTCTTGGGCCATGTGCCTCCCTCAAGTTCAGTCAATCCTGGCCCTAGTAGCCAAAGTTTGGAAGGGGGCAAGGAGGGGCACTGATGCAGAGCATGGCTACACAGGCCTGCATAACCGCCTAGAATTGCCCACTCAGCATCAGCCAAGGGTATGGTTCAGAAGTGGCTGTGGATTAGGAGGCACCATGTTCTCAATAAGTTATAACAAATATAGAATAATATATAGAATATAGGACAACAAAAGAGAAGACTTTAAAGGAGTTGCAATGGGTTCTACTGACCCGTTTCAACAATTATTTCCCATCCTCCTTCCTGTTTTTAGTTTGTATTCTGTCAACCTGTCTATGGAGGAGGCCTTTTAAGGTTTAGCTCAGTGTTTCTGAATTTTGGTGCACATTAAAATCACCTGCAGAATTTTTAAAAAATAGCAGACCTGTTAATTCCAATTCTATTGGGAGTTGGGAGCTGCCAAATTTAATAAGTAAAAATACAGGATGCACAGTTACCTTTGAATTTCAGATAAATAATGATTTTTTTAAGCATAAGTATGTCCCATGCAATATCTGAGAGATACTTATACTAAAAATATTATTCATTGTTATGATTTTAAGTAGGAGTCCCTGGACAGGTGGCGCAGGAACAGGGACTGGGGAAGTGGGGAAGAACATCAGTATTTTTCAATTCCCCCAAGTGATTGTTATTTGGGGTTTAAAATTGAGGATGCCTGGTTTTGCCCAACCCATCCTCAATCCCACAGGAAAAAAGTTATTATTTTCTATCATCAGAGCTCTAAATCTAGAGCGGAATTGGTTCTTTTTAAAATACACTTTAGGTAATGGAATTTCACATTCACTTATTTCTGATTCTCTCCATAGCACTGTAAGAGCGTACAATGACCGACAACCCTAGCATTGCGATTATGAGTGAATAACCATAACCCATAATCCCCCATTATGTAAATACCTACCACCTCATTTCTGATTTAGGCATCAATTATGGCAAAAATGAGTGAAGAGTCTTAGTCAAAGAGGAGAGCTGATCTCTGATTCAAAGTTACAGTGGAAAAATAAATAAAATTCAAGTTTACCACTAGCTTTTAGGTTGCCCCTTATAAATCTAATTTAGAGTAAGCCAATCATATTTTTCCTGAGTTCCAGTAGGCATAGTGCTTTCTACCAGTATAGAATCTTTTCAGGTTACTTTGATGTGGCAAATGCTAATGTAATCAGAAGAGATCCTGGATTGAATCTTACTTCTTTTTTTTTTTTTCCCTTGCAGCAAAGAAAGTGGAAGTTTATTTAAGGAAATGGAGCCAAGCCTGGAGACATAGGTGAGCTAGTGCTCAAAGACCTGGCTCCTGAATCTTAATTCTTGGTTGCTGCATTTGATTTTATATAATATGGCCTATACATGGTGGGATTATCAATCCCAACCTTCCCTCAAAACCTCCCTATCTATATAATAACACCTCGGGTTCCTAGTCACGCTTGCAAAATTTTCAGGTGTGTCACTATACAAAAGAATGAAAAAAATCTAAGTTTTTTACTTTTCCATAATGCCTCTTAATTATTCATATAAGTCCTTATGCCATCAGATGGCAAAAACTTAATTTCAGTTATTCCAGGATTTCTCTTAGCCATAACATTTTCTTTGAAATTTTATCTAAATTCTGGTAGGCTTACATGACAATAATAATATGGAAAACAAAAACTGACTCTTACATACCACTTACTCTGTGCTAGGCATTTTTTATGTGCCTTCCATGTCTTAACCCATTTAATTCTTACAACAGCCCGAGGTAGTTTTTACCATTCTCCTATTTTACATATGAAGAGATGAGTACATAGAGATTTAAGTAATTTGCTCAAGGAGACAAAGTTCGTAAATCTATGTGATAGTCCATGCTCTCAACCATTACCTCAGACTCCCCTTAATCGCCTTTGTAGCCTAAGGCACTAGCAGGCAGAGGCAGTATCTGGTTTGGGTCCCTATCTATGCTGGTATCTATTGAAACAGCTTCCTTCCATCATCAGTACACACAGATACCTGCTGACTCAGCCCTCATCCCTCACTCACACCAAGGCTCCTTCATGACTGGCTTGCTTTTGTGCCACTTCAATCCTCCCTTTGGGATGACTCTGTAGCTCCTTTGCCTTGCTAAACTTTGAGTACTCTGCCTACCTATCTAAAGCCTTCTCTGTCCAGGTGCAACTTTCAACCACATTTCCTTGCCACCTTCCCAGGCACTGACTGGGAACTAAGGCACAGGTCCCCTCTAAAACCATATCAACATCTCAAGACCAATCTGGGGTCTTCCCCCATCTCACCCCAGGCTTGACTGTGGAAGGCAGGGCATATGGGTGTCTTCCTCAGGACCCTGTAGTATCAGCACACTCCCCTGTCTTTCTCTGACACCCCTCTGCTTGACCTGGGAGGTCTTTCCTCAGTCAGGAGTGGGTAAAAATTTATATCAGCATGGATCCTCTTAAGTCTATGGCTTAAAGACTTTTCATCAACCACTGAGGCTGAGGCTTTTAAAACTCAAAATTCAAGATCTTGCTTCTGTTATTACCCTTGAACACCTAATTTTCCAAATATAAAAAGGGTCACAGTGTTCATAAAAATACTGAGAATGGCAGCTGTTGCTACATGATATTGAATAAAGATTGAAATCTATCACATAACAGTTTCACATGAGACTTAGATAGAAATGTTCCTGAAAAAGACATTTTATCCACTTATTCATATTTATTTATTTATTTATTTATTTATTTATTTATTTGGGCATCAAGTATTTATGAAACATTTATAAAGCATTGTATTAGTCAAGGTTTCCTGAGAAATAGAACCAATAAAATGTGTGTGTGTGTGTGTGTGTGTGTGTGTGTGTGCGTGTGTGTGTGTGTAGAAGAAAGGGGGAGAGAGGGAGAGGGACAGGAGGGGTGGGGAGGGGGAGGGAGAGGGAGAGGAAGAGGGAGATAAAGACATTTCTGGGTGCCAAAAGCTAGAGGCTGGGGAAAAGGTAGCAGAAAGGGACTCTGTTATCTTTAAAGATGAACTTGAAATCATTCACAGCTTTGTCAGAGTCATTCCTGCTCACTCATACTCACAACTTACTCTTCCAGGAAGGGGTGGTTCCCTTTTACCATTTGGCGGTGGATAGTCAAGGGAGGCTTCACGGAGGAGGTGATGTTTAGGCTGAATGTTCAGTGATGAATAGGTATACACTTGGCACAAAAGACAGGGAAAAGTCCCTCTAGGCATTAAAGGTCAAAGAATCCATAAATAAAGACAAAAAGGAAAAATGCATTACATTTGGGGAGACACCAAGTATTCCCTGTGGCTGGGGCACATAGCACAGTGGCAAAGCACAGAGACCAATGAGGTAGACAAGTATATATGAGGCCTTGTTTCCCATGCATACTTGGAGTTGGCAGTGAGAAATCATGAAAAGTATTAAACTGGAAGGGGATGTGGTCATTTTGTGTTTTAGAAAGGTCACACTGGCCAAGAGTCCTCAGAATGGATCATAGCAGACCAAGACTGGAGTCAGAGACCATTGAGATATAATTGGATTATGTGTCATGGTATAATTCATTAAACGACCCTGGAGAGAGATGATAAGGCCTAAAAGTGAGATTAGAAAAGTAAGAATAAGGTTGGGAGATGCAATGGGATTAGAATTAAATCAATCAATCAATCAATCAATCTGGTGATTTATTGGTTGTGGCAGGGAAGCAGGTGGGAGAGAGAAAGAAAGAGAGAGAGGTAGGGAGGAGAGAAGTTTGGCTTGTCATTCACTGATAGAAAACACAAGAACAGGAGCAAATGCAGGGAGAAAGAATTCCATTTTGGAATGAGGGCCTCCAGGAGTGGTCCTTTCAACCACTGGAGCTGCCCACCTTCAAAGGGCAGGCCTGGCCAAGGAGACACATAATCACGGTGACTACCACAGTCTCCCATGCCCCATGCCATGCCCCCACCCCACAGTCTGGGATCACATAAAACCAGGCTTCTTATATAATCCATGAAAGAGAGAGCAAGGTCCCTCAAATTAATACCAGACTTCCTGCCAGTCTTTGCGTATGATAGACTAAGATATAATTGGATTATGTGTCATGGTATATTTCATAGATGATAGTTTTTTTATCATTCAAGCTAATACAATAACTCTATGAGATCAGTTCTCTTATCATCCCTATTTTACAGAGAGACCACATAACTTTCCCAGAGCCATCTAGCTAATTAGCAGTAGAGTCAGGGTTGAACCTTGGTATTTGAGCTGATTCATGGCTAGCAGATCAGAGCCAGGAGGAAGGAGCTACTCAGACTTAGTCTAAACTATTTTTATTCTTATATAATTCAACTGCTCAATAATTTAAGGATCTCTTGCTTTTTCCACAAAGAAATGCCAGTATAAAGCTCATCCAATTTATAATTCGTTTTTTTAAGTGTGAACATGAGATCTTATACAATTTTCCTTTTTGTTGTCACTTTTCCTAGTGCTGTAGTGGGAACTGAAAGAGTGTTACCTGTTTGCTCGCGAGGAACCTATGACTTCCTACCCATTTAGCCAAAAAGTTTGCCTTTATAAGCAAAATTAAAAGCACTGCTCTCTTCTTCTGTTATAGGTACATAGAACATTCACGACTCATTAGACGTCATTACATATGCAACATTTAAAATTTTCCACTTTCTCTTCAGTACTGTGTGGTGAAGGTCATCTTTCTCCTCCCTTTGGATGAAGACCTGTGCAGCCTCCATGACATTTCTACCCACTTTTAGACAATAAAAATGTGTCAGTTAGCTTTAAATTGCAAGCCCAGTCTCAGTTAAAATAGTAAAAATGCCCAGTATAATATATTAATAATTCTTTTCAATCCTCATTGAAAGGTAAGGCTTCTCTCCCTGAAGGTAGGCACCCGGCCTTTTCTTCTCCTTTCCCAACTGGAATCTCTCCTACTCCCTGAGCTTGATCTCCTTCCCTGGTAGGGTCAAAGCAGAGAGAGGGAAGAAATGTTAGGGCTATAGGCCAGTTGTTATTTGAATGACCCCATGGTAAAGTGGCTTAGAGCTCTGTGGGTAGGCTGGACTTAAAACGTTCTCTTTTTCTTTCTCTTATGGAATGCATTTGAGGTTTTTTAGTGATTCCCCAGCATTGGGGCTCTCCTCTGCAGCTTCCTGCAGATAATTTGTCTGATTGACCTGTTAATAATTGAGAGCCACATATTGGAAGATTCGTCAAGTATATATATATATATACTATATGTGTGTGTATATATGTGTGTGTGTGTGTGTGTGTGTATATATTCACACACACACACACACATACACACACACACACACACACACACATATATATACATACATATATATATATATATGTATGCAATGTGTGTGTGCATTATATAGTTTGAGGCAATTTGTTGTACCAAATATTATGGCTTTGTACTTAGTTGAACGTTTTATTATTATATAGTGATCCTCTATTGCCCTAATATTTTTTGTTTCGTAGTCTCTTTTATTTAAACTCCCCTAAAGTGTTTATGATACACATGGCTATCATTGCTTTATTTTGGTTAGAATTTGCTTCTTTTCTTTTCTTTTACCTTTTTACTTCAAAATTTATGTATCCTTACAGTTTAAATATGTTTCTTATAAACAACAAATAGCTTGATTTTGTTATTTCTGCCATTTTATTTTTGTGCTTTCTATTATATTAGCCTATTTTTTGTTTCTTTTTTTACTTCATTGCTTTCTTTTAAATTGTTTTTTTTTTTCTTATCTAGATTAACTAGATTGGAAGTTATATACTATATGTGTATTCTTTTGTTGTTACTTTGAAAATTTTACCATGACTAATTGTAGCAGGCTGAATAATGACCCTAACTCAACCACGTCCTAATCTCCAGAACCCGTGAAAATGCTATCTTACATGGTAAAAAGGACCTTGAAAATGTGATTATGTTAAAAATCTTGAGATGGGGAAATTATCCTGAGTTATCTGGGTGGGCCCATTTTCATTACATGAGTCCTTATAAGAGACAGATGGGAGGCTTAGAGTCAAAAAAAAAAAAAGTGATATGATGACAGAAGCACAGAGGATTGTAAGATGTTACACTGCTGGCTTTGAAGATGGAAGATGTGGTCCAAGCCAAGGATGCAGGCGGTCTATTGAAGATATAAAAGGCAAGGAAACAGATTCTTTTCTAAAGCCTTCCTCAGGAATATGGCTCTGCTGACTCACTGTAAACTTCTTACTTCCAGGACTATAAGAAAATAAATTTGTGTTGGTTTAAACCACTATATTGCAGCAGTAATTAGAAACTAATACAGATTTTGGTACCTGAAAGTGGTCCGCTGCTGTAACAAATAAAAAATGTGAAAGTGGTTCTGGAATTGGTCAGTGGGCAGAGGGTGCAAGAACTTTGAGGTATGTGACAGAAAAATCCTAGGTTGCCTTGAATAGACTATTGGTAGAAATATGCATGTTAAAGACACTGCTGGTGAGAACTCAGAAGGAAATGAGTAACAGGACAGCAAGTGGAGGAAAGGAGATCCTTGCTACGTAGTGGCAGAAAATTTAGCTCGGTGGTGTGTCCTACAGCTGCGTGAAAATCAGAACTTATAAGGGATGAAATTGAATATTTAGCTGAGGAGATTTCCAAGCAAAGTGTTAAAGGTTCATCCCGGTTCCTTCTTGCTGCTTATAGTAAAATACAAGAGGAAAAAGACTGAAAAACTGGTAAGAAAAAAAAAAACAGGACTTGATAATTTAAGAAATTCTCAACTTATCCAGATTGCAAAAGATATTAAAATTACAAGATTCACTGTCAGGAGAGCATGCCTTGGAGAGAAAAGCCAAGAGTATGGCTGGACAACGTTTTGCTAGTGCTTTAACTCCTTAAAACAGACACTATTACTATTTTAAATATTTAATGTTATTTAGATTTACTTATGATTATTAGTTTCTCTGATCGCCACTCAATCTTACATTTCAGACCTTCTTTCTCGAGTCATTATCCTCCTTTCTGGAGTACAGGCATAACTTGCTTTACTGAGCTTCACTTTATTGTGCTTCTAAGATACAAATTGAAGGTAAGACCCACAAACAGCAAAAAGATTATAATTCACTGAAGGCTGAGATGATAGTATTTTTTTAGCAATAAAGTATTTTTAACTAAGGTAAATGCATTGCTTTTTCAGACATAATGCTATTTATTGCACACTTAACAGACTATAGTATATTGAAAACATAACTTTTACATGCACTGGGAAACAAACAAAAAAATCCGTGTGACTCACTTTATTGTGATATTCTCTTTACTGTGGTGGTCTGGAACCAAAACCACATTATCTCCAAGATATGCCTGTACATTATTAGAAATTCCTTCAGGGAGTGTACATTAATAGCAAACTTAGTTTTTATCTGAAAATATCTTTACTTCTCCCACATTGTTAAAATAAAATTTTACAAGGTATATAATTCCAGGTTGACAGTAATGTCTCAGCCTTTTGAGCACATTTTCTATTGTCCTATGGCTCCCATCATTGCTGTGAGAAGTTGGCTGTGAGTCTAATTACTGAGTTTTGAAGGCATTCTCTTTTCACCTAGCAGTTTATAGTATCTAATCTTTATTATCTGTGTTCTATAGTTTTACTACAAGGTTTCTAAAAAATGGAGCTTCTTTTGTTAATCTTTCATGATATAGGTTTTGAGTTTTGGATTTGTTGGCTCATCAGGATTAAAAAATTCTCAGCTATTATCTCTTGGAATATCTCTCCTCCAATTTCTCTCTCCTCTCTTTTAACACTTTGATTAGACTCTTTTTAGACTTTTTTATTCTATTTTTTGTACTTTGTGGCACTTTTATATATGCTCAATCTCCTCATCACTCTGTGCAAGTCTCTCTTCCAGTTTATTAATTCTCTTTTCAACTATGTCTATTCTGTTGTTGAACCCATCCATTGAGTTTTTAATTTAAATTATTATGGTTTCATTTATAAAAGTTCTGTTTTGTTATTTTTCAAACTTGGCCAATAATTTGATAGTTTCTCTGTTAATTTTTAAATAGTACTTTTCAAAGAAATTCTCAAGGAAAAAAAAAACCCTGTAATGTCTTCTCTTCTTTTTCTTCTTTTCTCTTCACCATAGTGAAGACATTTCCTTACAGACTCCCTTTGTTTGACCAGTGGATTTTATTTTTCTAATCTACATTTTTACTAGGAGTTTAGCCCCTTCAAGAATTTTAGCTTAAAAAAATAAATGAATGGGACTATATCAAACTAAAAAGCCTCTGCACAGCAAAAGAAACCATCAACAAGACAAAGAGGCAACCAACTGAATGGGAGAATGTACTTGCAAATAAAGCCTCCGATAAGGACCTAATATTCAAAATATACAAAGAACCCATACAACTCAACAACAAAAAATGAACAACCCAATTAAAAACGGGCAGAGGACCTGAATAGACACTTCTTCCATGAGGACATACAAATGGCCAACAGACATATGAAAGGATGCTCATCTTTACTAGCTATCAGGAAAATGCAAACCAAAATCACAATGAGATACCATCTCACACCTGTTAGAATGGCTATAATCAACAAGACAAGTAATAACAAGTGTTGGAGAGGATGTGGAAAAAAGGAACCCTCTTACACTGCTGGTGAGACTGCAAATTAATACAGCCACTATGGAAAACAGAATGGAGGGTCCTCAAAAAACTAAGAATTGATCTATCATATGATCCAGCAATCCCTCTACTGCGTATTTACTCAAAAAGCTCGAAAACATCTATCCA
This sequence comes from Pteropus medius, assembly GCF_902729225.1. Classification (NCBI taxonomy): domain Eukaryota; kingdom Metazoa; phylum Chordata; class Mammalia; order Chiroptera; family Pteropodidae; genus Pteropus; species Pteropus medius. Next base: position 16,045,857 of record NW_024345601.1, read on the forward strand.
AAAATATATGTGCACATCGATGTTAATACCAGCGTTATTCATGGTGGCCAGGACATGGAAGCAACCAAAGTGTCCTATGATAGATGACGGGATAAAGAAGCTGTGGAATGGAATATGACTCAGCCATAAGAAGAGATGAAATACTGCCATTCGTGAAAACATAGATGGATCTTAAGATAATTATGCCAAGTGAAATAAGCCAGACAGAAAAAGTTGAAAACCGTATGATATCACTCATATGTGGGATATAAATCTAAAAACAACAAACGAACAAAGAGAAACTCATAGACATGGACAGTGGACTAGTGGTTACCAGAGGGAAGGGGCAGGGGAGGAGAAAGGTAAGATAGAGGTAAAAGGGGTCAAATATTTCGTGAGAGAAAGAAATCTAACTATGGTGGTGAACACACAATGCAATACATATACAACATACTGTTGAATTGTACACTTGAAACTTATGGGATTTTGTTGATCAATGTCATAAAATAATAATAATAATAATAATAATAATAATATTAATAGAATTCTAGCTTAATGAGGGAATCAGAGTTTTGATCTACCACATGCATGTGAAATTTTAATCCTCAAAGCTCTAGGATGCTGCATCCACACTGCCTGGTTTCAAATTCTAGCTCTACCCCTTATTGTGTGACTTGGATAAGTTGCCTAACTTCTCTGTGCTTCAGTTTCTCGTCTATAAAATGGATATTAGTAGTTCTTTCCTCTCGGGACTGTTATGAGAAATAAATGAACTGATGTGAGTAAAATGCTTGGAACAGTGCCTGGCTCATATTCCTATGCTCTAAACGTGCTTAAACTGACTTTAGGTATTGGTATGTGCCTCCAGGTTAGTTTAAGTCTCATTTCATTCAATTTTATCTCATTGAACCTTTTTTTAAAAAATAATCTTGAGGATTTCATTTTCTTTCAAGCTGAGCAGCATTTAAAATATTTGTTATAACTTATCTAGAATCTAGTTGAATACCCTTGTTGGAAGGCTTTTTAAAACTACTTAGTCTCTGTATTGTGGATAGTGAGCTGAAGAAGGAGGCTTCCAAAAGTAGGTTCAGGGCTTGCCAGGCCCCTGCATCCCTTGAACATTTGAAGGTTTCCAGGAATAGAAAGGGGGTAAATATAGAACAATAAAGGGCTGCTTTGTTGCGAGCTCTTTTAAGGCATGACCATGAGCCCCACTTTAGGCTCCAATGGAAGCCCTCCCCAAATTGCTCTGAGAACTCTTGATGGAAATGGCTACTTTCTTTTTTCTCTCCACACTTACGGCTGTGTACAATTATCCATTAAAACATGTGTATCAATTTATCTCATTCGACCTTTATCCTCCTCAAGTAGCGGTTCTCAATAAATGTTTGTTAAAGGCCTGAATTAACGAATGAAAAAAAAAAAAGGCAATGGAGGAAACATGTATAATGAAAGGGCTCTTTCTATGATTTTAAAGTAAAGTTAAAAACTTCCCCTTCAGAGCAACTGAAATCTTCTTGCTCCCTGGCATAGGTCGTCAGTTTGGCTCAAATAAACTCTAATAAAAAATTTAAAAAAACTTCCCCCACAACTTTTCGACATGCCAAATTTTCATGAACAAGACAACTGCTAAGTATTGTTTAAAGACATGGGGGTAACTAACTGAACAAAACAAAAACGTTAAAGTTGTTTGCTTCGGGGGAATGAAACCAAGAGTAATAAGTGATGAGTCAGGGATCGGTTATTTTTCTTTAAAAACCTTCTGTACTACTTGATTTTTAAATGTGTATTATTTGATTTTTTACTATGTATATCTTGATAAAAATTGAAATATTTGAAAATAAACATTAGTCCATTTGGGGCCTGCAATGACTTAAAAGCAGCCTGTAATATGTTTGACCTCATAGCATTTAGTAGTCTTTTTTTTTTAATTTTGCGCTTAGTCCTGATTACCACAGTTGTTGACCCAAAGCAAAGTTCACACATAATAACAAACAGAAGTTTGAACTTTAATATGGCAGTTCCAAGGGACCTAGAGTGGGCCGTGCAGGTCGATGACCAGTGCCTGAGGGTAGCCATAAAGGGACAAAATAAATCAATTAACTCCATGGTTTTCATGGAGATCTCTTGATAACAAAACTTCTTTTCTTATGTGCTTCTCCTCTGATCCTGTGGAGATGAAAATTGACATCCATAGTCATATTCTACCAAAAGAATGGCCAGATCTAAATAAGGTAAGGGCGATTAATTTGCTGAACTATTTCTGGAACGTCTCTGGGGCTTCTCAAAGCCTCTGTTATAAAACTCTCTTCTTTTGCAAATTAGATGCTAAGTTTCTCTGCTTCGGAAGTGGTTTAAAATTATTTGGTAGCTCTGATTTCCAATTTTTTTTTTAAAATAACTTTTATATTAATTTCGAAAGAACATTGATCAAAGAAATACTTTCTCAAAACCCCCTTTTCCCCTTAAATTAAGCATTCTTTAAATTTTCTGGACAATTTAAGTCAGGCAGTTCTACTTCCATTTAAATCTCATATTCTGAGAAGATATGTGCCAACAGAATTCAAAGTTACAGTTTCCAGTAAGAGACTATTAAAAAATAGAACGTGATAGGTTTCCAGGATTTCTAAAACATCTCCTATCCAAAATGTTTAAAATAAGTTTTAGAAGCACCAAGAGGTAGAGGAATTTTTTTTAGTCTATTTTAGGACACTGTCTGAAACCTTTCCTTTTTGATGTTGTTTAAGCTGTAAATCCTTGTTATGAACTAGAGAGAAAGAAGGAACATCAAAAAAACCCTAGAGGAAATGACATGAATCCTTTGCACAATGAGTGTCTCTCAAGACTAGTCTCTGTATTTCTTATAAGATGGAAATTTTCTCTTGTCATTAAGAATCGTTGAATGAATACTAAAAGAGGACGGTGGGAAACATGAAAGAAATTTAAAATTGGCTTGAGCTTTGTTCAGGCTAAGTGTCAGCTTTAAGCCAATCTTCAGCCTTCTCTAGAACTTTCACACCACTGATGTTTCATCTTTTTTCTCCCATGTAAGGAAAAATGAATTAACCTAAACTCTCATTAAATAGTGGTTCATTGTGCAAGTACCTAAACCTATTTTCTTCTCATTGTTGTCTCCTGGGAAAATGTTCATCTTGTTTCTTTGTTCATTGGTATTTTAGGTAAGATGGGTAGTACACATTGTAGATTGAAAAATACAAATGATGCTGAAACATCTCTGAAAGGCTTGCCAATACAGCTCATAGTGAAAGCTAATCCCATCAAACTAGCTCCTCCGAAAGGAGTCTAAGTGCCTACATGGGAACTTGCTGTTCTGAATACTGTTGTCCTCATCATATTTTATTAAAGTGTAAACACCACTTCACAATGTTAGTGATGAAGATCCAGAGCAACCTAAAAAAGTGCCTTTTCTTTGCCTTCTCTATGATGCTGCCTAGTATCCTGTGCTACAATCCCAACTCTCATTTCTTGCCTCCCACCCTAAAGCCTGCCTCCAGTTTGAACAGAGAAATGGTCACCAAGAGCTGACAAATTATATATATAGACATTGTTAAAACTGCTTAGGTAGCTTAGGGATGCAGAGCATGAGGAGGCTATAGCCATAAATGTGTGCCCTGGAGACTTCCCAAGCACACAGAACATGTTCTACTGGCTCTTTATCCCACCTCCCTTTCCTATCTTCCAGCTGTCACCTCAAAATAGGGGAGGGGTATTTTGTCCTGATATACCAGGCTTCGATCTAGCAGTTTCACATGCTGCAAGCAGATAACTGATACACCTAATGATGATGATGAAGATGAGAGTAATAATAATCAAAATGCTCTTATACTTCCAGGGAGATAGATAGATACTATATTTATATATCTATATATATAATTTGATTTACGTAAAATCTTGTGAATTGCAGATAGGATTTATATTACTAACCTTGATGGACAGATGAGGTACCTGAGACTCAGAAGTAAGCCTAGGATCCCAGAGCGACATGGGACTGTGATAACCTCTCTCCAGCACTACCACCACACCCAACTAAGAGCTGGCCCAAGAGAATGCCACTATTATAAGAGATGTCCCCACTTTCTTCTGTCCCGCCAGTGTCTCCCTGGACACTGGCCTGCTTCCAACTCCCCAAATCCCCTGAAGGCTGCATCGTGGGGTCATTAGAACCTGGCTTCCAACCCACAAATCAAGCATTTGAATCTGTTGTACAGCAGAAGTTTTCATCTGAGTGTAGGCAAGCCAGTGATGAAACGACCAGTATAAAGCAGTTCTGTGTTTTCAAACTGGGAGGAGCGAGGTAAATAAAAACATTATATGGTGCTGTGATCCTTCTCCCTCTCTCCCATTTCCAGCTTATATGGTCAGAGTAAAGTGAGTAGCGACAGTAGTTAATAGCAGACTTTTGGAGGCGTTCACAGAATAGCAGATTTTCCTTGTCTTCAAATTGTTTCTTAGTGGGTAAAATATTATCTCAAAACGACAATCTCTGATCTTTTCTCACCATTTTTTTTTCAAATTTTCTAATAAAAGAATTAAAAGAATAAGCCAATACTAGTTTTATATTAGAAGATAAAGCCTGTTGGGAAGAACTAATATTTCTTTTCAAACTCGCCTTTCTTTATTGAATATTACTAGACACACCTCAATAACCTTGACCTCCTTATGTGACTAAGAAACAAAAATAGAATCAGTATGCCTGGCTTGAGGATTAATTAATAAATACAAAGGACTGAGATTTGAGAAAGCTTTTCATTCTCACTTGCCAATAATGATTTTAGTCAGAGTTACAGTTAAGATCTCTGGAGGGAAATCTATCTGAGGTGGAAAGAGAGCAGATTCAGGGGGCACTTTATCAAACTGTTTTTATTAAATCAGGACTCATATTCTCTGCCATCACAAATAGGAGGATGGTGGTCCAAGAAGCCATGGTGAAAGTTGTTTCAGGTTGATCCACAATGAGGTAGTCATAGCAACAATGATGACAATAAGGTTTCGGCTTTATTGACCACCTATTATACACCCAATAGTAGGTCTTAAAAAAGATTCTTCTATTTTTAAATGGGGTCAAAAATTCTTTAGCGAATCTTTAGGCCTTTAGGCCTTTAGTGAAAATTTTATACATTTATATCTTCTTCTGTTAGCAATAATTTAATTGTACTTGATCACTGCATGATTTTAGGAGACAAAATCCCAGACATAACTTACTTTTAAACAACCTCTCTGAGGAAATAGACACTATCTTTCATCACCCCGGAGGTTCATTATTCACCTCATAAAAGTGTGAGGTCCCCAAGACATTAAAGATGTCATTCAGTTCATCAACCTCTGATTCATATATACTCATTTCAGAAACACATCTTTCAAACATAGAACTGACTTCCCTTAAATTTTTAATTTTTTTATTTGTCACCCTCATAAATGCCTATAGAACACTGGTCATTGTCAGTCAAACATTTGCAGACTCTATGCCTCCTGGCATATGCTCTGATGAAAACTACTCTCAGGGTCACAAATTTCAGAAGCCAAGTTTCATTCGACCTAGGATGAGAACTGGGGGACTGTGTAGATCCCAGACTTCACGCAGAATTAAACTGACCCAAATAGGTTAGGTTTTTGCAAGGGGACCAGGGGAAGCACAAAGTTTTCAAATTTTGTGCTTGCCAAGAAAGGGAAGGGAGGAACACGGAGAGACAAAGGACTCCTTCCTTCATAGCTCTCCTTCTCTCCTCATGATCCCAAGGTATGTCTTATTTCACCACATAAGGATGGAATAGGCTGTCATCTCTATCCTACCCCCACTGCCATCACTGCCTATCACCACCATCACTATCATTGGTACCACCACTGCCACCAAACTCACTACCACAACCATCGCCACTACCAGCTCACAACCTCCACCATTGCCATTACCACCACCACCATCCCTACCAAAACCACCATCACAATCACCATTGTTGCCACTACCACATCCACCTCCACCATCATCACTGCCACCATCGCCATCATCATCACTGTTAGCACTGATGAGGTCCTTTCTATAAAATAGGTCTGGTGTCAACAGCTTTCTATGAATTGTTTCAGTTAATTCCCATAAAATCCTATGTCACAGCTACTGCTGTTAGCCTCATTTTACACATAAGGAAACAGTGACTTCGAGATGTTAAGCTATCCCAACAAAGTCAAATATCTTGTAAGTGGTTTGTCATATGTGACAAGAGCCCCCTGTTCTGCCTCTGTGCCTTTCCCCTGATAGAATACTCTCTAACATGCTAACTTATGAGTTAAAATCCCATAGGAAATTAAGAAAAAGTAAGAAAGAAAGAGAATGAGGAAGGAAGGGAGGAAAGAATGAAATAAAGAAAGTAGGAAGCAAAATACAACCTTTTCTTCTACATTAAGGTAAGATTTCAATGGCGAATTTTCAGTTTGAGAGAGAGTTTAAGTTTACTCTCAAGGGTAACGATCAAGGCCATATTCCACACCCTCCTCCAGCATACATCTCTGGGCAGCCTTATCCAGAGGAAGAGAGGGAAAAAGCACGAGGGCATTGAATGCATGAAGGGAGGAGAGTGGGAGGCCACAGGCAAAGGAGAAATTGGGTGCAGGGGGGAGGAGTTGGGCCCCTGGTCCACAATTTCCCTTGCATGCCCAGCCTACCAAGCCTAGTCCTCTGATGTCACTTGGGGGTAGACAGATAGATTTCCAGAGTTAAGATGATTATTTGGAGCTATAACTCAAGAACAAACCTTATGCTCAGGTAGAATAAGGCTGCTATAAAACTGACCCAAATCTTCGAAAGTCTGTTGGGGCACACCCTGGGCAAAAAAACACAGAGACACACAAACGCCACTGTGCTGCAGACCCAGACCACCCTTCTCAGTATGGAGGGGAGAGCTGAGCAAGGAAGACCTTCTAAGACCTGACTTCCTCAAGACAACCTCACTGTCATGACCTAAGAACCAATCACAGTCAGCTGGTCTCATCCAACTATAACACGTGAGAAGTTGTGCCTGTCTTCAGCTTCTTTAACTCATCTACCCATCATTACTGACATGAGCTGTTGGGGAACTAGTTGTGGCCCCTAGCCCTTTCCTTACATCACACTTTGAGAGCCCCTGCTTTGGAACATGAGAACACTGAGCACTGGAAGTTCCTCTCCAATATGACCATGGACGACCATTTCAACTTCTCTCCCCCAATACCACCTACCCCTCCTCCAGGCTCCCAGAGAATTTGTGCATCATTCTATCACAGCATGTCTCACACACGATTACAGCTCTTCAATTACTTTCTCGCCCCAGCCCCACTCTCTCCAGATTGTGCTCCACACAGGCTGGAACTGTTCTTCACTTTTATTTATTTTCTGTGCCCTAGTAAGGCCCGCCATGGGTGGGACTCCAGGAGGGTTTGAGGAATGAGTGAATGAAATGAGATTTAAAAACCTATAGTTACATAAGTCATATATACCTGTGTTGTTAGGCAGAGACTTTTTATTCATAGCCCACCAAAAGAAATATATTTTATATTGTGACTCAGTACAAACATCCATATATAATGGAAACAAGAGTTTCATAAAACAAATAATTACTACATGGGAGGTATTCTAATCTATTCTATTCCATTCCATTCCATTCCTTTGCTATCTTAGTTTGGGTTTTCCAAAAAAACAGACCTTGAGACAAAGATTCAAGTGCAAATAGTTTACTTTGGAGGCGATCTCAGTGAACACCAATAGGGAGAGTGGGGAAGCGAGACAGGGAAAATAAGGCAGCCAAAGAAAGTATAGAATATGCGCCTCGTCTCAGCATCTTGCTGAACTAGTGTATTCAGTGTATTTATATACAAACATCATCAGTCATTGATTTGGGACTGCTGAGGGAAGGCGGGACATGAATTTCCTGGTACTTCTGACCTGCTAGAAGGGCCTGACCAAAGCAAGTTCCTGTGGCAAGAGGGAAACCTTTGTCAAAGAAAGGCAGGTGCTGGCTCTAGGAGGACTGATGTGCACAGAAGTGTTAAGGGGAAGGACTACAGGAGAAACACCAACACCATCTGCTACACATAATATCTCATGTTTTTAGAACATCTGGGTCACTGTGCACTAAACTGATTTCATGATCTACTTGTGGATCACAACCCATAGTTAATGAGCAGTGTTCTAAGATGGCATTTCCTAAAGAGTGGTCCTTACAGTCCACGTACTCCTGGTGGTCTGTGAAATGATTTAGGTGGTATGTGAACAAATACTTTTTAATGTAAATCCTCATTTCGAAATTGCAACCTGAATGAGGAGACAAGGTAAAACTAGCACTTCTATGATATAGAATTTTCTTCCTGAATAAATACATTTAAAGAAAGAAATATATCTAAATTGATTTAAATATAAATATTGAATAAGCAATATATGGGTATGAAGGGAAAATGGGAAGGCGATGCTTGAAAGGCTGGAGCTCAGGATCCTTTGCTCTAGAAATGCCCCTTTATCACAGTTCTCTCCACTTTGCTCTTCCAGTCTAACTGTGCCTTCCCCCCAGCAGAGATTCAGCTACGGAGGCTGGGTACAGCTCCAACATCACAGCAAGGTGAGTTCTTCCCGAAGCATGAGCATGTCTGGGACCCAGGGACATCTTGAGACGCCAGGGAGCTCAACATTTCTGCTCTCCTATGGACTTTGCAGTAGTCAAGAAAGTAGCACTGAAGTTTCTCAAAATTATTAGAAAAAATAAAGGTAACTTCAAAAAGCAGTATTTAGGAGAGTAAAATTAGAATTTGAGAAGTCATTAAGAAATCTTTTTTTTTTTTTTTGGTCCTAGATTTTAGCATTTATTACTCTGCTTCAAGGAAGTGACCTGGCCTTCTCCACCAATCATTACAGTATATTAAAGCCAACCAAATAAACAGAGCAGTTTAGGTTTGAGCACAAGCTAGAGAAATTAAACATCAGAGACAACAGGGAGAAGAAGCTACTGTTATTAAGGATTAAGTTTGGTAAGAGAAAAAAGTGTAAGGAGGCCTGAGAGTGAGCTCAAAGTCTAGGGCTGCACAGAGGTGGGAAGTGATCAGGTCTGACTTCATTTTCAGAGGTAGCATATGCCTTTGTGGAGTTCAGAAGAAACATTTTTGAGCTTCCAGCTATAACACAGACATGAGTAAGGCAGGCCCTGGAGGACTTGTGGTCTGGAAAGACGCAGTTACTATGTGTAGGGGTAATGCAATGCAGTGTGGTAAGGTTAGGACTGCTTTTGCACCAGGTGCTGGGATACATAGATTTGGGCACTAAGGATTGGAGAAGGCCTCTTGGAGGATTTATCCCCATTCTGAGTCTTGAAGCAGGGTGAAGGCTTGCCCAAGGAATAAAGAAAGCAAGTTCCAGAAAGAGAAGACAGGTAGAAAAAGCATAGAGATAATAAATACATGTGAGCCCAGAATATAAGCACCTGGCTATGGCTGGTACCAGCATTTCTCAAAGAGTGGTCCCCAGACCAGCAAGTTCAGCTTCACCTGGGAACTTGGGAGAAATGTAAATTCTTGGGTCTCACCCCAAATCTACCAAATCAGGAACTCTGAGGATCTGGCCAGCTGTGTTTTGACAAGCTTCCAGGTGATTCTGATGCTCACTTAAGTTTGAAAACCACTCACTGGCTATATTCATTCACTCACTCACTGATTTTTTATTGAGACCAGTTTTATGCCAGGCCCACCAGTCTAGACACGGAGAATATGCTTGTGAACAAAAAAGACATGCTTCATGCCATCATGGTGCTCACATTCTAGGGGGAGACAAACAAATGTGATCGCTTTAGAGAACAGAATGAAAAATGGTGCTGTAATAGGGAGTGACTAGGGTAGATTCATTCAGGCCAGCTGTACAGGCAGCTAGTTAAGACTTGGAAGAAAGGAAGGAATGACTAGAATAGGTCCCTGGCTGAGGGAACAGTTGCAAAGCCTACCATATGAGCAGTTGCAAAGCCTACCACATGAGAAAGAGCTGTGTTCAAGGAGCAGAAAGGAGGGCAATATAGTTGAGATGTATGAAAGGCGGAGATGGTAGAACACAAGGCTAGTGAAGTAGGCAGGGGCCAGCTCATGGAGGAACCTGAAGCACGTGCTAAGGAGTCCAGACTTTATTTTTAATGCAATACAAATTCTTTGGAGTATCTTAATGGCTTAAAAAGATCACTTCAGCTGTAAAGAAGGGAGAGAGGCAGTCAAGAGTTTGGAGAGCAAAGTGATGGGAAGAAGTTGGAGAAGTGGGCAGAAGCCTCATCAGATGGAACCTTGGAGAATGTGGTTTAAGCCTTTGTCCTTGACCCTGAAGGCAGAGGTAAATCATTACAGAGCTTTCAACATCAGAGTCTCTGAGGCAGCTCATTCTCACCTTCATCACAGAATACCCACCAGGCACAGATTTAGATTCTGGGCTGTACTCAGCCCATGAAAACTGCTAATTCCAAGCATGAGAGCTTGTGATCTAAACTGGCCTCAAGTCTCCTCAAGAGAGAACGATCTGAGTGCAGCTGATTACAAGGCTACAAGGAAGCCCCAAATGAAGGGATGAGCAGCCTATGATTTTTTTTTTAACTTCATGTCCCAGGCTTCAGTTTTTAACCTTGCTTTGAAGGGCCTTCATTTCATTTTGCTTTCATGTCAAGGGATCGCATAAACTTAACAGTAAATCTCAAGGAAAATATTGCCAATCAAATCTACCACCTACATATTTCCAGCAAAACTGGATATAATGGTAGTGTAATAGAACGAAACAGCAATTCTCTCCTACCCTCTCTCTCTAAAACAAAACAAAACAAAACAAAACGGAATCAAATCTGTATTTTTCACAATTACAGTGGTCAGGGATTATAGTCACTGGACCATAACATACAAATAGTACACAACTATTCAAATTAGGCTAAGAGCAATGAGAAAATCCAGTATTTAGAGGTTGAAATTTCTTTTTATTCTCCTATATTCCTTTGGTAAACAAATATTTTCTGTCCTATGTCTGATTTATCTTAGAGATTCCTGTTCTCTGAAAGGTCTTTCCAAAACATCTTTGATATGCCCTATTTGTTTCTCTTCTTAACCTTTGTTTTTTTCAATGCTTTTGGAATGAATAAAGGGGTATTTGTTTGTCACAGTAAACAAATTCGTTTGGAATTGAAAAACACCATTTGTCCTTTGGTTGAATATTTATAAAAGTTTAGGCAGCAAGCCAGTTTGTATGGACTCCTCTCAGGAGATGCACGGGGTGGGGGAGAACTGAGTCCTGATGCCGAGAACACTTAGGAGCATTTCAAAGAAGGGTAGACACAGGGCCGTTTCAAATCTGTGGGTCGGCAGCATCTAGAAATATCCAGTGAGTGTTTTCCAGGCCCTTGGGAATACGAAACACACACACACACACACACACACACAGACACACACACACACACACACAAATTCCATCACGCTTAGCATTTTCACATATACACTATTCTGTGTAATCTCCAATCACTGGTTTCAAAATTATTTCTCCCTCACTAGGGAGCCAAACAGACACCTAAAAGGATAAAGAACATACGGATTGTGAGAATTTTGTACTGGGCAAAAGACACAATAAATAGTAAGGGAGTTCAGAAGAGATGGAAAGCCCAAGGCAGGGGGCAGTTTTCATGAAGCTAAAGAATCATTCAACTATAGGGCAAATGATCGTCTACGCCAGTGTTTGAAAATATGAGTTAAAACCCAATAGTGAGTCATTATAACAATTCAGTAAGTTAGGACAGCTTTAAAAATAAAATAGATGATGAAAGAAAATAGCAGAATGCATTGTTCATGGTAAGAGTAAATACTGATTCATGAAACCTCTGTCCCAGTTTGTAGCTGTATTAATAGATGCATATAGGTCTACTGGATCACAGCGGAAAATAAATTTCTTCATGTGGGGGTCACAGTCAAAATTGATTGAAAGCCATTAATCTAATCCAGTGCTGTCATTTCATATTTTCATTTTTAAGGTTAACTTTTCATTGCATAATACCAGAATAAATTCTACTTTTAAAATTTAAGCTACTGGAGATAAAGCTATAGTTCTTTGGAACTATAGCACTCCTCATCCTCAAAAGTAATATCAATAAACAGTCTGGTGGGTATCTTTCCAGCCCTTTTCCTATGACTTTATTTATATAAACATGCACCTATAGAAACACATAGCATTATTCAATATATTTACATACATGTTTTGCTAAATCAATCAGGTTCCAAATGGAATATAAACGGTGCGCTTAAATTATAATACTTTGAAAAAAGTTAACAAAGAGCCTATTGATAAAGGTGTAGGCATGTGATGCAGTTGTAGAGGTAAGTAGGGGTTAGGTCATGCAGGGTTTGACAGACCAGCTTAAAAAGTTTGGACCGTACCTTCGGGGCAAAGGGAATCCATTCAAGAGTTCTAAGTGGGGCAGCGGCAAGATCTGATTTTGGGTTTTAAAAGTTTTACCCTGTCTGCTTTGTGGAGGCTGGTCTGGAGAGGAGCAAGAGTGAAAGCAGTAAGAGATTGGGCTGGAGGCTGAAGCAGTCCTTCAGGTGAGAGAGAGTGGAGCTTGGACCAGGGCTAGAGTAGTGGAGATGGAGGGAAGAGGACCACTGAAGGATCTACTTTGGAAGTTGAATTAATGGTATTGGGAAATGGACTAGATGGACTAGATGTCAGACAGAAGGAAGTAGAAAACTGATATTGTCTCAGAGGAATGAAAAAGATAATGCAGGCCTCAAGGAAAGAAACAGTCATGCCAGGAGGACAAGTAGATCTGGGAGAGAGATGGTCCTAGTAGGATCTCATGTGGAGCTGTCCTTCAGAACCTTAGAATGTGAAAATTGAGAGGGATAACAGGTTGTTTCCTGGTGACAGTGTCTGGGCATTTCTGACAACTCTGCACCCCAAACCCGACCAGCATGATAGCTTGCATGGTCTAGAGGGATAGCCTGAGCGGGCACTGGGGGTAAGGAGACAAGGATGGAAATCTGATGTGAAGTACTGAGTTTGAAAATAATTTTTAGCATGCAGTATCGGACATTCGAAAGACTAGCCACATTTGAACTTATTTGCAGATAGAATTAGAACTAGAACTTAAGGATCACAAGTTACTTTCTCTGGGAAGCAGACTCTGAGACAGAGATTAGTATGCAGGAGGTCTGTTAGGAAATATTCTTAGAATGGGCACCAGTAGAAGGAAAAAAAAAAAAGGAAGCATGATAGAACATATGGCAAGGTTAAGCTGTGATGTAGTCTCAACAGAGGCCTCAGCTGACCCTACGAGGATCTCTAAAGCTTCAGAGTTGTCCCAAGTTAGGGAGAGGTTGGGGGGCCAATGTAGAAAGGCCTTTACGTTTCCATGTCAGCCAATCATTGGAAGTGGGCTGCCCAAAAAACGAGGCAGGTCCTTGAGGGAAGTGGCTATCTTTGGCCAATGCAGTCTTCTTATCTCCCCATAGAGGCATACCGCCAAGGTCTGTCTGCCAACAAAACACCCAGAAGCTGGGAGAGTAAGTCCTTTATTCCTAAAGGGAGATATAAATGGCATATCACACTATCTTGGGAAGGAATTTAGATATCACTTACTCAAAGCCCTTCTAGTTGTACTCTGAGGTTCTGGAATAGTAAGTGGCTTACACATAGGATCCAGGTTTCCTGACTCCTGTAGTACCACGACTTCCACTACACCATGCTGTTCTGGCTTTAAAAATATTTGAAACAGGTTATCTTAGTGACAAAGGTGGGTTGAGGAATTCTTTAATTAAAAATAAAAACTTTAAGAGGGAAAAAAATGGCATAGATGATAGAGAGTCTGTTTATCTGGTGACCTCTGGTGACCAAATCAAAGTTGTGACAGAAACAAGGAGCAAGCAGCAAGGAAAAATCGCCTGGGATCTTGAAGTCACACAACTAGGGAGAAATCCAAGAAACCACCCTGCAATGGCAGAAAGTAGGATGGGGCGAGGACACGGGGCTGCCCAGTCTCGAGCGGCTGAGTGAAACAGAGGCTGCAGCAGCAGCAGCAGCAGAAGCCTCTTAAAGGGGCTGTATCTTCGAGTGGATTGTCATGGACCTGCTCGCTCTGAGCACCAGGGCTGATTAGGCTGTGGGCAGGGGGCACCAGGGGCTTACAGGGAGACATTGTCAGAGTGAGGGTCAAGGAGAGAGTGCCCTATACAGAAGTGCCAGCGGTATCCATTGTTCCTCATTGAGCCCTCCCCCCTCCCATGTGCAGACACAGTGCCGCCATAGCTGTGACTTCATCAAACTGGATGACAGAGGTTGCTCTGCCCAGAGCATTCTATGAAACCCTGCCTCACCCAACTCGTGGCCCCACCCAAGCCACATCCAGGTATATCCTCAGCGAGTCAGGTGCTCCTCGCTGAGCAGTGCCTAGACTCACACTGGAGGCAGCTGGCCTCAGTTTCTGGTGTGGCCTTTTAAGTAACTATAAGCACAGTATCTGTGGATTACTTGCAGAATCTTAACAGGTGGCTCCAGAGGAGTAGAGGCTTAGGCTAAATTTGGCCTGCAGCTGAACCCCTCTCAGAACTGTGCCACTGGACACTTACTTCACAAATCCACACTAATAAGACCGAGAGACTTAGGAGTTTTGCTTGGTACATAGAAACAGACACGGAAAGGTAGCCAAAATGGAAAGACAAAGAAGCAGAAACCATATGAGAGAACAGAACAGAGATCCAGATATAATGGAGTCAAGTAATCTAACAGATGCAGAGTTCAAGATGCTGGTTATAAAGATGCTCGATGAACTTTTGGGAAGTGTAGATAAATTCAGTGAGAACTTCAACAAAGATAAAAAAACATAAAAATGGAAATTGAAATTATAAAGGGGAACCAGTTTTAAATGAAGAACACATTATCTGAGATAAGAAGTATATTAAATGGAATAAACAAAAGAATAAACAGAGTGAATAAAGAAAAGGATCAAAAGCCGTATCTAGAGGACAGGAAAGCCAAGGGCATTCAATCAGAATGGCAAGAGACAAGATGCCGAGACTATAAAAATAATTTAAGGAGCATATGGGACGCTACTAAGGGTCCAAATATCCATCTGAAGAAAATCAAGATGTTGAACAGCTGTTTGAAGAAATAATGATGGAAAACTTCTCTAACCTGGTGAAGGAAATGGACATAAAACCCCAGCAAACTCAGAGAATCCCAAAAACCAGGGATCCAAAGAGTCCCATACCAAGACACATCATAATTAAAATGCCAAAGGTTAAATACAAAGAAAGAATATTAAAAGCAGCAAGAGAAAAACAGATAGTTACCTATAAGGGAACACTCATAAGACTGGCAGCTGAATTCTCAAAACAAACTATGCAGGACAAAAGGGCTTGGCAAAAAATATTTGATGTGATGAAGACCCAGGATCTACAACCAAGAATACTTTATCCAGCACAACTATCATTTGGAGTTGAAGGACAGATAAAGAGCTTTCCAGACGAAAATAAGCTAAAGGAACTTATTACCACTAAGCCAGTATTACAGGAAATGTTAGAGGGACTTCTTTAAGAAGAAAAAACATATATCAAAAACAAGAATAAAGAATGGTAACAACTACATTCCTATGAATAAGTACCTCAAATGGAAAAGAATTAAGTGTTCCAACTAAAAGATAGAGTGGATGAATAGAAAGGAAAACAAGACCCCTACATGTTGCCTATAAGAGATTAACTTCAGATTAAAAGACACACACAGACTAAAAGGAAGGAGATGGACAAAGATATTGCTTTGATGGACCTAGAAGGTATTTAAGTCAGACATAGAAATATAAACACTATATGATTTTGCTTGTGTGTGGAATCTAAGGAATAAAAAGAACAAACTAGTCGAAAACAGACTTACAAATATAGTGGACAATTTGGTGATGGACAAAGGGGAGGTGGGGTTGGGGAGCTGGGAGAATGGGGTATAGGGTTAAAGAAGTACAAATTAGTAGCTGATGGATGGTCATGGGGATGGGGAGCGCGGCATAGGGAATGCAGTTAGCATTAATATGTTGGCTAGGTGGAGGGTCAGGGGACAGAGGGAGCAATTGGGGAGATCGTTTTATGATCTATATAGATGTCTAACCAATACACTGTATACTTGAAACTAATTAAAATAAATTATAAAAAAGAAAAAAGAAAAAAGAAAAAGAAATAAAAACTTTGTTTTGAGAGTTTAGGAAAAAAACCAATTTGTTTCTGGGCTGAATAAATTATTGCAGCTTGCTCAAATTACTTGGTTATTATTTTAGTTTAAGATGTTGGTTGATATTGAGGTAAACATTAAAAATAGAACCTAAGAGAGACACATCCTAGTTCTTCTCCCAGCAGCACATGCTGACCTCTGAGGCACCTTTTCCCTGTATGGATATGGGGTTCCTGACTATAAAGTAAAAGGGATCAGGAACTGATTCTCTACGATGGCTATCAGGTCCCAAAATTCTGGCTGAATAAACAACAAGAATTGGGAGCCTATTATAGGGGCATAGCTGGTCTGTGATAATTTTCACTGAGAGTTCCACTGACAGTTGCTGTCATTCATTTGCCCTACTATAATAGATCCAGCATTAAGGCTATGGAGAGAGAAATTCAGTGAGTCTGATTCTCCTGCCACATAATGAGGGCGACCCTTGTAAAAGACTAGACTCTTTAGGAAATTATAGTAATTAAACTTTGCCTATTAGATAAACACTAATTACCAAATATCAGCCTGGTGGGATGGAAATGGCTTCATAAACCTGAGTTCTTATCCCAGTTCTATACCAACTATAATAAGTATATGACCTTGGACAAGTTATTGCACCTCATGGACTCACTGGTAAACGCAAGAGTTGAACTAAATGATCCATTTCTGCTTAAACATGCTCTGCTTTATCTGAAGCCAAAACTTACTCATGCATATCCAAGAGCAATTTTTCCCTTGCGTGAATATAATAGCCTCTCCTTATCCACAGTCACCTGTGGTCAACCACAGTCTGAAAATATTATATGGAAAATTCCTGAAATAAACAATTTATAAGTTTTAAATTGTGCAATGTTCTGAGTAGCATGATGAAATCTTGAGCAGTCCCACTCCATCCTGCCTTGGACGTGAATCATTCCTTTGTCCAGCATCTCCACACTATTGCATATGCTCCCCGCCCATTAGTCATTTAGTAATATTCTTGGTTATCAGATCGACTGTCTAGATATTACAGTGCTTGTGTTCAAGTCACCCTTATTTTACTTAAGTATGGCCCCAAATTGCAAGATTAGTGATGCTGGCAATTCAGACATGCCAAAGAGTAGCCATAAAGTACTTCCTTTAAGTGAAAAAGTACAAGTTCTAGACTTAATAAAGAAAGAAAAAAAATCATATGCTGAAGTTGTTAAGATCTATGGTAAGAACAAATGTTCTATCTATGAAATTGTGAAGGAAAAAGAAATCTGTGCTAATTTTGCTGTCGCATCTCAAACTGCAAAAGTTGCAGCCCCAGTGCATGATAAGTGCTTAGTTAAGATGGAAAAGGCAATACATTTATGAGTGGAAGACAGGAACGGAAAGAGATGACATTCATATAACTTTTATTACAATATATTGTTATAATTCTTCTATTTTATGTTATTTTTGTTAATTTCTTACTATGCCTAATTTATAAATTAAACTTTATCATAGGTGTGTATATATAGGGAAAATATAGTATTTATAGGGTTTAGTACTATCCTTAGTTTCAGGCAACCACTTGGGGTGGGGAGCGGTCTTGAACCGTATCTCCCATGGATAAGGAGGGGAATACTGTATATGGTGAAATCTGGCCATAATTGATTAAGCATGTTCTCTGGTCTAGCGTTAAGTTCTTTAGAAACATTCTATCACTTAATCTTCTGAACCACTCGGTGTTCTTAGTTGCAAACAGAATCCACTCTAGCTAGTTTAATCAGAAAAGCAGTTCACAGGCTTCCTGGAAGAGTTACAGATCAAGCTCAGAGGCCATGCTAACATGCACAATGCCCAGCGGTACCTAGGGGGATGCTCCAGCAAAGACTCGAGTGCTGCCACTCCTGGTCACACACAGGAAGCTCATGCTCACGCTGATGCTGCTGAGACTGCAGACCAAAGCATTGCCATTTCTTCTCCAGCCATGTCTGACATTTCAAACAACACCCTGACCAAAAAGTACAGTCTCCTCACAGTGCTCACTGCTTCCTCACAGTGCTCACTTCCAAATCAAAGTCACACGTGGGGGCCTCTGACAGAGCCTAAAGCACTTGTCAGTTCCCTCACTACAAGGGAGGCTGGGAAAATGAATTCAGGATTTTCTCTCAGAAAGGGGGGAATCATAATGTGAAAATTTCTTCACATATAGAATATGTTCCAAGGATGTTAGGTGGCCACAAACATGGCAATATAATGGTCCACATTTTACAGATAGAAAAAGTGAGGCTTAAACTCAGAAGGCCCATAACTTAGCCACTTATACTGCTAGGAAGTAATTTAATGAGATTTAAACCCAGTTCTGTCAGTATGCAAAGACAACTCTCTTCAGCACTCTGTTATTCTGGGTATTTTACAGTGATTAAGCTTTCCTATTCAGGAGCAAAAGAAAAATAAAACTCCTAATTTGGCAAATGAAAGTTTGTTTCCTGACTTTTTCTCTTTTCACTCCCTTCTTCATCAATAGCAAGATGTGTTCCTATATTCTACTTATGCAATCAGTGTCATTCAGGACTCCCTGCAAACAGCAGAAACCAACAATGGTTAGTTAAGCAGAAAATGAATTTGTTGCAAGTATTTTAAGCCCCTCAAGAATTACAAAATGCCACACTCATAGGGAACCACACTCATAAAATGTACAGGCAATTGAAGCCACAGCCAAGGACACACCACAGGAACAGCCTTCTAGGAAACCACTGCCTCCAAGCTAGACACTGGACACTGCCACCACACCAATACCACTGACAACAGACACAGCACATGGTCACTGCTGGAATCAATGGCAGAATATATTTGCTGATCCTGTCTTTTTGCATCACTTGTTCTTGATTAAAAACCAAGCATCGATTAGCCAAACTTGGGTCAAAGAGAGCAAATAGTTGGGCTTTGGGGCTTTATTAGAGGGAGGATGGGCCCTGCCTCCATCAAGACTCTCGCAGGAGGTTGTTCAGATGCTGGCAGGATCAGCAAAGGATGAGAACTGAGGCAAATCAATCCTGATGTCCTGATGTCAGAGACTTGGCTAGGCTTGGATGTAGACACCTGTCACAGTTACACAAGTCTCTCATTTACTGACTTTTTCTCCCAGTCCATGAAAACTGAAAACGTGGATCTGAGGTCTTCCTCATGCAGGCCAGATGTGAATGGGCTGCCAAACCCGAAGGTGAAAAGTAGTCTGCTTTCTCCATGCAGGAGATATAAAAGGTCTTGTCCAGAGAATTGAAGGATAAAGAAGGAAGCTTTGTCAAGGCCTGGGTGCAACCCATGATTAAGCCAAGAGGAAGAAGAGATGGGCAGAGGGCTCCACCAAGCACAGCTCAAGGGCTTTGATCACCACATGCCCACTTGGCGATCCCATCGGGCCCATGGGCAATCTTGAGGCTCTGAAGCACCACTGGAGGTGGTGTGCCCTCAAAGCAGGGGAACATCAGGAGATACTCTAGTCTCTAATTAGCCATACATCATTCACAACTAATACTTAGACACTTAACATGTGTCAGCTACTCCACTAATTGTTCTATGTGGATTATTCCATTTCATGCTCACAAGATCTCTTTAAGGTAAGTTGTATTATTATCCCTATTTTAAATATGAGCAAACTGAGACTCAGAGATGTTGTTTAACTTGCTAAAGACCACACAGTAAGTGAGAGCATTCAGGGATTCGGACCTGAGCAGTCTGATTTCAGGGCCCCTGGTCAGAACTTTTCCCTTTTCTTTAGGGAATCACAAACTAGAGGTCCAATTTAGAGGTCACTGCCATGCTTTGTACAGCCATTTAGTTTAGCCCCCTCCACTGAGTATTAAAAGGTTGTATACACAGGTGGGCATGCTGCCTGGTGGCACTGAATTTCATACATGCTGCTAGACCAATTCATTTTATTCCTCCTGCAGGTGTTAGACAGGGCCCTGCTCTGTTAGACAAATCACTTATTCTCACTATTCATCTGTTGCTTCTCTATAAAACAAGAGGGTTAGACTAGATGGTCTATCTCAGAGGTCCTTTTCAATTCTAAAATGTTACAGATCTATAGTTTTCCAGACACTGGGCCTTCCTCCTAGGGCTTATATTAGCCAGTGGTTCAGGTCAGCAAGGTGACCAGCCATCTTCAGTCATGCACCCCCAAAAGGTCATGACCATGACCTTGTTCTCTGTGTCCAGCCACTGACACCCACAGAGTACAACCTGTAACTCCAGGCCAATATTAAGTCATGAGGATGAAAAGTTGAGTTCCAGTAAATGAACATTTTTCTACTTCTTTGAGAATTAAGTAAAAACTCCTAAAAATATTAGGGCAAACCACATTCCAAAGCATACAAGGAAGAATTAATCTAAGTAAGCTTAGGTTGTCTTTTGTTGATGTGCATTTTCTGCCCTAGGGAGAAGCAAAGATGCTGAAGGATGGAAAGGTCTTCAGAGTGGTGCAAAAGAGCTGCTGGGATCCAGAAATCCGTGTTAGAGAAATGGACTAAACAGGTACTTATGACAAGAAATGCTACCAATGACTGCGTCTGCTATAAAAGCCATGTCTGCCCCTAAAGTCCATTGACCACTAGACATGATTTATGTGATGGCGACCTCCAATCGCCTTTATCCACTGAGCCAGGCTGCTCTGCCTTCATTGAGGGAAGGATGGGACCTTCCACTACAATGCTTTTAGAGTGTGGATGAAAAAAATTTTTTTTAATTAGGTACACCCTGTTTTAAAGTAGAATGCTATATCATCAAAAATATAAAAGTGGCATTATATTATTTTTAAGTTCGACTGCATAATATTTACTTATTATAGAGTCAATCAAAACAGTTAAAATTAGAATATAGAGTAAGGATGCCAATTTCCTGCTTAGTCAGATTCAAGATCCAATTTCTTTCTGTAGTTTGTCTCAGTGCACAGTACACAGAACATCTCCACTGACACATAAGGGATGGAAATGGGAGCAGTTAGAAAAAAAAAGTTAATTGTGAATCTCAGAATACTCCACAATAAAACTAATTTAGAAATTTGAAAGAAGAGAATTAGAAAATTTTTATTTCAAAAATGAATCACCAATGATTTATAAGAACTGCTTGCATTCCTTATATTTAAAAA
Source organism: Pteropus medius (assembly GCF_902729225.1). Classification (NCBI taxonomy): domain Eukaryota; kingdom Metazoa; phylum Chordata; class Mammalia; order Chiroptera; family Pteropodidae; genus Pteropus; species Pteropus medius. The sequence goes on from NW_024345601.1 coordinate 16,067,162, forward strand.
GCAAACAAGTCTCCACAATTATAAGAATTTCAAAGACTATCTAAAATATGGCATGATGGCAATGTTGCGCTTGTGCTTGTTACTGCCTGGCCAACTGTGCTGCCCAAGGACAATGTGCTCCAAGAAGAAGCATGGAGCCTTCTGGATGCCTGTGGGCTGTTCTTAAGGGGAACTCACCACTGTGATGGGGAACTCACCACTATGACACTGTCAGGCCTAAATTTTGACATCATTGGTCTAGATTTAAACTAAAAAACAGACAATTAATACAAATAAATGAAAGAGCGTTAGAACTCTTTCTTAGAACTACAACCTTTTTAATCAAAAACAAATTTATAAGCTCACAGAGATGGCAGAAGACATTTTATTCCAAAGTCTGCACAAAATGAGTTAACCTGTCAGCCCCAAATGAGGAGGTAGTCTTCTGGCATTTTAGAATTTGGTCTAGGATACTTTGGGCCAGGTATTGCTTTATAGTTTTTTAAATAATTAGAAGTATATTTAAATGGCATTTAAATCGAACTTGCAGAAGGCCTGAAGCACCTCTGCAGACCATCTGACAGAACACAGTAGGTATGTCCCTGTTCTAGAAGTATTTGGGGGTGGGAGAGGAGCTGGAGAAAGAAAGAGCTTCTCAGACCTACAGCAAAGAGCAAGGTTTTACTCTAAATGTGAAGCTCAAACAAGAACTTCCCCTTTCAAGAAGAAAATTAGTGGAAATGAGATTCGGATAAGTGGTATCAGTTTATATGAATTGTGTCTCCTCTAGTTTTTGCTGTGTGTTTTATTCCATGGTTATCCTTGAAAAAGCAGTCATGACTAACCCTTGCTGAACACTTACTTTGTGCCAGGCACTGTTCTCAGCACCTAACATGTATTACTCGCTTGATCCCTATAACAACCCTATAGTAAGGTAGCAACTATTATTATGCCCATTTTACAGATGAAGAAACAGAAGAACAGAGAGTAAGCAATTTGTCCAAGATCGCACAGCTTGTAGGGAGCAGAACCATCATTTGAACCCAGGCAGTCTGGGCTCAAAGGCTTAACAACTACATACTATCACCTCTGTGGCAGTAAGAAAATAAAATGATGATGGTTCAACACAGATTTTGGCAATCCATACAACCTCTGCAGGGAGGGAAGTGTAACTGGTAGCTTCCGGGTCACTTCATCACAAAATCCAACATAAGAGCTAAGAAAGACCAAAATAATAAATAACAACGAGATGATATACCTGTGTCTCTTAAGTCCTAAACTAGGTTGAGTTCCTATTGAAGCTGGTTCTGTAGCAGACCCAGAAAGGTCAGAATTGGTGAGAGATCCAGACCTGGTGAGGGCTGGGGTTGGGAGCTCAGTTCTTTATGCAGGAAGGAAACTAAGAGGCCCCACAGGAGTCAGAGAGATGGTGTTTCACAAACCTGCTCACATTTAATCCTCTCTCAACACGTCTATGTGGCAGGCATTGTTACACCTATTGTTACCCTTTTAAGGGGGCAAGGAGGTTAAGGTATTTGCTCAGGATCACACAGCTAGTAAATGGCAGAGCCAAAATTATAGGTAGGGTTCTCTTATTCCATCACAAAAGTGTCTCCCTCAGGATAAAGATCGCCTGGAGTACTCATTAAAAATTTTTTTCAAGTCCCATCTACTGAACAATTTCCAAAAGAGGGCCTAGGAATTTGTTTAATTATGTTCTTCCCTCAACCCCTGATTTTAATCAACAAAAGTAAGTTTGAGGAACATTATGCTATGTCATATTATTAAAACCCCCTCTTTTAAAAAATACAAGCTCTAATTGCATTAGCCTTGTTCCTAGAGATCAAAGAATACGTATCCAAACTATCTAACACAGAAATAACTCAATTTACTATGTCAGTATGAAATGTGGTGACAAGTGATGGCCACTGGGATGTAGGAAAGGAGCAAGGCTGGACAGGAGCCTCCTTTCACCACTTTCAAACCATATAACCTTTGATCTAATCTATAGAGAAATGAAATAGAGTAATGTAAGTGAAAGTATTTACATAAAATGTAAAGATTTTACAACTGAAAGATATTCATTTGTTTGATACTAATCATTGAATGTAAGTATCTTGGGACAATGTTTAACACTCTCTAATCAAAAGCTGTAGTCTTTAGTCCTTACTAAACAATGATTCATTTTTTTATTGGGTATTTTTCATGCGCCAGGCACCACTCTGGACGCTGGCAATATGGCATGGACAGACAGGCTCATTCAGTGTTTACATTCAAACAGGGAAAGGCATAGAATAAACAAATAAACACAGTGATGACAGACTATAATAAGTATTAGAAAAGGAAAAAACAAAACAATAGGATAGAGAGTGGCTGGAGTTGGGGAAGGCCTTTCTAAGAAGGTGACATTTGAACCGAGACAGTAGAGTAAAATGGAGCCCATCCTGTGATGAACCAAAAGAAGAGCATTCCAGGCAGGTGGAACAGCAGTGCAAAGGTCCTGGGGCAGAAAAGGGCTACAAAGTACAGATAGGAGGCCAAGAAAGAATTATGTGAGCCCTGGGAGAGACAATGTGGGGCCACATAGACCATGTTCAAGTCTGGATTTTACTCTTAAGTGTGAAAGAAAGTCCTTGAAGTTTTGAGAAAAAAAAAAAAATGACGACCTCAGTTTTAACACCTTACTCTGACTTCCAAGTGGAGAACAAGCTATAGAAGGACAAGAATGGTAATGAGACCAGCTTGGAGGCTTCTGCAGTTGTCCACATAGGAGACACTGGTGGCCTGGGTCAAGTAGTGGCAGGGGATGGGGAGATGTGGGCAGGTGAAAGGAATTGGAATAGATCTAACAGGATTGGATGTGGGTATGAGAGGAAAAGGGGCCACCCCCAGTTTGGGAGCCTCTCTCCTAACACCCTGGCTTCGAGAGCTTGAAAGCAAGAGATTCTAGGCATGCTGGATGCTAGATTCTGGAGCCAAATCCGGAGTCCCTAAGCATTCCAGACAGTGGGTACCAGACCCACTTAGGAGCTGAATTAAAAGGGTGGGGAAGGTGGCCGAGAACTACACTTTATCACATGTGACCTAAGATGAAGAGCCCTGAAAAAATTAGTGGGGAAATGTCTTACCTCAATAAAACTTCACAAGATGGAGGGTAGAAATTGGGTCAATTAGTTTTTCTTGAATTATTTGACTTTTGTCCAGCCTTTATTCCTCCTCCTAGAATCTGATGCTAAAGGTTGAGGGAGGCCTGGGACAGAGAGCCTGAGAGAAGGGAGACAGGGAGGAACAGCGAGGGAGGGGAGAACAGGAGAGGAGTTTGGAGACTTGCTGGGCTCCTTGGCCCTGGGAAATGCAGGAGTGTCCAGGCTATTCTTCTCGCCAGCTTTGCTTTTCTTTGTGTCTGTCTCTAGGAGTGACAGTGCAAGCCCTTTCAACAGTTCCCATCATGTTTAGCTACTGGGTGAGCGTGAAACTTCAAACCATCTCTTTGGTGGGCAAAGGCTCATGTCTAGCTCCCTAGCAAGTAGGTAGATGACTCAAGTCTTGATACTGCCTCCTCCACATCTCCTCCTTTTTAGAGATCAGTGGGGTTTCACAGCACCTCACACTGCAGTGTGCAATCCCAGGCCTGTCTTCTAAGTTCTGTCCTTGCTCTAGACCCACACGGTCCAGTATGGTAGCCAATAGTTGTACGCTGCTATGTGACTGGCGTTATATTTCTACTGAACAGCGCAGTTCTAGACCCAACTTTAATCTCCATCAGAATTTACCTTTCTGATGACTCATTCCTGCAGTGCCTTACTCAGTAACTGATAAGCCAATTTATTGTGAGGTGATAATTATTTTGAGGTGGGAATGATAATAATAGCCTAATATAGTACCTCTCCCAGGGAAATGATACAATTCAAAATGATTTCTGGAGTTGGTGGCCTTTCCCCCAGTGATTAAGTCTCGATTGTTAAAAGTACATAGCTGGGGGTGCGCTAAGCACCTGATGAAACCAGTAAATGTTCATGCATGTTGTGATTTTAGGAGCAATGGATATGCCACCTGCTCACACACACTTCCCACCTGTGCTCATAATTCCAGTACGAGTAATTCAATCTTTATCTGTTCCTGTGATTAGATTCACTACTTAAAATAAAAATGCTCTAAGACCTCAATATGCCTGAATTTATCAGATTGAGTGTCATTCTGACTAGACAACTGGGATTGCAGGAGAGTATCAAATTCCTGGCAGCCCAGGGTGGGATGATGTTGAAAGGAAAGAAAATAATGAAGATGGAAAATTTAGGGGAACAAAAAGCAAACTTCATCTGCATCAGCATTTTGCTAAAGTAACTCTGAGTGTCACTGCCAACAGGAAGGACAAGGAGAAGGACAAACAGGGACAGGAAAGGTGCATGAGTATCCTTGGCATCCTGCAGTGAGGCATGACAAGGAGGTGCCCTGAGGTTCTCTGATGGTGACGTCAGACACTCCTGTGTGGGAGGTAGCTCAGGTGCATAGGTGTGCAGCCCTGCAAGCTCCTGTCTGCAGGTGGTGAGGCAACCCACCCTCATTCCACCTCCACCACAGGATGTCAGCCCAGTAATTGTGTCCGTCCCATTAGATTACAGCCTCAAATTTTCTATTTGAGCAGCAATATTAGCAGTTTTCTTTGCATTTGCAATGGTTGGCTTCTGGGTCTCCTGAGGCCAATGCCTATCTCAATCTGTTCCTCAGCTTTCTGAGGGTTAAAGCCACCGATAGTGACAAATGATTTTGCCCAGGGGAGATGTTGTTCAGAATAGATATCTAGAGAAGTAAGTTTTGAATGATGTGATTTTCCCTTACCTGTCTCCACTAGGCCAAACCTCAGGACACTTTAAACCTGTGCCAGCTTTTAAACGACCTAGCTGCAACCATTGCAAGCCACCCCAAGAGGTCCGTGGGTCTGGGGACGTTGCCCTTGCAAGCCCCAGAGCTGGTTATTAAGGAGATGGAGTACTGTGTGAAGGAGCTGGGCTTCCCAGGGGTCCAGATCAGCTCCCACATCAATGAATGCGACCTGAACGTGCAAGAACTCTTCCCTGTCTATGCAGTGAGTAGGCGGTACTTGTTCAGGGAACACATAGCAAGGCTGGGCAGTGGCTGGGTGCTAGCAGGAAGAAGATAAACGTGCCTACTTTACTGGAAGGGAGAAAGAGATGCCTGATGACATGGTAGACATTGGAGGAAATGTGGAAAGAGCTCCCCAAAAGGAGTGGATCATTTCACTAGACAAGGGACAGGTAGAAATGCTTCCTAGGCCAGCTTTGAGTTAACTCAGTGAAATCTCTCTTCTTTCTATTCCCTATACTCTCTTTTTAATCTTTCATTTGGATGCCAAAGTATTACACTCATTGCAGACACTACAAAACAACCATGTTAATGACATACAAAAAAAGAAAAGCATTTTTGGAAAATACAGAAAAGTATAGAGAGAAAAACAAAATAACCTATAACCCACCACCCAAAGATAACTAACCACTGGTATAGTATATTTCATTTATATTTCATTTGTTTTTTATTTGCATATATCTGCATATAATTACATTTTAATGAAATAATTCTATTATATACATGATTTCATATCCTAATTGAGAATTTTCAATCTAAATGAAAATTCTCAGTGATTTTTAAATAACTGCATAATACTCTAACATATGCATATGTTTTATTTAATCAATCCTCAATTAAGATAAATTTTAAGCCACGTATTTTGAAAATGTATAATAAAAATATATAACAAAAAATGCCATCCGAATGTTAACATTTGATGCAACTAGATAGTGAGTATATGAATGTTCACTGTACTATTATAAATAACTTTCTATATTTGAAATATAGCATAACAAAATATATTTTCAAAAATTCAGTGCCAGGTATTTCACAGTCCCATGGTCCTCTCCACCAGTCTTCCTCTACCTTCCGTTCTTTCTGCTACTAAACCTGGCTTTCATTAGTACCAGGATTCAAGATGCATAATTCTATATTTGATTACATTTTCTACATCCCTCCTAGAATTATAACAGCATTGTTTCCTATCATTTTCACTGTAAACGCAAACTCTTCAATAATGAATTAAATAGATGTTGGTAGACTCACTATGCACTGTAATCACCGATCGTTTTATTCATTTAATCTTTATTGAGCTCTGACTACATGCAAAATTTTTCCCATGTTTGTTTCTATGGACACTGCCCACTAGTTGGGGGATTGCCTGTTAAATTGCCTCCTAATAACCTGAAAGATTTAATGTTCCTCTAAATATTGAACTTCCTCAAGCTTATTGGCTGCAGTGACTGAGCTGATGCAGTGTATGTTTTCTAGAAATTTTAATGAGCTTTGAAAGAGGATTTACTTACTGGGCATCCGAGTTGTTTCAGCACAGTGTGAGCAAACCTTCAGCTGCAATTCATTTTATTATTCACTGGAATTGGAATTATGAATTACTAAGGGTCTCAGAAAGCAACTGGTTGGGGTCCAAATGGATGGTATTTTCATTTGTTTGACTAGCTCGACCCATCCATCATTCTAACTAGGCTGTTTGTGGGCTGCAGTCTCTGAGGGGATTCAGGAGAGCATCCTGGCCCCATTTGATTTGTGATGTCCTGGGACTGACAGCACATTTGTTTGGTTAGCAAGACTTGCCAGCCGCACTACTCTGTAAACTGCGTCAGTAAAGTGCTGAAACAGGTGAGACGGTTACCATGAGCCAAGTTGGCTTTGTCATTTCAAAGCTGTCCCCTTTATCTCCTAGACTTCGCTTTTCAGTGAGTGAACCCAACAATACGCATTCAGGTCAGTTCAGTTTTCAGGCACAAAAATGACTTTGTTAGGAGTATGAGGCAGACAGAGTAGTAGTGGCAGACTGCCTATTTCTACCATTTATCAGCCACAAGACCTGAGAAAGTTACTTAGCATCTATCTGCCTTAGTTCTCCTCTTTCTAAGATGGAAGTAATACGAGTGCTCATCTCATAAAGTATTAAACTAGTTAATAATTGTAAAATTCGTATAACAGCTTTGGCACATAAGTTCTCAGTTAATGTGAGTTATAATTTTGAGAGTATAAGTGATTGCTTTTTGTTTTCTCTACAATGCCTCATATACAGAAGGTAACCAAAAATATTTGTTAATTTCATTTGAATAGACATGAACCAGCATAGGCTATAGAATCAAGTTTGGTCCTAAAGAAAAATCAAGTCTCATTGAGATACTGTGATCAGTGCCTTTGTCAAGCCCAACCATCCCGAGAAGCCAATATTCTCTTTCTAGCTTGCATCCACTATCAGAAACCAATTAGTTCCTCTCCTGTTAAAAGATTTGCATATCTCCTGCTCCTCAGAACCCATTAAATTAGAAGTCCTTTCTCTGATCTACCTTTGGCCTGCCACTTCCAGAATCCCTTGTTGTCCCAGAATTGTTTCTACCTTTTAAAAATGCTTATGTACAGAAGTTGTATTGCATCAGCCTAGTTAGCCCACATATTAATATGTAAGTCACTCCTGGACCCCAGTATATTTGGAAAAGAAATGTGCTAAGGAAAATCTGTTTTGAACCTAGATAAGTACTAATAATACTCAATGCCTGTTGAGGGGACTTTTTTGAATAAAGGTCATTTCATCCAGATGGTATTTCCATTTCTCAGAAGGCCCTGGAGCAGGTTTGCCCATGACATTTATCTCAGTACCTGCCTGCCTGAGGCATTAAGAGCTCTTTCCTTTCTAAAGTCATTTCATTCACACAAGACTATTCAGGAACTAAGCTGGGCTCCTGAGGCATTGTGAGAGCTTGCAGACCCCAGAAATTGCCACCCAGTATCAGGCTCTGAGTAACTGGAGGTCTTGGGCCAGGCCAGCCTACTCCAGCCTGGTCCTGAACCCCTGGCTCTCAGCACATCACTTCCTTGCTTTCCATATCCTCAGGATTCCAGGTGGAGGAAAGGAGGGAATACTCCAGTTCTGACTCCAAAGATACAAAATTAGCAGTTGTTCTGAAAGAGTGGACCAAGTAGGTACCCACAGGAGAAATGCCCCCATGCATTTGAGATGCAGGATCAGTCCTTAAGCATTTTGCTCTCAGCCAAAACATTTGAATGATGGATGTTTCCTGTGACTTTTTTTGCCAAACAGTATATTAAGTTAATCAACTTCAATGGTAACTCCACCGATCCCCTTGTTAAATCTAAGTGTCCTTTTTATTTTACAAGCACAAGCAGAGTTTATCAATGACTCTCACAGTGATCAAGAAACAACTTCGAAAATATTTAAGTTTATTTATTCAGATCAATGCAGACCTAGAGAAAAGCAATTTCCCAAAATCAGGACCCTGTATTTGCTGGCTCATCCAAGTAACTCTCTCTCTCACTGTTTCTTTGAAGGCAGCTGAAAAGCTGAACTGTTCCCTATTGGTGCACCCGTGGGACATGCATGCAGATGGATGGGCGAATGGCCAAATACTGGCTCCCTTGGCTTATAGGTTTGTGTCAGACCAGGGGTCTAGAAAAAGATGAGAAAGTCTTTGTTTTTTTCCAATTATCTGGAAAAAGTATAAATTAACAGGACTGTGAGTTATTGAGCTCTTACTCAGATAAGTGCTGCATATATTGCTTGTTTTGTATGGATTATGATTCTAATCATATCCACACAAAAGTCTACAAGGTTGACATTATAATAACCATTTTACAGATAGAGAAACTGAGTCTCAGAGTGGTTAAAAAAGTTGTCTAAGTCACACAGTGAACAAGCACAAATAGAATTTACACAGATCTGTCTGTCTCCAAAACCCCCTCACTACACATACCTTAAAAAAGCTCCAAAAATAAGTAGCCATGCTTATGTAATAGATTTTTTTAAGAAACCAATAACAGTATCAGCTCTTACAAATAAAAACCCTGGAGTTATGAGTAGTAGGTCACCTTCTACCATCCAAGGAACTGAGGCCTTACATTATAGATGACCCAGGCTTTCAATTTGCTGGGTATCTGCTCCTCTCTTCTGCTGTTTGCCTCCTGGTCTAGTCATTCATGGTGCCACATGAGGGTAAAAGGAAAAGAGGAGACACCTCATTTTGGCCTATCCAATCTCTCATATCATCTCTGATAAGAAGAAGAAATGGAGACAAATGTAAAATTCTGGGGTCACAAGTGAAAAGTGGAGCTCATATACAAACCCAAGGAAAAGTGGTCCCCAAATGAATAGCATTGGATTTACTCTGGGGAGGCCATCATCCATTCTCTTCTCAGCCCAATTAATACAAGTAATTATGAAGTAACCATCATGAAGAATTAAATGGAGTAATATATTGAAAGTCAATCAACTGAATTTCAGTTCCAGCTAGTCTCTATTTTTCTGTATAACCTGTGGCAAATCACTTTACTTCCCTGGGCCCAAGTTCCTCAACTGTAAAATGACAGAGTTGGTCTGGATTCTCTTTCTGCTCTGATAGTTTATGTCCCTGGTATTGCTTTTGAAGACCAGTGTATATAGTAAGGCATCTTCCTATCCATCCCCTATCAAATTTTTGAACAACGATTAGTAGAAAGAGATAATCTAATAAGCCCAATGCTTTCCAGCTTCCTAATTCATACAACACTTCGATAAGTAAAACAAACTTATTTACATTGCAACTTCTCAGAAAGCATTTGCAAAAAGGGTCATTTCATCATGCATTTATGCAGCATATATCTCCACCAGCATGTCAGGCCTGTACGAGACATTGAGGATATTGACACAAACACAACCTCTGCCCTTCTGAAGCCTACATTCTGGTTAGAGGAAAAAGAGGATAAACAAGTGTATAGATCATAAACAAACAAACAAACAGGCTAATTTCAAAATTCTATTCTGGATGCGAAAGTGGTCACTGGCAGATTGGAGAATTCTCAGCAAGGGAGAGCCATAACCCAATTTACATTGTATATTCTACTTTGGCTCCTGTATGGAGAATGGATAGTGGGGTTATAGTCCAAGTAATTAATGGAAAGCAGAATCATGGGACCAAAAAGAGTTGATGCTGTCCTTCTCCCTGTCTCAGGAAGCTTGGCCCACTTCCAGATGCATATGAGTCCATCATGCTTCTAAGAGGTCAAGGAGCCAAGTCATCTCTGTCCATGTTGCAACAGGGCAGGATGAGCATTCAGTAAGCCCCACCTGGCAGCCAGAGGGTCAGGCCTTTCCAGAGGTGCAAGGCTCTGCTGTGGAGCCCCCAGAGACTTTGTAATCATAGTCTGAAAAGCAGTAATCTGAAAATGTAGCCCGGACTGACTCCGTGGAGGTAAAGGAAGGCATTGAGTATTAAATATCTCCTTCTTCTAGGAGCACAACACACTTGAAATAATTCATTTTAATCCAGTTATTTTCAACCTCAGCTCTAAGAAGCAAAATTTTGGAATGAATAATAATATTACTATTTATTGAGCACTAACTAAGTGGCAAAACTAATCATTATTATCCCCCATTCTACAGATGAGGAAATGGAGGCACAGGGAAGCAACTAATATTTGTTCAGCACATCCACTGTGAAGTTCTGGCCAAGAACTTTCTGACATAATTATTTGCAAGGCTCTACATTACCCTTGCAAGATGGGCAATACTGTCCACGTTTCACAGGTGAAGAAGCACAGGCTCTGGGGCATTACACCTTATCAAAGGCTGGAAAGCAAAAAACTGGAACAGTTAGGGTTCAGCCCAGACTCAGTGTACTCTCTTGCCCCCTTGCATCCAAAACTGAAGCTGGGGGAATCAAGACAAAAGCCAGGTCCTCTGGCTCCTTGACTATTCTAGCTGTTAGATGACTCCACCTGCAAGCGGCAAATAGGAAGCGTCAGATTGTCCTGCTTGCCAAAGTAATAGCTGTATACAACCAAGCCATGCTGGGACACAGAGACCCCACGTTTCTCAGCACTGACAATTACAGCAGGCTGCTTCTCCCCAGCCATCAGCATCACTGAACTTCTTGTTTGAGGTGACAAGCCCTGTATCTTGTGACCATTTCGTCTTTTCAGGAGTTCCAGCAGAGACCATCATAGCCATTTGCTCCATGATCATGGGTGGAGTGTTCAAGAAGTTTCCTAAACTGCAGGTATGTTTTGCACATGGAGGTAAGACTCCATCTATATTGGTCAGCTCAGCTGCCGTAACAAAATACCGCAGACTGGGTGGCTTACACAACAGAAATGATGTTTTCACAGTTCTAAGAGTTCTAGGATTATGGTGCTGTCAGAATTGGTTTCTAGTGAGGCTTCTCTGCCTGGATTGTAGAAAGCTACCTTCTCACTGTGTCCTCGCATGGGCTTTACTCTGCATGCACAGATTAGGGTCCCACTTTAAGACCTCATTTAACCTTAATTATCTCCTTAAAGGCCCTGTCTCTAAATACAGTCACCTTGGAAATTAGGGCTTCAAGATGTGAATTTTAGAGGGACATAATTCAATCCATAACATTCTTCCAGTCATCATTGTAATCATAAAGTATTTGATGGTTCAGGAACCAAATTCCATTTTTACAGACAAGTTGTTTGGTTGGCACAGTTTTTGCTTTATTTTGTTTTGTTTTTTATTTAAATCTCTCATTTTATTTGATTTTATTTAAATTTTATTTATTTTATTTAAATCACCAGATCACAAGCCCTCCAGTTTGCAATAGTCTCCACTATTCACCTTGTTAATAAGTAGACCTATTTCATTCATTTAATTTCCTGCTTGGTCCCTGTAGGTAATAGAGTTCATGACTCTTAGACATATATAGGCACAAACAGAAACACAGACACACACACACATAGATACACACAAACATACACAGTCAAACTCAACATGCTGTTATCAGATCTGTTTTTCCTTCTCACCAGCATATGAAGACATCTTTCCATGTAAGTACAGAGCTCCTGATTTTTGATGGTTGCTTGCATGGCAATACATTTATGAATATGCCAAAATTATTTAGATATTCCCCGACTGATAGGTTGCCTCAGTAATTTGTTATTACAACCATGCTACATTTGAAAACTTTGACTACATAACTTTACACACTCGTCTTCTCTCTTTAGGATAAATTCTTCGAATCTGAATTTCTAGATGAGTTCATGTTGTTTCTTCTGGGTCACCTCTCAGCATTTGGAACCCAGTCCTTTGTAAATACTGCTAACCAGCTGGACTATAGTAACTTCTCTTTGCACACAATATGAGGATTAAAAGGAATCCTTTACAATCAAAGCCAGACCTTCAGTAATAGGTTTTATTTGCAGGTGGAGTCTTCCCCTTCACAGTAGGAAGAATCTCCCGTGGATTCAGCATGCACCCAGATCTGTGTGCCCAAGACAATCCAATCAACCCAAAGAAATACCTTGGTTCCTTTTACATAGACTCCTTGGTTCATGATCCTCTGGCCCTCAAGCTGTTAACATATGTCATAGGAAAGGTAAGCCGGGTCTGCCATTTAGATGGCTTGTAGGGAGCAGAGTACAGGTTCAGCAACCAGTCACTTAATCTCTCTTCAAAAAAAGGGGATGGAAGAAAAGGCATTAGAAGAAAGGAGAGGGACAGTGAGGTTTGGGATTAGGTTTGCTTGTACAAGGAGGGGATCGCATGTAGAACATCCTTCAACATAGAGTGTGTATCACCAGGGAACCATTATATATGCCAGAGAAATCCTAGATAATCCACATGACTGAATAGTTCCCCAGGTAAGATCCTCTTCCTCTGGGTCATCTCTGTATCTATCAAAAATGATATATTGTGATGTGGTAAGCAGAAAAAGCCACCAGTTTTGAAGTCAAATTGACCTGGGTAAAAATCCAGATTCTACCACTTTCTAACAGAATAAATTGTGAACCTAATTGTCCTCATCCACTAAATAAAGAAAATTGGAACATTAAAGAGGTAGGAAATGGCACCAGACAGGGAGGCAAAGGAGGATAATGAAGAGTTTTGTGTACCACCTGAAATTTCTTTCTGGAATAACTCAGCCTTTGTTTTGAAAATGATTCTTTCACCAGGCAAAAAAAGACCAGCATGGTAGTACTTTAAACTTCATAGGTACTTCTTTCCTCTGTTGTGGTCTGCTAGCAGGTCTCCCTGTTGATGGTATTTCCACCTTTAAGTACTCTTTGAAAATACTAACTCAGCAAGTTAAGACAATTTTTAGAGCAAAGGCCAGCCTGATTTGTGAAAAGTCTAAAATATTTAGTATTTCAATTCCATTTTATTACAGACAGATAACCATAGAAGTTGTCTAAATTTTTGCAAAGGAAAAAATATCTGAGGTTTTCTAAAAGAATATGGACATCCTTAAAGATTTGCAATAAGGTACTTGGATTGAGAGTAGACACAAAGGCATGAATAATCTTGTTTGGAAGAAAAAGAGGTCCACCATTTGAAAGGTACAAGTAGTGTTCTATCTCCAGAATGGAAGTTTCATCCCACTTTAACGCTGACTGCCTCTCTGATTTGAGAAACTCAGTGATGTTAAACATTCTGGTTTGGTAATACATTATGTGACTGAGATGTGTTTCTGAGGCTTCAAGCTTTTGTGTCATTCCTGCCAAAATGAGTGTTTGCCAGTTGGTCATGACCTTTAATTGTTTTTGGTTTGGACAAAGGGACTATGGCAAGTATGTAAGCAGGAAACTGCACAGAGTTTGAGAAGCTGAAAGAGACTGTGAGCTCTGGACTTTGAGCTATGAAGAAGGGGGAGTGGGAAAGTAGCATGGAATTGGAGAAAGGTTCATTCTTATTACCTCTCATCAAGCCTAGTACCCCTGGTTTTCTTGGAAATGGCAAAACCAGGAGAAAACATCCTTGGCAAATACAACACCAACCTTATGAGGGATACCATCAGCAGCGAGGAGTATTATCGGCACCTTCAAACAGCATTCAGGACAATACACATCCACCACAGGGTAAGAGCGAAAGCAAAAGAAGGTGGCACAAGCCTTGTGGATAGACTAGTTAGTAAGCACATGTGAGTATACCCCTTTTAGGGATCCCTCAGAAAAACTCAGAGAGAACTCTGCAAAGTTAGTGGTGCTGAGATCTTCATTCAAACTGTGAAGACTTGAGCCATTATATGACCAAAGCAAATGTGACCTCATTTTATGTGACCTCACAGGCTGGTAAATCCAGAACATATAAACAGTATAGATTAATAATTTAGGATTCGCTTTAAAATATTAATGCCTCCTCATTCTAGTTACATTCACATGAGCAAATTCTCTCAAAAACAATCCACAAAGCAGAATGGCTAAGTAAAGTCCTAGCATGGTGGCCAGGCTACAGAGCAACTGTCCAGATGAGAGCAAGAGGACAGAATGCTGTGGAGGGAGGTCTCTAGGACAGGAAAAATGGAACTGATTGAATATTTGATATGTTTGAGAAGTTGAAACTACGACTGCTAGGAATTCAACACATCTGCTGATGCATTAGGAATAAGCAGTACATATATAGAAAATTAAGCAAATGAAAGAAAAGGAAATAATTAACTCCAAGAACACAAACATCCATATAAAGGCATATAATCATCGTACATTACTTAATCAGCAGTAAATAATATCTATAGTGTAAATACTAAGTACTGGTTTAACTGAAAATTGTAATTCTACTGAGAAAATGGAGGAGAGAAGTTGAGGTAGTAAAGAAGTTGTCAGTGATCATAATGGGAAGTCAGTAAACACTCTTTAAAGCTAATAAATCAAGAAACAATTGTATATGCTTTTTATCTGGAGTTATGAAGGTAATTACCAAAAAATGCAGGTTAAAAAAATCAAAGTAGCTGCCTTGTAGGACAAGAGTTGGGAAACTGGGCACAGGACTGCTTTTGATAAGAAAGGTATAATATTTAATTAACTATGTATAGGAATTACTTTGATAAATCAAAATTTTAAATACTATAATAGACATCTCATATATATATAAACCAAAATCATTTGTTGAACACTTACTCTTTCTAATACACTGTGCTAAACAGAGAACTTAAATTACATAATCTCTTAGCTTCCTTCCATCTTAATATGCATTGCTTTTAATTTATGTCTACTCATTTTTAAAGACTAATACAAAGAGTGCTAGTTCTATGTGATCACTCTATCACTGTGAAAACTATGAAAAAAAGAAAACCTATTGCCTCCCTATATTAACATGAACATAGAAAATTCCCTTTACATATTTAGGTGAATAATTTTTGAGAGGTCAGTCATCCTCCCATTATGATTTTATCATAATTTTGGCTGGATCCACTGGTAATCTATTGTTGCATAAGTACTTGTGCCAACTCATGGCTTAAAATAATAATAAGCACTAATTATTTCTTGCAGCCTCTGTGTGTCAGGAGTTTAGAAACAGCTGTTTCAGGATCTCTCATGAGGTTACAGGCAAGTTGTCAGTCAAGGCTGCAATCACCTGAAGGCTTGACTAGGGCTGAAGGATTTATTTCTAAGGTGGCTTTTACACATGACTGGCATATGCTGGGTTTTGGCAGGAGGACTCAGTTTCTCCCCAGCTGGGACTTTCTTCTCTCCACAAAGCTGCTCGAGTGTCCTTACAACAAGGCAGTTGGCTTCCCCCTAGAATGAGTGATCTGAGAGAGAGAGACAGGGGAGGGAGGGAGGAAGGGAGGGAGGAAAGGAGAAAAGACAGTGGAGGGGAAGAGAGGGAAGAGAGGAGAGGAGGGAGGGAAGGGGAGAGAGGGGAGGAGAGGGGAGAGGAGAGGAGAGGAGAGGAGAGAATATCAGACAGAAGCTACCCTTCTTTTTATGACCTAGCCTCAAAAATCATGTAGTATCATTTCTGCCTCATTTTATTCATTAGAAGCAAGTTGCTATCTGGCTCACATTCAAGAAGTGGAATGTCAAAGAATTTAAAGACATGTTTTAAAACCACTGCATTCCACACATTGGCCACAAATTATTTCCATTCCTCCTAAATGCAAAATATCCTCACCCCTCCTATGATCACCCCAAAAGTCTCATCCATTTATAGCATCAGCTTAAAGTCTAGTATCTCATCATTTAAATTAACTTATGGATGATGCTCCCCATGTACAGTTTTTCTCAATCTGAAGACCTATTAACTGAAAAGTTCTTTGCTTAACATACAGACAGGCAAAAGATAGTTGCTATAGTATCGCCATTCCAAAGAGGAGATAATGGGAGGTTCAGAGACATCACTAGTCCCTAGCAAATCTGAAATCCATCAGACACATGTTGGCAGTTCCTTGATTAGAGCTCAAAGCATAGGAGTAATTCTCCATTGCTCTTGGTTCAACCCTCTGAGTCATCCCTCTTTTTTCTATGAAAGGTAGCCTATGTTTGTGGCTAAGTAGTTTTTACAGACTGCTTCATGACGGTACAAGTTTTGAAGTCCAAAGGTTTCTTTTCATTTTGTTCTATCTGTTCTTTTCAATCCAACCTGGTGGTGTTTCTGCTAATACAAATGTCTTAAAAACTTTGTGAGTCTTTTATGAATCTTATTAGGTTTCACACCATTAGGCAAAAGCCTTATCCACAAATCTCTGAGAAAGCCCTTCTCTACGCTAGGTTTCTTAAAAGGCTGCTGAGAGACAACATTCTTAAGCCATCTACAAGTCCTTATTGATTAACAGAATAGTTCTCTAAGGCACTGCCTTAAATCTTTTGAGGTCATAACAAAGATATTACAGTCACATCTTGACTTCATTTTCAGACTATAGTTTTTCTAATTGTTTCCTGGATTTAATCTTTGCCAGAAATCGAGCTCTAATTTTTAGCATTATTTGTCATTAGAGGGGTTGGGGATTTTCAAACCCAACAATTCTTGGCTCCTTTATATTTAATAATCCTTCCATTAAGGTACTTCCCTTGCATTTTACTATAAATAGGAAGAAGCAGCCAGTTAGTACTTTCAATACTCTGTAAACTTCCTTAGCCATATCACCCAGTACATTAAATATGTTTTCTGCTTTTCATATTACTCTGACAGTGTTGCTAAAATTTTTGCCACTACAGAGCAAAGATATCCTTTCCTCTAGTTTCCAAAAACATTTTACTCATTCTCCCTAACGTCCTTACTGATAGCCTTCCCACAGGCCAGCAGGCTTCTAATAAGTCTTTACAAGGATCTTTAGTCTTTCACTATTTTCAAGGTCTTTCCAACTTCCTCCCACTAATCAGTTCCAAATTCATTCCTACATTATGTTTTCAATATGGCAACATCATGCTTCCTGGTACCAAAATCTGTATTATTTGTCTATTATTACATAACAAATTAACCTAAAACTTAGTGGTTTTATCAACAATGAGCATTTATTATCTCATTCAGAAATTCAGGTAACCCATAGTTGGGCAAATTCTGGTTCAGAGTTTCTCATGAGATTCAATGAGATGACTGCAGTCCACCAATATCTATCTATCTATCCATCCATCCATCCATCCATCCACCCACCTACCTACCTACCTACCTATCATCTATTTTTCATCCATTTGTTCTTTCACTCTTTTTTTGCACACTACTTACACTAGCTTAACTCTAAACTCTCCACCAATTTTATAACTCTCCTCTCAGTACATTCAAAGACATTGGGTACAGCAGTCTATTAATTCTATCTTCTTGAAGAAATACCTTCAGAAGTCATTTGACTTGCTCCAATCTAGACTAGCTTGCTATTAAGATCTGCGGCACAGCTGTCATCTTGAAATTTCCCTTTGCCCGCTTGTGCTCGTGTGTGCTCTCTCGCGCTCTCGCTCTCTCTCATTGAATTCGTTGTTTCCTGAATCCTTTGATTTTCCAGTTTCTTGGTGGAGAACATCGCCAATAACTTTCTGAAAAAAGGTGTATAGGAGATGAAATTTTTGAAACTTCTATAAATGTCTTTATTCTTTTTTCACAATGAGTTGTTTAGCTAGGTATATAATTCTAGCTTAAAAACTGTTTTCCTCTATTAATTATAAAGATATTTTTCCATTGTATTCTGACTTCTATTGTTGCTGTTGAGTAATGTAATGCCATTCTAATCTTTGAACCTTCATATAAAACATGCTTGTCTCTCCTCCTCTCCCAAATCTCAAAAACTAAGATTTTCTTTTTGTCCTGAAGTTTCACAACAATGTTACTTGATACAGGTCTATTTTCACCCATTATGCTAGCCACTTGGTAAGCCCTTTCATTCTGTAAATTTCCTTAATTTGTTGCTTTAATGACCTCCTTCTATTTTCTCTTTCTGGAATTCCTATTATCTTAAAATTCAACCTTATTTTTTTCTTCTTTGATCTTTTGCTTTACTTTCTTGGAGATTGCTTGAACTTCATTAGTAAATCCTTCTATTCAATTGGATTTGTTTAATTTCCAAGAGCTGCTGTTATTGTTCTTGTTCTCTAAACTTTTTTTTTTCACATCTTTTCTTGTTGGGTGGATACAATATATTTTCTTACCTTGCTGAATATATGAATAATTTTGAGAAATTTATTTCTCTCTGCAAATCTTCTTCCAATTGGCTTTTTTCTCCTTTTAAAAAATCTATGTTTTTCATATTAAATGCTTTCATCAAATGCCTGTAATCCTTTGCTGTCTGCTTATATTTAAGTGTGGTCACAAAAAATAAGATTGGAAGTCTCTGCATACTTATGGGCCTATCAAATATAATCTTCTCTTCACTGCTGCTGCTAGTCTTTGTTTGTAGTTTGTATTTTTTAGTGGTTTCAGTTAGTTTGTTGATTTGTTTCTGCATGCCTGAGAAATATGCTGGAAAATGATAATACAATTAAGTGTAGAAACAAAAATAAGAGTGAAGATGACATGAAAAAAAAAAAAGTCCTGGAAATTCCGTTCTTCTGAAGCAAACAGTGAATGATGCTTAAAAATTTAATGCTGCACTACTTAGTCATAGTTATGAAAAATAGATCTTAAGTAAATTATTTGATTTGGTTAAGCCTCAGTTTCCTAATCAATAAAATAGAGATGATAATAATAGTACCTAACTCTTAGGGTTGTTGACAGGGTAAAATAAGATAATCATGTAAAGTATATAGCAATATTCCAGTTCCACAGAAAGTGCTCAATAAAGTATTTGATAAAGGTGCATATAGACTTTGAAGAATGAAACTATAGTGAAAACCACTGTGACAATATCAATTAATTTACAAGATTTTTCAATCATTTTGAAATGTTAGCAACTTTATAACTATAAAATCACGAAAATTTGAGATAAAGGAAAAACTCCATCTAGATTAAACTTCAGAACAAGCAAAACGTGTCGCTGTTTGAAGCAATGTTGTAAAAATAATGCTTGGATCCTCTATGGAGATTTAATTAAAAGTGAAGAGGGAGAGAGTAAAAAGAGAAAAGAATCTAGAAAGTCATGCACATGTCCAGAGAAAGATGCATGCTCAGAAAAGCCATGATAAGACTCTAAGCTTTAATCTCTAGTGGATCAGTAGAGATCAGCAGGAAGTAAACACTAAGGCATAGTTGTAAATGGCCTGGCTAAGTGCTAAAGGAATGATCAACACAGAACCAATCTGCAAAGACTGGGAGAGTATTTTTTCCTTTTCTTTTTTCTTTTTCTTTTCCACTTTTTTTTTCTTTTTGTTCTCTTTTTGCTTTAGGCATTTAAGGAAATCTTTATCAAAACGTGAGCTGATCACATGTTTAAGGAACAGAGACTTCAGAGGCCACATATGACAAAGAATAAGTCTTTTAAAAAAATAGTTTAGAAAAGTTACTAAATAAACAACCACAAAGCATAGCAAGGAACAACAAACACTGAGGAGAAGGAAACATCTGGTTACCAAAGTTAATACATTACGATGTGGTATTCAAAATGTCTAGTTTTCAACAAAAAATTAAAAGGCATGCAAAGAAACAAGAAAGGGTGGCCCATTCACATGAAAAAATATCAAAAGAAATTGTCACTGGAGAAACATTGGACTTACCAGAAAAAAAAAACTTTAAATCAACAGTTCAAAGAGATAAAGAAAATCAACTAAGAACTAAAGAAAACCAGGAGAACAACTATTGAACAAAAAGAGACTATTAATAAATATAAAGAAATTATAAAAAAGGAACCAAATAGAAATTCTGGAGCTGAAAAGTACAATAACTTTAATGAAAAATTCACTAACGAGTCACGTACCTAATAAGGAACTTGTATCCAAATACATAAAAAATTATTACGATTCAATAATAAAGACATATAACCCAATTAAATTATGCCAAGGATCTGAATAAACTTTTCTCCAAGAAAGACATATAAATGGTCAATAAGCACTTGAAAAGATGCTCAACATTAGTGGTCATTAGAGAAATGCAAATCTAAACTACAATGAGATACCAATTCATTCTCACTAGGATGACTATAATAAAAAAAAAAAAAAAGTTGACAAGGATGTGAAAAAATTGGAATTCTTGCTGGTTGAAATATAAAATATCCACAGTGCAACCACTGTGGAAAACAGTTTGGTGGGTCTACAAAAAGTTAACGATAGAATTAGCATGCGTCCCAATAATGCCATTCCTGGGTATATATCCAAAAGAATTGGGAACAAGTATTCAAACAAATGCTCATATACACGTTTGTAACAGCATTATTTGTGATAGCCAATAGGTAGAAACAACCCAAATATCCATCAACAGATGAATGAATAAGCAAAATGTGGTATATCTGTACAAAGGGATATCATATTCAGCCATAAAAAGAAATGAAATACTGATACATGCTACGAGTGAATGGACCTTGAAAACATGCTAAGTCAGACACACAGGTCACATATTATATGATTCTATTTATATGAAATATCCAGTATAGGTAAATCAACAGAGACAAAAAGCAGAAAAGTGGTTGCCAGAGGCTGGGGGCAGACTGGACAGGCAGGAGAAGAGGGAATGGGAAGTGACTGTTTAATGTGCACAGGATCTTCTTCGGGGGTGTGAAATGTTTTAGAACCAGGAACTAGATAGAGGTGATGGCTGCACCAAAGTGTACACTTTATTTTTTTTCAAAATTAAATCATTTTGTATTTGAGCACTGATTTTACAAAATGTGGCATAAAGGTGAACTAAATTTACACCTTAATGTGTTCATGTAAATTGCTTTCAAAATACATTGCACCTAAGATGTATATAAGATTTTACATGCATTTTGGAAGAAATCACACAGAAGCAGCTGCTTTTTCAATAAACTTGGCCAGTTTCACATCTCTTTTGGTCAGTCCACCACAGTCATGAGAGGTAAGAGTTATCTGGACCTTGTTTTACACGTTGAACCATTCCAGGTAATGATTCATCTTCTCTGCTTGTAAGGCAACTCGGGACATAAAGCCAAATGCCCCAACTTCCCAAAATGTCTTTAAAGCCAGCTACTAGTTTATAGGCAGATGCAGTGGCTCAGTCAGGCACAGGCAGCGGAATCAACAGTTACGTTCAAACAAGCAAAGGCAAAACGCTCCATAATTTACAACCCCCAAAGTGTACACTTTAAAATGGTTAATTTCATGTACGTGAATTTCACCTCAAGTTTTAAAAAAAGTGAAGAGGCTTTTCTCGGCAAGTTAGCCTTTCAATCACTCTAACCAAAATATCTATTCATATGTCCTTTTCTTTATTTTTAAAGAGAAACCAGAAATTCCTGTTCTGCAAAATACAAAGTATATCTCACTGTAAAAGAAAAGGTTCACTTTCAGAAGTAACAATGTCATTTTAGGCATTTTATGCCTCAAATTTTTATAATAAGCATAAATGTGATCTTGTGTTGGGCATTTGATCTGTTAGATGGGTTAGAATATGAACCTAAGCTGGAAACCAGTCAGGCCCAAAGGCCAAAGCTTCTTCATCCCTTTTCCATGCCTTCTTTAACAATCAGACTACTCTATTCAGGGGCTCTAAAAGTTTAGGATGATCTAGAAGCAATAAAAACGTCTTTCATCACCAAAGACAGATTTTGTGATTTATTGTAAGCAGTGGAGCATACCAAATCTATTAAAAATATTTCCACCTGATTTGGAATTTAAATAGATTTTAATACTTTTGTTAGTAGCAACTTCTCCAATCTGTATTCTGGTAAATGATGTTTTCCTGTGCACTGCTGTCTTCAATAGAGTGGATTCCTTTTTGGTGCCTATAAGCTTCCTGGGAAGATTACTACCTCCTCAAGAAGTTGTGATAAATGAGAGAAAGTTCAAGTCCTGGCTCTTCCACTTGTTAGCTGGGTGACCTTCAATATCAAGTCATTTTCTGCCTGTTTCCTCAATTGGAAAATGAAGATGATAACCAGGCATAGTTGATGTGAGGAGCTAATACAGTACGATGCCAAAGGACTATACAAGTATCAGTAATTTATATTTTCCAGTGCTTTACAGATAGTAGGTGTTAAGTTAATGTTTGTTTAATTGAATTGTGTGATCTTGTGGCTATAAGGCTAATCTTATTTTGCACTGATTGAGTTAAATCAGGCTCTTTCTGTAGGAAATCATGTCTCGGAACAAACTGAATCCTTGGTATACTAGAATTTTTTTAGTTAGCTATGTTATAACAGAGTTATGTTGTATTTACTGCAAAAGCTACTAATGGAATATGCTAATGATAAGATAGCTAATTGTTCATTTTCCAGAAGACAAATGAATTCTTTTCCAGTATTTGAAGTTATTTAGTAAGCCACATCTTGCAGTGTTCAAAGCATTCCCTGAACATGTGAAAGAGTTAATGCATCCCAGCAGGTGAGCGGTTTATTTTCCTTTCCTGGCAGGAATATTAATCACTATTATTATCAGCTCAGTAAGTCTTTGGCCTCATAGGGAATGTGTGCTGCTGGCTTTGGAAAGGGAAAGATATGTTGGGGCAGTGTTGGTGCTGAGAAATCAATCAGGATTATCCACCACTCTATTGCCTAATAAGGAAAGCTAGTGTCTGTCTAGGAAGTATAATTTCAGAATCTCAGAAGAGGCAGCCACAGTACCCAACATGCCCACTGTTAGAATTACTCCTTTGGATTTAATAGAGTCTTTAGAAATGTCCTCCTAAAATGTAGCTATTGTCAAGTGTTACGTTTGCACTTTGTGAAAATGGCTTTGTGATCATGGTCGATCCCAAGGGAACAGATTTCTAGATCACAGACAAGAAGACAGGAGAAAGTTCCAGCTTTTGGGGGGCAGGATCAGGTATGTTACTTGATGAACCTGAGATGTCACCAAGAGTCTTAGGTACCCCAGGTAGCTTGAATCAGTGGGAAATAGGCAACTGTCATCTCAGACCACGTTCTATGCCTCTTTAAGCAGGATTCTGCATGTAATCCATTGAAAACATAATCAATTTGCAGTTAAGAGATAATAGGTCGTAAAAATAGCAATACAAAAAGTATTTTTAACTTAAGAAGTATTTATTAAGCATCAACCAAGTAGAAACTGGTATTAGGCAATGGAGTATGTGACCTTCATCCTACAGGACCATATGACTCTTGAGGAATCTGTTCTCTTTGCCTTTTCCCTGTACATCCCTCCTCCCTCTGAAAAAGAAAAGCAATTAATAAGAACTTCATTTCCAGTTCTTTTATGCCTACATCCCTCTCCCTTATGAAACTATTAACAAGTTAAAAATAGGCAAAAGTTTACCAGAGTTATCAATAAAAAGTGCACAGATAGGAGTATAAAAAATTTACAAACCAGATTATTGCAAGAGGATAATACTCTCCTGTAGAGAGGAGTTGTGAACAATAGCTACAAATAATAATGAAATACTGTCAAACCATGAGTTTGGTGTTCTGCAAAAGGCATCCAAAATCAAGTTAGGAAAGAGAGCAGGAAAGTACCTTAACCAGGAAGGATGAATTGATGAGGAGCCATTTTCATTTCTTATTTAAAATCATTTGCTTTCTCCACATTAAAACAGAACAGATCCCTCTCCCTCTTAAAATGTTTTTATGTCCTAGAAGGCCATAACACTGGGAATGAAATAATTCCAGACAAGAAGAATTAATTTCTAGATTTCAATTTCATGTTAATGTAGTTTACAAATGTAAAGTAAGCATGGGACTTTTAAAAATTATGTTGTCTTTTGGAATTGTAAAAAATTAGCAAGAAGAGTAGAGATGCAGACAAATGAACCTCCAGTGAATACCAAGCAGGCAGTTCAGAAAGAGATCAGCTGTTGGCACAGATGTGAGTACATAACTTTGTGTCTTTAGAGCCTCTATCGGCAGATATAGTTGCTTGGTTTTATAAAGTAATGAATATAGGAATCTAGAAATAGTTGTTAGTCTATCATGTCCTTCCTCTAAACTTTATCATACATTTTCCCATACTATTTCATGTAAATGTATTCATAAAACCTAGGAAATTTTTTTGTGTGTAGAAATCAAAATGTAGAAATCAAAACTTATCCCCAAAACAGTTTGAATTTAGAGTATATAAAATACATTTAATATTTAAGGCCTAGTAACAATCAGACTTCTCTCTTTCATACATTCAAGCATTCATTCCTTCAACACATACATTTGTTACAGCAACTCTCAGATTGATTATAAGCATATGTCAAGAGTTTAATTTCCAACTTGTTTCAAAAGAAGCAGCTTTCTGAAAAGTCAAAGTCAAATATTCTGTCTTAGCAGAAACATTTTATAGGGGAAAATGGTTATTGTAAGACTGGAAAGAAGAAGGAAGTAGAGGAGGAGAGGGGGAAGGAAGAGAATAAGAGGACGAAGTAGCGGTAGTAGCAGAAGTAGCAAAGGACAAATCGCCTCTTTATATTATTGGTTAAAGTTCTTAGACTAGTTTCAAAACTAATAGTTAACTGAATGGGTTTCCTAAGAAGGATTCTTAAGCTCATTAAAGTCTATAAAATATTGCTCAAATATTTTATCAAAAATGCTAATTATTCCACAGGAAAAGCAGCTAGACACATCAGACCACAAAGTTCTGCCCTAGCTCAGGTTTGGGACAACTTTCTTTCTCACATTTATTGGGGGCAATTAATGCCATGCTAAGGAATTTGGGCTTTACTTTCTGTACAATGAGAAATTATTGAAGGATTTTAAGCAGAGATGTGGCATGATCAGATTTGTATTTTTAAAATAGCATTCTCTCCAGTGTTAGGTATTGGTAGAAATGGATGAAACTAGAGAAATCAATTAGAAAACAATAGTAGCAGCCCAGTTTAATTCAATAAAAATCCACTGTATACCAGGCCTTTGGCTCAGAGCTTGAAAGACATTGTTTCTGTCCCAGTTCTTAGCTGAGTGGATGAGATGGAGACACAGCCTACTTCCACCACATACTAGCTGTGCGACTCTAGGCAAGTTAGTTATCATCTGTTTCTTCATCTGTTGAACGGAAATAATAATAATAGATCCTATTTCATAGTAAGGCTGTGAGGATTAAATGAGTTAAGGAATGCAAATGGCTTATAACAGCATCCTGTACATAGTAAGCAATTAATAAATGTTAGATACTACTATTATAATAAGAAATTACCTCATAGCGATATAAGAAGTGCTGTGAATCAAAGTATACATAGAGTGCTTCAGAAGTACAGAGGTCACACTTGGCTGAGCTAAGAGATAAGAGCTCAAGTTAAGGGAGGAACTAGAAAAGTGGACAGCGAGTGATGGAAGCAAGAAATGATACAGAGGTAGAAGCAAAAGGCTTAGTGACTCATAAGATCCAGGCCCAGACATATCCATGTTTATGGATCAAAAAACTCTATATTGTTAAGATGTCAATTCTCTCCAAATTAATCTATCGATTCAACATAATCTAAGCTTAGTCTAAAATTTGTAGAGAAATGCAGAGGACCAGGGAGCCAAAATAATGTTGAAAAAGAAAAATGAGTTGGCAACTTGCACTATCGGACTTCAAGAGCTGCTATAAAACTATAGCAATCAATACAATGTGGTATCAGCATATTGACAAATAGGTTGATGGAACAGACTGGAAAGTTCAGAAATAGACTCACTCTTATATGGTCAATTGATTTCGACAAAGGTGCAAAAGCAATTAAATTGGGCTAAGAAAGCCTTTTCATGCTGAAACTAGCAGATATCCATTTGGGGTTTAAATAACGAACCTTGACTCTACTTCACACTATACATGAAACTTAATTAGAGGTTGTTTTTAATGCGTGAGGGTTTGGTTTGTAAGGACCAGCAAGTGGTGCCCAAAACCTCTGTTCACTAGAATGCAAGGCCACCCAGATCTCACGTTCCTGAGACTTTCACCTTTTCTCAAGAAGGGAATAAAAGAAGTCAGATGATAACAGCAGTGTCCTTAAAACCAGGCCCCAGAAATCAGTGACTTTTGAGGACATGACTGTGTACTGCACTGAGAAGGAATGGGCCAGCCCAGTGCCTGCTCAGAGGGTTGTGTACAGGGATGGGATGCTGGAGAACTATCCAGCTGTAGCTTTCCTAACATCACCCACTTCCAAACCTGCTCTGATCTCTCAGCTGCAGCAAGGGAAAGAGCCATGTTTCATCCAGACACAGGGAGCCCCAAGGCAGAGAAGCAGGACAGCAGGCCCTCCCTATAGAATACATCTCAAAAATAAGATTTACCTTCTTAGCTAAAATAATGTCATATGCAATATTTAAAGTTCCTCAGAATCATCAGTTTGGGGAAGACAATACAAAGGCTTAATTCTTTACTTTTTAATACCAGTTTTCAAAGTAAGTAGCAAGTAGATTTAAGAGCCATCTTAAATGATATCAGATACAAATTTTCTTTTTCTGTAGACTAATGGATTTCCATAGATTTGATATTTTTCAATAAAGTTGTTCATTCTGACGTACCAAAAAAAGTTAATTTGAGAAGGATCATACACCTAAACATGAAGCTGAAACTATAAAGCTTCAAGAAGAAAATATAAGAGAATATCTGCTCAAACTGGAATCCAGCAAAAATTTATTGAGCAAGACACAGAAAGCAATAAGCATTTTAAAAAGTTAACAAATTAAAGTACATCAAATTAAATACTTCAGCTCCTCATAAGAAAATTTAATTAAATGAATAGGCAAGCCACAGAATGGTAGAAAACATTCATAAAAACATATATATGATGAACGACTTATACCCAAATAACTACTACAATTCAATAATAAAAAGACAAACAACCCAATTTAAAAATGGACAAAAGACTTAAATAGTCACTTTCCAAAAAATATACAACTAGCCAATAAACATGTTTAAAGATGCAAGGGGAAATGAGTAAAGGTGGTCAAAAGGAACAAACTTCCAGTTATAAGATAAATAAGTTCTGGGGGTGTAATATACAGCATGATGACTATAGTTAACAATACTATATTGTATATTTGAAAGTTGTTAAGAGTACATCTTAGTAGTTCTCATCACAAGAAGAAAATCTATAACTATGTGAGGTGATGTATTTCAACTAAACTTACTGTGGTGATCATTTCACAATATATGCACAGTAGTTCCCCTTTATCCTCATTTTCAATTTCCACAGTTTCAGTTGCCCATGGTCAACCATGGTCTGAAAATATTAAATGAAAAATTCCAGAAATAAATAATTCATAAGTTTTAAATTACACACAGTTCTGAGTAACATGATGAAATTTTGCACCATCCTTCTCTATCCCCCCCGGGAAGTGAATCATCCCTTTGTCCAGTGTATCCGTGCTGTACATACAGTATAATAAGATATTTTGAGTGAGACAGAGAGAAAGAGACCACATTCACATAATCTTTATTACAGTATATTGTTTTATTATTCTATTTTATTAGTTATTATTGTTAATATCTTACTGTACATAATTTGTAAGTTAAACTTTATCATATATATGATATATCTCTCCAACGTAGATAGATTGTTAGATAGATAGATAGATAGATAGATAGATAGATAGATAGATAGATACTGTGATATATATGGGAAAAAAAACATAATATAATACAGTTTGGTACTATTTGCAGTTTCAGGCACCCAATGGGGGTCCTGGAATGTATTCCCAGCAGATAAGGGAGGGAGGACTACTGTATATATCAAACATCATTATGTTATACACCTAAAACTAATACAATGTTATGTTAATTATATCTCAATAAAACTTAAAAAAAAAAGAAAAAACTAAATGGAAATATGTTTTTTTAAATGGTAAAAATAAAAAAACAAAGATGGTCTTCATCATTAGTCATCAGGGAAAGGCAATTTAAACAACAATGAGAAACCACTACCTATCACTAAAGTGGCTAAAAACAAAAAGATTAAAAACTCTGTTGGGAAGGTTGTGGAGCAACTAGAACTCTCATACATTGTTAGTAGAAGATACTACTACCCTATGACCCAGAAGTTTTACTCTTAGGTATTCACCTAAGAGAAGTGAAAATATATGTTCACAAAAAGACTTTATAAGAAAGGATAGGAGCTTTACTCAAAATAGCCAAAAACTGTAAATAATTCTAAATAAAAGAAAAAGAGAAAATTTTCTGGAGTGATGGAAATGTACTATACCTTGATAGGGGTGTGAGTAACACACATGTATGCATTTGTCAAAACTTATCAAATTGAACACTTAAGAATTTTACATTTACTCTATGTAATTATTACACTAATATTGAATTCTAGCTAGTAATTTTGGTTTTTGCAGCAGTATGTGTTAGCAATTCTAAAAATACTTCCTGTGCATGCTAGGCTCAAGCAAAATGAGTAAATAAATTTAATAAAATGCAGCTGTCTCGCTGTTGGAGAAGGTAGATATATATATATATATATATATATATATATATATATATATATATATATATATATATATATATATATATACACACACACACATACATAAATATAGAAATATAAATGTGTCTATGTGTATATACACACACATATAGTTTCACATCAGCAATAATTATCACATCTAGTGCCCAGATCTTGATTTCTAGATCCCATTTTCCACTGTGAAGAAGCTGGGCTGCTTGGAGTAAAGGCTGATTTCAGGACAAAGAAAGTACAAAATGAGCTAGAACAACTTCTTGTGCATGAGAATAAGGAAGTATTCAGAATAATGGTATCCTGCTTAATGGCAAAAGACTGAAAGATTCTGTCCTCACCGCTTCTATTCAAAATTGTACTGGAGGTTTTAGCCAGGGTGATTAGGCAAGAAATATAAATAAAAGGCATACAGATTAGAAAGGAAGAAGCAAAATTATTTGCAGATGTCATGACCTTGAATATAGAAAATTCTAAGGAATCCACAAATAAACTATTAAGGCTAATAAACAGATTCAGCAAGGTTGTAGGATACAAAATAAAATATAAATTTTATAAATATAAATTATTTATATATAAATATTAATAGGTAAAATCAACTATTTATATATACTAGCAATGAATAATTTATAAATGAATTTGAGGAAACAATTTCATTTACAATAGCATCAAAAAGAATAAAATACTGAGGAATAAATTCAACTAGAGAAGTACAAGATTTAGATACTAAACTACAAAACATTGTTGAAAAAAATAAATGGAAGAAGACCTAAATAAATGAAAAGATATCCCATCGATTGGAAAACAATATTGCTAAACGACAACACTCCTCACATCAATTTACAGATTCAGTGCAATCCTTATCAGAAACCCAGGTGCCTTTTTAATTTTTTTTGCAAGAATTGACAAGCTAATCTTAAAATTCATATGAAAGTGCAAAATAGCCAAAACAACCTTGAAAAAGAAGAATAAAATTGGAGGACTCAAAACTCCCAATTTTTAAACTTTCTACAGAGATACAGTAATCCAAACTGTGATACTGGCATAAGAACAGACATAAAGATCAACTGATTTTGAATTGAAAAAAATCAAATGATTGTCAATACAATTCAATGAGGAAAAAATAGTCTTTCTGTACTATTTAGTCTTTCTGTACTATTTAGTCTTTCTGTACTAATAGTCTTTCTGTAAAATAAAGTTGGACTCCTTCTTTACACCATACACAAAAATAAACTCAATGTGGATCAAAGACCTAGCTAAAATACAAACTCTTAGGGAAAAAAAAATAGTTGTAAATCTTAGCGACCTAGGATTTGGCAATAATTTTTTAAATGTGACACCAAAAGCACAAGCAACCAAAGGAAAAAATAGATAAATTAAACTTCGTCGGTATTAAAAAATTTTGTGCTTCAGAAAACACAACCAATAAAGTAAAGAAACAAACTACAAAATGAAGAAAGTATTTGCAAATCATATACCCTATAAGTCTCTAGTATTCAGAAAATATAAACTCTTACAACTAATAAAAAGAAAACAAATGGGCTTGAATAGAAACAAGAGATCTGAATAGATATTTTTCCAAAAACATTCAAATGGCCAATGAGTACATCTGTTCAACACAGTCATTAGAAAAACACAAACCAATGTCAAACATGGACTTACCATATGATGCTACAATTCCACTCTTAGATATATACCTAGGAGAAATGAAAACATATGTTCACATAAAAGCTTGCACACAAATGTTCAGAGCAGCATTAACATAATAGCTAAAAAATGGAAACAACCCAAATGTCCATTACCTGATGAGAGGATAAACAAAATGTGGTATATCTATACAATGGAATATCATTCAGCCTAAAAAGAACTGACTCAGGCTACAACATGAATAAACCTTGAAATCATTATACTAAATAAAAGAAGGCAACCCATTACCTGATTTCACTTATATGAAATGTCCAAAATAGGCAACTGCATAGACACGGAGGGTAAATTAGTGTTTTCCACAGAGCTGGAGGGAGGAGGTAATGGAGAGTATGTGCTAATGGGTATGGGGTTTACTTTGGAGATGATAAAGTTCTGGAATTAGATAGTGGGAAGGATGATAGTGACACAAATTCATGAATATACTAAAGACCACTGTATTGTATACTTTCAAAAGGTTAATTTTATGGTATGTGAATTAGATATCAAAAAAAGAAGGGGGATCTCCTGCACCCCCAAATCCTACTCTTCTTTCCTGGAGGCAACTGTTACTTGTTCCTTGGGTACCGTTCCTAAAGTGGACTATATACATACAAACATGTATTTGTGCATCTATACTAATTCAGGCTACAACATGAATGTTAAAGACAGAAATATGAGTATAGCAGATACATTGTCCTAGACTTTTTTTCTCTCTTTACAATATAACTTCAAGATCATTCCACTTTACAATATAATTTGGCGATTGTTCTATTTCAGCATAAGTATCCCTCATTCCTTTTTATTTTTGGACATGAAATAATTTAGTTTGCCAGTATTCTGCTGCTACAAATAACATTGTGATTAATTTCCTTGCATATATTTCCATTACTGCATATAAGTGGGACACGTTTCTAGAAGTAAAATTCTAGTTGAAAATATACTTTTCTCATTTTATTTCGATAGACTACCATTAATTTAATGTAGCCCTTTCATACTAGATTATGAGTTCCCTGGGGACAGGAACCATTTCCCTTTTGTTGGCCAAGGTAATCTAGGTTCTAGCACATTGCCTGACATACTGCTTTATATATTTGTAGATGGACAAGGCTGTGTGCTTTAATGTACAAAGTATCAAAAGGATATCTGAAGTTACATCGTACAAAGAACAGACATTGATCATCCAGTTTATAGAGATAGGAATTGTTTGGGGGTTGGTATTTTGCTTGTTTTGTTTTTTTTCTTTTTATCCAATTTTCATTTTTTCCTTTTCAACTCTTGTATGTTTTCAAAAATTGTGGGATCGACTGCAATGTACCATTTTAAGAAATACAGAATCCTTAATTTCATCTGACGACAATAGCATGTTTTATTAAATATATGCCTACTTTTTATATTTGAGTATCTTTTACTTCAGTTATTGAAAAAAAAAAGGGAGAGTGGGGGTTTATTTCCAATTTTAAGAGACCTAATAGCGACACCTGCTGGAGAAAATGTCAGAATAAGTTCTGAATCCATTAAAACTTTTAACATTTTAGATGTTTATTTCTATTAATCAGGAAGAAATTTGATATTTTACCATAGAACTGCTTGTAATAATTAAATACAATTAAGTTTACAGGAGGTTCTTTGATGTTCTACAAAATTATGGATAAGAAATATATGTTTTTTCTTCAGGATAAAGTCATTTTGGGAATGGACTACCCCTTTCCACTAGGTGAGCTGGAACCTGGAAAATTGATAGAATCCATAGAAGAATTTGATGCAGAAACAAAGGTATATGCCTTTTACTTCATGGTCTTCTTTCTTAGTTTTCCTGCTCTAATTATGTTTGGTTTCAGAGCACTTTGATACATAACAAAGAATAGAAATATTATACTTAATATTCCTAGAATTGTTACTAGATCTCTAGAAATAGCTGAACTATTAAGGAGAAAAAAAGTTAAAAAGCTTAAAGTCAACCTAATACAACTAAATTCATGAACCCAAGAAAGAAAACTATAAAGATGCATATCATAATAATATATTTGTTTTCACGTTAGATGAATAAAAAAAGTCTAATTTTTTCCCTTTAATATTTGCTGCAAATCTACCATTCTCAAAAATTGTAATGATTCTAGTAATATGAATATTGAGACTAAAGTCTTGATTAACAAGAACCCAAGAAACCAGAACCCTCATGTAACTGGAATTTTTTTCTTTTGACATTTGACTTTTAGGGTGGGTAAGTGTGCCATCATGCTGCCACTGCCTATTCTACTCCATAGGCTCCTGAACCAAGATGAGTTAAAATGAGATGCATTGTCTTCAGATTCCCTTTCCTTTGCTCCCTTTCCCATCTCACCCCCGTGTCTCAACAAAACAAGTTCTTCCTGAGAACTTTACCACCAGTCACTACCAGGCGCCGAGGATGGCCAAAAATAAAAACGTGAATATATAAACTCTTAACAAATTTAACAAAAGTCTTAGTCATAATTCTTTTGCATAATTCTTGCTTTCTTCTAAACTAGAATCCAAAAGTTCTCTTGCACTCTAATTCTCTGCTTTAATCATTAAGGATATAGCCCATCGAATCTTCTCAGCAAGCTTGAAGCACATCAACAGATTGCCAAGAAGAGTCCCTTCTGATGTTTACTAGTTGCAAGTTATTAACTGGGAAACCTCTGACTGCTTTATATAGGATGTGTTCTCTTTGGCACTTAACCACTGTAAGGCACTGAAAGTCTTGAACTGTTAAATATTTACTCATTAAAGTAGGAAGCTGTAACAAGAATCGAAATTAAACTGAAACCAGATACCCCAAGTATTCTAAGAGTTCAATGGGATAATAATTATTTTATGCCTTTTAATTTTATGCGTTATCACTTTCAAGTTTTAAAAAATCTTGCATAAAAGTTTTACACTGTCACAAATTCAAAATGACATTTTGTACAAAGTTACTCACTGTAACACCGTTTATAATAAAAGACTGAAAACAAAATACAGGGGAATAGTTACATAATACATCCATACAATGGAAACTATACAGCCATAAAAAAATACAAAAGATCAATTTTTGTATTTTTGTATAGTGAGTTAAAAAGCAAGGTGCTAAACAATGTGTATAGTATACTTCCATTTGTGTATAGTATACTACCCATCTGTGAAAAAAAAAACTACATACCTAAATATAAGTATTTGCTGATATATGCTTAAAATATCTCTGGAAGAACAGACAAGAAACTGATAACTCTGGGAAAACAGTATCCATTTTACACCTTTCAAATTTTGAGCTACATGAAGGTAAACTGCACAAAAAATTTTTTTTTTAATGAAATAAATCTACTTGAAGAGCACAACACTTGGAGATAGACGGATGCCTTCCACAACGTAGATACAGAGTAGGAAAACAAGACTTTGTAGTTCAGTGATTTGCCAAAAGTGAAACAACTGTTGGACTCAACCCCAAATCTCCTGACTTCAGGAACAGGTCTTCAACCAACACACCAAAGAGTCTCTCCTTCAAAGGGTATTTGGCACCAACCTATTTTTAAAAGTTAAGGGAATGGTCTCTAAGAACAGCAAGTCGCTTCCAAAATCTTCCTTTAGAGATGGCCCAGGTGTGAATGAGGGAAAATCCAGAATAAAAAGTCCCTACCTCAAATCACCCATTCTTCAAGGATATGTAAAAATCCTGAATTGATTATGATATATAGATATGTGTTAACGGTATAGATGTTATACAATCCTCTATGTGTTTCCTTCCACCCTCAACTACATGCCTGCCCTTTGCAAGCTGGACATATATCAATTAGGGTATCACAAAATTACCCCTCAAATCACAGAACTGCTTTCTGTAAAACTGATCTAGTCTTTAGCTGGGGAGAAAGTGAAATTTTGGCAGTCCGTCTCTCATGCAAAATTGATAAATATACATATTTATATAATATCCTTAGACACTTCACCTATGTTACATTTCTTGCTCCAAAAGAGCTTACTTTTTATTTGGAGCCATGTGAAAGGAAAAAACATATGCCTAGAAGCTGGCGGGCAGCTAGATGACTTCTGGGCACTTTTCCCAGCTCTCTTGTCCCACAGTCCTAAAACGTACCTTTTCTGTTTTGGCTCCAAATAGTCCTTAAAATCCACTGGAGAGTCTTGCAGAGGTTTCCAAAGACGGGCATTTTCCACTGGGGCTCTATCCCATGATAATTCTCCTTTCCTCCTATCGCCAAGTTTCAAACTTAGATTTCAAATAATGGGGCAAAAAAATGGGTCAGGAGGATTTTGGTAAAAGATTTATTGTTTAACCTGTTAATGTTTTTTCTCTCACATTGGGAAATTGATTTTTTTTAAAAACCTGATAAAGACACTCAGTAAAGTACTTAAAAACAACCACTAAATAATGCTTTAAAAATAAAACCTTTTCTTTTCTTTTTCAGGATAAACTCAAAGCTGGCAATGCCCTAGCATTTTTGGGTCTTGAGAGAAAACAATTTGAATGACTGAATTTACTACAAAGGCAATCTTTCAAGAAGATATTTTATTTTTGTTTTTAAACATGTATCCAACATGCATTACTAAAATCGTATTTTGAACTATTTTATCCAGAAATAGAATATTCCTGAGTATCTTAAATTATTCAAAACAAAAATTACTCACATGTGCTTTTACTCTGAAAAGCAGTATATTATTTCATGTACAAATCAAAAATGATTTTCTCAGCACTTTAAAAATTAATGGCAGGAATGAAAATCAAGATGTCACTAATGCTTTATATGGAGAAAGACCAAAACCAGATTCATCTTCCTAGAGGGCTCAAGTAGGTTCTCTACTTTGAGCAAGTATTTGTGAATAGGGCCCAAAGAACCTGTTTTTATTTACTTCAAACACCTTTCACTAGCCCAAAACTGGGCTGGAAATGCTTTAGATTCCATAAAATAAATGATGTACATATTCCATAAACTCTAGAAAAGTATAATCCAATTAAGGAGGCAAGACACCTGTTCATTCATAATTACTAAGCAATACAATATGAGTGTCACCAAAGTTTCAGTAAGAAAAATTCATCTGGACTCAAACTGTTAGGAAGATCTCCCCAGAAGGTGGAACTTGGGCTGAGTTTAGAAGGCTAAACAAGGCTTGTTTAGAGTTGGAGATGGTAAATATATAGAAAGGCAAAACTATATTAACATAGGTTTCAGACTGAATGAGAACTTTTCTATTCTGGGGAAAAGTTCTAGTCTATAATTTACTTTTTATCGGAAGCTCTTTTAATTTCATATACGGAGTGGAATGTGTAAAGAAAGCTATGGAGATGCAGCAGGGCAATACCAAAGTAGCCTGTTCTACTCACTTCATTAATGGTCCTACCTGGGCTGCTGAAAGTGAACTTGGTCCTAGGAGTGGTGATGAACATTTGTGGTTCATGTACATCTGGCTGAATTCTAATATCAAATATAATTTTTCAAAATCACTCTCTTGCCTTAGATTCATTATTACTTCTTTTCCCTTCCATTAGCCCAAAAAATCAAGAGAATTGGTATACAATTTGTGCTTTTGCCAAATTATGCCCATCTCATTATTTTCACTTTAGTTCATTACTTTTTTCTTGCTCCTCCTGTTGCTTTCTAGAACTTTATCCACCCAATACTCTGCTTATTATTCAAATCTGCTTAAAAAGAAAAACAAAGTTGAACAAAACAGTGACATATTCATAGAGTGTTTATGTAAAGTGCCAGAGCTGAAGGACTTACTGGTCCAGGTACTGAGGATATAGGAGTAAATAAAAAGGATAAAATTCCTTCTCTCAGAAGCCTACAATCTGGAGGGTAAGAAAAATAAAGGAGGTAGGGAGGAAAAAGAAAGGAGGAATAGAGAGAAGAGAAAGAGCAAAGAAAGAAGGAAATTTTTCTTATATTAATAAACACTATGAAAAAAATTAGAAACAGAACTGTATAGAGTGGCTAGGGGAAGGGTAGGGAATAAAACCTTAAATAGTGGGGCCAGAGAAAACCTCTTTGAAAAGAATTTTGACCTAAGACTTAAGTGATAGGAAAGTCATAGTTAGAAAGCCTTTTTCTACATCTAGATTAAGGATGAATTTACTCAGCTTTTCTTCTAGTGCCTGCATTGTTTAATTTTCTTATGGTTAAATCTTTGATTCAATCGATGATGAAGTTGTCCTTATGTATGATGTGGGAAATTACATGATTTTATTGCAGCATTATTTGTAATTGTAAAATTTTGAAAATTATATGTATTGTCCAAATATAGGAGATTGATGGAACAAACTATAGTGCACACACATGCACCCACATGCACACACATATGCAGATAACTAGGAGTCAACGTGGATTTATTTCTTTCCTTTCCTCCCTCTTTCTTAAATTCATTCAATCAAGTGCTGTCGGTTCTACGTACCACATCTCACATCCCCATCCTACCAATCGTACTCAAGTCACCATCATTTCTTGCCTAATCTTCCTACTACCATTCTTGACCCCCTTAGGTAATTCTCTACAGAACTGCTAATACGGTTTTTTTAAAAAAATAAATAAGTTGGGGCATATCGCAAATCTATTTTAAAAACTCCAATGGCTTCTTATGAAACTGAATATAAAAATCTAAACTCTTGACCATAGCCTACTTATTCAGCTTCATCTCCTACCTCTTTCCTCTTGGCCACAAACTCTGCCGCAAGCTTTTTCCTGCCTAAGGTCAATAAGGAAACATTGGCCTTAAACAACACATTACACCAGATATACACCGAACATTCCATCCAAAAGCAATGTGTTTACAGAATACACATTCTTCTCAAGTGTACATGGAATATTCTCCAGGAAAGATCGTATGTTCAGCCACAAAACAAGTCTTAATAAATTTAATAAGATTTAAATCATGTCAAGAACCTTTTCCAAACACAATGGTACGAAACTAGAAATTAATTACAAGAAGAAAACCAGGAAATTCACAAATGTATGGTGATTAACAACATGCTATTGAACAACCAATGGTTCAAAGAAGAAATCAAAAGAGAAATCTAAAACTACTTTGAGACAAATAAAATGGAAATACAATATACCAAAACTTGAGATGCAGCAAAAGCAGTTCTAAGAGGGAAATTCATAGCGATAAATGCCTACATTAACAAATAAGAAACATGTCAAATAAACAACCTAACTTTACATCTCAGGAAACTAGAAAAAGACTAAAACCCAAAGTTAGTAGAAAGAAGGAAATAACAAAGATTAGAGTGGAAATAAGTGAAATAGAGACTAAAGACAATAGAAAAGATCAATGAAACTATAACTTTTCTGTGCACATAATCCTGAGGACATTTAACCTCTGAGATGTGGTTAATGGTATTCAACTCATCCATACTTTTGACATAGATGCTTTGATTCTCAGTTTTTTTACTTGAGCAACTGGGTAGATGTACTACCATTTACTATGATGAAAAAGACTATAGCATAAACAGGCTTAGAAGAAAATCAACAGTTCTATTGTTGGACTTCTTGTATTCCAGATGCCTCTTGGACATTTAAGTAGCAATGTACAGTAAGCAGTTGGATATACCAGTCTGGAAAGTTCAAGAGAGAGGCTGGGGAGAGGCCATCAATATATATAAAGTATTTAAAGAAACGAGACGATAAAATTACCTGGAGAAAAAGTAGAGGAGAGACCCAAAAGAATCCAGGAATAATTCCTGGGATTTGGCAATACTCTGAGGTCAAATGGTTAGGAGCCAGCATTGGGCAGTGAGTAGTATCCAGTGAAAAAGGAGGAAAACCAGAATAATATGGCATTCTGAAGTCAGGAGAACACAATGTTTCAAGAAGTCCTAATGGCTTTAGGCATAAAAAAAAAAAATCAAAGCTATAATACTATGGTCCTTTACAGAATCATATGCCCCAAATGTAACTCAATCCCTTTATTCCAAAAGTTAGTTCCACTTCCTATACTATTAACTGATTAACAGCATCACCCACCCACCTAAATCCTCCCCTTTACCCATATAAAACCTGTCATAAATCCAGTAGATTCTACCACTGTTATACCTTTAATTTCTTATACAGTCTTTCTTCCTTATGGTTTCTAACAAAATTCAGATCCTCATCTCTCACCAGGACTACTAAAATAATCTCTTTTTTATACCCCTAACTCTGGGCTTAGTTGATACAACCCACCTTCCAGCCCGTTGCCAGGGGAAATTTTCCAAAGTATATATCTGATCATATTATTCTCTCTCTCTCAAAATTCCTCAGGACCTAAAATGGTGGTCTCTAGCTTTTGGGGTTTCATTGATCAGTATCTACACCTTTAAAATTGTACTGATATCTCTAATAGAGCACAATTCTCATTTTGAATTGCAATTACTATCTTCGCACTAGACTGGGACTTCCTTGAGAACAGGAACTATGCCTTCATTCACTCATTCACATGCTTTCAACAATATGTTTTAAGCGCCTGTTATGTACCAAGAAGCATACTAGGGACTGGGATAACATAAAAGCAAACATGGTTCCTACCCTCAATGGCGTTTATAATCTAGTTAGGGAGACAGGTATCAAATAAGCAACTATATTTATATCAATATAAAATTGCTATAAAGATAAGAGCTATGAAGGAGCACACAGTGTATAGACAGCTTATAATAAGGGATTTGGCCTAGTCAGAGTTGGAGAAAAACTTTTCAAAAAAAAAGCGGTGCTTAAGCTAGGATTAGAAAAAGCAAATAAGAGCTAAAAGTAAAAGAGGCAAGGAGAGGGAAGAGTATTCAACACAAAGAGAATAGCATAAATGAAAGCCTTGTGGCAAGAGAGAACACAGAAAGAAATAAGACCACTGAAGCTAATGGTAAGAAAGGAAGGCATTCTTGGTATAAATTGGTGAAATCGTGTGGGGTCATAGGTTAGTTGAGGAATTTTGTCTATCCAAAAGTAATGAAGTTTTTAAGTAGGGGATGACATACTAGAGTTGAATTTTGAAAACACCCTGTGACACTAAAATAGTACTGCTTACACCAAGAATCTCAAAAAATCTCCCCCCCGCCCAAAATCACTTTTCTAGCCTTTCCTCTCCTTTGTTACCTAGTACAAACACTTCTCCAAAATATACCCCTGGAAAAAAGTCCCAGCACCATCAGATTCCAAAGGACAACCACTTATAGCCATTCACAGCATTTCTCTTCCTGTTTCAGTACCCTTTTCCATCTCTCCTAAAAAGGAAGCCAGCTTTGACTCGATCCAGTTTATATTATCCAACCAGAAAACTTGAACCTGTATTCAAGGAAATTACTTAAGATTAACTTAATTAAAATAAACACCCACTTTATATTTAACTTAGAGACCATTCTGATGCTTTTTCTCAATCGAAACTGAACAAAAGTGAATTGAAATTTCCATTTCTGAAAATACTGCTTGCGACCTAATAAAAATTGTAAAGTTCATGAACACATAAGAGTTCAAAAATATCAAATTCAACCTGTCTCCCAAAAGGAACCAATTGTGTGTGTGTGTGTGTGTGTGTGTGTGTGTGTGTGTGTGTAATTTTGCAAAAGATAGTCTACGATTTCACAAATACTTACATGTGCATATTCCTTTGTTCGTTTTATCCAAACAGTAGCATCTTGCTTTTTTTTTTTTCCTATTTAATACCTTGGTGATCATTCCACATACAAGCTGCCTTCTTCTTTCTATAGCAGTTTATTTTAGGTTGATAACCTAAGTTTGGACACATTCTAAAGTTCTACATTTTTACTTCTTCCCCTACCCCATTTTACGTTTTTGATGTCACAGGTTATATCTTTTTGTGTAACCCTTAACAAATTATTGTAGTTTTGTCTTTTAACCTTCATACTAACTTTATAAGTGATTAACCCACCACCTTTACAAAAATCAGATTATTCTGACTTATACTACATTTTTACCTTTACCTGTAAGATTTACACTTTCATGTTTTCCTGTTACTAATTTAACACCCTTTCGTTTCTGGAGGACTTTGCCAGGTAGAATATTCTTGGTTAAAAGTTTTTTTCTTACAGCACTTTGATGCCTTCTTTTCACTGGCCAAATAGTATTTCATTGCATGGATGTATCATAATCATAAAATCCTCAATTCATGAACAGTCATGCTTCCAGTCTTGCAATTATAAATGGCTACAGAGAATACACTTATGACATGATGTTGAACATGTGCTTATTTGCCATCTGTAAATCTTCATGTTCACCTCTTTTGCCCATTTTTAAAGTGGGTTGTTTTCTTTGTTGAGTTTTATGAGTTCTTTGCATATTTTGAATACAAGTTCTTTAACAAAGAATGCAAGATTTTCTGCTTGCATTTTCACTCTCTTAAGTGTCTTTCTTAGATCTTTAATTTTAATGAAGTCCAACTTAGTTTTTTCTTCCTTGGATTATGCTTTTGGTGTTGTATCTAAAACCTCATTGCCAAACACAAAGTTGCCTAGATGAGGGGTCCCCAATCCCAGGCCATGGACCAGTACCATCCTGTAGCCAGTTAGGAATTGGGTCGTACAGCAAGTGAGCAGGGGGACAGGAGAGCAAAACTTCATCTGTATTTGCAGCCGCTTCCCAGTGCTAGCGGTGGCCTCAGCTCCACCTCAGATCATTAGGCATTACCTCCTCATAGAGGCACCGGTCCCTGGTACCAAAGAGTTTCGGGACCGCTGGCCTAGATTATCTTCTATGTTTTCTTCCAGAAGTTTTATAGTTTCACATTTTACATTTAGGGCTATGATCCATTTAGAATTAAGTTTTGTGAAAGATGTTAAGGTCTACGCCTTTTTTTTTTTTTTTTGCATATGAACGTCCAGTTAGTCTAGCATTTGTTGAAGAGACTATCCTTTCTCAAATTGCCTTTATTCCTTTGTCAAAGATCAGTTAACTATATTCGTGCAGGTCTAGTCCTGGAATCTCTACTCTCATCCATTGATTGCTGTGTCTTTTCTTTTGCCAATATATGCTATCTTTATTACTATAGCTTTGAGGTTGGGAGATTTCAGTCCAAGTTTTTGACAGTGTTGGATATTTTGGTTCTTTGGCCTTTCCACATAAACTTTAGAATCAATTTCTTGATAACTACAAAATTACTTGCTAAAATTTTGATTGGGATTGAAT
The DNA here is from genome assembly GCF_902729225.1 of Pteropus medius. Taxonomy (NCBI): domain Eukaryota; kingdom Metazoa; phylum Chordata; class Mammalia; order Chiroptera; family Pteropodidae; genus Pteropus; species Pteropus medius. Next base: position 16,108,640 of record NW_024345601.1, read on the forward strand.
CTGTGGGTCAAGCTGGAAAGAATTAACATCCAAAGATATTGTTTTCTAATCCATGAACCCAGAATAGCCCTTCCATTTATTATTTTTTCATTTCCTTAATCAATGTTTTATAGTTTTTTACATATAGGTCCAGTACATATTTTAGGTTCATATCTAAATATTACTTCTTGTAAAGGGTACTGTTTTTAATTTCTAACTTCAATTGTACATTGCTCTTATATAGGAAAACAATTGACTCTTCTGCATTAAGCTTGTATCTTAGTCTTGTTGTAATCACTTATTAGTTTCAGCTTTTTTTATACTTTTGAGACTTTCTACATAAACAATTGTCAACTGTGAACAAAGTCAGTTTTATTTCTGCCTTCCCAATTTGTTTACCTTTTATTTCCTTTTCTTATTGTATTGGCTAGGACTTCCAGTATCATGTTGAAAAGAGTGGTGAAAAGGGACATCCTTGACTTTGAAGGAAAGCTAGTTTTCTTCACCACCAAATATGATGCTAGCTGCAAGGTTTTTATAAATGTTCTTTTATCAAGTTGAGGAAGTTCTTTGATTCCTAATTTGTTCAGTTATCATAAATGAGGGTTGGAGAAAGACACTTTATAAACTTTGCTTTAAATCAATCTTTAAACTTCTAAGCAGCATAAGACGTGAGACAAGCAATGCAGGTAGGAAACGAGGTTATACAGACAAGCTGTTCACGATAATAGCCTGCTACAGCCAAATCAATAGCTCACTTCTGTAGCGTTAGGGGTACATAGCCAAGATGCAGCAGTGCACTGAGCCCAAAACGATTTTAAAAGCCTGCCGTTTTAATGATGAACTCACTTAAAAATGATATCATTTGCCCTTTAGAAGTATGTCTTCCAATACTCTTAGGTCTTTGACAAAGTTAAAAAAATTAGAAATAGAAACTTTTTTGATACACAATAAACGCTGGCTCAGAGCCACAAACCTACCAATTTCCCAGTTACAAAAACAGGCGAAAAGGTTAGTCAACCAATATGCGCAGTTACTGTATCAAATGCTAAAAATAAAATTTGTACTCGGTGCCTCTTGAATTGTCTTTTTCTAACCTTTTAAGTCGTGGAGGGGTTTAAAAACAGTATTGATAGGAACTCAAAACCTAGCTTAGAAACTCAGTTCCACTAGTTACTAATTAGATAACTCTTGGCAAGTAATGAAAAAAGAAAATAAACCTACGGCCTGTGTGGTTGTGAGATTCAAATAAGACAACGGGGGATTAAAAAAAAGCACTCAACGGCGACACAAACGTGGAGTGTTCTTACGCACTTTCCCAGGTACGTCCTTCTCACAGCCGCCCGTTGGGCGGAGGGTATTTATCGTTGACACGAGAGTCAAAAGCCTACGACATTTAGCAGACCACTGTTATAGCAACCTGGAGGTAGTGGCATGCGGCGGCGACAAAAAGCAGGCTTTTTTTCTTTTTGAAGCGCCGCCATACTACCGGCGCAAGAACCCGCCCGAACTTCACAGACCACACCCAGGCCCAGGGCGCAGCCGCGCCCCGCCCCCCCGCCTCCCTCTCACCACCGGGCCCCAGGCCAGCCTCCTCCTTCTTCTCCTCCCCGCCCCTTTGCCCCACTAATCCCAGGCCCGGCATGCACCGCGCCGACCTTTTCCTTCCGCCTAGCCCCGCCTTCGGGCGCCTCCAAATGACAAGCGGCGCGGAGCATTGTGGTCCCGTGCGCGAGAGCGCGGTCCGAGACAGGAAAAAGAAAGCAAAAGACTAGCGCGAGCCGGCAGGGCGGCCCCCGCGCACGCGCACGGGCGGTGGCGGGGGGTGAAAGGGGGCGGTGCGTGGTCTACGGCAAGCGGAGTGGGGCGGGGTCGCGCGGCCTTGGCGGGGAGTCCGCGAGCCGGGAGGGGCGGGGGTGGGTGAGGGAGCGGGCGGAGGAGGAAGTGTCATGGCGTCGGGCCGTAGAGCTTCTTCTCGCTGGTTCTTTACTCGGGAACAGCTGGAGAACACGCCGAGCCGCCGCTGCGGAGTGGAGGCGGATGAAGAGCTCTCGTGCCGCCAGCAGGCGGCCAACCTCATCCAGGACATGGGACAGCGTCTCAATGTGTATCCTTTCCTATTCTTGGCTCTCTGTTGCTCACGCCCTGTCCCCCTCGCTACCTGCCCGGTCGCCGGGCCTGGTGTCCCGCGAATATGGCGCCGCTGCTACGACCTTCGGTGGGCCTCGACCGCGCTGTAAGGGAAGACAGGCTCGGGCTCGGAAGGCCGCTCGCGGCCAATGGAGGAAAGGAGAGGAGTCCGGGAATGCGGGCTGGGAGGCTGCGTTGTGTAATCTGTTTGGGGCCGCGCATGGTGGCGGCGGGGGATGGGAGTGCCGCCGAGGCGAGAGAGGATTAGGAATTATAGCAGGAAAGAAGCGGCTGCTTGGAATTCTTATCCGAGAAGGATTTGAGAAGTAGGAGTGTTAGCGATGCCGAAAGGCGTAAGTGTTCGCAATCTTTCCCCGAGCTCCCTGCCTGTTTGATGGCTCTAGTACCTTGGGAGCGCACTGGAGGTCTTTATGTTCTTGGCGTGGTTTTGTAGGAGTGTGCGCGCGCGTTTCAACTGTTTCAGTCGTAGACACTGATAAATCCTCCTGGGCTCGCGTTAATAGCAATATTAGAATGAAATGCTCAGCGGTCGTTATTGCTACTATTTATTTGACGTCGAGCCTCCCTACCCTATCACTACCACCCTGCGGGGTTTTGTTTATTTTCTTACGGGTTTCGGTTTGTTTTTGTGTTAATGGCAAACATTGGAAAAGAACCGTAGATTGGGAATTTTCCATCAAAATTGTTTTGGAAATGAGATCATGTTTTCCTCAGATATTTCCTAAATGTTATGTTTCAGTTCTCAGCTTACAATAAACACTGCGATCGTTTATATGCACAGGTTTTATATGTACCATTCTTTCACCAAATTCAATAAAAATGTAAGTACTGTTTTATTTTCTGTTTTTACTACAACCAAATTTTAAGTAAACCGTTATATAGAGAAAACTTGATTATGGATTTTACCATTGGATTCAGGGCTCTAAATAAACAGTGAAAGTAAATCTCATGATGAACGTTTTGCTTCAAAACTTTCTGGTTTGTTTTTTTCATTTGTAGCAAGGTGCCAGGGACTGTGTAAGGCTCTGCCAGGTCTTTTGAGCTAAAAGATAAATAAGAAACGTTTCTTTACACAAAGGATTATTGTATTGGTAGTCACTTAAATTTTATATTTAACATTTGTGTAATTTCACATAGTAACATACAGTGTATTTGTGCAAGCCTAGTCATTTTGTTGTACACCTTAACTGCGTTAGACTCATTTCAAAAAGTGTGAATTGGGTTTAGTTGTAACAGTTTGAAATGACCTTTTAAAAGAGTTAAATGTTTAGCAGAAATATTTCATTTGGTAACAATAATTTCTTAAGATGACAAACTTTCCTGTTTATTACATATTAGCATTAGTCATCTACTTAAATTTTTGGTGATTGAAACACCAAATCTTGCTCAGATCTATGTCAGAGGCTTGCATATGTGTATAGAATTAGTTTTAAAGTAAAATTTACCTTTCAGTGCTAAGGCACTGACTTTGAACATAACCTGTAAATCTTGGCAAATTGAGTTATGGTGTTCAGTTGAATTTTTTAAGTTATGAAAGGTGAATTTGGTCTGTTCTTTTGAGAATAACATCTGTACTGTGTTCCATCTGCTAACAAAGAAGATTGCGTATTTTTTAGAAATATTCATTACCACCTTAATTCCTATTGTATTTTGGTCTTTTTATCACGGCTATTTTAAGAATCCTATTCTGAAAGGTGAGTGTAGAGAAATGGACCACAGAAGACTACTATTTGTGGATTGTCATTAAGACCTTTTTGCTAAGAAAACGGTCTTTGAAAAGATCCTTAAAATATTTTTGAATTGGAAAGAAAAGCTTTATAACTTTGATTTGGATTCTAGTCTCTTCTGATTATAAGTCTAATTTGGTTTATTAGATTGGCATATAGGTTTATCTTAAACAGTTTTTTAAAATATATTTTGGTCTCTTGAAGTCTTGGTTGCTTCTACTCTCGAATCTGCATGATTCTTGATCCATTTTCTTAGTTATTTCTTGTGCACAGAAGGTAGGTCAGTGATGATGTTATGGAGGAGAGAGGAGGCCTTTTTGGTATTAACATTTACATTGAGTTACATTTTTATTTAAATTGTCTCCAATGGCGGTACTGAACTAATGAATACTAATGGGGCTTTCCTTAAGCAGTCCTGGAAAATGCTGGTAGAAATCACGAGTCAGAATAGTTCTGTAAATTCATTATGTGGCTACAGATGTCCCATTTGCTGAATCAGGCTTACTCTTCTACTTCCAGTAAATGACCTCACCACGGGACTGCACGTCTCATTGGAACTTTCTCTCTTTCATAATTTGCCTCTATGGCCTGGTCGGTGTGCTTTGGAATACATACCTTGCTCACAACCAAAATTCACAGTTTTAACTTTAAGTTGACTGATGAAGTCCAGATCACTTGCATTCAAACTTTCGCTATTTTATTTAAATGCCATTCGTCAATAAAGAGCTAGAGTATTGTCTTACATCTGTGTGAAGGGAAATTTCAGCGTTTCACATTGACTCGTTAATTAGGATCATTGAAATCTGGTGTTAATTTCTATGTTGAAAAGTAACATTGCATCCTTTATATCTAACTGTTGTCCTTTTGCCTTTGCTGTTATGTGGGAAGTGGTTTTGATAATTGTATTATAGCTCTTGCATCAATTGCACAGCCTCACTGTTTTTTTCCCCCTATTCCTTTAGGGTGAAGGGGGTGATCTCAAATTGAATGTGAGTCACTTTTAAATTCATACTCCCCCACATTATTGGGGGAAAAATTTTTATAGGATTATAATGGAATGTCATAGAAAACTTACAAAAAGCATGAGTCAAGTGCTGTTGTATTGAATAATAAAATTAGTGTCAACATGTTGGGTGACCCAGAAACTATCTTTTATCATTGAGTTCTATTGTCGTTTTCTCTTGGAGAGTTGGATCACTATCAACAGTAAATAACTTTTATGTATAACCTAGTTAGATTGTTGCTCCCTGAATGTAGTGAGATTTATGTAATTGGGATTAGTAAATAAAGAATGGCCTTGCTGGGTTAAGTTCAGGATAAATCTAGTAAAATATAAAGGCCCTGGAACTAACAGTGCCTCCAAGGTATGTACAGTGAGAGAGCATCCTCCCCAAGGTCAGTCTTAGAATAGATATTGGTCCAGCTTCTCTTAGACACTCTGTTCATTAATTTGGTTAGACAAGTTTATGATGCATTTGTTTCTTATATTCTAAGTCTAATGGTTTCTCGTATGATCAGGTTGTAAAGAGCACACACTCTTTTCTGTTTTCTTGGTCATGGTCTATTCTCACAGCACCTCTCCAGTTCACATGGTCATTTTAATCTTCTCTTTCCTTTCTTTAGCACCTTTGCCTCTTTTTTTGAGCTGCATCAGTCAGAACAGTATATATGAAATGCTAAATTTAAATGTATTGCAATTCTGTTTAAGGTCCCAAGAGCACATGAATAATTAAGGACAGTATTCAGAACTAGTGATATTAAGGAATGAGTATAATGACTTCTAAGAATGCATCATATATCTCATATCTGAGTTTGATTTTTTGCGTCTAAGTTAGATTGGTCAGCTGCTACGCATAAGCAAACTTGTATTTGCTTGTGCTAAAATTTTATTACCACTTTTTGCTTACAGTCTTAATTTTTCTCATTTGACTTGGCTCTTGACTAGTAGATATCTGAAAACTTGAGGATGTTCTTTTGCATTCCTTTCTTCCTCTATAAAGACTTAAATCATTTAAAAGAAAGTTATTTTTTTCTGTCTGGAGAAGTGCCCTATTTATCTGATAATGTAGCATTCTGCCATTATTATTTTTAATAATCTTTGCAATAGAAATTTATTCAAGACTTTTTTAAAAGTAGATTTTACCTAGTTTACACTGTGCTTGTTTATACTCAAATTGCTCATGAAATTGTCATGCGTAATTGCCTTTTGTAAAAGAAAACCAACATTTGGGAGAAATTGTTTGGCTAAAGGGTCTTGTTTAATTTTTTATTGTGAAAGCCTGAAATTTCTCTCAAACATGGCAATGCAGATAAAGTTAAATGTAAAAACACCCACCCCCGACACACATGTATTCAAACTAGAAAGTAAGCACTGTAAGGGGGCGGGGGGCAGGTGTCTTATTGGCTTTACTTACTGTTGTGTTACCAGTACTCCTTATGGAGCAGATATTCAGCAACTATTTGTCAATAGAATGGATCAGACTGTTGCGCATAGCTGTATTGAATGAGAATCCTTAAACATTTTCTGTTATGTATGTCCTCCCCACATAGACAAACTTGTAATGTTTTCTTTTATTGAAAGCTAATGCAGGCATATGGTAAATGAAAACGGTAAGAAAAAAGTGTATGATATACCTCCCTCCACTCCAAGTGTCTAAGCCCCTGCCCTACAACATTTGCTGTTAAGAATTTGTGTGCCCTTTTCAGAAATACTTTATGCTTGTGCACAGAAAACGATTCACACACACACACACACACACACACAGTTCTTAGATGTAGCACGCAGCAAATGAGAACATACAGAATTGGACTGGTCTTATTTGGGGTTAGGTGTGGCTACTTCTAGGGAGGTAATTTTTAAGATGGCATCAGAAGAGATAATATAGCTTGACCCAGTAGATCTTAACAGGGGGCAGTTTTGCCCACCAAAGGACATTTGACAGTGCCTAGAGACGTTTTTAGTTTCCATAGTTGGGGGAGGGGGTGCTGCTGGCATCTCATGGATAGAAGCCAGGGATGCTGCTAAACATCCCACAATGCACAAGACAGTACCTCTAACAAAAAGTTACCTGGTCAAAATGTCAGTAGTGGGTGAGGTTGTTAACCTGAAAAGATAAGTGAGTAAAGGAGACTAAAGCCATATTATTTTTGCTAGATTAATTTTTGAGTGTTTGGTGAGTTTCATCTGTTCTGGTAAGAAATCAGCCTGTTCATCTGCAATTCCCCAGGACCTTAAGAACAAAGAACACATTTGTAATCTTTTTAATTGAAAGCTTTAGGGAAACTTTTTGATATTTTTAAAATTTAAAGTTTAAATTTAGTTTATTAATGAGTGTTGCCTTTCTGTGAAATATTAATGTTTCTTAGTCACTAGTTTGAGCTTATTATGACTTTGAAATCATATTTTTCTAGTTTGTCTTCAAATTTGTTTATGGTGGTTTTTTTGTTGATCAAATCTAACAGTCTTTAATTTTGTTTTATTTCACTACTTTTGTGTTTATCTGGAGGTAAGTGCCCACCTATATTTATTTACTGATTTCATGGGAAGAGTTTCTTGGTTTTTTGTTTTTCTTTCTGAAGTTTATTTTGGTATGAGATTCCTAAAGGTTTGTTTGAAGGTGATCTGTTCTTTCTTAATTCAGATAAGGAAGATAAGAATCATAAAGTCTAAATACTTTGTCTAAAGTCACACTGCAACAGTGACAAAAGCAAAAATCACACCCGGATCTAGACTCTGTAGCTCATGCAGTTGTCATTTATCTGTTACTAGAAATCTCTTCATAGCCCTGAAATTTCTCCCTGAAGGCAATATGTATAAAGTTTTTGTGATTCACCAACTACTTGCATCAGAACTATCAGAATATTCATTAAAAATGTGCTTTACTGGACTGTGCTTTAAACCGGCGGTACCCAACCTTTATGGTACCAGAAACTGGTGCTCCTATGAGAATCTAATGCCTGATGATCTGAGGTGGTGCTGAAGGAGTGATGCTAGCGCAGGGGAGCAGCTGCAATTACAGATGAAGCTTCGCTCACTGGCTTACTGCTCACCTCTTGCTGTGCAGCCCTGTTCTTAACAGGCCGCAGACCAAGAGTTGGGGGCCTATGCTTTTGATTTGTGTAATCAGAATATATGTGGTGGGAACTGGGATTCTTTACCTTAACAAGCTTTCCAGGTGATACTAATGTCTCTTAAACTTGAAGACCATTGGTTTAAATTTTGTTTTTCCCCTTGTGTTTCTCATGATCCATTGTTAATCTCTGGTCATGTTTTTTAGGAGTCAGATCAGCATGTGTTTCATTCCTTTACTTTTTAAAGTAAATTGTCTTGTGAAATCTGAGTGGTTGTTTATATATTATAGCTCACTTCTACTTCTGCCTTTTAATTTAATAAAACAATTAGTGCAAGAATCTTATGTTCAAAATCCATTAATAGTACTGGGAAATACTGCAGCGTTGTCCAGTAGACCTTTCTGCAATAATGGAAGTATTCTGTGTCTTTGCTGTTCACAATGATAGATACTAATCAAAGACATGTTTCTTGGATTATAATTTGAGATTATTAGCCTAAATGATTTCTGTTTTTTTCCCAACTATAAATTACATTGATGAAAATTATATTAAGATCACACTATGTAACAGGCCCTTGACTCATCTCAGCTAGAGTGTTATGCTCCTAAGGAAACAGATGTAGTTCCTACGAGACTTGTCCAAAATCCAAGCAGTCATTATGTGATTGGTATTCGAACTCAGATCTGTTGCCTAATTCCATACTTTAGTTCTCACTTTTGTCCTATTTTATTACATTTAAGAAATAGAGAACACCAGCAGTTGATGCCAGTGATTTCTAAGTAGACAAGTGGACAAATAACAATGAAAATACTCTCGGATTTTGATTTGCTTACCTCATTGGATAAAATCCAGTGAAGTCCCTTTTTTTTTTTTTAATTAGGCCATACGTACAAATTTCGCTTTCAGCTATACATCAGTCTTAATATTTATGCATCGTATATCTGTGCTTTTTTTTTCTTTCTTTTTTCCCCTATATGGTGCTTGCTTTTTGCTTTTCGTATGACCGTGATCTGTCAGGGTTTAAGACTCAGCTAAAGTTCCAGCTCTTCATAAAGCATTCCCCAGATAACTCCACTCTTTCACTTCTGAATTTTTATATCTGATCTTACATTTGGGTCCTTTTCACATCCTGTCGTAATCCATCTATTGGATGTCCTTTAGTGGTGCAGCATAACTGCATGTATGAAGTGTTCTTTTTGTTACAAAATAAAAAAAAAAATACAAAGCCACCAAACAAACATATAGCTTAGTGAATTATTATAAGCCAACCCACCTGATAACTCCCACTCAAGTCAAAAAAGCGAACTTTGTTAACTACCCCAGAAATGCCTCTCTGTGCCCCATCCCACCATCAACCCCTTGCCTCTCCACAAAATAGCCAGCATTCTTATGATAATCACTTTTTTCAGTTCTTTATAGTTTTACCACCCAATTCTGTATTCCTAAATACCACAATGTAGTCTTGCCAATTATTAAAATTTTGTTAGGTCTTTTAAATTTCTCAGTATACTGGTTTTCCTTTCATCCCTTTCATCTAAATCGTACCTGTTGAAGGACATAGGGCATTAGACCTAACTTGTCTGGAATTTGCTGATTGTATATCCTTGGTGTAATTTATCATGTTCCTTTGTTCTTGTAGTCCCTGCAAATTGCCAGTTTTCAAAATTTGATCAGACTCATGTTACATCCCATTAGCAGAAATGCAGGTGGTGGTATGTTCTTTCATCAGGAGGCACCTAATGTCTGATTGTCTCTCTTTTTGTGGTGTCAGCAGCTGTTGATATTCAGTGCCTAGATTCTTTCATTGTGATGCTCTCATTCTATCATTTCTTTTATTTATTGGAATATTTTTATAATGAAATGCTATGATTCATTTACTACTTAGACACCCAGTGGTACAGTTCATATAGGAAAGGAAGGATAAATACTAGTTTCTTGCCCTATATTTACCACCTTTGTTGAGATACAATTTCATATATCATACATTTCACCCATAGAAAATATACGATTGAATGGTTTTTTTAGTGTACTCACAAGAGTTGTGCATCGATTTTAGAAATTTTCATTACCCAAAGAAGAAATCCTTTGTACATTTTCTGCTCCACAGCTGGAATTACCATTTCTTTAAGAAACTTGCTTTTTTTCAGTAGCAAGTGGTATTTCAAGATCACAACCTGGACACTAGGGGTACTTATTGTTACTATGTTGGACTTGTTTCTAGGCATCTTTAATGGGCAGTTAGGAAATATAGTACAGTCAATTTGTATTCACTGTACACATCAATATAGTAAATGTTTATTCATTTACATGTTAAATATATGTTACCAGACCTTGTTTTATATATATTTGAAATATATAAAGTACTTCAGGAGTTCATTCTGATTCAAAACATCATTTTTTAGTTAACCTCGTGTGTATTACATCTCTGTGACTTTTCTTTCACACCAGAAATCTTAGTTCTCAAGAATGTGGGATGATAGAATTTAAATATCCCATGGTCACTTATTTACTTAATCCCACATTACACAAATGTTTCAGAATAACAGTACTACCACCACCAATATATTTACAGAGAACAGTTAAGTATTTATGCTTTGCTCTCACCTCTTACTCCTGGTTTTTAAAAGTTGTATACATTGTCTTAAATTGCCATTAGAAAAACTTTTTTTAATCCTCGTTTAATTTTCTGCACATGACAATATATATATAATGAATTATATATATATAGTTCATTACCAGTGCTCATGTTGAAGTCTCTACAGTCTTTTTGACTCTTTGAAGTTTTGAAAACCAGAGAAACCGTGTTCTTTATAGTCAAGGTTAGTTTTGCTAGATATAAAATTTGGGGCTCATGCTTTCTTTCCTTGAGTATCTTAAACATATAACAACTTTTTTCTGGCATAAAGCACTGCTGGCAGTTTGGGTGGTGATCTAATTTTTTAAAAATTTATTGTTGCCTAAATGGCCAAAAGACTTTTTTTTCCTTTAAAATCCAGTAATTTTATTATAATATATGTTAATATTGGTTGTTCTGCATTGATATAGTAAGATGTGATGAGCTCTTTCAGTATGTGATATTTTCTACTTTTGTGTTTTGAATCATTTTCTCGATATATTATTAGCTTGGAGGTATGTTACTGTCTTAATTTTCTGTTTTTTATTGTAAAATGTAACAAAATGTATCCCGTTAACCATTTTTAATTGTATAGTCTAGTGGCATTAAGTATATTTACATTGTAGTGCAACCATCACAACCATCCAACTCCAGAACTTCTCATACTGAAGCGCTGTAGTCATTAAACTCTCCATTTTCCCCTCCCCCATTTTACTTTGTGAATTTCAGTATTCCTGGTACCTTGTATAAGTGGAATCATATAACATTTGTTCTTTCGTGTTTGACTTCTTTCATTTAACGTAATTTCTTCAAGATTCATTCATGTTATAGCATGTGTCAGAATTTCCTTTTTAAGGCTGAATAATATTCCATTGTATGTATATACCACATTTTGTTAATCTATTTATCTAACAGTGGACAGTTGGATTACTTTCACCTTTTGGCTATTCCTATGAATGTGAGCATACAAATACCTGTTCAAGTCCTTGTTTTCAATTCTTTTGGGTATATATCCAGAAGTGGAATTACTGGATCACATTGTAATTCTGTGTTTAAGTTTTTGAGGAACTGCTATATTGTTTTCTACAGCAACAGCACCGTCTTAATATGCCCACTAGCATAAAGGTTCCAGTTTCTCCTAATACTTGCTCTTTTCTGGTTTTCTGATAACCATCCTAATGGCTGTGAAGTGGTTATTTCATCGTAGTTTTGATGCATTTCTCGGATGGCTGCTGATATTGAGCATCTTTTCACATACTTGTGTATCTTCTTTGGGCTTTTATGTATTTTCATTTGGAAAGCTATTTGTCCATTTTTAATTCTTTATTGTTAAGTTGTAATTCTTTATTCTGGATATTCCTTATCAGATACATGATTTGCAACTATTTTCTTCCATTCTGTATGCTGTCTTTTCACTTTTTTAACGCACGAAAGTTTTTAATTTTGATAAAGTTCAGTTTACCTATTTTTTTCTTCCTTTGCTTTCTGCCTGTGCTTTTGGTGTTGTATCCAAAAAACCATTGCCAAATCCAAAGTCATGAAGCTTTTCCCATTTTCTTCTAAGAGTTTTAAAGTTGGTTAGTTCTTATATTTAGGTTTGATCCATTATGAGTTAATTTTTGTACATGGTTTAAGATAAGGATTAGATTTCATTCTAATGCATGTGGATATCCAATTTCCCCATTACTGTTTGTCAAAAAAAACTTTTAAGCAATTCTTTCTAGTGTGATTTTGTTGATTGGGGACAACTTTTCTAATTTTTTCTTAGAGTATTTTTATATGACCTAAATACTCTTCTGGTACTCACTTCCGTGAGATATTAGTTTTCCTGAGCTTTAAGCACTTCAGAGAAGCATTTCTAACTTCACTGAGCTCCCTTTTCTGTCATTTCACATAACATTCAGAAATGTAGTAGCTTGCTTTCTGAGGTTTCCTGGGTGTGTTCCCCTCCCTCACTGTTATCTTCTCTTTGCCTTTCAACTATCCTGACAATTGTGCTTTTGTTCCCAGACTTTTCTCTTCAGCATGGAATCTTGAAATAGAGCTTTGGGAGTTGAATTTCAAAAGTTCATAAAAGTTAGCTTCAGTCCTTTAAGGCTTACTCTAGGCCTCTTGCATCCACTCACTCATTGGACTTGACAATTCCTCTTAGGTTTAGCTGCTGTTCTCAAATTGGCCCGCCACGATTTCTAATCTTTAGTTTTTGCATCTGGCTTCTTTGAGATTCTTCTCTTATCAAGTCAAGCACATGCCCCATTAACTTTCCTTTGCTTCTGGTTATGTAGATGCTGATACTGTATAGATATTGTGGTTGTACAGAAGCCTGTTTTGTCCTCATCCATTTTTATTTCTGGATTTCCTATAAATGCCTTGTCAAATGGTTTGGTTGTTAACATGCAGGGGATTTTGGTTTTGTTATCTTGTACTCCAGTTTTCTGTGGGGATTTGGATATCAACTGCCACTGTCTTCTCAGATTCTTCACATGAGACATTAAAAATGTTATCTTTAATCACTTTAGGAGATGATACACTAATTTCCAATCTCTACAATGTGCTTAGTATGTATAACTTCTAAGAAGATAAGGATGATTTTTTTAGGAATAATTAAAGTCACTTGCAGTTCATTCTGTTAAACCAGGAGGATGATCTATCTGCAATCGTTTATCGATAGATGTTAAAAAGTATATAATATATTTTTGACTTTTTTCAAAATTAATTCTGAAAAGAACTCTAGAAAGTTTTCCAAAAAGCTTTAATGTTATTTTAAAACATAGTGCTCTATCTGCCTGATTACACGTATGTTGGCTGATTCTGTTAATTGACTATATAATACATAAGTTTTATAAAATCTTTACGAAGCACCTTTTTTTATTTTTCAAAATTTGATGGTTGCAAAATACTAAAAGAATTCATAGCTTTTCTGTGCGCACACACATATATGTGTGTCTGTTAGTATTGATAGTTCATATGCTTTGATGGTGGCTTTATAGTTCATTTGTCCCAGAACTAAGACAGCATTTTGTACAGTATAGTAATGTAGTGATTCTAAACTAAGTGTGGTCTTGGAGTGCATTGGCCAAGGCACACAAAGATCTCTCTGTAAAGACTTTTTTTGTCATTTATAAACTGACTTTGAAGGCAGAACAGGAATTCTCAAGATTTTTTAGTACATAAAATTGGTTACGGAAATTTTTTTAAGTGAAGAACAAATTAAATTACAATACATTCTATTATAAACATATATACACATTCTAGGGAATGGGGAAAAGGAAGAGAAAAGGATGGAAAACTTACTTCCTTACAATATTCGAGGAATTTAAGTTAAGGCTTTAATGGCTTATACTTAGTGATAGTGCTGTATGTTTACACAACGGTTTTCCACAAACATTAATTGCATATTTTATGACAAGCTGTATGCAAAATTGGTATTTATTGTTTTTTATAAATAAATGAAACTGCTTTTTTTTTTTAAGAGGGAGAAGAGAAAGAAACTTAGGTCTAATGTGGAATGACTAGGAACAGAAATCAATTTGAGCTATTTTGTGATGCCTATGACAATTTAATACCTTTAAATCTGTTTTATATAATTTTAATGAATTTTCTCTTCAGAATGACAACAGTGTATTTAAAATTGTGCAAACATTATATATGTCTTTATAACCACTACCTAGAAATGGTTAATTTCCTGCTTCATTACTGTGTTAACATGGTTACTAGAAAAATCTTAATTACATTTGTGGCTCATATTACATTTCTATTTGACAAGATGGCTTGGGCTATAGACTCTTAAAAGTAATACCAGTTAACTAATGGAAAGTATAGACATTTGTATCTATCAACAAAAAAATTATAGTGGAATTCACACTAGTACTGGGTTATGTAGGGAAGTGTGCACATTCAAACTAATTTTAAATTGAGGACTCATTTAGAATTTGAAAAAACAAAATGGTAATGATTATTTTCAGGTCAAGAATCTTAAGATCATGAAAACTGACAGAATTCCATGCTTGAAAAAACAGAGAACAAGGAAAGGAAGTTCTGATAATTTGGTAGCAGTCTTTAAATGGCGCATTCATTCAGAGAGGATATCATACCCTTAGATAGATGTTGTAGATATTTTGTATTGCTTTAATTCAGTGATTGGTGTTTTGAGTGCCTAATGTGGGTACCTATTTGAATTAATGATATGGTTCACTTTATGTAGACTTAAACATCTGTTCAATTTATTTTTGTTAACCAAACAAGGAAACTAATGGTTTTCTGAAATAATCGCATAATTTAAATGTCAGAGTGAATCATTCTTTAGGAAATGGATTTATACCTTCTGAAAATGAAACCTAATTCTACTTTTAAATTAACAAATGTGCAGTAAAGTTATACATGCTTAATATGAACATTGTTTACCAGTATTTGTTATACTATAATTGGGCTTTTGGTTTCCTTGGAATTTCCTTTGTTGGTATGCATACACTAAATATTTAAAATCAGTGACTTTAACATTAACTCTTTTTTAAAAAGCATCTATTGAGATGTAATTCACATACCATAAAATTCCCCCATTTAGAATGTACAGTTCAATGGGTATATTTACAGAGTTATACAACCACCATCACAATCTAAGTTTATAATATTTTCATCACCCCAAATAGAAACCCTGTATCTGTTAGCTGTTCACAATTTCTCCCCTTCTCTCAACTTTGGATGACCATTCTCTGTTTCTATAGCTTTGCATATTCTAGACATTGCATATAAATGAAATTATGCAATATGGTCTTAGCATAATGTTTCCAAAGACCCATACATGGTGCAGCATGCATGTATCAGTACATCATTACTTTTTACTGCTGAATATAACAACATTCCATCCATCGTGGGGACATAGCTCATTTTATTTATCCATTTATCAGTTGATGGATATTTGGGTTGTTTCCATTTTGGGACTGTTGTGAATAATGCAACTGTGAACTTTCATGTACACTTTTCTGTACAGAAAAGTGTACATGAAAGTTCACAGTTGCATTATTCACAACAGTCCCAAAATGGAAACAAACAAAATGGAAAACAAGACATATGTTTGCATTTCTCTTGGGTATATACCAGGGAGTGGAATTGCTGGTTTGAATGGTAACTCTAGACCTCTATAACCTTGGATAGCTTTTTATTTAAAAACATTTTGAGAAACCTCCTAACTTTTCCAAAGCAATGTATAAGGGTTCCAGTGTCCCACTTCATATTGTCTTTTTTTTTTTTCAGTTATAGCCATCTTATTATGGCCATCCTGCTGAGTGTAACGTAGTTTCTCATTGTGGTTTTGATTTGCATTTCCATAATGACTAATGGTATTGAGCATTTTTTCATGTGTTTATTGGCCATTTTTGAATCTTCTCTGGAGAAATGTCTACTTGGATCCTTTTCTCATTTTTTAAATTGTGTTGTCCTTTTATTATTAAGTTATAAAAGTTCTTTACATATTCTGGATACCAGTCCCTTATCAGATAAATCTCCTCCTATTCTGTGGGTTTTCTGTTTTATTTTCTTGATGGTATCATTTGTAGCGCATGCGTCCAATTTATTCATATTTTTCTTTTGTCACTTGTGCTTTGATGTCATGTCTAAGGTATTGTCTGATCCAAGTTTATGAAAATATATTACTGTTTTCTTCTAATAAGTTCTATAGTTTTAGCTCTGATATTTAGGTCTGTGATCCATTTTGAGTTAGTTTTTATGGTGTAAAGAAGGGGGCCAACTTCATTTTTGTGCATGTGGATATACGGTTTTATACGGCTTGTTTCTCAGTGAATTATCTTGACACACTTGTTGAAAAATGAGTTGGCCATAAATATAAGTGTTTGTTTTGAACTCTACTACTCCATGATTTATATGTCTTTCTTTATGTCAGTACCACATCATCTTGATTACTGTGGCTTTGTGGTAAGTTTTCAATTCAGGAAGTATGAGTCTTCACATTATTCTTTTTTAAGATTGTTTTGGCTGTTCTGGGTCCCTTACATTTCCATATGAATTTTAGGATCAACTTGTCATTTTCTAGAAAACAGAAGCTGAGATTTTGACAGGCATTTTGTGATTCTGTAGATAAATCTGGGGAATACTGCCATCTTTACAATATTAAGTCTTCTGTAATATTAGTAATTATTTGTTTAGCTATCTGACTGAAATTTTCAGATTTATGTAAAATATTTGAATACCTATGCAATGTTAATGTTCTTATGTCACAGTACTGTATGACTATTTGGGAGATGGCAGGGGCTGAAGAAGAATAGAGACTGAAATGAAATGCTAAGTGTACTTTAAAGTATAAGTTTTTTCATTTTTGTAGCAAATTCATAATATTGAGGTACTCTTCAATAAATGTTAAAATGCCAGGCAATATTAAGCATATTTAATATGTTTAAATATAGTATAATTATGGAAATCAAGCCTTATTCTCTGAATCGGTACTGCTTTTCAACAATACTGAAGGCTGGCATTTTTCAGTCTTATTAAGCCAACTCTCTTTTAAATGTAATTAAATGTCCCAAATAACATCCAGCCTGAAGATTTTTTAAATTCTCAATATAAATTATCTTATGTTGACAGTATTAACACTCATTCAAAAAAAAATTTTTTTTAACAGTAAGGTATATATGTATTTACACTATGTGTTCACCTCCCATAGTTAGATGTCTTCCTGTCACCACATATTTTACCCCCTTTTCCCCATCTACCTCCCCCCTACCCTCTGGTAACCACTAGTCTATAGTCCATGTCCATGAGTCTCTTGTTTGTTTGTCCTGTTCATTTGTTGCTTTTAGGTTTATATCCCACATATAAGTGATGATATGTGATTTTCAAATTTTCTGTCTGGCTCATTTTGCTTAGCATGATTATCTCGATGTCCATCCATGTTGTCGCAAATGGCAGTATTTCATCTCTTATGGCTGAGTAATATTCCATTGTATAATGTACCACAGCTTCTTGAGCCAGTCATCTATCGTAGGATACTTTGGTTGCTTCCATGTCCTGGCTTACTGTAAATAATGCTGCTATGAACATCGATGTGCAAATATTTGTTTGGATATGGGTTTTCAAGTCTTCGGTGTAAATACCCAGTAGAGAGATTGCTGGGTCATATTGTAGGTCAATTCTTAGTTTTTTGAGGAACCTCCATACTGTTTTCCATAATGGCTGTACCAGTTTGCAGTCCCACCAGTAGTGTATGAGGGTTCCCTTTACTCCACATCCTCTCCAACATTTGTTATTACTTGTCCTGTTGATTTTAGCTATTCTAACAGGTGTGAGATAGTATCTCATTGTGGTTTTGATTTGCATTTTCCTAATAGCTAGTGATGTTGAGCATCTTTTCAAATATTTGTTGGCCATTTGTATGTCGTCTAGGGAGAAGCGTGTGTTCAGGTCCTCTGCCCATTTTTGATTGGATCATTTGTTTTTCTTTTGTTGAGTTGTATGAGTTCTTTGTATATTTTGGATATTAGGCCCTTATTGGAGGCATTGCTTGCAAATATATTTTCTCATTCAGATTGTTGTCTCTTTACCTTGTTGACAGTTTCTTTTGCTGTGTAGAAACTTTTTACTTTGATGTAGTTATATCGGTAGGAAAATAACTAAAATATTAGACTGAGTTGATGACATTTTCTGTAGTACTGTAATGCCAGTCTTTTCAACAGAATCAAGGGTTTAAATCACTTTTTAACATTGTACTGGAATTTTGGTTTAATTTGTTTGAGCTTGGTGATCTTTCTTATAAACAAACGGACATTTTGACCTATCCCATTTTCTTCTCTGTTAGGGACTGTACCCTCCCCCCACCTTGTTTTTCTTATATCTAAGTTTCTACTTTCTTTGTCTTGTTCTAGGAGCTTCTTTGTATGAGTCTTTGCTAAAGTTATGACATTACCACTTTTCCTTAACTATAGCCTTAAGCAAGTGATTTCCAAATACATAGAACTAGCGAGGTATTTATTAATGAAGTCCTTTTCGGGACACACAAAATAGTTATCCTAGTCTTACTTGGTGGTGTTGGTGTTGGTGGTGGTGATGTCGAGTTTGAGGCAGAGGCAGTTAAGGAACAGGAGAAATGGTTTCACCAGCCTGTAGGACCTAAAGGTAAAACATAAGAACAGTTTTAGGAGCCCGTTGATACTGTATTAGCAAATAGAAAGCAAACTTGGAAGCCTTTTCTTTGCCTTTTTTAGGGCTTTTTTGGATTAGGAGGTATAAAATTGAAGGGTAATAAATCAGCTATGGATAATTCTTTAATACAAATGTACACACAAAGTGTGCACAAAATTAATTTCTGAAAAAATAAAGACTGGAATGATTTGCTTGCAAATGGCTGATACTGCGGTGACAGAAATTACCCAGGCTTTTTGTTAATTCAGATTCAAACTAACCTTGCTTCCAACTATCAAGGTTGAAGCCAGCAATGCAGAATGAAGAATGTCAGCAGTGAGGGCATCATGAGCAGAAAGGGGGAGATGGCGGCCAGGAATAGGCAGGAGGAGAAAAAAATGGAGAAGGAAGGGAGTCGGAAAAAGAGGTGGTAATGGAAACGTGTAAAAGAGTAGAAAATGAGAAGGGAGTGCAAACAACTGGAGGGAAAAAAGAAGAAAGGAATATGAGTAACCACTGAATTAAGTACCATAATTTCAGTGTTTGAATCTGCTTAGTTAGGACTTAGAACCTTAAAGAACTGAGTTTAACTATGAAAGGAAAAAGTTGAGCAAAGAAGGGAATTCTAAAAAGTACTTAAAATTCATTTAAGACAAACACAATACACAATTGTTTAATTTTTCAACATCGTAATAATATGTGAGTCATATTACTATGGGGCACTAGTCTAAAGTGCTTTACTTATATTGTTTCATTTAATCCCCACCACAACTTTATAAGCAGATACTGTTTTTCCCATTTTACAAATGTGGAAACTGAGCCACAGAGGGAATAAGTAATTTGCCTAGGCTACTCAGATAACAGAACCAGCATCCACTGAGACAGTGACTACTGTGGTACAGCTGGCTTCATCACCTCTACCTCCCCTTCTCCATGATTTCTATGGTATATTTCTGTAGAAATTTTTCTTGTTTTGAGAATGTAATATCCCCTTGAAATAGTTGTACATTTGCTAGAGTGACAAACTCTGGACTATTTAAAAATCAATTTTTCTTTCCTTTAGTTATAATAATTGGAGAGAGTTTATTACTAAACAAGGTACCAGAATGCAAAGATGGATAGTGCATGATCCCTGTCCCCAATGCACTGAATCTCAGTTTGTAATTGCTTGAACCAACTTGAACCAAGTACTGTAGTATCTGTGTGAATTTTTTGACCTTGAACCAAGTTTACATGTGTTTGTTGCCTCAAAAGTGTGCTCTCTGTTAAGAGCCACAGGCTAAATCTAATATTGCCATTACTTAAAACTTTTGGAATTTTTTTCCTTTTAATAAGCCCAACAATAGAATCAGCTTTCCGTACAAAAAGCAGTAGTACCTAGTTTGATGACTTTCCTTAGTCAGCCTTAAATTAAAGCCTCACATGGATATTCACAGAGTATTTATCTTTAAAGGTGTTTTGTTTTGTTATGTTTTGTTTTTACAGCCCTGAATGCATAAAATGTTTGCAGGCTGTAGAGGAGGAAATGTGAATGGAGTTAGTGGATTTCACCAGGAACTTTGGAAGAGTGTTGGGTATTAGTCACACTGGAGGAAGAGAATTGAGCCCTATTTAGAGGGTACAGAAGACTTCTGTGAGGAGAGTGGGTAAATACACCAGGAATCTACCCTGAAGATCATTGCTTAGCTTTCTGAATACGTAATTTTTAAAATTATTTGTAGAATTTTAGGATCATTCACTAGTACACATACTTTTTTTTCCCATTGAAACTGTCTTCTAAGGAGAAAAGCTGTGTGGTTTGAAAGTACCTCTTGATATTGAGGGTGGAGCTCTGATAAGGAATGCTAAAATGGTTTACCAACCAAAACTCATAGGAGACTCTTAGAAGTGCCTTTTAGACAAGAGAAATTCTAGGTCATCTTGCAGTTAGGAAGAAGTTTAAATATTAAGTTCAGTCTAATTCGACTTTTGACTTGATTCTCTCTTGCTTCACTCTTTGATAAATAGTTGCAGCATTTGAAGGCTAGCGTAGCATTCCCTTAGGCATGAATGAGATAGTAAATGAGAGGTAGGAAACTGAGTGTGTTTTCATTTTATTGTTTCTTGAATTTCCTACATTGGTATTGGCTCTTAGATTTTTATTGTGGCATTTGGAATACTGAGAATTTAATAGTAGTGGCTTCATGTTTATATAGAGATCATCCACATATTCAAATATATTGAACAGCAGATATTGGGAACATGAATGAATAATTTAGTTTCTGTGTGCAAGCTGCTTCTAGACTGGCAGGACAGACAAAATTAGTAAACCAGAAGTTAGAATACAGCATAAGTACAAATGGTAGAGGGATGCACAATTTCCTATTTAATAGAGAAGGATACTTTGACTCAAGAATTTTACCTTATGAGGAGGTGATATTTTGAGCTAAACCTTTAAATAGAAAAGGAATTAGAAAATGTAGATAGCAGTGGAAGGAAATTTTAAGTGTGTGGGAAAAAATAACATATAGGAATTATTGTCTGGTCTTAGTTATCTTATACTTTGTACATCTCAGAAAAACCCTCGCCTGGATGACTGCTATTTAACTGATATTTCAAGAATATTAACCAATTTCGATGCTGTTTAATTAAATTTGTTATAAAGAAAAATAAAAGTTTATTCTAAATCTATGAAAACTAAGAATAAGTTGCTTTTTTGGGCATTCTCAATTTTCAAAATATTTTCCTTGTAATTTTAGTTTTAAAAGATAGAAATAAGTTGTAAGTCCAGATTGAAATTATTCAGTCCTTTTAAGGTAACATTATTTCTGGTTGCTTGGAGTCAAACTCGCTTAATTTTAGATCTGTTTTAAAGATTTATTCACCAGGAGGAGAGCTTGAAGTCATTTTTATTCCATTTACTCATTTGCAAATGCATTTGGACTAGAAAGATCTCTTTCAGATCCAAAATCTACTGATTGAATTTCATGTCTCAACAGTGATATTTATAAGCTGTTATAAAAGTTTTCAGAGGAAGGGGTCCACCTTCCCTGTATCGGAAAATTTCCCCTTATGTTACCTACCCAAATCACATCATATGCTTTGTGCCCCACCCCCTTTCCTCTTTGGCATTGTTTCTGTGTAGTGTTTGATGACCCCCCTGAGATACAGTGAGACTCATGTTTATCTCTTGAAAAATAATGTACCTGAATCTTGACATTTAGAAATTATCTTTCTATGAGATTATTTTTTTAATTAAAATCATTGGGTTAACATTGGTTAATAACTTTATGTAAGTTTCTTTATAATACAAAATCAGTATACTCCATTGTAAGCTCACCACCTAAAGTCTAGTCTCTTTCCATCACCATGAAATATTTCTTGTATGTAACCTTACAGTATTGAATTTAAAGTATGCCTATTTTCTGAGTCAGTAATATTTGGTTTATTAGTAATATTTGCTCAAAATTGATGATTCTCTGTCTTCATCAATGTCTTTGTATTAGTGCTGTGTTCTTAATACTTCCCTCTGAATAATATAACTCACTAAAGCTAAAAAAAAAATTGCTAATTCCTCGATCTTTATTTGGCATTATTTCTACTCTATTGGTTTATATTATGCGTTCCTTGTTTTTTTAGCTACTTTTAATATTGCTGTAGTAAAGTCATAGAGGTGTTAGGTAGCAGTTTAATATGAAGAATCTTCTCACTTTGCCTTGTAGATCCTTTTCCTGTCTCTTCAGCAAGGTTGTATGACCCTTAGCTACACAGTGAATCATTGATTAATTTAAAAGAACTTTAGGAAGTGGTGACTGCCATAAAAGAGGGAAAATCTGGGCATATAGATAAAGTATAAGTCTTTTTCCTTTTTCTCTTTAGGATTCTACTTGCAAAACAAGTAAAACAGATTTTATAGACTGGGATAACTAGTTTTATTTAATGAATAACTTTATTAGAACTCTTACATAAATCTTGTAGCCCAACTAGCAATTCATACTATTAATATTTCTTTCCTTCCTTGTATACCCCTCCCCTTTATAAAGTAGTATTTTCTAAAATTTGTTTTTAAATCACCAAATTTTTATCTTTTCTGCAGATAATATCACCTACTGCATTATTTTTGGCTGCAAAAGTGGAAGAACAGGCTCGAAAACTTGAACATGTTATCAAAGTAGCACATACTTGTCTTCATCCCCTAGAGCCACTGCTGGATACTAAATGTGATGTATGTAAAAATGGTTTGGTTTTGGTTTTGGTTTTTTTTTTTTGGTTTTGGTTTTTCTTTGTAAATTTGAAACCTTTTCATTGTTTGGACCTAATAAAAATGTAATTCAATTAGTGTTGCTTTCCAAATGCTACTTATTTCTGTTACCACTTAGGAATGTAGTACCAGGAAGCAATCTGGCAGAAACGTATTTCATGTTATGTTCATAAATTATATATCATTCTGAATCATGTAAGGCTTTGATTCAAAGGTTCCTTTGACTTACTTTCTAAGTGTTTCACATTTTGTTATTTATCTTCACAGTAAGCTTGTGATATATGTAGAGTGTAAATCATATCGCCTCCATTGTTTGGGTGTATTAAAGACCAGAGATAAATAAATTGTCAGCAAATGAAAGAATAGGAAAATCTTTAGATTTACCTCCAGACCATTAATTAGTCTTTTTACAGAATTGTTCCTTATTAATATATATATTTACTACTACTTATCTCTCTGATGCATAAAGATATATTAAGATACATTTTACCATGCTTTCATGAACAGCATTTTTTTTAATATTTTAATTTCCCTAAAGAGTAATGCTAGTTTCCAAACAACTTGTTCATCATCAGTACTTTACTGACTTTATTTGAAAGCACCATTTAAAAATGTACTGACATCTTAAAATATGCCAGCATCCTGGGCCTTTAAAAATTCCAAGGTATAAGGAGGATTGGACAGGTGTTTTTCTATCACTGTTGTTATAGGTGAGTTTACTTTATCAAGAACTTTTAACTACTGATTGACTACCAGATTGTATTAATTTAGTTTGATTTGGATTGAGTTTAAGGTCCAAATTAAGTACATCTGATTTTATTAATGACAAGTTTTATCTTAGATGTTGGCTTCAAGGGAGTAAAATATTAATGTAACCATTTGATAATAGCGAATATGTGATTGTTCAAAAACGGTTCTTCTGTCTGCTAACTTTACAAATTCAGAATTATTTCTTGTTATTAGGCTATTTTTCAAATAATAGAAACCTATGTTTTAAAAGTCAATTCAGTGACCTTTTCAACTTTGAGCATAAATAAAATGAAAGGTGTTTATCACCTTAGTCACTTGTCATGATCTAAGGATGAGATGGCAGAAAATTTTTCATACATAGAGTAATGGCAGTAGGGGAATAATTTACTGATCTCAAGGGAGAAGGTCCTCTATGTCCCCGTGGGCATTTGATACATTATTTTGGTATTTTATAGCTAAAAAAATTTTTTTTTTTTTTTTGGTCAAAAAATTATAGGGCTTGTTTTGATTTTGCCTTTTTTGAAGAGAGGAAGTTAATTCTAAAAATAATTGACTTACTGACTGACTGTCAAGGAATTACCACATGAAGTATCCTAGATTAAGTTAATAAGCCTTTTCTTTAAAGGCAGGTTTGAATTTGCTGTTTTTACTGGGTTTGTGCTTCCTGTCCTTAATATGTCTTGAAGTACAAGTAATACCTGGGTAAAGTTTTATGTTACAGACTGGAGATCTTTTTTGTTTATATTAACCCACCCCCTTTCATATTATCATTATCTTTAAGTTGTTTTTGATTTTTATTCTGTTTACATTTCCTATATTAGAAGTAATTCAGTTTAGACTTATCACAGAATACAGATTTTTCTGTCACCCTCATCTCCTTCATATTTATAAACTACTCTGGTTCTTTAGTAATCAATTTATAATGCTCATGAGATATAATGGTCCCAGTCTAGTAGTGTTAGTTTATCTTAAACATTTTAATATTACTTTTACCTGGCAGGCTTACCTTCAACAAACTCAAGAACTGGTTTTACTTGAAACCATAATGCTACAAACCTTAGGTATGTACTTTTGTCGTGTATTATTTTGTGTGTGTTCTTCATTACAGTACAGTAAGTCCTCACTTAACGTCATTAATAGGTTCTGTGATTCTAAGTGAAACAACATATAACAAACCCAATTTTACCATTGATACAAACAAGAGTTATGTTCCTATGATATAAAGGATATTGAACGACATTATTTGAGGACCGCTGTATCCTAAATAAAGGAAAAATTTCTGGAGTAATTTTATCATCAAAGAAAGTTTCATTTTAAAACAAAGTTTTGGGCCAGAATGTTATTGCCTAGTTGTAAGGAAACCATTTTTAAAAAATTTAATTTCATTTGGCATAATTTAATTGAATGGTAAACATAGACGTTAGTGTGATTTTTATGTTATCAGAAAGTTGAGACATTATGTTTCAATCCGGATTAGCATTGGAGAGTAAAATATTTCTTTAGGGCTGTGGATATGGTTGTAATGTATATAAACATGCATGGTAGTTCTTGTTCTAGAGCTTGTCTGCAAAGTTTGTGCAACTCAAGTGTTTTCTAAAGATCATTTATTCCAATCTTTCACTTTACTAATGAAGAAATTGAGGTCTGAGAAGATTTTGACTGGTGTAAAGTCATATATTACTTCTGGAAGAACGTAGGCTTTATGAAGATATAAGTTTAAATCTGTAGGCCTTTGACTTGCTTTGTAATCTTGGGCAAAGTTCCTGTACCTTGCATATCTCCATTCTGTATATAGGAGGTGGAATAATAATGCCTCCCATAACATAGTGAATTTGAAGCTAAAAGATAATGTATTTAAAAAATTGCCACGTAATGTATGTGTTATAAATAATTATTATAAATAATAATTATTTATTATTAAAAAGTTATACTATAAAAATATCATTTAAAAATAATATAGTTATTGAAAATCATTGTACCGTATTTGTATTGTTTATGACGGATTCTTAAGCACAGAGAATGAATAGAATAAGATGAACATTAGAATTTACAAGGTATAACCTCTTTGGCTTTGATTCAAGTCTGATTTTGCAGGTTTAATTACAGTAGAAAAATGTAACTAGACTATACACTAACTTTATAAATCCAAATTATCTGTTTATTAAGATGTTATTCATTTACTACATCTGAAGACACTAGATGTGACCTTCACTTTTTTAAAAAAGCAAAACCCTGCCCTGCTAAAGGGTTGATTGAACATTGAAAACTTTTTATCTTTGGTTTTAGAAACAGTGATTTAATGAATCAAGGCCTGTAAGATTTACTTACCTTAACAATTTTATTTTATTAATGAAATGAAGTTATACGCTAACTAGCTGAAACCCCTTAATCTAAGGCGTACTAAGAAAATAAGAAGACTTTATCATTTAAAAGGTCACTTCTCACACTGTGGCCCAAAGGTTATATTTATGAAAAATATTCTTTTTCACATCTTCTGAAAGAGTTGGAATACATTGAAGAAACTTTATTTTTAACTTGAGGATAATCTCAAACTAATTGTAATTCAGAATTTCAAATGAATATTACCCCCTTTGATATCAATTTTCATAACTGGAACATTGTTTTTTAGAAGAAATTATTTTTCATCGTCAGAAGTATAATGAGCATATCTGATGAGAAACTTTGTCTTTGGATTTTTATAATAATTTTAAAAATATATATTTATGGTCGTATGATGAATGGCATTTCTCAGGCAAGTATTGTAGTGGCAAGTGCTTGGGAAAAAAAGTGCTTTTCATTTCAGGTTTTGAGATCACCGTTGAGCACCCACACACAGATGTGGTGAAATGTACCCAGTTAGTAAGAGGTAAGTGATCTGTGAAACTTTTAAATTAAGTACAGTCCGAATGCTTTTTTATTATTTATCATTGATTTGAATGCTGTTTTGTTCTTTCTCTTGAATTTTATTAAAATGGAATTATCATTTTGAAGCATTACTTTTTAAAAGTGTTCTACATCTACCTATTTATATACTTCTATTTGTGGTTCTACCAGTCAAATAACTTCCTTTAAACTTTGATGAGAGTCTCATTTCACTGAAAAATTGGAAGGTTTCCAAATATTTAGTACCTTCTCTACCTTTCCGTTGGGCTATGCCAGTTCTGTTTCAAATGTTAAGATGTAGGCCATTAACGCATAGGTGCAGAAAATAGTATTAATTTTTGACTTTTCATTGACTTTTTGAAAATATCACAATATAAGAATTTAGAGGTCATCCTCAAATTTTTCATATAAAAATTGCCTTTCTTAGCAGATTTGTCATTTTTGGAAATGTTTTTGCCCATGTTTATTTAAACAAAATTGACTTAATGCATTTTGCACAGTTCTTTATCATTACTAACAATGGTTTCCTTTTTATGTATAATGGAGAAATAATATAGCACGGTACATACAGTATGTAATGTGCCTATTAAACCTTTTATAAACAGGAATAGGACGTTTTTTGTGGGGGTTTTTTGCTTTACTGCTTATAAAGCATGTGGTGCATATTTTTCTGCTCTTGTTAATTCTATGTATCTGTTATATCCCTAGAAATACTTTTTACATAGTTGCATGTTATACTATTTTCCTGTTTCCCATTTGAAGTTATGTACTAATAGCACCCACTTACAACCTTTAGTGTGCCTTTTTCTGTTACTTCCTTTTTGAAAATGAAATTTTGCAGTTTCATTCTTTTACCACTACATTTTAGGTTTATTCTAAACGAAATAGGTAAGACTTTTGAAGGCCTTGTTTTGTTTTTAGTGTTTACCTAAATATTCTCACATTTTATTCATTCTAAATTGACTTCATTTTATACCTAGGTAGAATTTTATTATGTTGTAGCTACATTTAATAAAAAAGAAAAAAAGATTTTTCTGATACCACATGTTTTTATTAAAATTGGACTTCAGAAAATGCCATTTATACTTTTTTGATCTTAATAGCACATTATCATATGTAAACTATAACACAGTCTTGTCCCCAGTGTTACAGTATAGTATAGAATTGTATTGCTAACTAGTATAGATGTTGAATTTTAAAAAGCTGCGTAGTAGCTCTTTTCCTGAAAACCTGAAAGCGTGATAAATTAAAATGTTTTGTCAGATAATGGAGAGCCATATAATTTGTTTTAAATTGAGCCTAGTGAAGATATTGAAGGAAGATGTTAATATAGGTTAAAGTATATATATTTTAGTAGAAAATTAAACTGGATTTTCAGTTTAGCATTAAATGTGAAATTTTGGTCATCTTTTAAATCCTATTTATGGTTGTATGATGAATGGCAAAGTTTAATATTTTTGTACATGTTCTGTATCTAAAGCTAGAGACATAAAGACCATTCATTTGCAAAATTGAATAGTAAATTTTAAAATATTTACCAGAATACAAATTAAATATATCATCTAAAGCAAAAAATTTAAATACAATTTTTTTTAATGTTTAAAATGTGACTGGTAAATTTTAGTGCAGATCTTATATATGTTTAACCTCATTTTGTCTGACTAACATTTCAGGTAACTATAGTTTGTGTCTCACTCTATTTAAAAATGTTCTTTCATGTTTTGGTGTCTTTTTCCTTTGCTCTATTACAACTTTAAGCTAACAAAAGAACATTTTCCCTACATTCTTCCTCTGTTGCAGTAAGTGTTGATAGGTTATTGAATTTAGATATATGCGAAAGTAAAAACTGCTATAGCAATTTAAAATTATTTTTACTTTCTTTACATATTTTGAGTCTTGTTGGGGGAGGGTAAATGGTTTGGCTTCTTTGAGTCCCCCCTCCCCTTTGAGAAAATTGATATTATGCTACTTTGCGGCAGAATTGGCTAATATCGTGTTACAGGGACCTTTCACTTCTGTGATTTCTCCTTCCCTCCCCACCAGGAAAGAATGCCATACTTAAGTCCCACTGCCTCCAAGACATCTGATGCTTTGACACTCTTCCTTAGCACAACTCTGCTAAGCCCAAATCCCTTTTTGTAAACCTTTATGTTATGATTCATATGGGGCAGCAGGGATTACAGGTGCTACACATAAAAATAGGAGGCGGCAAGGAATTTGAGGCCTCTTAGAGAGGGGTGAGTTGAGGGGAACCTGATCTAGGTGAGCAGAGGGGAAAGGTATGTCAGTGATTATTAATGTAATTGGAAAAAAGGGGGAAACCATAGCAAAAGGCATCCTTGTTGGGAAGAATAAGAAACTGAAGAAGGGAGGGGGAACTGTTTTCAATTTCAATGTCTTAATTTCAATTTTTGCTTTACTATTGGGGACCAGTGCTGAAGCATCCTGATTCCCTCTAGAGTGCTCTTATCATTTCTAAACTTGTCGTTAATTGGATTCTATAAATTAAAAAATTGTACAGTGGTGGTTCCTATATTTGTCCTTATGATGTTTCTAGGCTATTTATTCTCTGATGTTTACTTAGCATGATGAAAAATGGAGCATTTGTGCTCTCTGACTTTGGGGGGGGTGGGGGTTTGTTTTGTTTTGTTTTGTTTTGATGGAAGTACTTAAGCCAATTTAAATATGATGATTGAGGATTAAGTCTGGCAGGCAACTTTTCGTATTTTGTATTAGACTTCAAAATCTTTTCTTCTTCTTCTTCTTTTTTTTTTTTTTAAATCCAGGAGAATGCTTTATTGCAACTTTTAGCTGACTAGATGCTTAACTTAGTAACAAGTTTAGCCCTTGTAACTGGCTAGCTAAAAGCAAATCGGCTTGTTTCTCAGATCTTTGGGGGATAGCAAGAAACATTTGAGTGAATGTTGTTGAAGATTTTCAGTAGTATAGAAAATGATGGCGCTCTTGTGATATTTGTAAGTAGTAAGTAAAATTTACTTTTTGTGTATACATCTTTGAAGTTTTTGTTGTGTTGAGAACTTTTTGATGGTAGCATGTTAAAGCTGATAGTATTGTCTTCGTGTTTTTTTTTTCTTACAGCAAGCAAGGATTTGGCACAGACATCCTATTTCATGGCTACCAACAGGTTGTTATCCTGACCCTCTTTGTTGCACTGTTGTAGCACACTATAGCTTCCTTTAATGCAGGGCCCCCTCAATGTGTCTCTTACCCTTGTTGCAACAGGAGACTGGACCATCTACTGTGGTGGTACCTTCCTGTCTGCTTTGCGGTGTATTGTACAAGGGCCTTTGGGCACAGAGGGGTTAAATGCACAATGTGAAGTGTAGTGGTGCTTTCTGATGACATATTCTCGATTTGTGAGTGCATAAGTCTAAAATTGGTAGCCTGAATAGCAGCTAAAGATTACAAAGAGCTAAACTTAACGTAGAAATTCGAGCAACTTGGTAAGTATAAAGCTATTTCTAGTTTACAATTATAGTTAAATGACAATTTTTTAAATTTCACATTGATCCAATCTTAACTTAATCATTAAAGTTTTTTAATAAAGAAAATTTATGTAACTTGGGTTTTTTTTTTCCAGATAATACCCCCTAGTAGTAAATTAGAAGTAGTCAAATTCTATCAGTGCTTTGATTTTCATAAGTACGATTTTACTTTTAAAAAAACTTACTTCCTTTTCAGTTTATATAAATAAAAAATGGTGTCGATCAATAAACATTTTTCGTCACTTCTGAAACTGAAGTGGAGGAATAGTTTTTAAAAGCCTGTAATATCTAATATAAAATTCTGTTCTATATTGATTATATTAATGATTTAAATTTATTTTTTAAATGGGTAATTGGGGAAAAGGGGCCCGAACCAACTTTGTGTCGTCCTTAATTTATTGTGACACTGTTAAGTTTTATTTAATACTTTGGATTGTCAAATATCAATATATTTTCTTAGATATATGTCGTTGGGATTTAACCTTTATCCCTAGGAATTCTGAACAATAGCAACAACAACAACAAAAACTTTAAATTTAAACCTTTGGTTAAAAAAGCCTAGTTGTGACATGGCTCATGACCAGTATAGTAGAAGGAGAAGAGTAGTATTTTTGTAGTATTTAGCAGCATTGGGACTTGAAGCTGTTGAGCAAAAGGTAAGTTTTCTCTGTGGCTTTGCTGAAAAGAAGACAGAGGTTTACATAAATAATTGTTAAATTCTCTTTGACTTACTTCAGAATTATGTTTGCTAAGCTACATCAAATAGTAGAATCCCTGATTATAATGAAGTGTTGAAATTACTTTGTCAGATTTACAAAGTCTGCTTTTTCTTATTTGCCACAAATATTACCCAAAAAATGCCACCAAAAAAGTTTAAAGTGTTATGCTTGTAAATAGTGATTATTTGAAATATATCAAGTATATCTCTCCTCCTTTTATAAAGAAATAAAAATTTATTTGAATTTAGTTATAAATGCAAAATTTAGAAAATAATATATTGTATTAATAAAGTATTAGTATAATATTCTGGGAAGTAAGAGTGTGGGGAATGTTCATAATCTATGTAGGTTGTTTTAATACTAGACTTTTATAACTATAGTTTTAGCTTTTAATTTAACGAAATAAGGTTTGTACTCGACTTACAGAAGAAAACCTTTATGATTCTATTTTTGCTTTAATCTTACTGGTAAATGTTTTTCTTTGTTTTACATATTTGAATTTCTATGGCTCTTCATTTTCAAACCTGCTTCAAAACAGCCTGCATCTTACAACCTTCTGTCTTCAGTACAAACCAACAGTGATAGCATGTGTATGCATTCATTTGGCTTGCAAATGGTCCAATTGGGAGATTCCTGTGTCGACCGATGGAAAACATTGGTGGGAATATGTGGATCCTACAGTTACTTTAGAATTACTAGATGGTAAGTAGATAAAATAAATCTTTTTTTACATTAAAACTTTTTCATTACAAAAAAATTCTATCATATTCTATGCTTCTGCATAGGTTTGAAAACTAGTGAATCGCATGTACTCATTCCCAACTAAACAGTTATCAATTCTGGCCAAACCAACATACTCTCTTCCCCTGTAGTTATTTTGATGCTAATCCCAGATGATATTTCATCTATTAGTATTTCAGTTTGTATTTCAAA
Source organism: Pteropus medius (assembly GCF_902729225.1). NCBI lineage: Eukaryota > Metazoa > Chordata > Mammalia > Chiroptera > Pteropodidae > Pteropus > Pteropus medius. The sequence goes on from NW_024345601.1 coordinate 16,140,343, forward strand.
AGATAAAGATTGTTTAAAAACATAACTATAATTCCATTTTAACAATTTGATAATAGAATTTAAAAGTATAATTACATAATCAAATGAACAGAATGAAAATAAGGATTCATTAGCCTTAAAAAAATGAAAAATATATAAACCACCACTGATTATTTAGCCCTTTCAGGACTTTTCAGACTTGAAAGTATATTAATTTTGTTGAGTTTCAAATGTCTCAGTCAGGTATTAAGTTACTACAGAAGATGTGAAGCAATGACTAAAGTTGTCTTCCAAGTAACATTTCTTGCTCTGTAGTTCTACTGATGAAGGTGTGTCATTATTGCCTTGAGTTATTAACTATCAATTGACAAGGTTAATTAGGGGTACGAGTACTATGTATTATGAACCTGGTATTTGGGGGGTTTCCTGATAAGAAATTTTCTAGTCGAGAAATTAGCTGGCCAGAGGTAGGAGATTTTAAGAGATTAAGACATTTTAACCAGAAGGGAAATTGGTAACACTCTTACCTAATAGATACTCCTAAATTGGTATGTTAGGTTTTTTTTTTTTTTTTTTTTTTTTTTTTGACATTTTATTTCAGCTTATTCTTTTTTGGTTTTTTTTGTGGGCTTTTTGAAACGACAAAGTTGAAACTAATGGGGAAATAGGATTTACATGTGTTGCTACTGAGGACATCTATCACGTAAAGTGAGACACATCTATGGTTTTGAAATGTGGTCTTCCAATAAAATCTTAGATTTTTCTTTAAAATAGATGTTTCTTTAAGAGTTTGTACCCTTTTCTGTGAAGTAACAATTTTGGGGTTTGTGGGCTATACTATCTATGCAACTACACAACTCTGCTTATGTAGCTGGAAAGCAGCCATAGGCAATTTGTAAATGAATGGGTGTGGGTGTGTTCCAGTAAAACTTTATTTACAAAAATAGGATGCAGGTCATATTTGGCCCACTGGTGATTTTGCCTACCCTATTTGTAAAATATGCTTCTTTGTTAGATCTCTTGATTTTCTGATTTTTTTTCTTCTCTGAAAAATTTCTCCCAGAGTATATACAAAAACTAGTGTGAGCGTATTTGTAATATGAGGTATTTGCGTAATTCATACATTAAAGCAAAATTTAACAGCAAAAAATATAAAGTGAAAACCGGTGGCGACTTATTTTCTTCTAGGACTTGAAGATTAGGTTATTTATACTGCCATCTTAAGCAGTCAGTAATAGGATAAAATTGGCATAATGTTAATAAAAATAGTTTATATACAGAGTGCTAAAATAAAGCTCACCAAATATTTTAAGTATCATACTGTGATTTTTGTGCATATAGTTACTTGCTTATGTTAGTAGTGATTAACAGATTCTTTTGTTCCTTAACTCTGAAATTTAAGAATAGGATACTTAAGGAAAACCAAAGCTTAAATAATTTAATAAAATAAAGACCAGAAACATGCATTTAGTCTTTGGCAACCAAGCTGTTAAAGAAATAGAGTCAAACAATTTTTTGTTAATGTTGTACCCAAAAGTATTATGTATCTGCTAGATTTATTAGTGTCCAAATAGAAAAGAGGTCTTTTTTCAAATGAGGAAGTGGTAGTCCAGGCATTAGATTTTTTTCATCCAAACTAGCTCAGAAAGCTCTGAGACTTTAGCAGGAGTTAGTTGTCAGAGTTTGTGAATGTATAGTGGCGCCAAGACTAATGTTAATATTTGTCTTGAGAGTTGCCAATAACGTTATTAAGAACATCATTTTGGAGTAGAAAACTATAATTCTATTTGGAAAAGTGAGTCATCTCATTTTAATCCTAAATTTAAGATTAAAAATTAGGATTAAAAATATGACCAGTGGTTTACCAATACGTTAATAGTGTTGATTTCTAGGAAGTTAGGATAAAGGTGGAGGAATTTTTTTTCTTTTAACTTCAAAATAATTCTAAACTTAAAGAAATTGCAAAATAGTACAAAGGTTCTGTATAGATTTCATCCAGTTTTTCTAATTTTAACATTTTATATAATACATGATTATCAAAACCAGGAAATTAATATTGGCATAATACTATTAGCTAAACTAAAGATTTTATCAGGTTTCTTCACTTGTTCTGTTCTAGGATCCCACATTCTGTTTGGTTGACATGCCCCTTTAATCTCTTCCAATCTACGACAGTTTTTTAATCTTTCCTTTTCTTTCATGACATTGACACTTTGAAAAATAGCGGTCCATTATTTTATAGAATGTTTTTCAGTTGGAGTTTGTCTGATATTTTTTCACTGTTAGATTGAAGTTATAGTTTTGACAAGTATACCACAGGAATGCGTTGCGCCCTATTCAGTGCATCTTACAGGGGATACATGACGTTGATATATCTTATTGCTAGTAATGATAACCATGATCACTAGGTTAAGGTGGTATCTGTTGGGTTCCTTCATTGTAAAGTTACTATTTTTCTCTTTGTAATTAATATCTTGAGGAAGACATATTGGAATTACACAAATGCCCTTTTTTCCCCAAACTGTTGCCCACTAATTTTAAAGAATCTATAAATGGTTCTTGCCTGCAATGCCACTTGTTACTGTGGTGCTTGCCTAATGGAGATTTTCTATTTGGGGTTATTTTTTTTTAATACTACTAAATTTTCCAGAGATTCTGACTGAGTAAGCATGTAAAATCGGGGATGGGTGGGGTAGGAGAGCGATTTTCTTTTTTTAAAGGATTCATCTTTAAAAATACTAGTTCAGAGCTGTGTCTACTTCTATAGATGCTGAAGATTAAATAGGAGGGTGATAGTGAAGTAGATGAACTCTTGAGATCTCTTTAATATTGCCCACTTGAGAGAAATTTAAGTCCTAAGGGCACCTTCTAAATTATACATTTAAATTTTATTTTTAGAGCTAACACATGAGTTTCTACAAATATTGGAGAAAACACCTAGTAGGTTGAAGAGGATTCGAAACTGGAGGGTAAGAGAATTGGCAGGGTTTAAGAGAATATCAATTTGTCATTTATTTAACAATTACATGGCTAGACAATTTGAATTTTTGTGGTTAAATATTATTTCCAGTATTCCTAAGTAAATCTCTTGTTTAATTCTCACAATAATGGAAATATTCTCCTTGTTTTACAAATGGAAAAGTTAAAGCCTAGACAAGTTAAATTACTTTCTCAAATGGCTGGGCTAGGATTTAACCTATATCTGATTCAAAAATTAGTACTTTTAGCTTTTTATAGCCTTCTATGCCAATAAATAAAACATTTATTTACTGGCAACATAAAGCATTAAACCCCAGGTGATTTTATTTCCATATATTTAATATAAAATTTTTATAAGCAAAGAAATGTTTTGAATTCCTTTGCTGTCATTGCTTCTTTTGTGTTTTATTTCAATAGGCTACTGAGGCAGCTAGGAAACCAAAAGTAGATGGACAAGTATCAGAAACGCCACTTCTTGGTTCATCTTTGGTCCAGAATTCCATTTTAGTAGATAGTGTAACTGGTGTACCTACTAACCCAAGTTTTCAGAAACCATCTACATCAGCATTTCCTGCACCAGTACCTCTAAATTCAGGAAATATTTCTGTTCAAGACAGCCATACATCTGATAATTTGTCAATGCTAGCAACAGGAATGCCAAGTACCTCATACAGTTTGTCGTCACACCAGGAATGGCCTCAACATCAAGAATCAGCAAGGACAAAACAGATATATTCACAAAAACAGGAGACATCTTTGTCTGGTAGCCAGTACAACATCAACTTCCAGCAGGGACCTTCCATATCACTACATTCAGGATTACATCACAGACCTGACAAAATTTCTGATCATTCCGTTAAGCAAGAATATACTCATAAAGCAGGGAGCAGTAAACACCATGGACCAATTTCTGCTGCTCCTGGAGTTATTCCTCAGAAAATGTCTTTAGATAAATATAGAGAAAAACGTAAGCTAGAAACCCTTGATCTGGATGTCAGGGACCATTATATAGCTGCCCAGGTAGAACAGCAACACAAACACGTGCAGTCACAGGCAACCAGCAGCAGTTCTGTAACTTCTCCCATTAAAATGAAAATTCCCATTACAAATGCAGAAAAACCTGAAAAATATGTGGCAGATAAGAAGGAAAAAAGTGGATCACTAAAACTACGAATTCCAATACCACCCACTGATAAAAGTGCCAGTAAAGAAGAACTGAAAATGAAGATAAAAGTTTCTTCCTCAGAAAGACACAGCTCTTCTGATGAAGGCAGTGGGAAAAGCAAGCATTCAAGCCCACATATTAGCAGAGACCATAAGGAGAAGCACAAGGAGCATCCCTCAAACCGCCACCATCCCAGCAGTCATAAGCATTCCCACTCACATAGTGGCAGCAGTAGTGGCGGCAGCAAACACAATGCTGATGGAATACCACCCACTGTTCTGAGGAGTCCCGTTGGCCTGAGCACTGATGGCATTTCCTCTAGTTCCAGCTCTTCAAGGAAGAAGCTGCATATCAATGATGCATCTCACAACCATCACTCCAAAATGAGCAAAAGTTCCAAAAGTTCAGGTAGTTCATCTAGTTCTTCCTCCTCTGTTAAGCAGTATATATCCTCTCACAACTCTGTTTTTAACCATCCCTTACCCCCTCCTCCCCCTGTCACATACCAGGTGGGCTACGGACATCTCAGCACCCTCGTGAAACTGGACAAGAAGCCAGTGGAGACCAACGGTCCTGATGTCAATCACGAGTACAGTACAAACAGCCAGCATATGGACTACAAAGACACATTCGACATGCTGGACTCGCTGTTAAGTGCCCAAGGAATGAACATGTAATCATTTGTTTAGGTCAATTTTTCCTTTACTTTTTTAATTTAAAAATTGTTAGAATGGAATCCTCCTGATCTAGCAGTGGTAACACCTGCTGTGCTGCCACTGTTTCAATATTTGTAAGTGCTGCTTTATTCTTCATTCTGAAAAGAAGAGATTATAGTAAACAAGTCTTTATCTCCACATATGATAGTGTTATAAATACTGTAAAAGCATGGAAGGTGCAAAACTCAGTATTTCTACAATTGCAGCTAAGAACATTAGGATGAGTGGCTGGCTGCTTCTAGGAATATAAGATGCCTCAAGCATTTGTTATTTATAATTTGAATACTGTAGCTATTTTGTTGCTTGGCTTTTGAATGAGTGTAAATTGTTTTCCTTTGTGTATTTATACTTGTATGTATGATTTGCATGTTTCAATGATAAAGGGATAAAACAGTATAAAAACTGTTTACAAGAAAGTGGAGAAAAATGTACATACATTTTTGTATGTTTAGATATTACCATAAATACTCAGGATTGGAGCTGCTTGTAAGTATAACAATATACAGAATAACTTTATTTTATCGTGTCAGAGTCCATCACTAATCTAAAACAAAGGTGGCACTTTTTCATATTAACCTTAAACTCTAGGCCTTACTGGAAGCCTCTGAAGGGGGACACTTCACTACCAGATGGGTATGCAGTGCCACAGATGGTCATTTACACTGTGAGGCACTGAACTTTTGCCTTCAGAGGTTCTGACCAGATTGGCTGCTTGAAATAGCCCCTAATTTTCTGAAGGCTTGAAGAGGAAAGAATAAAGTTTACATACTCTTGATGTGAAGTGCAGTTAAATGTTTGTTGACTTGTTGCAGTACTATAACAGAGCTGTTAATAATGGTCATGTAGATTACTGTGATTTGAAAACTAAATTCACAAAACTTACATAGTGAAAAATTAGTAAGTTTTTTTTTCTTAAAGAACTTTAACACTACATAGTTTAACAGTAAACAGGGATCGCTTTTTCTCTAGTATTCAGAATAACACCGTATTCTTAAACATACTCCTCCCCTGAAGCGTGTTTGTGTGTGATGCCATATTTCTTTTTCAGGTAAATGCAGTCTTCCTTATAAAAAAAAAAAAACCTATTGCTCTCTCAGTTATTTTATATTCTGACAATAAATAAAAAGAAAAGATCACTGACTGTGCATTGTACCTGTATTTATAGCTTATCATCAAGCTCTGTGAGAAAAAAAGGTCAGCCTCCAGGTAAACAGCTAGTGGAGGTTTTACATTTGTTCACACATCTCAGTATATTCCTATTGAGGTCAAATATGCACAGTCATCTGACTTCTGAATTAACAATAGACTTTGTTTAAAATTTGTCTTAAACACTAGTAATATGGCTCTGGTTTATCAGTGAGTCTTGAATTTATTCTGTGGTAAATCTTTGAGCTGTTGAGTATCTTTGAGATGGGTTGAATTCAACATCTGTTGAACTGAAAGTTGTCTTTTTCCCCTGTGTATATGAATTATTTTGTTAAAAAGCCACTGATATGTGCACAATTGTAATTTTACTCAAGTATGTTGCAGTTGTAAATATTAGAGTTTAATCTTGTGCTCTACTTTTATTTAGCAATTACCTAATTTGCTAGTAGCTTTATAATTTTTTAAAGATAATTGTTTATTATTTTGTCAATGTTATTTGAATTTAGGATTCTAGGAGCCTCTTTCTAGGGACTTTTCCTAGCTAGCATGTCCTAACATTTGTTCTTGTCTTGCATAACTTCAGTAATCTTTGTCATTACTTGTAACTTTGTTGTTCTGTATGGCATATTATTGTATCCACAAACATGCTAATTTTGATACAGTTATACTTTGACAGTGGTACATAATCCAAGGACTAGTGTAGAATTAAGCTGAGTGCAAAATGAGGGAGGGAAGGGTTTTGTTCTTGGTAATTTAGATGTGAAACCTCTAAAGAGCTATCATGTGAAACTACATGGGGTGGTCGTGCTACTGTATAATTGGGGATGATAATACCAGGAATTTTAATAAGATTTTGTAAAGGATATCCAGAAAAGTAGTGAACTTATTTTCAGTATGACATAGAAAACAATGTGAATATTTAAGGTCTGTGACTATACTTAAACTTCACAAAGAATTTGCAGAATTGTTTCGAGATGTGGGAATAAAGGTAATTTTGTTGAATCTTTATTGGTGCTAATGATGGACAGTTAAAAAGGTAGTTAGTGTATATTGTTATGGGTCAGTACTTATTAGTACTTCCAAAATTGAATTTGAAATGCTATGTATTCACTTTTCACTCTGTAAATGTAAATCTTTACAATGATTTTATTTATTAAAGGGCAGCCAGTTGTAATTTTTACAGGGTCGTGTGAGCTATTCAAACTCTTTAACCTCTGAACAAGATATTAGCTTCCCAAACCACAGTGGAGATAAATATGGAAATCCCTTTAAGTTTCGTTTCCATTAAATGAAAACCCTTATAATTCATATTATCATGAATTTGCTTTAGCCATCTCATTTGCATAAAATAGTTCATCAGCCTGGTCCCAATAGGCTCAACCAAAGAAAAAGACTCTAGCGAATGGACATTATTACTGAGTCTTCTTGTAAGTAGCCATAAGTAAACCAAAATAGTATCAGATTTAGATATGAAATTCCACATGTGCAAAGTACTGTTAAGGTGATACGTTTTTGATGAGATTTTTTAAAATATTTGAAATATTAAAAAGCATTATCTTTAAACAGCCTATAAAAGAGTGATTCATTTTTTAGTTGTGTTTTTCCCCTAGGTCATAGATCTCTTGTTACCTTTATACAGAAGCACATTGCATAGAAAGCTTTACTTCTACCTCTTGAACTAATCTTCCAGTATGAGCTGTGCCCCCTAAATATTTGCCTAGCTGTCTTAAAATACAATATTTTCAGAACCAAAGCAAAGGAGTATCTTTTCACAGAAATATTCTTGGAGGCCTACTTTACAAAACTGGCAGTATCTTTTATGGTAAGACCTTGTAAAATGTCCTCGTTCCTTTTTCTTGTTTAACCTGAGGTTCATTTCTTGTTGCAGATATTTAAATACTGACAAGTCATGAAATCAGACCTAGGTTTATCTTTGAATGTTTGTATAGATGCATCTTGCCCTTCCTCTGGGTATGCAGTTTATTCTGATTCGAGTTCTTAAAAGTCAGAAAATTTCTCCCGTAATGCATGGTCTCATGCAGAATTTCATGAGGGATGTTTAGATTACTTTGTACCAACACCTTACAAGTACGTCAAAAACCTCCAATGCCAAAACTTTTTCTGAAAGGGTTTATTGAGCAATATGCTAGCCAGTGTAAGGACCAGATCTGGGGCATGCAGTCTTAACCACCAGCAGCAGGTCTAGATGGAGAAGACAAACATGTTTGCTATCCTGAGATTGACACGGCTCTTATACAGTGAGTTTGGGGGAGAAAAACGAATTGTTTTGAAAGAATTTACATTGGCTGTAGATAAAAGGGGCAGGAAAAGGTAAAGTGGGAACACTTCTGGGATAGGTGCATATAGCCTGTAAAGTAAAGGTATTTGCTGCTTTTGGCCTGGTTATGAGCAGCAGTGTGGACTGTTAATGTGTAAGCTGGATGAGGTGTCACCTGGCAAACAGCTAGTTATTCTCTCTAGATAAGCATGGAAACAGCCACCTGCAAATTCAAAGTTTTCAACATACATTTAGGAACGCGAGTAGTCTTGTTGATACAGGCCTAAGGCTCTGTTAACTGATTAATTTCCCGTCTTTCCCTCCCACTCTGGCCTGCTGTAATTTAATTTAGGACATCTAAGAATTTTTCTCTTGTTTGTAGGATATCTTAATTTTTGGCCAGCCTTACCCCTTGAAACTAAAGAAATGACTAGTTGAGGTCAATTTTTAGATCACCCAATTTAAAATGTTTTTTAATTGAATGCCTTGCCTTCAAAGCATTTTTAGCACTTTTTTTATTTTATTTAATAATTTAAATAATGATTTTTATTTCATAACCAACCTTAAAAATAAACCATTGCTTTTATATGCATAACTATTATGTACTCTTTAAGTACCCTTGGTTGATTAAATATTTTAGGGTTTTGCATTACTATGGAAGTAAGAAATTTTTTTAAACATGATAATATCTATCAATTCTATTCCCAAGGTAATCTCATCATTCTGAAGTTTTGTCTAAACAAAAAGTAATTGTTTCTCACCCACTATTGTGCTTGAATTGCTAGGTAATTTTTATGATGTCTTTGCTGAGAAAAATTTGAGAGCTCTTGTTATGAAGAATTTTTGATTCAGCAGTTTCTCAGGCTTTCTTCAGAGGCAGGAGTCACTAAACTGCCTTTACCCAGACGAAGCATCGACAGATCCCACACTCAGGGAAACTTGCATTAATTGAGTGATACCTGCTAATCTCATGTGCCCATTTGTTTACGGTAGGTTGATTTAGACAGGGATTTTTACATTGGAAGATCAGCACATTCAGTCCCTAGTGACTTAAGATGCCAAGATAGTTTACTATACTAGAATGTTAATTTGAGAATTCACAGCTACATTAATATCCAAAATTTGATCACTGTAAGCTGACATATATAAGCCAAATAATCAGGAGTTTGCTTGTTTTGTAAGAAGTTTGCCTCTGAAACATCTTTACAGTAGTGATAATCTTGCCAGTGGGTCTGGAATACGCAGTGTTAGTGTCTGATACCATGCATCCATTTTTTATTACGCAATATATAGAGTTGGGCACAGCCAGCTTTTGCTTCGATGATCCCTCTTTATGTTCTGTATAATTTACCAGTATCTGTTCTACCTGACAGGTTCTTTAGGTTGGTAAGCAAGATACGTTGAAGGTTGTGTGGCTAGGGGTAATTTTCTTAAAAATATGACTTGACCCGTTCACTGTGATCCATTAATCTCAAAAGTGAATTCTGAGGGCTTTCTAGTTTCCTTTATTTCTAAGTTCTGGTAGGAACCCTCACTTAAAAACTGTTTAGTAGTTGGTTTAATTTCATTTGTCTATTGTTTGTTAATGAGTACATTCTTATTTTTAAAGTGCGTTTTTCAAGCAGTTTCACTTGGTTTGAAAAACTTAACATGTACTCATTTTTTGTCAGCAATGGTTGAGATTTCATTTTCTGGATGTACTCAAAACCCTGAAGGACTATTGAATAGGATGTTTGCTGATAGAAAAGCCAAAACAGGAATGTATATATATGGCATGAATTCATTTAGTTACTGAATTTCAGCTCAGTATCTATTACAAAGAATTAATAAAATTTGTATGTTGACAACGTAAATCCAAGGCTCTAACATGTCTTGTTAATGTGAATCAGAAAAAACTTTGAGTCCCTGGGAAATGTGGGAAATAAGGACTAAGTTATCTGATCTGAGTACTTCGTATATCATCAAGGAGTGGCCTCTAAGATCAGACTGTCCAAATTCCAATCTCAGCCCCACCACTTTGTACCTGTTGACTTTGGGTGACTTACTTCGTGCCTTGATTTCCTTCCCTACAAAATGTTGATAATAGTGCCTATTCATAGGTTTATGAAGTTTAAGGCTAGGGTGATTGGTGAAGGCTAAAAAGAATAGATGATGTGGGAGAGCATCCTAATGATAGTTATATATTTGGGTATTAGAGGGAATGATGAAGGCAAAGCCAGGTGCAGTAAACACAACATGCCTGCTGTTTTAATCTCTCACATCACCACAAAAAGCAGAGTAATTGCAATTATCTGGAAGGAGAATTATCCATGAAAAAATATTTAATCATAAGTTGCTTTAGTATTGCCACTCTTCTCCAACCCTCCTCTCTCCCACCTATTTTTTTGCACCTGCCACTTAGAAAATGGAAGCTTTGCAATGGCTTTAATAAAATAGAACTAAGATAGAAAAGTTACTTCCTTTAAAATACATTTTAAGCCTAAATGTAATGAATGTTTTGAAATCACATTAGATTTGTTTTTATCTTATGTTTATAACACTAGTAAAGGCTTATTTTATTAGCGTATATATAATGAGTTTCATTTAGGAATGTTAAAGAGTCGATAATTCCACTTGGCCAAATTTAGTCATTCCATTCGGTGATTCATCCTACTCCATTGTTACCTTTTCCCCCCTGCTGTTTTCAGTATAATGGAAAAATTTGTATATTTTTGTTTTACCTCTGCTATATGACCTGCTTGTCCTCTCCAACACCACCTCTCAAAGCAATGTAGGACCTCACTAATGAGGATTTACATTGCCATGAATTTAAGAGGCTTATGTATTTATATAGACCATACAAGGTCAGATTTCTTTAGTCTTTCAAGTTGTAATCTGTAGGAGCAACGGCTTTAGGGATGAATTCAGCCATAGTTTCTCACAAGTTTGAGCAGTCATGGCAACAAGACAACATACCATAGCCTTTCCTCGAGAGTGTTTGCTATTTTAACTTTCACAGTATAATGCCATACACAAGGACTCCTTGTTAACTGTTGATGACCAATGACGATGCAGACTGCCTACAGCATGTATTTTCAAATTGGCATCACCTGGCAAGACTTTTTAAATTCAAATTACATAGGCTGCTTTAAACTGAACAGTTTCAAGTGCAGCAAGTATGAGGAATAAAGATGGTGGAGGATTTTGGCTTCTCATTGAACAGGTTAAGTAAGTTCTTATCTTGGAGCTACTCATTACACCATGGAAGGCCCAGAACTATTGTAGTGGGCGTGCAAGGGATCTGGATAAAGCAAGTAAATGGAATACTGTACACTCTCCAATCCCATAGTTAAGAGCTCAACTCTTTTCCACAATGGCAACTCTCCTCATTCAGCCACTGAGAAATGGCCACAGTCTAAGAGCTAAAGTAGGTTAAATTAAGGAGATGCTGTAGAGTTGGAACTGCTTTTAGAAGTTTACTCATGGAGTTAAATTTCCTTTGGTTGAGCATACAGGAAGAATCAGTACGTAATGAAAAGCACTTCTGAATGTGAAAACGGGGCACTGTACTTGGTGAAAAGGGAGGTGGTCGTAGAGGGGAAGGAAGTTACTGCGGCTAGGTGAAAAATGAACAGCTTTTCACATCATTAATCAAAATCACTAGACTGGTGAATTTATAAACTACGAATCTGGGAGGTAGCAGAGAAAGAGCTCTAAAGTCAGAGCAATCTGGGTGGCAATTTCAACTCCCACCTACCAATTGGATGGCCTTGAGAAAGTTACTTAGCTCTGAGCCTTATTGTTCATTAATAAAATGAGAATAATATTACCAACCTGAACAGCAGCCAGAATTAAATGATGTGCCATTTTCTATTAAGAGCTCAATAAATGCTAGCCTTCCCATCCCCCACCTATCTGTCTTAATCTCCCAGACCTTCATAAAGGAAGCTATAAACGACAAATACCTAGGTGATGGTAAGCATAATTCCAACCTGTCATGTCATAAACACAATGACTAACAAAACAACAAAGCTCTTAGGACCAATGCTTGCCTATTGAAACAAGTTTTGAAGGCTCTATTTAATACTCTAAAACTGTATTCAGAATTTATCAATAGAAGGGTAAGTTTGTTAACACCAAAGTCTTATCCATTGCTGTGATTTGTATTCATAAACATATTCCCTGCCCTTTCCTCATAAGGTTTAATAGCCTTGAATGTAAATAGTTAATTGCTCCAAAATCACATTTAACCATTCAGATTTTAAAGAATACTGAAGATCCAAAATGATGTTTCAGGTTATGTTTATAGACAAGTGCAGGCCTACATTGGAGGTATTGCAGATATGCTTCCAAAGCACCACAAAAAAAACTGAGTCGTAATCTTTTTACTAATGGAGGGAGGGCCTTGCCTTTAATTTGTATTAAAAAAAAAAAAAAATCTGTGAAGCACAGTAAAGCAAAACACAATAAAATGAGGTATGCCTGTAGTAAAATAAGGGACGTATCCCTTAAATTCCTATCAAATATGAGAAAAGAACTACAAATTGGAGAGAAAGGGAAGGCATACCTATGAAGATTCATCAAAACACAGCCAAAGTAAAATCTGTTTTACCTCAGCTGGACCGCATGATTTCATATTTATTTCTCAAAAGCTTTAAGCAGCAACTTGATTTTAACAAAGCCTGACATAGGTGTTAGACTACACCTTAAGTTAGTTTGGAGTTGTACTGTCCGGAAATGATAGCAGCCAGTTTTTTTAAAGTCTGTAGATACAGCTTAAAACAATAGGTGTCAATGAAATTTAGATGAGTGAAGTCGACAGTGATAGAAAGCTTTAAAAAAATGCTTAATCCACAAACTTAAGGGCTTGTAATAATTCTGACAACTTGTCCATGTTTATTTTTGAAGGTTTACCAGTGTTTCAGAAGTGAAAGTAGGGATGTCCTTCATTCAGATGAACTGAGACAAGTGCCCTGAAAAAGTTCATATGCTGACCCACTCTCCCTTTATCCAACTGATTTTGGTTCAGCTAGTTCTAGATGTGGTAATGACCTAATTCATTCCGCAAATAAGTGAAGACCTCAAATAACAAATTATAGGGAAAGCAGCCTGAGGTTTATGAAGCCACCTTAAATAACCCAGCTTCTTGTAGGTGGAGGCTTCTGAGAAGACTGGGGACCCTCTGACAATAAAATACCTTGGCCCTTAGCTCTTCTGTTAATCTTGAAGCTCCTATAATCTGTAAATTTAAGATTGCCACCAAAGTAAACAATCTAGCATCCCCTGCTTTAAACTTCTCATTTTCCTTAAGTACCCTTTGCAAAAATTAAGTACGTGTCTTTACGCACCAAGCAAGAAAATGTAGTTTTCATGTTTTTACAATTTATTTTAAACTAACGATGTTAAAATTGACAGGCCAAAAATAAAAAATATATATTTTGTAAGCAACAAAGATTATAGTTCCTGGGTAGTTAAAACTGTAAACATTGGAATAGCTGTTCTTGTTATTAAGAAAAATTTCTCATATACATGAGTAATTGTTCCTGAAGCTTGAGGAGACTAATATGTAGCAAACTTTTCAGTTAATGACACTGTAGGATCTGGTTAAATTGAGTAAGATTGACTTTCCAGCATACAAAGGTCCCTTAACCATCATTCCCACAATGAAGCAATAACAAAGTATCTATAAAAAAACTGGAAAGAAAATCTTGATGTATGTTCAATGACTTCTCTTCAAGAAGGAGTGCTTCAGGAGCTGAACGGCAGAAGGTCGTTCGTGCTGGTCCCTAGGAAGGGAAAAACACATTAGTAGAAGCAACACCCAATAATGTACCTCCCAACTAGGTCTACTTGACTCAAAATGCTGACGTTCAGATGAAAGTACAACCTCTGCCAATCAAACAGATGGTTGAGTCCAGGCTCCAGTTATCAGCTGTGTGATCTTAGGCAAGTGACTCAAACTCTTTCCTCAACAGTAAAATGGGGATAACAATAACTCTCTGGGAGAATTAAATAATGTATATACAGCTTTTAAATAGTGTCTGGCACATTGTAATTGTTCCCAAAATAGTAGCCATTGTGATTAAAAAGTAGGTCCTATTTTTCCACTGTGGCTTTGTTCAATTTGGGGGGTATAATTTATACACAAGTAAAATTCCATTTAGATGTATAGTTTAATGCACTTTTAATTAGCATTAAATTTAGTTTTAACCCTTTTCTCGTTTACCTTGAGAATACTTGCCAGTGGCACGTGGCGGCTGCAGCATTTACCCTGAGATAACTCACAGATTACAGTGCTAACCTTACCCCCAAAGTTTGCCATGAAATATCTCGCTTTTATTATTTTTGCATCATTTTGTATATTGATAGTCCTTGGGAGCAAATGACATCACTCTATTTATAGCATTCTATTTTTAGTAGTTTGGTCACTGAAAATGCCAAATCCTAGAAAACAGCATTCCTACACGTAATGTTAAATGAACGCTGGCAGTGAGCTGCACTTTTTTTTTTTTTTTTTTTATGAACAGGAAAAGGGTTGAAATTTAGAGGCATTGGAATCTAGAATTGAGAAGCTGTTAAGACATTTGAATGTGCTTTGGTGATTAATTGAAATAAACCCATTTGGGGCACTCTTGGAAGAGAATAAAGTAAAGGGAGGCAGCTGCTCAATTGGTACAATTGTGGTTTTGTTTTTTTCCCTTAAATCAAAAAACTTTTGCCAATGAACCAATCAATGAACTAAAAACCAGTCAATAGTTATCTGCAATGACCTAGTCCAAAGGCATTCTTTTGGTTAAATTGGCTATCTTTGGATAATTTTGGAAGCAAATGGCCACCAAGAATAATCTAGGTGAAAATGGAAATAAAATACTTTTTAAAAGAATGTGATTATAAATCATTTTGAAATAAAAATCTTTCTCCTTGAGGCTCGCTCTTCTGCCTTCAAAATATTCTGTAATCTCTCCAAAATTTCTTTCCTTACTCTGGCTACCATTCCCTATTTCTTCTATTCCTGACGAATTTCTCTAACACGAACAAACACAGTGACATTTTTTTAATACAGTGACTTTTTTCAACGTTCATTATCTTAAAACTTTAACCATTTGACTCACTCCTCTCTATATAGAAATTGCTCTCTTAAAATTAACCATGACCTTCTCATTAAAATTAAATTTAATAAGCTCATCCTCTTGTCATCTCTGTAGCATTTGGAGTATTCACTGTCCCTCCTCGATCTTTGCTTACACAGGAGAAACTGTTCTCTTGGGTTTTCTTCTACCTGGGGGCAACTCCTTCCCCTCCCTCTTTCTCTTCTGCCCTCGCTCCCTCCCTCTTTTCCAGTTATGTGCTAGATACTATATGCATTTTTTTTAATTTATTATCTGTGATAAAAATAAAATTTAAACCACCCAAAGTCCAGTTTCCTTCAGCTACCATATATTTGATCCCCTTTACCCACTTCGCCCTCCTCCTATCCCCTATATTTGACCCCCTTTACCCCGTCTACCTCCCTCCTCCTCACCACCCCCTATTATATGCATTTTAAAAGACATTATCCTCTATGCGGAGAAAAAGGAACCCTTATATACTGCTGGTGGGACTGTGAATTGGTACAGCCACTATGAAAAACAGTATGGAAGTTCCTCAAAAAAACTAAGAATTGATTTACCATATGATCCAGCAATACCTCTACTGGGTATTTACCCCAGAGACTTGAAAACCCATATCCAAAAAGATATTTGCACACCAATGTTCATAGCAGCATTATTCACAGTGGCCAGGACATAGAAACAACTGAAGTGTCCTACGATGAATGGCTAAAGAAGCTATGGTACATATATACAATGGAATATTAGCCATAAGAAGAGATGAAATACTGCAATTTGCAATGACATGGATGGACCTCGAAATAATCATGCTAAGCGAAATAAGTCAGACAAAAAGTTGAAGATCACATGGCATCACTTATATGTGGGATATAAACCTAAAAACGACAAATGAGCAGGACAAACAGAGACTCATGGACATTGACTATAGGCTAGTGGTTACCAGGGGACTATAGACTAGTGGCTACTAGTGGAGTGGAAGGGGAGGGAGGAGGTAGATGGGGTAAAGGGGGTCAAATGTACGGTTTAGGGGGAGGGTGAAGTGGGTAAAGGGGATCAAATATATGGTAGCTGAAGGAAACTGGACTTTGGGTGGTAAACACAATAGAATATACAGATGTCAAATGATAATGTACACCTGAAAATTATATAATTGTATTAACCAATGTTACCCCAATAAACTTAATTTAAAAAAAAGAAACATCCTCAGTGTTCTAGGTTTTTTACGACTATAACTACCAGCTTTATGATTTTCAAATACATACCTCTAACCTTAATTGCTTTCCTGAGCTTCAATTCTATAGCTTCAAATGTTTTCTTAGATGAAAGGGACCCTCTTCAACTTCCTCTCCTGTTCCTCTTTCACAACTTTTATTATAATTCCTTCCATTTCCAGACCCAAAACCATATCATCTTCCATCACCAAGTCCTGATTCGCCTTCCCCTGAAATGTTTCGGAATCCTCTTTACAGTCCCACTGCTTCCACTACCATTGAAGTTCGAGCTCTGGATTCTCACATGGCCTTCTAGTCTCAAGCAGCCTCTATCTGAGGTCTCTCAGTACACTGCCATCTGACCTGCCTTCCCAAAGACACTGTTCTTTGTAGCATCCTCTACCCAAAATATTTTGCAGTCCCCTGCTCTTCGCTGCCTTTTGCAACAAAGCTAAACTTGGGCTGTCTTCCCAGAACTTCCAGCCTGCCCATAGGAACTTTCCTGCCCACGCTTACTTCTTACTGCTCCCTGAAATTCTGTTCTAGTCAATCTTTGTTCCTAGTCTATACCTCATCATCTCTACTTCTGAATTTTTAAGAGTGACTTACCCCTTCATTTCTGACTAGCTACACTTCAAGGAGTATTGTCATAGACAGCAGGTAAGATTCTATAATCCTTAGGGCTTTTGCCATAGGATATGGTCATATATGACACAGATTAGGTAAGGTGTATTACCAGTCTCCCGTACAGTTACTAAGGAGCTCTAATTATGTACCTCATACTCTGCTAAGCAATTTGCATACACCATTTCACTTAACCTTCACAACAACCTATTAGTTCATTATTAGTGGTGTGAGTTTATGAAGCAATGATTCAAAAGGAGAGCCATAAAAAAGATTCTACCCTTTCTCTTTAAATTTCTGTGTGTGTTTGTACATGTGCTCATACACATGAGTAACAACAACTTGAAAAAATGGGAATAGCAAGTAATTTCTGTGGATCAATAATAATTGTTCAATTCAGAACAAAGTAAAGACAGTAGTTCTAAGAGCTAAGGCCAATCTCCCAAACTAATGTCCAAACATATATTATCTAGCACATAACCAGTGTCCATATGATATTCCTAACACCTTTACATTCCATTCATGGTTTTGCGAGGGAAGAAGGGGCAGCTCTGTGCCTAGGGTTCTGCCCGCAAAATCAATACTGGACACATCTCTGCATCTAGGAGTGCCCAGAACTGCACCCCTGGGGTATGTGTTCCTGCCCTGGATTTCCATGATCCCTCAAAGTCAACCATGACAGGCTGATACATATATGCTGGGAGGAGACAGAGAGGGAGACCTGTGGGTTCTGAGATTCATTAAGAAAGACAGAATGAACCCCCTGGATGTTGGAGGTTGCCATATATGCTTGCTGAAATCTGGGGCACTGGAATTTTTCATCTAGGACTAATAAAGCTCAATTCCTTGAAAGGCAAGAGACTATGTTTGGGCCTCAAGCATTCCTCGTCCTGTATTGCATCTAAATGTTGAGTCTCACTAGGTGGGTAGATTTTAGGCTGTTCTACATCATCCTAGAGGCCAGGTGTGGGCTCCAGCATCCCTATCCTACTCTTTAGTCTCCCAACACACTCATACACACTTTAAACAGAACCATCTCTCCACGTTGATGTTTTATTTTTTGAATTAAGTACCTAGCTGAGAAAAATTTGAAAACCACACGAGAGGGTAATCTCTAGAATTCCTTGAAGTCTAACATTTTACCCAGAAGTGTATTTCATAAATACCAACGGGCATCAGAACTGGAGAAGACAGGCACTTTCTGGAGTTCTTCTGCTTCCCTAAATACTTTCACCTGATGTTTGAAATGTTCCAATTAGAGATTTGTTCCTTTGGCTCAAATGCTCACCCTCACTTTAAATGCAAATATTTCTGAGGGGATCAATACATTAAATATCAGTCATCAATCAATCGGTCAAGTCATATCAATCTCTCGATGTGAATACATTTCTCACATCTTTTCCTGAGAGCTGGTTTTAGGAAGGAAATGAGAAGACTAGTTCCTTGAGAGGGAAGGCAGCTTAGGAAAGGGAAACCTAAGTACAGATGATGTCATTTCACCTTGGCCAGCCCTGGGAAGATGTCCCATTGGTAAATAAGTAGACCTTTAGCAATTTTTGTATGCCCATTAATTTGGAGAAGTGTTAGGACGCTCATCAGTACATTTAATTGAGGCACTTTCTACTTGGAGCATTGCCCCGCTATACCCTGATACAACAAGGAACACAATCATCCCACATGGCTAATGATCATTCCTTTCAACACAAAATCACTCCCTACCTAACTTCATATCACAAGCAAAGCTTTAAATGTGCCATAGATTGCGAGGGAAATGTCAGCTGCTTGGAATCTCTGGGAATTTCTCCTCCTCCTCCTGCTTTCAGTTTCTTACCTGGTTAGGCACACACGCACGAAGTCTGCTGCGTTTTCTGAGAAGTGCTCTGGTAAAGGAGGCATCAGCCCTCGGTGTGCTCCAATGTAAAACATGGCTGCCATTCTGTCCATGGAAGCCAGTGGGGGCTTCCCTGTGGCCATCTCAAATACAGTGCAGCCAATGCTCCAGATGTCTGACTTCCTTCCATAGCCAGACTCATTGATGACTTCTGGGGCCATCCAATATGGAGTCCCATGCATGGACTTAAGCATGTCACTGTGGGTGCCATTTAAGCCAGCCCAGGCCAAACGTTTGGCACAGCCAAAGTCAATCAGCTTTATTATTCCCGTGGGCATGAGCATAACATTATTTCCTTTGATATCTCGGTGTACCACACAGTTCTCATGGAGATAAGCAACACCTTGCAATATTTGTTTTGTATATTTACAGAACACCATCTCAGGCAATGGCCCAAAACGGTTTATAATACTAGAAATTGAGCCACCGGGAACGAACTCCATGAAAATGCTTACAGTGTTCTCTTCCAAGCATGTTCCCAAATAGGCCACAATGTTAACATGTTTCAGTGCTTTGAGTAAATCTACTTCTTCTTGCAGTTTCCGGTATTCTTTTTCAGTAGCTAATTTGTCAGAGGTATCCAAAGCCACCTGTTTTACAGCTATTAGCTGTCCTTGGTTAGTTAGACCACAATATACCTAGAAGTAAACCAATATCTTATGATTAAATATAAGCCAGTGTTTCAATGGAGCCAAGATGGGGATGAGAAGCACGGTGAATGGATATTGTAATGGCTTGGAATCAAGAAGCCTGGATTGGTTAGAATCCTGGCTTCACTATTCCCCAGCGGTGTAACTTTGGATAAGTTGGATAACCTTTGTGACATCTATAAAACTGAGGTGACAATACTTACCTCAGAAATATCTATGATGACTACATGAAATGGTGGTTTGGGAGAACTCTTCACTATGTATCAGTGCTAAAGTTCTAAGGAGAGAGAGGAAGGCAGGTCTGAGACAATGCAGCAGCCACCTCTGTCATGTGATTTCAGTGCTTTCATGTCTTCTCATCTTCTCACTGATTCCTGGAATGTACCCAGCTAGAAGTGTAACATGTTATATCTGGGGGGTCAGTCTTTTCTTTACCAAATCTATGTAAACACTATTTAAAATGCTAAGACTTTAGGTGATCTTTCATGCAAATCACAAAAGTAAGGAACTTCTTTTGTTTTTGCCACTCAGCAATGATTCTTCCAACTTCTAATAAGATATTCTGAGCTATTGAACAAAGAGACTTCTTTCCCATTGGATTTGGACCTAGGAGAATGAGAGGCTAGAAAAGCAATGGCTATTGTATCACCAGATAAAACCTGAGAATGATGACATTGACTCCTGAAATGAGCTGTGCTGGGAGCCACACCAACTTCAGCTCCTTTGGTTACATAAAGTAGCTAACGTTCTTTTCCTTGAGTCAGTTTGAGTTGGGGTTCCTGTTACTCTTCCAACTAAAAGAGTTCTAAGTAAAAGAGCATTGTGGAGAGTGGGGGAGGGAGGGCTCACAGAAAGGTTTAAGGAAGAGGAAGGGGTCAAGGATGACTGGGGATTTTCGGTTTCATCTTATTTCCCATTTAACTTACTGTGCCGTAGGCTCCCTTCCCAAGGATCTCACCCTTGGTCCACAGGACAGGTTCTTCATACTTTAAACTATTTTCAGAAAATATCTTTTCATTGAAAAATATTTCCTCCTTGTCATATATCCTGAGCCCATTCCTATGTCTCTAGAAGAATGAGACAAAAAGAAAAGTCACCATTAAATTCTGAGTCATTGGGATGGAGAGAAGGGGTGGAGAGTATAGTCGAGTCGTCTTTTCTCCTAACTTAGGACCAACTAACTAGAGAAAGCCAAATAGGTGCCACTAACTAATCACGTTGGATGCCCCTTCTTGTTAGCCCACCTGCAGCTTCCCCATGCCTATAGCCTCCAATGAGGTCATACCTGAAACCTTCCCTTTTTACCACTATGAAACTTCCCCACTCTTCTGCCTGCCTTTGAGTCACTGCCAAATGCAAGTGATAGTGGCTGACTCCTTTGTTATAGTGAGCTCTGAATGGCCGCTGTCTTTTCTTTATTTCCATAACACACACACACACACACACACACACACACGCACACGCACACACACACACACACTCAAACACACACATATACATAAGCACATACGCATACATTTACATAAACATTTACACAGAAACATGCATACAGGTAGATACTTTCTCTCTAACATACGCACGCATAGCCATAACAAGCAAGTCTAGTGATCAAGACCAGGTACAATCGACTGAAGATCCACAGTCCTCTAGACCCTCGACACTCAAAGGAGAATTTGCAGACCAGCTATATCAGCATCATCTGGGAGCTTGTTAGATATGCAGAATCTCAGGCTCCAGACATACTAAATCAGTGTCTACATTTGAACATGATCTCTAAGAGATTTGCATTCACAGTAAAGTTGTAGAAGCCTTGCCCTAGAAATCAGGAAACAAGTATCTCTGTAGAACTTAGACCACCTTTCCCAACTGGTTGATCAGGACCCAAAATGCTTTGCTTTGATCTCCTCTACTAGTTCTTAAAAATAAATGATGATGGAAACGTAGAGGCATGGTGAAGGCCCTTTACAAACGAGACTTCCTGTGTGGCCACCTTCCTTATGAAGGAGCACGCACGCCTCCGAGGGGCCCTTTGGGTTCCTCCTCTCAATCCTCTCATGTTTCTATCCACACTGAAATTTTAAGGGCTGCTTGGAAAAAATAAGGTCACAAAGGTCAGTTTTGACTCCATGATTGCAGAGCGAGGTTACGGGCTTATTATATTTACTAGCTTGTTAGTTTTCCATTCATTTTAAATGGCAGAGTAGTAGACTCGTGTTAGACACACAGGTATACACATACCTTCATTTCCTACCCTAGCCTGGAGGTCTCTCTAACCATAATCTGCCTCCCAGCAGAGACCAATATCACCAGAAAGGTGGAACTGGCTTTTTAGGACAAGGAGAATCCATCATGATGATGTGATTAAGGGCATGAGGCTGGAATGAGAATGCCTGGCCCCACCACTCACTAACTGCGTGACTTCCTAAATCTCAATTTCCTCATCCACAAAATGGAGAGTTGATAGTACCTTTAGCATTTATCTCATAGAGCTGTTATGAAGCATATAAAGGCAATGATATGACACATCTTGCTCATACGAGGTAAGTTCTCAATAAGCCTAGTTTTGGTAAAATTATTTACCTAGCGTATTCTTCTGATCAACTATTTAAAATAATTATTTCGGATCCTGATACAGTGTGATATAAACTGAGTTAGTTCTCCATAAATAATATTTTGGCGAAACCTATTGTTTCTGTCTTTAAAATATGAGTAGAACAAGAGGCTTATGTTCTTCAGTGAGAACTAAAACGAGCAAAACACAACTATCTGTTGATATCCTTCTCCTCAGTTTCTACTCCCATGCCAAACAGATTAAAAGCTTATGCTTCCTTGAGAGCAATGACTAAATCTTGTATGCCACCATGCCTCTAGTTCTTAGCCCAGTGCCAGAAACACAGTAGGCATCGATAATGTTTGTGTGTTAAAGTAGTGAGCTAGATGGTGAGCCACTTCAGGGGTCGTGTTAATTTCTCTCTCACACACCATCTAGAGCAATGTGTTACCCATAATTATCTCTCTGCTGATATTTGTTGATTGAAAACTTCATCACCATTTAATACTAACTGACTTAAATAAAGTTTTGCTATATTAATATACCCAAAATGATTCTATTGCTGTATCAGGCTAATTTCCAGAAGTAAGGCAACATGATGGAAATCTCTTAGCCTGAGAGCCAGAGGACCTGGATTCCAAACTTACAAGCAAACAATGGGACCTGGATGAAATTATTTAATTGTTTATGGTTTCCGATTCCTCATATGAAAATAAGGGGTTAGACCAGATTGTCTCCGAGATCCTTCCCACCCCAGTGAATCACTGATTCTAATTATACCAACCTGTATTTCGACATTTGTTTCTCCCCCAAATTCTTGCATGGTATTTCCTTTTCTACCGAAGACAAGATTTAGGTTTTCAGGATCTGTTTCATTTACCATTATCTGGCAAGAGTTGTTATCTTTCTCATCAAGAGCTAATAGTTCTGCAGCTAGACACCCTAATAGTTCATCTGTCAATTCTTCATTCTTTATAGAGTCTAGAATTTCTTGGGAAATTGAATTTGCATCACTTAAAGTTTTTCCAAACGTTTGATGTGTAATTGACTTATTAGCTAAACTATCCTGATCCAAAGAATGTGCCCAATGTTGATATACTTGGGAAGATTCACTTCTTTGTTTTTCTTGGAAAGAGAAGCTCATAACTGTTTTAGACTTATCTGAAACACTATCAAACTCTACATCATTAGTTAAAATTTGTTTGGCATTTATTTTACCAAGAGATGCTGTATTCTGCTTTTCTTGTAGTACATGTTTGTTGGAACTCTTCTCACTGGGCACTGCCCAGCTGTTTTCTGAAAGGTGCATCTGGTGATGTTCGTCTTCAAGTTTATGCAGATCTCTGAGGCTCGTGGCAAGTATCTGATTATTAGAAATGTCTCCTTCATCAGCGGATTCTTCCATAGAGACTTCTTCAACAATGGACAAATCTGACACAGGAAGGGATTCATTCTGCTCAGTGGACTGCTCATGAATCTGAGCGAAGTTAATGGGCTGAACTTCATCTTCAGAAGATAGAAAGTCATTTCCTGAAAACGTTATCTGCCACTCAGGTTCTGAAACACCACCACCATTTTCAATGTCTTGTACGTTGCTACCTACAACCTTACAAACTCTTTCTTTAGAAATTAAACTTTTGTGCTTTTGTTTAATTCCAAGCAATGCCTTTGGGGGTTTAGCATGTGGTCTTTTCTGAGAAAGTCTTGTTCTGCTGTTGCTGCTCCTCTCATTGTGTGAAGACCGGCATTTATTGGTGATACATCTGCCTGATGGAGCTGAGCATATCTCTCGATAATATTTGTTTTCACGCTGTTCAGCCTCTCGCATGTTACAATAAACAGGGGTCCCAAACATTTCATAGATTCCAGGTCCGTTAGCAGTTGAATTGATTTCTTTGAACATGTCACTATACTTAAGATCTAGGTAATTTAGTCTTGGCTCTGTTGACTGAACAGGGAGAGAAACTGAAGACTTTTTTATTCCTGGACTTTTACAGATGCAAGGAAATGACTGTTTTTTAGGGTTCAGAGCCCGGTAAGCTGATTGCTTCTTTTCCGTCTGTGGCATTCTCCTTTGAAACTTTGGTGATTGCTGAGGTCTGGGGTCAACAAGCCCCAAAGCAGGGAAAATTTGAGTTTTTATGCTGGTTTTATGCATGGTAGGCTTAACGGAACTTTCAATGGAAATCATGAAATTCTGAGGTGTCCCGTTACTGTTCTTGGTTTTTAGATCCAACTTATTTCTATGGGTTTTCACCTTATGCCTGTCATTGTCTTGGTGTGCAAGTATGTTGAAGCTGTTGTTATTGTGAAGGGTGCCTTTTCTTTTTTGGAGGCTTGGTTTGGCCATTGCTGGTTTCTTAGGAGTTCCATCTCCAGGGAAAGTGATGTGGATAAGAGGCACCATCCCATTTATTTCTGGTTTGGTTGCCTCTGCTATTGATATTTTTATGTTTGTCTCCATGCTACTGTGGCCTTCTGGGATTTTTTCAATGGGGCCATCAGGGACTACATGGGACAAATTGTTAAATACAGTAAACTCTTCTAAAGTGTGGTTTGGCTCAGTTACTTCACCTTTATGTACTGAAGCACTTTTTGAATCAGCTTTATCATTTCTAGTCTCTTTATCTTGGTTTAGAGTTATTTCTGAATGCTGGTCTTCTTGGAACTTGATTTGTATGGTACATCCAACTTCTGAATTTTGTTCATAACTTCTGGCTACAGAACCCTCTTTCTTACCCGATGAAAGATATTGAGAGTTCTCTTCTGCTTTTTTCATTTCACTATCATGGCAGTCAATATCCACTTCTCTATCTGTAGGAACATTTCTTTCCTTAAAATTTTTAAAGGATACCAAAGACTGCCCCTTTTCAAAGTGAGAGATTTGACTTTTGTCACATCTTTCTGTTACCTTAGATTTCTCATTCTCCTCCACCTCCAGGTATTGTCTGTGATGGTTAGCCCTCCAAAAAGAGCACATGTTTCTGGACCAAATAGAGTTATCAGGAGACCTGAGAGTCTGATCCACGAACACCTTAAACGGGGCTTCCTGTTGCTTGTTTGACGGTCTAAACTCATCAGATCGACTAACAGGCTCTGAGAGCTTAGGCACAAAGGATATGAGGCTTGGAATCTTTCCTTCTCTCTCTTTTTGATCCTTGTGATTTTGAGGGATAGTAAGGAGACCTGGTCTCTTGGGCAAGAATGACAATGGTGGCAGAGGGAACTAAAAGGAAAGAGAAAAAGCTAATGAATACAGAAATATATAGGCATTTCATGTTAACTGTTTTAAAGCAATCTAAAGAGATTCTAAGATTCTCTTTAGGAAGGCCTTGTACTTAGGAAGTACAAAGATATCCTGAAGATCGCAATTGTAAAAGCTAAAAGCTCATTCCCAGTTTTTTTTAGAACCAAAGTAAAACAATACTTCTTTTAAAAACCAAGATTATCATAGATATAAAGATGCATGGTTATATATTTAAAAGAAAGGCTCTATAATGTAAAATTTAAAAATTTAGGATGAGACATTATTTTTCTCTCTTTTCTTTTTACATTCCATAGAGTTGATCTAAGACCTTTAAAATTCCCACTTAGAACACATTTATACACTGATGGTTTTAAATTCTCCTTTGCCCTCCAACTATTTTCAAACTAAGCTACTTTTTATTATCAACCTCTAGAGGTCAATGTAACCCAACATAAAATATTCAGCTTTCGGTCATTAAACTATAAACTCTTTAACTTTATCCTTCTTTTCACTGAGGCCTTTTCCCGGGTATACAGATTTAATACCTAATTGTATCAGAATATTTATGGGCTGGATCTTGAGTGGTAATTAAGAGCTCTGTTTCATTTTCATTCTATTGCCACCTGTGTGTAAGAAGAAAGGAAAAGAAAAGGAACCTGACACTAGAAAGTTAAGCATTAAAATCAGGTGAGATGCACTTCTAACCTCCCTCTCCCCACAGTTTTATTGCCTGAATGATTTTCTTCCATTCCTCAAAAGCAACAGGGGATAAAGACGGGTTCTCTCAGAGCTAAAACATCTCCCTAATAGCAGCCTTTTTGTTTTTCTTAATTTTTTTAGGCCAGTTAACTCCTCTTTACAACACTAAGCAGTACCTATGCATTTTCTCAAAGGCTCCTGGATGCAGAAGAGTTGGAAAGGTGAGAGGATTGCAAAAATCCCTCTAAATGCTTTACTTATAAATTAGACAACTAGGAAAGTCTTTCTGCCACTGGGAAAAAAAATGACCTAATTTCTAGATATGTTATAAGAGGGCAAATTAAAATATGTCTAAGAGATCTACTCATCTCATTATGTAGAGAACAAGAAATACCTCAGAAAAGAAGTGTACATGGCAAGGTATAATTTCTCCAGAAATTATTTGCTACTCTATAAACTATACGTAAGTTGTTTTTCCAAGATATAATGGCTGAGGATTTCATTTCTAAGTTCTGTGATAGAGTTTGTCTTTAACAATACAAATCCTCTGGTGTTAATTCTTAAGTCAATAACACTAAACCTAATCTTACCTCAATTCTTCGGCAACCGTACTTCTTATCAGTGGTAGAAAACTCTATAATAAGAAAAAATAATAAAAATTAGATATTCTTTTCTTTTAGAGTCAAAAGGAAAATTTATTAGAAAAGAGATAACATTCTACAGACAGAGTATGGTCTCCTCTCAGAGGCAGAGAGTGAGAGGGACAGTGAGATTGACAGTGAAAAGGACAGAGTAAAGAATACTAAGAGAAGGACTGAGAGGGACAATGAGAGAGACAGAGTAGAGGCACTGATAGGGACAGTGAGAGGGACCCTGAGTGTTCAGGGAATTCAGTTTATATATCATTCTTTAGTTCATGTGAGTTATAATTTAAAAGACTTTGTTAACCCATTTCCTTTGATATGGACATACAGTGAGAAAGGGGAAGAGTATGTAGTGTGAAAAGGAGAAAATATGTAGACTGAAGACCTCCTGGTAGTTTCCAACCTTTAATCCATAGGTTCCCTATGGTTTTAGCCACAGGGAATGACTAAAATGAGATATTCTTGGTAGTAGAGTAAACACAGCAGCCTTACGCCAGAATTTGGGGATGGAGTTATCTTAGTGCTGAGGTTTGAAAAAGTCAAAATTAAGAGTTACTCCAGGTGTAATGCATATGGAGGTAGGTATTACGGTACGATTACACAAGTCTTTAGGCTACTTCCACTAAAGAGATTGTTGTGTTATATATAATGTTTGTTTCTCATATACATGTATGTTTTATATATGTAGATATAAATTTATATATTTATATTACATTTATATTTATATTCTGGCAGGAAACACAAGATCTCTGGATCAGAGAACAGAGCATTTATTATTCTCGAGGCATCATAGCACTAGTTCCCCACACCCCAGTTCCACACAGGGCACTGCACTGAAAGCCAGATATTTACCTTCACATACAGTAGGGTTGCACCATAGGAATGAACCTTGAAATTATGAGACTCAGAGCTTATATATGGTGTTTGGCATATCAACCCATGTTTTCCTCTTGAGAAAGAGAGCCCTTTACTGTGACATGGAAGCAAATGTATCCAGGAGAGAGGGGAAATGTGTCCCTGGGTTTTATTACCCTATAATGTAAGCAAACCATTCCTGGGGAAATAAGCCTCTGAATCTCTCTGGAGGAATACACTACCTCTAATTTCTAAGACATGTTTATCATTCAATCATCTTCTAACCCAGTTTCTTAGTGCTTCTTTGCTCAGAAAGTCTGGACTGTGCAGAAATCTGAAAATCTTCATGTATAATTATCTCCCAACAGTGATTTGAACTCAAACATGGAATAGATCATAAATTCTGAAGGGAGGTGTTGGGGAGGGGAAGATGAGATTTACTAGGTAATGTAAAACCTAGTTGTCATCTTCTTACCCAAAAGTCAGAATGGTCCCTAAAACTCCAGTCACTGCTACACCTTCAAACTGAAGCCAAAAGTGTCAATGTGTTCAGGTTCAAAGCAGGTTGCATGAATAGATGAAGGAGAACAGGTGAAGATAGTGGTAAACTGAAATCATGTGCCCCGTCTAAATGGACATACATTACCAAGTTCTAACTATGTTGCCCATTCCAGATGGGTAATCTGTCACTGCAAGATCTCCCAATTGTCAAGAGAAGCCAGAAAGCTGGAGATTTTATGTGAAATCTTCCTCCCGCCCCCTGCTTTTAATGCTTCGAAGGCCCAACAAAACATGTTCGTGGGTCCATGTTAGCCACAAGCTGCCATTTTGAAATTTCACTTAGAAACAGACTTCTTTAAGATGTAACACAGGTAAAGAGGCCATTCTTAAGTGAAAAATGGTCACGTAAGGATCCCAGCTGGAGGGGCACAGGCATTCCCCTTAGCTATAGCTGGCCAAGGCACCTCCCCCCAATTCTTTGCATTTATTCGATGAATATTTATTAAGTGCCTACGGAGTGGCCAACACTGTCTCAGAAGATGGAAATACAGTTGTGAACAAAAACAAAATCCTTGCCTTCCTAAAGATCATATTCCAGAGGTTAAGATTTCTTGTTGAAAAGATACTACAAGTTAATACCAGAAATACAACCGAATATAATTTCTACTTGAGTGCACATGTATAACCTCCTGAGTTAAAAACAAAAACTTTCAGGTATTATTATAAATATTTGGACAAATAGTATTCAGTGTTGGTAAGGAATGATGTGAGCTAGAAAGTCACTCTTAAACATTCGCAGTGAGATAGCAGATGTAAAATCTCTCTGGTAGATAATTTGGCAATATATATTGAAAGCCTTTTAAAATGTATATAACATTCCAGTTAAAAGATTGAATGTACAAGCTTTTCTCCACTCTTGTCACAAATTTCACTAAAACGACAGTAAAGGAATTTAATAGATGTAAATAAGAACAATAAAAACCCAAAGGATAAAACTGCAGATGAGCAATGCCAACAAAATTTTGGACAGTGATAACTGTATGGGTGAATAATAATTGATTAGTTGTCAGCTTTCCCTATTCTGCTCACTACCTGCAGGGGAGAGAACCCAACAAGAAATAAAAACTTTAGAAAAGGGCAAGAATTGAAGATATCAAGTACCACTGAAGGTGGAGTTGCAGGTGAGGTTGAACACAAGGGGTTGCTTGTAAATCTATGTAAGGAGTAGGCTCCAGATTCCCTGCCCTGCCGCACTGGTCAGGAGCTGCTCTTCTCCGTTCCTGGCAGATGGCTGGAAGTTTACTCTCTGGAGAGCTTGAAACAAAGATGCTAAGGAGCTAGAAATAGCTGAGAGCAGAAATGGAGTTCTGGAGTGAAAATAAGAAGGTTAAGTGAAAAGGCTTACTGACACATTGAGAAGCTTGGGGATTGCTTGTGTGTAAAGAGAGTAATGTAAGGGTGTTGAATCCTAATGGATAAGGTCTAAATCTAACAATCAAACAATATCATTATAAATATGTTATTTAGAAATATGACAGTATATTCTAGTAGAAGTGGTCTTGGAATACTATTTATACTTTTTATTTTCTATTTTTTATATTTGCTCATCTGTCTTTTCTGTCATTTTTTAATCGACATATATTATCTAATTTTTAAAAACTACATTTAGGTAAATAAGAAAAGGGGAGGGGCAAACACTAGCCTGGACATTTTCAGACAAAATCAAAGCACCTATGGAGCAGCTCCTATTACAGGAAACTGACTCAACCAAGTTTATTCTTGTCTAGGTGTACATAGTTATTTTTCTTATATCTTCAAGATTCTCTCTGTGGTTGGGCTGGAAGAAGAGAATGTTTCCAACATGTCCAACTCAGTTTCTCCATCCATATTCCCTCCAGTTGGTACCTGCACCAACTTCTCCTTCTTTTCTCTTAACCATCTATAAGACTGACTATGTTTATCCTTTCTTTCCCTCATAGATAAAGTGGAACTCAGATGGAAGGTATGAACTCTGAATACAGATGATGTGATGTTGCTTAAGCACACTGGCTTCAGGAATAAGTGGTCCAGGCTTGAACCCGGCCTCTGTAATTCACAAGCTATGTGACCTGGGCACACACTTAATTTAACCTTCTTAGGCCTCAGTTTCTTCATTTCTAAAACAAGTATGCTAATATGATCTATATCAGTGGATATTTGTGCCTTGCAATAATAGACACTAAATAAATGATTATTGTTGTTATTATTAATTCAATATATAATTTTTTAAAGTTAGGTGCCAGACCTGGTGGTAGGTGCTTGGAGGTGTGATGGTTTTTGTCTTTGTAATCTGGTAAAGACAGACACACAAACAAATAGTGACAATTCAACCCTATGAGTGTTATGTTGCAGATAAGGTCAGGATTCTATGGGAGTCCAAAGGAATGGTGACTCATCCAGTCTTTGAGAAGTTCAGGAAGATTTTCCAGAGGAAGTTGTATCTCAGGTGACACCCAAAGGATGGCATAATGTTCCAGCAGAAAAAGAGAGTATGTGCAAATATTTAAGTATTTGTTCTGGGAATGGTAGCCGTTCAGTAGCACTAATGTTTATTGTACTGCTGAGGAAGGGTGGCGAGAAAGAGGCTGAAGCGAGACTGCTGAGAGTTGGAGCTAACTTGTTTGATTTCAAGGAACAAGACTCTGGGTCTATCTACTTCACAGTCCAGACCTGATATTAACACCCTTACCTACAGCCTATCAAAACATCGCTTCAATATTATGACAACTGAAATAAGCCAGACACAAAAGGACAAATATTATATGACTTCATGTATATAAAGTACCTAGAATAGTCAAATTCGTAGAGACAGAAAGTAGAATGGTGGCCACCAGGTTACAGGGAAGAGAAGAATGGGAATTATAGTTCAATGGGTATAGAGCTTCAGTTTTGCAAGACGAAAAAGTTCTGGGAATGGATACTGGTGATAGTTGCACAACAATGTAAATGTACTTAATGCCATTAAATTGTCCACTTAAAAATAGTTAAAATAGTAAATTTTAAGTGATGTACATTTTACCCCAATTAAAGAAAAAACATTACTTCATTTAAATTTCTCTACCCATTTCTCTGCTTCATTTAATCTCTCTACCCATCCCCCCAAATTTTATAATAATAATTTTATTTTTTTCCCTTGTTTAGTGAGATGCTTCACAGTTCCCCTGCTGTGCAATCTCGCTCATTGCAATAAGTCAAGATATGCATCTTTTTGGACTACATGTTTGTCCCTGCATTGTTCAAGCTGATTAGCTTGGGACAGTGGTAAGCAAATATAAAAGATAGCATTGCCCTAAGGGAAAATGCTGACATCAGGACTGCTATCTGGTAACTAAGTCTTGGGCTGGATAGAGAGGTAAACTCAAATCCTGGAGGAAAGCATCCTCAGTGTGGGCCTCAAAGATGCCCACAAATAAACAAATAAACATCAACCGAATACGAGTTCACAGTAAAGATTTTCAAACACTCAAGAAGAAGATAAACATTTGCTGAACGAAAAATAAAGAAATCGCTGTGTGATTAAATGGACTCACCTTCAGATTTTCTTTGCTGGCCCTTCGGAAAGTGAGAGACATCTTCTCTAGCTACAGATTTGGAGATGTTTGGTTCCAAGCAAGGTCTTGGCAACAAAATGCCCAAGTTCTCATCACAGAGCTCCTTGGAACTTTTCTCTTTCAGAAGCAAAGTCTGCGTGGTTGACGTCTTTGTCTTGAAGTCCATCATCTCAGTTTCATTTGGAAGAGAAACAGAATGTGCTTGTGCCCATTCTTGATGCACTGAGGTTATCTGACTAAAAGGGGGAGGAAATGATTTGGTTTAAAATTCGTTCCCCATGTCTTCTGGATCCCCAGTGCTCAGTCCAGCTTGACATCACTAGAAAGTATGAAGAACTATTTCCAATGGTGCTGCTGAGTAGGATGGCTGTATTCCTGAAAGGACAAGCCCTCTTCACTCCGCTCCCGCACTCACTCCCTGACTTGTCTACCCTCTGCTTTGTACATTTTAGTTTCCCCAGTCTCTGTTCCCTTGGGCAGAGAAGTCAGAGGGGCAAAGGACAGGCATAGGGGATGTACCCTCTTACTTCTCCAAAGGCATTAACCAGCCCAGTGCTTCTCAAGCTATCTTTGGTGAAGACCAGTTTTTAAATTTTCCAGACCATCGTGGACTGATACTTTTGTAAAATGTAATAAAAGTGATTTACTATGAAAATGAAATGAAAATCAAAAACAAATATAAGCCCCAATTTTTTCACTATCAGATCCATGACCATAAAACCACTTTATCAATTGCTATACAATTTTTTAAATGTTTAAAATTTCAAGTTTATACTGACTTCATCATGGACCGGTGATGGAAGCATCTCAGAACCACACTTTTAGTAGCACTGATGCAGGGGAAGAAAACTATGGCCTCCTTTTGTAGTTTCATTGAATCACAGCCACATCCATTTGTTTTCAAATAGTCTATGGCTGTATTCTAGATACAGTTGCAGAGATGAACCATTGCAACAGAAACCATATGGCCCACCAAGCCTAAAATAATTATCTGGCACTGCCACAATAATATTTATTTTGACCTTTGCTTTCAGTTGTTTTCTTTGGGGTTGATTTATGGAAAATGTAGGTTACCATAAAAGTGTCATTTCATACTTAAATTTCAATCTAACACTTCCTTACTCATTTTCTTTTAAATCTTCTTGGCTCATTTGTTGGGAGTGACGAACATCTCTTGGGAAAGTAACAATAATCTCGACACCTATAGAAATGGATGACAATAGTAGAAAGAAAAAAAAGTAATGAATTCTAGTGGTAACCAAGAGAAGTTTTTTGTTGTTGTTTTTTTTTTTTTTTGGTTATTTGGCTAATGCATTCTTAATAATTACTGAATGGAATTAACCAGGAACTAGGGTTTAGCAATCTTTGTATCTTTCCTGTTCTGCATATGATAGATCTCAAAGAAATGCTTTATTAAAGAGCAAACAAAATGTATAACAAAACTTTCCAGACGTAAAATAAAGTTTTATGGTGAGAAGTGCTGTCCCTAGAATGGAAAAAAAACAAGGCTGCCTTCTGTAAAGTATAACTGATGGCACCTACTTCACAGGACTGCTGTGAGAATTAAATGAGATAACATGATTTCCCATGAGAGCTTGCTCGTATTTGTAATTTTGCTCATCTCTTGTCTGATTCCATGGAATGATTCCCAGTATAACCCTTAAGACAGAAAGTCCCAACTTGAAGAATAGATGCTTCTGCACAATATACCATGTTAAACAAATATCCCTAAAAAAACTATAAACCATGCCAAAATGGCCTGTACTTTAAAGTTTGTTCTTCTATTCATTTTTTCCACTCAACAGGCTTTTATTAAGTGTATGTGCCAAGCCCAACACTTTGTGCTGAAGATATAGAAATAAACAAGGTGCAGCTGTGGCCCTAGTAGTGATGATAAATCTCTATGGTGAGGTAAGCATTGTGATAGAAGTGTGAGAATGGTGATGTGGGAACATAGAGGAGTATCCTTCTAGGAGGACGCAGTGCTTGTTCCAGTATTCAGTCCTCTCCATTTATTTGTCAGCTATTTATTTAGTCTGCGTGTTCCTGGAAGAGCCAGCCATAGTTGTAATCACCTCCACTGATTGAATGCTAGGGAAAAAGTATAGCAGAGAAGATAACACTGGGGTGCGAATCAGACAGAATTGAGTCTACATCCCTCCTCTGCCACTTCTGAGTGACCCTGGGAAAATTACTCCATAGATATTATCAGCAGCATTATCGCAAGTAAGGCTTTTATTTCTTTAAAGGACTTTAGCTATTTTGTCAAATATATGGTAATCACCATAATGAAAGCATTGTTATTGTCCAATTTTTATGTCTGTGTTATTTATGAGACTAATGCATTAAAAAAAGTAAATAGTTCCAAAAAGAAAACTTCTGTTTCCTAAGTGGGGAAATAATAATGGTATTTACTATCTTTTTCATCCAATATTGTATTTGTGGTACCACAAAAATGTATCTAGCTTTGTTTTTCTTGATGTTTCTCAAATAAGACAACTTACTTAATTGCACATTCTCTAATTCTATACGATAGCAAAGAATGCATCACTAAAAATAAAGTTTCTTTGAATTAGTCGATTTTTAAAAACTTTTCAAAGATCCTACCACCACACTATTTATGTAGCATAAAATGAGAGACTTGGAATTACTGTACAGAGCTGGAAGGAATTTAGAGATCATTTGATCAAAGCCCTGCATTTT
Organism: Pteropus medius; assembly: GCF_902729225.1. Lineage (NCBI taxonomy): Eukaryota > Metazoa > Chordata > Mammalia > Chiroptera > Pteropodidae > Pteropus > Pteropus medius. The sequence continues at coordinate 16,174,860 of NW_024345601.1, forward strand.
AGAGACGAAACGGATACCCATGAGGTTGTATGACATGCTCAGGGCCACTCTTGTACTGGAAGGGAAGATGGATGTCTTTCATAAAATTTGAATAATCATTCTGGAATGCAAAAATCTAGCTGACATGTTAGAGTAAGAAAAACATACAGCTTACATTCCTAATAACTAAACTGTCAGTGAAAACAATGTTCTAGTACAAAGGTGAGGTTCAGTTAGTACTTCACTATGGAAGTTAGAAAACTGTGCAGAGTGTATTCATGAGAATACATTCTTAAGAATGACAGTACTTTTACAACTATTGAACATTAATAAACCCAGAATGTGTTTAAGCAAATGTATGTGTTCAAAAGTTTGTTAATTGGTTGATTTCTTTTTCACACCAAGGAACAAAGATACAAAAAGCAAGTAGAAATAACACTTGCCTTTTTAGAAATTGTTAAAAGTTAATGGGCGCATTCTAATTGTGGGCCCTAAGTGGGGGAAAAAATTATAAAATGTGCTGATTCTGAAATCTGCTCAGAACATACAAATGTGTTCTCTGTTTTGTCTCTTGAATACTGTGAGTAATATGAGAGATCGTGGGAGCCTCTGAAACCTACCCAGTGAGCCAGAAAAGATGATGCATAGTCACATGTAAAAATAAAACACTTGCTCGTATCTGAGTGCATGTTTCCACATAAGGCGTAAATTAACCCCACTAGAAAATGTTATAGTAGAGAGAAGCTAAAAGGCAACATTTAAACATAGGCAGAAACATAATTTCTTCATAGAAGTGAAAATGACCATAAAAAATTTAAAATGATAGTTAATTTGTAATGTTATTATTTAAATGAAAATTTAAAATTGGCCCAGTCTAATTCATTCAACAAGAAAAAATTATTTTTGCCAGAAAATTCTTACTTTACTATGTTTTTTGCTTGTTCTGTTTAAAATGATGGGCATAGAGGTTCAAAATATTTTGAGAACCTCTCCACGTTTTGATAATTTCTCAAATCCTAAATCTCAACACAGAATTTTAAAAAGCTACATTTTCCAGCCTCCTTTGCCATTAGAGTTCAGAAAGCTAATTTGGGAGATGGAGTCATCTGAGTTACATGAAAAATGATAAGGTGCAGGCTTCATTTTTGCTGGCGTGGGTTTCCACATAGGGAGGAGGTTCTAAGGTTGATGTGGAACCAGTTCCCTATTTGTGGCAGAGGCAGTATGATTTGGGAGTCAGTAGCAACCAGTTTCGAGATGTAGTTACAGGAATTCTTTCTGACAATTCAAACTATATTCTGTTCTTCTTTGACTTTTCAATGGTCTATGAACTTTCTAATGTCTTTTAAAACTTCCTTTTAACCCAAATTGAGTAGGTTCTGTTATCTGCAACTAAAAATATTGATGGATATACAATATAGTAAAAAAAAAAAATTGAAGCCCAGTAACTTCAGGAAATAGATTCTTACTCACTCATGAAAAGAGGAATTTTACATGCTCAATTTCTAGTCTACAAAGTTTATATCTGTTATATACGTTCTGAGAAAATAGCTGATTGAGGAATGCAAAAAGATTTTTATATTAAGGAAAAAGATGAAGGATTTTTTTTTTGGAGTCCATAAATTGTATTTTACACATTACTATCTATAAAAGCCTATGATAAAGCAAATGCATACTGCAGGAATATTTGGTTGTTAAAGTCTATGAGAGTGATCTGAACATGGAGTTGAGTGAGTGCGTATGTGTGTGTGTGTAATTAGTGATTCTCCCTTTTAAATAGGATACTGCAATGTACAAACAGATATAAACTAAATAATTAAATGTGTATATGCACAACAGAATAAATAGTCATACGGTATATGCATAAGGTCTTCATAGAGTGTGCGAACACTTTAAATGTTAACCACTTAGAATATTTTAGAAACAACAGGTAAATGGGATTTAAAAAATATATTGATATTTAAGATGAATACAATGCACAATAATGCCAAAAACATTTTTACTTCAGGCATTGTAACTGAAAAGAGTACTAGTTCAACTGAAGTATTGACTATGAGAAGAAAATTTAGAAACAATTGTTTCTTTCAAATTTGTAACCCGTTATTAAAGCTCAAAACTGCAAGAGCTTAGTAGAGACGCTGCGTAAGTGTTAAATCTTCTATATGAAAACCTAAAATATTGCAAGTTGATTTTAAAAAGAATTACTAGCCCCTTAAATGGCAAGTCATCTTCAAATTGAGCTGAGTAAATGAATGGTTTAACCTTTTGAAAGGTGCTTGGGATACAAGTGGGCATCTGAGAACTCAGCTTTGAAATCTTTGAATGTCAAAGGCAGACCACAAGGACTGTTTGAAAGGGGACCAGGATTTGTTTATTACAATTAGGTCTTTCAGGGCTCATGGTGCTAATAATTTCAAACGTTAACTAAATTATTCTCCGCCCTCAACCTGGGGAAAGATGTCGAGTGAGACTGAGAAAGACAGGAGGCCCCCCAGGAGAGGGCAGCATCGCACAACAGGCCGAAGGAGACGGTAGCTAGATTAGCAAGCACAGCTGTGTTCAGGGAGGTTCACAGAGATGAGAGAAGAAAGAAATCCAAGAGGGCACCTTCCCTGAGGTGTTACCAATGGAAGTCAGTAAATTGCCAGGGAGAAATTGCAGCAATTTGAATAAATATTTAATGTAAGAAGGTTATAGGCAAATAGGTGATAGAAAAATGTCATCACTGAGGTGACTGTTTTCTGAAGTGAGAATCTGCAAATACCTTGTGGTCTGTTAAAGCAAGGACACATGGATATGCCAGGACAACCTATTCAGAATGTGTATTGCTCTGGAAAGTTGCAGACTGATGGCCTCATAGAATAAAAGACTGAAACTTGGAGCTTTAGTGCCTTGTTCAGTCCCCAGTCTTCCCTCAGGGGAGGAGCTCTGGGATAGCAGCTGATACCAAATGCTTGGTTCTGAAAGGAATCTGATCCCTGTTGCTGAGGGAAGATTCAGAAAGGAAAAGTGGTGGGTAGAGGTGGGGATATTACTAAAAGAAAAGGAAACTGACAGAGAATGGCTGGCTGAGCTAGAGTAGGGAGGAGACAGCAGAGGGATGCCTGTTTTTTCAGGGAAAGCTGATAAGACTCACTGATTCAGATATGGACCAAAGGATAGGATTGTAAGTGGTTTCTCATTTCCTTTGCGCTTTTCTGTGTTTTCAAAGCTCTGTAATGAGCACTTCTGAAATTAGGGGGGAAATCCAAATAATCATTGTTATCTTTGTAAACGCTTCAAGGACAGAAGCCAAAATACCTTCTGTCCTCGTTTGCCAATCTCGTCCATCACCAGTTGGATCTCCTCCTTCACTAACCAATATAGAATGACTGCAGTCATCATCTTGGTCCAACTCCTGAAATATCATAAAACAGGAACTCAGTTATTCAATGTCCTATTTTGTTGGTAGAGCAAACGCTGATTTTTTCCAGGCTAAAGTTTCATACTGTGGATTCCTTTTAAATTGCATAAAGTATTTAGGACTAAAATAATGGGAAAGTATCTGCCCCCAGAGCACCAGGCTCACACAGACATAGACGCAATTAATTGCATAATCATAAACGAAGATCAAAGCTGAAATCACATAGAAATTCAGCATTTTATACTTTATCATGTCAGCGTCCAGGCTGCTAAGCTGCTACAAATTTCATCTGGGTGGATAACTGGAAAGAATCCTTTGGCCACAGTCACAGTGAACAAACCCCAAAGGAACATGATTTTTTCCATATGCCTCCCTGGAGCATCATTTGCAGATGGTGAGGGTGGAAATCCCTGCCCTATATGGAAGCTACAGATAGAACCTGAGACTGAAAGGAGGCAGCAAAGCTGATTATAAAGTTTCACTCTGCCAGCTTTCTGATCTAACCATGGTGTGCAAACTCTCAAACTTCCTTTTACCCTCTGGAAAATAACTATTATGCTGAAAAACATGGTTGAAACTAACTTGGTTTACAAAAAGTACTCCAAACCCCCAAAAGTACATATCTTTTTCTTATTAGAATTCATTGTTGTTGGTAGTTCCCTTCATTAGAATTTGTTGCATTAGATGTGGCTCTTTTTAATGTCTAGAACAGTGGTAGATGCAAGTAGTAGTTACAATATCCCATCACAATCTGGACATTACAATTAGCTCTCTGGCTTCCCTGTATGGGTGGCCACCCATTTAAGGAGACTGTTGGATAAAAAGTCTTTACACTAAATGCAGAGGTATGTCGCCTGGAGGTTCAGACAGGCAGGCAGTCTTTATCATAAAACCTCTGATATTTCATTCATTATTTGACAGAGAGAATGGTAATCTTTTCTTTTTTACTTTGTTTATTTTAATTATTACAGGCAATAATAAACTGGTTGTCATGGAAATGAAGACTCTAAAACAGAAACAAGTCAGAAATTTCTAATTTCCTTTAGAATGCTAAATACGAAAGACTTTAAGAGGTGCTTGGATGCCACAAGGAAGAGAATTGAAATAATGACAGTTGTGAGTGAAGGAGAGGAAACATTAGAATAGCACATCCCAAACATAAATGGATTTCATAGACCATTGACAATAATGTGAGAGGTGACAATAGACTACAAATAGAATATAGCATTCTCATCTGCAAACAATAGAGTCCTAAACACACAAAGGAGAAAATAGGTATGGAAATCATACATAATTAAATTTGAAAAGATTTTTCTTAGACGAAAAAAGAAAAAAGAATTTGACGCATAAGCAAGGCAGCTGCTTATGTTTGTCAACTATGAAAACCCATTTCAGACAACCAAAAAGGAAAGCAAGCTTTCATTCAAAGAGAATGAAGGATGACCTTGGGTTTTGCAATTTAAAACCCAGAGAAAGCACTAGGGAAGAAATGGCAAGTTCAAAAGTAAAAGAGTCCATTTCTCGCTCAGAAATGATTTCAAAGTTATTTCAACTGTAATAAGAAAAATATAGGGTGACAGTTTAAAATAAACATTTTAAAGTTGCACAAAAAATGTACTAATACAAAGAGTTTTTTTGTCTTTTCAGAAAGGAAGTTGCTTAAATATACCATAAAAAATTAAAAGTATATGCATTTTATCAATTTCTAATTCATGACATTCACTTTAAAGATTGGTCTCTAGGTATTTTATTTTGATTACCATGTTATATTAGTAACCCAAAACAATACAACCTTCAGTGCTTTGTGACAAAATCTACATAGCAGGGTTTCTCAGCCTCAGCACTATTGACATTTGTAGCTGGATAGTTCTTTGCTCTGGAGGCCTGTCTTGTGTATTATAGATGTTTAGCAATATCCCTGGCCTCTACCCACTAGATGCCAGTAGCACCTCTGCCCCAGCTGTGACATCAAAAACATCTCCAAACATTGTAAAATGTCTCCTGGGGGGCAAATCACCCCATGTTGAGAACAACTGGATTAAAGCAACTTTGGCAAGAAGCAGAATAACCTGTTTAGAAAAGTTATAAATGCACAAAAATAAAATATTCAAATGGTATTAAAAATAAAAGTTTTCATTCTCCCTCATCCCATCCCATGCCCCAGGAGTCCTGATTTAACCAATCCTGTATTTTAAGGTTTTTTTTTTTTTTTTAATCAGTGCAAACAAATCCATCTCATTCTTTTAATTTTTACCAAATTTTGTTTGCATTCTAGCCTAGGGAAACGATTGCTCTTATAACCCTTTAACCATCACCCTAATCTATGCCACCATTCCTCCTTCCAGCCCAGCCAGTTAGCAGTTCATTTGATGAGTCCTTTTACATCAATTCCTATGCATTTACTTACGTTATGTAACACCATTCACAACAAATGGCATTGTTGTGGGGTTTTCTTTTTGATGTAAATGGTATCACGCTCTATACATAAATTTAACCACAACATAGTTTTCTATAGTATAGGTATAGTGGGTTTTTTAACTTAATTTTAAGTTTTATCAAACCTGACATTTTCAAAAAGTCAAATAATGGTAAGAGACATAACAAACAGATCATTAGTTTCCTTTTCCACCCCTTACCTCAGGGGGGAAAGCATCCAGCCTTTTAATGATTTTTTTTGGCATTTTCTTCCATATCTCTAGAAAATATATTTATTCTGCCATCTCTTGAGGAATCAAAATGAAACATGATCTATTGACAGTTTATCATTGTAGTTGACAATTCAATATTCTTATACCCTGCCCTCATCCTCCCAATAAATCCACCCTCTTTTTTTGTTTGGTCAATGGTCAAAGTTCAAATTATGATTACGTATTGTACTCCCCAGTAGTACAATAGTTGTGTTGTATGATTATACTTTCTTGTACAACTTTTTTTCTGCACAAAATCCTGTTTTTATTTCTAATCATTTGGTTTTACTCATTTTCTTATTTTTTTCCACACCTAAATCTTCCATCTCCAGTGGTCTCTTCACTTGGTAAAATATATCAGATAATATATCAGTTCTATTTCCTTTCTGGAAATCTCCATTATCCCATCCATCCTCCTAATTATCTGAATTGATACATGGCTGAAGCCTTGGGACTTGCCTTCTCCATTGTACTAACAATTTCTCCTTCTCCCAGATTTCTTGAATCACGTATTCAACTTTTCCCTCTATTTTTATCTATTCCCTTAATTTAATAAAGCACATGGCAGCTTCCTTAAAAAGTAGATGAGAAATAAAATGTTAGAGTTTGTGTGTCTGAAAAATGTCTTTATCCAACTCTAATACTTGACTTATACTTCTCTGGGTATAGAATCTTAGGTTGAAAACTATGTTACTTTCCCAGCTATTTGAAGGCATATCCCTACCCTTTTCATCACTTTTAATTTAAGTGCAGTATACATTCAGAAAAGTACACATATCTATAGATTCATGAATTTTTATAAAGTGAACACACTCATGTAACCAGGACTCAAATTAAGTAAAAATGTTGTTAGACATAACATAAAAATCAAGACCCAAAAAAGAAAAAAATGGATAAATTGGTTTTCATCAAAATTAAAAACTTGTGTTCCGTAAAAGACCTGTCAAGAGTGAAAAATAACATGCTAAGTTTTTCTTATTGATTAGGAGAAAATATTTGTGACTCACATATTCAAAATATATAAAGAATTTTCTAAACTCAAAAGTAAGAAAACAAACAATCCAATTAGAATATGGATAAAAGACTTGAGCAGATGACTAATGCTGATGGCAAATAAACACATGAAAAAATGTTTGGCATTAGTCATTAAAAAACTACCAATTAAAAGCACGATGAGATACTACCACACACCTATCAGATTGGTTAATATAAAAAATCTTAACAGTACCAAATGCTGGCAAGGGTGTAGAGAAACTGGATCTCTCATTTATTGCTGGTAGAAATATAAAATGGTAGAACCGCTCTGGAAAAAAATTTTTTTTTTTTTTAAGTTAAACATACATTTATCATATGACCTAGTAATTGGACTCCTGGGCATGTATCCTAGAGAAATGAAAACATATCTTCACATAAAAATCTGTACATGAATGCTCATAGTAGCTTTATTTGTAATAGCCCCAAACTGGAAACAACCCGAATGTCTTTCAACAAGTGAATGGCTAACTACTTCGTATTACAAAGAAGCTCTTGATACACATAACAACTTGGATCTATCTCAAGAGCGTTATATTAAGTAGAAAAAGCCAGTCTCAAAAGTTTATCCATTTATATGACGCTCTCAAAATGAAAAAATTGTAGAGATGGAGAACAATAGATCAGTAGTTGCCAAGGGTTAGGAAAGAGGGGAGAGTATGGCTCTAAAGAGGGTAGTAGGAAGGGACTCTTTTGTGGTGACAAAACGTTCTGTATCTTGATTGTGGTAACTCAGAGAATAAAATGTCATAGAACTGTACATACGAACACACAAAGAGAAAAAAAAATAAAAAGAAAAAGGCATGTATGCAAAAGCTACTGAAATCCAAGTAAGGTCTATAGTCTAGTTAATTGTATTGTGTCAATGTCAATTTCTTAGTTTTGACAATGTACTATAGTTATGACAATGGTTCCTAGTGGTGGAAGCTGATAAAGAGCACAAAGGACCTTTATGTACAAGTTCTTGTGAATCTATAATTATTTCAAAATAAAAGGTAAAAAAAATGTTTTTGGTATTCTTTGTTGTTTTGGGGATGATTTTTGAAAGGAGAAAGGGGCTGAAAGGTATTTACTCCACCATCTCTAAAACTCCTCATTATTTTTTTATAAATATTATAGTCCGTCCTTCATTAACTTTTAAAAATAAACAATTTTGTGGCCATATTTTTCTCATCAATAAAATATTGAGTAGTAATACTTTAACTGTTTGGGCTATGTTGATTTTTACAAAAAGTCGAAAAGTACAAATGAGTATTTTCTCCCCATAGACAACCAATGTTACCAATTTGTTGTATATCTTGTGTATCATTCCAAAGTTTTTTATGGATCATTATGTTTGTTACTCGTACTGTTACTGTACTATGAGGGACTTATTGTGGAGTTATTCATTATAGGCAGGAGGTAATGACCAAGGACAAAAGAGGGCATCTCTTTTGTGGTACCCTGTGTTGGACTTGGCATGATCAGATTTATGACCTCCTTTTCCATATTAACATACAAAAAACAAGCCACATTTTATTATTTAGTATGGATTCAACTACAATGATATTTTGTGGTATTAGATACACACACACAATGCATAAGACTGAGAGTTGACTAGCTATTGCTCTGAGATTAAACTCAAGGAACACTGTCTTATTAATTGAGTTTTAAGTTACTTTATGGTTACATTAAAATATAATCGTAGTATATAATTGTTAAAAATTATTCAAGTAAAACAAATGAAGAAGTAGATGGAGTAGATTATTCTTTTTTGTTGGTTTGTTTCTTTAAAAAGAACATCTTACCTCACTGCTGCTGATGCTTTGCAAGAGTATATTTTGGCTTTTAGTAACTGTCATATCAGTTGGAGAAGAGTTTGTATCATGACAAATGTCAAGCAATGATTCAGTATGTCTCTCTGCCAAAAGAAATATAATAATGTGTTTTGATAAGACTCATCTCCAGCAATTTCACAGGAAGATTTAGCTATAGGTTCTAAAATCAGTTTCATTTTGTCAAAGATTTTCCCAAAATAGTGTTCTGGGATTCTAATGATGCTTCAGGCAATAATTTTTTACAGGAAGAGATGTGAGGGCAACAGGAGTCCACAGAATGTATGGGTTTTTGTTTGTTTGTTTTTAAAGTTAGGCATAGTTATTAAGTGAAATCCCTAACAATGGACTGGAAATTACATTTACTCTGTAGTTGACAAAGACAAAAATGCTCAGCTACTCTCGGAGCTCACTTCCTGTCCATCACTGAAACTACATTAAAATGACAAAGTCTGAATATCAAACTGAACTCCCAGTTAGTTCTTGAGGGACATTGTTCTCATATCCATCCCCCTTCTCCTAGCCTGATTTCTTCAAACAAGCACGAGCTCTTCGATAAAAAGTTCTTCCTTTTCTGATGGCTTTTCCATTTATCTTATAATTGAAACAAAGTTGAACAAGTGATCTACATTCAGACTCTATTTCTTCACCATATTTTTCTCTGTAACTCTTTGCAATCGATCTTCTGCCTCTAGTCTGCAATGAAACTTCTTACTTCCTTACCACATCTGCTTTGTAACCTCTTTTCTAATTTGATGTCATTTCGATTTCACTTTCTTCAATTCTACTCTTCCCTCTCTCACTCTCCTGAGACCTTATATGCACACAGCCCCTCTAACTATGAGAGCACCTCCTCAGCTCAGCCCCCCTGAAATTTTCTCACCATCATTAAACCTTCAATGATCTTGTCCAATCTCAGGTCTCTCCCTGTATAGAGAACTCCCAAACTAATGTATCAACCCATCCTTTCCCACAAGCCCTGTCGTACAGAAAATTGTTACTTGAAAATATCAGGGTTTCATCAATAAAGTATTTTAGAACTTATTGCCTTCAACATCCCCACCAAACCAAAGTGTTCTTCAGTTTCATTGACTGTATTTCCAACTTTCCAATTCCCAGGGCTGACACTCTGTTCGACTCAACTCTTAACTTTTGTCTCTGTGTTTCCTCTATTAATTGTACATCACTAAGTTCTTTAAATTCTTCTTTCACAATATCTCTTAACTTAACTCACCATACTCAGTACTTCTCAGACCCACTACCACAGCATGCCCAGGGGCTCTTCCTGGTCCTTATTACCACACACGACACTTCTATACTTTCTTAATAGAGCTCCTCGCCATGAGTCTCTTCCTTCTAATCCATCCCCCACAATAAGAACAGATTAATTTTCCTAAAACATGGCTTTCATCATTCTCTGGCTAAAAATTCTTTAGTGATTCTCTTTTATTAAAAAAAAAAATTATATCTTTCAGCTTTACATTTAATGGGTCTTCAATGGACCCAGTTTCTCTATCTATCTATTCATCTATCATCTATCATGTATCATCTATATTCCTTTTCCCTGACATGAACTTTTGGTTCTAGTCTCCCATTTGGCCCTGGAGTAACCTACTGCATGGTGCATCTCCTCCACACAATCAAATCCCCACTTTTCAAGGACCAGACTGGGTCTCGCCTCTTACATGAAGTCTTATTAGGTATACCCTTGTTCCCTGCCCAGAAGCTTCAAATGAAAAGCCAATTCAACAACAAAGTCTAGCAAGCAGCTTTCACAAAGTCACATGTTGCTCAGGGGCACTTATTTTCATTACGCCTTTCTCTGAGGCTGTTTCTATGTCTTTGCTCAGACTCTTTCTTTCCATCTATATCGAACCTCCCTTTTATTTTCTTCCTACTGTAGCTTATCCAGCATTCAAGAACCACCATAAGTTCCTCTTCCTCTTTAGAGTTCACAATAAGCTCTTTCTCCTTGGACTTATGTGATGTGTCCCTGACTATACTGAACATTTTTGAAAGTTTGGACCAAGCCCTAGACTTCTTTGTATCCCTCAGAGCACCTACTCATGGACTTTGTACAGAATCACTGCTCAGTAAATAGCTGTTGGCTTGATTTCTTTAAATGGATCTATAAAATACATGTAGAAAAAGAAAGATTTCTCATAGGGCCCTTAAAGTTGGGAAATTTTGAGTGTAATAGAAATATTTACCTTGTTTTGGCATAGAATTCATTAGAATGTCCAATAACTGCTGTTTCTTAAAACTCTCTATTTGTGACACATAATGTATTGCTGATTTTCCACTAAAATCACAGAGTTTAGGATCTCTAGGAAGAATAGAAAAAACACCAAAGATTATTTAGTTAAATCTGTTGAAAAAGAAAACCAATACAAGAGGAGAAACATTGACATCAAATAAGTAAAATAATCTTACATAAAATAATCTTAGGAAAATTATCTTAGGGAATAACAATTATGACTTCATAATGTATGAGATAGGGAGTAATAATTTTTCAATATTTTTAAATAAAAGGAATATGCTATGTATCTTATTCCCACTCCTATTCTAAAAATATTCTCATATTTTACAACTTTCGACAAAAATTTATAATTTTTAAATGATGGATGCATAAATCAAGTGGAGATAAAATAATTTTGATAAAATGTCATCTTATCATTCTGAAGAGTTGACTTGACTCTTTTTTCTTCCCAATGTTTTAGCTAACTGCTTATTTTATTGACATTTCTTTTTTCTAATGTGAACATCTAGTCCTTTTATCATTCAAAAAAGTGTAATAGTATGGAATCTCTCTTTAAAATTAAGCTTGCATGCTTATTTCACAGGCTCTTGGTCAAGTGGAGACATCTTGTCATAAAATCCCTCTCTGTGTGATCTTTTCATTCCTCTTTGCCTTGCCCTATGCTTGTTAAGCCCGACTGGCTGATCTTAGGGCTCCTTGCAACAGCACTAATATACTCTCTATGCTGTACTGAATCCTAGGATTAGACATCAGCTCTGAGAGATCCAGAGGATAAATAATGAGAACCCTATCAATAGACTACGGTGAGGGAAACAATGATAAAACTTCACTAGTCACATTCTAAGACAAGATGCGAGTTGAATATGTCTCCAACCTAACACCCTTGAATTTGAAACTCTTTATTGCTATGGGACAGGGTAATTTTTTATGATCTGCAACAACATTCTATTACGGCCTTTTCTCCATCAAAGGTCATGATTCAAAAGAAATAACACAGGACTAAGAATCAGTGGACTGCCATTACTTTGATGTGTGGCCTTAAGCAAGTCAGTTAACTCGTCGGGACCTCCGTTTGCCCATCTTCCTTGATTAGTGTTTCTCCAAGTGGCGTCCTTTGATCTGCTGTATTCTGGACTCCCCTCCAGGCCTATTGAACACCATCTCTGGGCTGGTATCCAGTAATCCCCATTTTTAACAATCTCCTCAGTTGTTTCTTAACACAAAATTCTGAGATAGCTTCAAATTTCCATCTTCACCCCCTTATACTAACTGATCCTTTTACAATGTCTTTGACTATGCTTTGCTTTTGAACTCCCCTCTTCCTTTTTTGTCCTTCCAAAACAAAATTCATATGTAATATTGAAAAAGAGTTAGGGCCATCTGTTCTTATTTTATGACAAGATATCTAGGTAACAAACAGCATTAGGAAACTGCAGCTCTAACATAAGAAACTGCTTATTGACCCTTTGATTTTTTTTAAAGTTAATTGTTTACTTAGCCCCTCCTAAAAGAGCATGTTGGCATATAGCAATTTTTAGATAACTGGAAATCACTACCGTAAATTGCTTTTGGTATTTGACAATGCTTCCCAAAATAATTAGCAATATCTTGGGAGTAGGAAGCTACATACTCAAGAATTATTCAATATCCTCAGTATCTACCCAAAGAGTGGGTACTTAAATAAATAAAACAAAGGGCCAACATCATAAAAATAATAAATGGCAACATCTAACATCTGTATATCGCTTTACAACTGCAAAATTCCTTTTACGAACATGCATGTGCATTTAGTATATATAATTTAAGAATCCCAATCTATATGTCCAGATTTACAAATGACTTCTATAAATAGTAATAGTATAGACGTCCTTTGCTGGTGCTGACTGACCACTCATACTCACGCATGATGCCTGAGAAGCTCAGACAGAACCTCCACAGGTCTGTAAGCTGTTAACATATCAAGACTCTCAAACAGGTCCACATCTCTCACAGCCAGCATCAGTGGGGTCAAGCCATGTTGGTTTGGGAAATTTACATCCAGGAACTCTTCAGATGCCTTTAAAAACATGAAGCTTTACTTCCATCATATTCTTACTGCATGACTATATTAATCTTTGTATTTTTATTGCTTGTCCAAATTCTCATTTTAACTACAATACATTCTCTCTCAATATCTGTATTGAGAGGGAGCTGATAATTTGGAAAAATAAAGTCCTGAAAGACAGACCTGGGTTTGAATTTTAGCTTCTTGAGCTGGTTATTTTAATTATTATTATTTTTTTATTTCTAATTTGAGCTGGTTATTTAATCTCCCTGGTAGGCTTATATCAAGGACACTCTGTTAAAAGATGATCAAATCACTCTGATAAAATAAGGGATACCCAGTTAAACAATGAATAATTCTCATTTGGGACATAGTTATACTAAAAAATTATTTGGCATTTGTCTGAAATTCAGATTTAACGAGTTTCCTTTATTTTTATTTGCAAAAACTGGCAACCCTACTTGCTGACTGAATCTTCAGCTATAAAGTAGGAATAATAGTGTTTTCCCTGAGGGTTGTTTTGATAATTGGAGAGCAGAATGTCTGGCACATGCTCAATAAATATTTGTAGAATGAATGACTAATTTATAATAATAAGGCAGCTCATTTAACTGTATTCATGTAGTTAAAGGAGGTGGATATATAGATGTTATTTGTTATTTTAATGTTTTAAATTAATTAAAATTAAAATTTCAATAATTCAAAACTGAAAAGCTACTGGAAGGCCAAATTATCTGAACTGTTTATTTTATAGACCTAAGTAACTTACTAATTTCTGTCTCTATTTCACTTTATGCCATCTCAGTATAGTCAGTGTCTCTACCTCAGTTTCTCTAGGGACAAACTAGAGATAATGATATTACCTCAGAGGGGTGCTGTGGGAATTTATTAGTTAACTTTTTTTTAGTCTCTGAAAAGAAACCACCTCTTATATCAATGTTTATTATTAGTTAGAACCGACATGAAAGTTTTGAGCTGAAAATAGTCTTACACTTACAATAGCACATTAATTCAGCCATCTGTTGATTAAACTCTAAATCCAGTTATAGACACCAGTTTCTTAAAACTCAGCTGCCAATTTTTAGGAGTGAAAAATGTGGTCATGAAACAGACATTGAATTACAACTACTACAAATACCATTAAAATAAAATTTACTCTTTCAAAAAAATTTCTAAGCCTCAGTTCATGCTCTATAGCAGTTTTAGACTATCACTTAGTACAATGAAGGAATTTAGAGCACTTTGGATTTTGTTGTATATTTCCTTGAACTCTAGGACATCATTTCCTTGATACCATAATATCACTTGCTTTTTCTTTATCAGTTTGCGTCTCTATCATAGGGAATGGAAGAAACCGTTTCCTAGCAGCAATGGATTTTCTTTCAGTTGGAAGGTCATGCGATCTGACGTTATCTCTGAAGGTAAATGCCAAGAGCATGCAGTTGCCAGATACCAATAATTAATGTTTTTGGTTATGCAAGTTACATTGATAAAGAGTATCTGTAAATAGAAAATTTTAAAAAAGATCAATACCTTAAGAAGACAGCATTTAAAAAATGTATCCTTTTAACTCCCTTAGTCACAACTAAATATTATGCAAAGCATAATCTCTCTGATTCCCTTTTCAGGATAAAGATAATAATTGCAACTTGTCCAAAGGGATCTGAACAGCAATTGTACAAATGGCAATGATGTCAAGGGAACTTCTCTGAGCAAGCTGACAGTGGTTCTCTGGGGACATCTTGGGAGCACATCATTTCCCAGGGGTGCTGTGTCACTTCTTCTAGCATCCAGCTGAAGGAAGGCTGCTGCTGTGTGCTTTTGTTATTTTGTTTTTCACCCCAGTGTCTTGTTTGATGCTGTTGCTTTCTCATATTTCCTGCCTGAAAACTCCTGGGACTACATTTGAAAAGAACTTATTTTTCTTTAAAAGGAACCACATGTAGTCTGTGCCCTTCTTACCATCCAGTTGCCCACCTACCCAAAGGCAGAAATAAATATCAATTTAACTGACCAGCAAGTGTTGAAGTTGTTCAAGATCACCTTGCCATGAACTTTGTAGAAGCTGCATTTGGGGAGCCTGGATTCCATCGACGGCCAAGAGTTGTCTTTGGACATTGCAATTAGCTACATGGACCGCAGTTTGATTGTTGTAATTGCAGAGGGTGATATCTGCTCCTTTTTCCAGGAGAAACCGGACAACCTGCAATACCACATTTTTGAATACCAATAGTGTCTTCAGGGCTGGGTAGAAAACTTAGTTAGATGTGTCTCTGATTCATGATATAGGAAAGGAGACTAAAAGGGGCACAAAAAAAGAAGGATTGGTTTGGATGTTTTTGCTTTTTTTTTAAAACTGGAAAATAAACATCTTTATGATATGGATGGTTTGGGGATACTATTTCTTTTAAACTAGAGGTCTGTGAGTATTTTATGTTAAACCCACATAAAACATTGAAGTTTTATTAGTATCATCTATAATTTGGAATAAGAAATTCAGGCTTATAAATTATTGAATGTCACAAGGGTTTCTATAAGTATTTCTAGGGAGAGAATAAACTCTATTCCAAACGGTAAAGGCACAATTTATTCAACAAATAGGACTGAGTGACTAGTGTTTGTCAAGAACTGTCCTTGGTGCTGAGATTCCAACAATGAACAAGACAGATGACCACCAGCCTTTAAAGCATTTACAATCTAGTGAGGATCAGAGACAAATAAAAAAGGCAATTGCAACACAGTGTAATAAATGTAATGATAGGGTAAATGCAGGAGGCTGAGGGAAGCACTTAGAGAAAACCTATTAAGCTGTCTTGGACCAGGAAGACTTTCTGGAGAAATTGATGTCTAAGTTGAGAACTGCAGGATCAGACTCAGTTAACTAGGCAAAGACTAGGGGAAAAAATTGTTTTAAGCAAAGGATATAGTGTGAACAAAGTACTGTGAATGGTATCGATAGAATTATGTCTCCTATTAATTCATATGTTGAAGCCATAACCTGCAAAGTGACTATATTTGGAGAAAGGGCCTCTAGGAAGTAATTACAGTTAAATAAAGTTATTAGGATGGGGGCCCTGATCTGATAGGATTAGTGTCCTTATAAGAAGAGACATCATCCTTCTCCCCTTTCGGCCCCTTTGTCCCTCTGCCAAGTGAGGACACAGAGATAAGGCCTCCATCTGCAAGCCAGGAAGAGAGCTTTCATCAGAAACTGAATCAGCCAGAACCTTGATCTTGGACTTCTCAGCCTCCAGAACCATGAAGAAATTAAATTTATGTTGTTTAAGCCACCCAGGCTATAGTATGTTTGTTATGGAAGCCCAAAATAATACAGTGGATAGGACAACAAATAGTATTCAGTGCTTTGGAAGGAGTGAGGCATTGCTGGAACTCAGGATGGGGGAAGAAGGGGAGGAAATGTGATGAAGTCAGCAGTAGCTAGATTGAAAGGCCTTACTAACCCCTTTTAGGAATTAGATTTGTAATCTTCAGGGAAATGGGGAGCCAGTGAAAGGTTTTAAGCAGAAAAATGTCATGATCAGATAAGTGTTTTAAAAAATTACTCTGGCTGCAGAAATAGATTATTGTGGAAAGGAGTGAATGGTGATGCTATTTAATAAAATGGGAAATACTGATGTTGGGATTCCTCAGGAGAATTAGATTTGGGGAGAAAAATGATGATGACAATTTAACACGCTGTTTTTGAGATGTCTGTGACTTTTAAGTGGAGATATATAGTTGGAAGCTCAACATACTGTATATATAGCAATTCAGGAGAGAGATGCGAGATGAGTTACAGAATTAGCAGCCACCTCCACATTATTGAGGAACACTAATATTTAATGGATGAGAAAAAAGAATCCATAAATGAGACTGAGGAGATATTGCTAGGGAGGTAGGAGGAAAAACTAGAAGAAAGCCAATGGAAGAAAACATTTAAAAAAAAATGGGGTCCGATGATGCTAAGAGTTGTCAGTGATCAAAGACATTGAAGGGCATGTTGGCAAGAGCAGTCTCAATGGAGGGATAGGAAAAGATGCCAGACTGAAACAGTATGAAGAGATGAGGAAGTGCAGGCAGTGAGGACTGACCAGCAGAACATTCTTTAGAGAGGCTGTTGAAAGACAATTCTGCAGAAACTCCAGAAATTTGGTTTCTGTAGGTCTTGCAAGCAAACACACTGACTGCCTTTGTTCTAGGCTGTTTTTAAAGATGTTTGAATAGTAAACAACTTTGAAAGATAGAGAGTGTCTCCCTCTGGAGCATTAGAAGATATGCTTACTGGCTGTTATAAAAAAAAATCAGGTTTTCTTTCTTATAATTCGGCCTACTGTATGTGCAGAGTTCCCAATCTCATTAAGTGTCGGGGAGGATTCTTCTGATCATGATAAGCTAGTATGTAGAGAAGTGCTAGTATCTTTGGAGTCTCTGACTCTTTTGAGTCTCTTTGACTGATAGTTTGCCAACTGAGGAACCTCTGGCAAAGGGAGGCAATCTCTACCTAGAGGTAGCCCTTGGGGATTTAGGCTTGTTGCCTCCCTGACATGTCTAATAGGTACTTCACTTTTGAAAAGTAAATATTAGCTTCCTAGTGGCTCTTGTCAAACTTAGCGCCTCATCCATGAAGACCTTGTGACCCTCAGGCTCAATATTCCCATTTTGGAGCGAGTCAACTTGGACTCAATGACAAACATGATGGAAAAGGCCCAACAAGCCTTTCTAGTCACATGGAAATGATATATTTAAGAAAGCAGTCAGCCTGGCCACATTGACATCTTTATTTTACGTGAAAAAGTTGTATCTTCTTTTGCAGGAAATTTCATCCCTCACTACATGACCTGAAGCAAAGGCACTACCAAGAAGGATTTCATTTTAAGAGTTTCCCCTAAATGCCTGGGCTTGGGTCACTGATGATTGAGCCAAGCTCAAGCCCGATGTCACGCACTGGGCTGTTGCAGCTGGTTGGCCTCTGTGTCAGCTATGCAGAACTAACATTGGGCACCGTTGTTCCACTCAATGGGTAGAACTCAAGGCTTTTCTCATAGCTCTGGACACTACTCCCCTTAATGAATCTTGTTATATTTTTACTGATTCTGGGGATGCTGCCAGTAGCCTAGCTGTTGGGTCTGCTGCTTGGAAAATTACAAAGTGAAAGATTGAAAACATCTCTTTAAGGCCATAAACTGTGGAAAGAAACTGTCTGGATCAACTCACATAGAAACCCATGGCAATGGCCTGTTCTCTGATGAGATAGATGGCTATGAAACTATTGATTGACCCTGCACAACCCAGATTGCCTCCATTGCTGTCTGGACAGCAGGACAGCCACCAACATAGACTGGGCGCAAAGTGAAAAACTCTATGTTTCTGATATAGGAGTGAAGTTGTAGCTACTGAAGTGGGACCCATAGTCTTTGAGGTGTTGGAGGGAGAGAAACAACCCTGGTACCTAAGGAGAGAACATCCTAGACCCCGTGAGGTATAGTGGAGGAAGGGACATTAATGGTCTTTGTCCTTCAGAACCACCTTGGGAGCTTTCTTCATAAAAGAAAATGTCCTGGTATGGCTCTTTGAAAGCAGTTTCAGACTGCTGTGTCTGCCAGACAGCCCAATCGTGATTTGATTGTGAGCTCCCTTAGCCTCACCAAGAAATCCATTAGAGATAGCAGCTGACAGCCCTTGCTCTCCCACCTTCCATGTGAGCACTTGCCAATACCTCCAGATTTCTTCTCACTCCCATTCCTGTAGCCATTACTCACTCATTCTGTGGGGCGAACGAATGCTATTGGGCTATTGCTATGGACAAACAGGACTGGTAGTCCTCCCAAATCGAGGACCAGATTCAATTATTCAGACTGAATTAGGAATCTTCAGGCCACCAGTCAGTTGAGAGGCCACATGGAGGCACTGCCAACCTGTGCCCCCGTACTAATGTAGGTCCCACTTGCGGAGGCCCATCAACTGTAAATGCCACGCCCCCTGCCCCCAGGGAAAATACTTATTTGTGGAAATCTGGCATTGACTTGCATTTCTCCTGAAAATATGCTGACTTATGTCTTAGGGGTTGTCATAAGAGACCTTCTAATCTTTAAGAAAATACCATCAGTAGATGATATAGCCTCAGATGACTTCAGAGTTCTCTCCCAAATACAGCTACCATTGGCTATTTGGGGGACCTCCCAGAGAGATAGCTGGCATTATTTACATATCTCTTGTGGATAATTTTCCTTAAGACAGGAATCATCCAAATAGAAAAAGTAGGACAAAATTTGTCACTAACTTAACTGAAGTTATAAATAACATCACCTCCTCCCTGCAAGACATACAGATCAGCATTCAAGTTACTGGCCAGGGTTGTTGTGGATGTGGAATTACCCTAGATCTCTTCCTTGTGGGCCAAGATGAAGTCTGTGCAATGGCTAATACATGCTACTGTGCTTGGATTGATGCCTCAGACCAAGTGGGAAAATCAATAGAGAAACTTAAAAAGAAAGCAACCTGGTTATCTAGGGCAGACCCTGATGGTTTACAGGATTCGTTCGGCTGGAGTGGTGTAGGACCCTGAATGACATGTGAGGCTAGCCTACAGTACGGCTTCATCCTGCTGCTTGAAGTCCTATTAATAATGGCTATAATTAGATGTTGTATGAGACAAATGGACAGATTTGGCCCCAGCCTCTGTTGGTTAGGTTAATCAGAGTGACCAATGGAGTGGTATACTCATGGAAAAATTCACCAAAAACGAAAGAAATGTAGAAATAAAAGGTAGATATTTTTAAGAGACAAGTCTCCTTAAGTCTCTTACATTTTTACAAGTCTTATGAGCAGAAGCACTAACTGCCTTTGCCCCAGACTCTCTTTCCAAGCTGTTTGTATAGTGTTTGTATAGTTCGTATAGTGAAGAGTCTTAAATAGAGAGAGTGTCTCCTTTTGGAACAAAGTGTAGGTTTGCTTACTGGCCATTATTAAAGATTTGAGTTCGCTAAATTTAGGGTTCCTCTCCTGCAATCTAATCCACTGTATGAGCAGGAGTCCCCTTCCTATCACCCTGTGGAAATTAGGGCTTAGAAAACTGACACAAAACTGATAGTACGCTGGCTAATGTTATTGTTATAAGTGATTAATTGCTTTTTGCTTCTGACTCAGTGCTGTTTCTTATGCCAAGAGTCTAAGAAATTGTGACAGGCTACCTTGTTAGCTTGCAGCTAGGATGAAATCTCAGAGGTCTGCAGGCAAAAAGGCTTGAAAGATGAACGAAAGTGTTTGGAGGAGCATGTGGGGTCAGCGAAGGTATTTATCTATGTGTCATCAGAGGGGGATATCTAAGTATGTTAAATACTATTGGAAAGTAATATCATTGTTTGCAATAACATAAATATGGAAACCACTCACCTCTCCATCAAAGGAAGACAGACAGATAAGTTGTGGCATAAATGGAATACTACGTAGCAATAAAAATGAAACACCACAGCTACATGTGTCAGAATGGGTGAATCTCAAAAACATAACAAACAAAAGAAGCAAGTTATCGAGAAACACAAGCAGGGTGAGTTTGTTTTTATGAAGTTCAAAAACAGGAAAAGTAAATAATGTATTATTTAAGAATATGTTCAGAAGTGGCAAAGCTAAGGAAATGATTAATCCAAAATTCGAAACTAATTATGAAGCGTGGGGGATGCAATTCAGGAGGTGCACATGAGGGCTTTTGAGGCACAGCAATGTTCTAATTTTTGGTTTGGTTGGTGGATACATGGATGCTAGTCTCATTTTTTCTTTAAGTTGTACATGTGTTTCTTTTCTTTTTTTTTGCATATATACTAATATTTTACAGTTTGTTTAAAAAGTGTTAATAGAAAGGTGTTAAGGAATTGAAAGGTAAGAATTAGTCAAGAAAGAGGCTAATTGAGGTATCCAGGCAAGGTTAAGGGTTCCACATGCATTTAGATTCCCAAGAACTTGCAGAGGTACTGACCTGTGCAGCTGAGTGAAATTTGTCTTTTACACTAGTTTCCCCATTCTAAGCCCTTTTCAATTCCCCTTATAGTCCCCTCCTTGCCGCCCCTCTCAAATTCCAAGTGCGCACATGGTTATTACTTTCATCTGCATTCTTAAAAAGGATCTTATAAGTTCCTGCACAGAATGGTATAAATGATCAATAAGACCCAAATGGATTATTTATTAATTAGTTTATCCATTTAATAAATATTTATTTACTAAGCAACTAGATGTATTAGGCACTCCAGCTGGATATATAGTTAGAACAAAGAGGACAATTTTCTGCCTTTTTATGTCTTACTATTATTTATTTACTCCTCTTTACCCACTTTCAGGATTATGTGCATGTGTTAGAACAGGGAACATATTTCCAGGTCCTAATAAGGCTGGGGATGAGGAGTGGAAAGGAAGAAAAAACTCAGGTTCCATTATGAGGTCTCATTAGACTATAAACTCCTCAAGGGTGACATCTGTGTTTGATTCAACTTTATATCCAACATGAAGTCTAGTATGCTGTCTTGGGTACAGCAGGAATATCTGTTGACCGAGTGAGGGAATAAATAACGATAGCAACTGTCTAGATAATTTAGGGTCCCCAGTTCTCCCTCCAGTAGCCTCCCATCCCCATCCCCCACTCCCCACTTTGTGGCTTCATACATTCTTTCATGGAAGTGGGTGATAATGCTATTCCTATACATCTCATCATGGAACTCTGAGTTTAGAAAACTATCCATGGGCCCCCAGACACCACATGTTACCTCTGTTAGATTTTCTTCTGCTGCAGTAATAAGAGGTGTATTCCCAGTCTTTGGATGCTGAAAGTCAAGGTTTCCAAGGATGGAATGGACTTTAGTAATATGGTCACAAATGAGTCCCACATCACCTCTTGAAACTACTTCCAGGAAATCATGAATCAATTTATTTTTATTCATCTTGCTCATTCCGTACAATTGCCTTCGAGACAAAATAAACAATTTAATTAAATGAGAGCCAACAAAACAGTGGATAATTCAAATGTAACATATTCTATCTTTAGTGTCTCTTGTTTCCTTCTTTTATGTCTAAAATGAAAATGATAATTACTTCTTCAAATGGTTGATGAGGATCTGAAATAGTATATACAAAGTGTTGGCTCATTCTATTGGTGAAAATTCTTCTAGGATTTTATTTTCTTTAGCGTAGTTTATTAAAATTCCTGTAATTATCTTCTTTATGGAAGTCTGATTTTCCTAACAATACTGTAAACTCAATAGCAAGGACGTTCCATGCCTTCCATTTTTGTATCCTCCATAATTCTAGCACAGTGTGAATGGTAGCCACCATTCTAGATTTCCAGAGAAGTCCTAACTTTTTTGTTTTTTAAATATTATTTATTTAAATTAGTTTCAAGTATACAATATATTGGTTAGACATCTATATAGTTCATAAAACAATCCCCTCAATTGCTCCCTCCCTTCCCTGGCCCTCCACCTGGCCATCATATTAATGCTAACTGCATTGCTTATGCCATGCTCCCCACCCCTGTGACCAACTATCAACTACTAATTTGTACTTCTTTAATCCTTCGTCCCATTCTCCCAGCCCCCGCAAATCCCCTCCCCTCTATCTGTCACCAAATTATCCACTATATTTATAAGTCTGGTTTCGATTAGTTTGTTCTTTTTATTTCTTAGATTCCACATATAAGTGAAATCATATGGTATTTATCTTTCTCTGTCTGACTTATTTCACTCAGCATAATAACTTCTAGGTCCATCCATGTCATCGCAAATCGTAGGATTTCATTTTTTTAATGGCTGAGTAATATTCCATTGTATATATGAACCATAAGAGAAGTTCTAATTTTAAACATCCCATTTAGGTTTTCCAAATCATTGAAATATCTCTTAAATTGCAGTTTTTGAAGTCACCAAAATACTTCCCCCATGGAGCCGCTTGCTGTTGGAAACAGCACAAAATCCTTTGTTAGACTCTATATTCCATTTTCAGCTTCTGACATCAGAATCATATGCTATTTCATTGAATGGGCAATTTACTTGCAATGAACTGGCATTTGGTTAAAAGCAAAAGAACAAAAGGTCCACTTTATAGTACAACTTTGTGGAGAAAAGTTAAGAAAAGTAAACCAGGAAATGTCTGGAATTGGTCTTCAATGTTCTTAACACACAAATGCCTTCAGAATTCATGGGCTAAAATACATGGAGCTTTTTTTCTCAAAGAGAATATATACTTCACCCTAGAAATAGTACTGTTTGACAAATTCATTCATTCATTTCAGAGAATACTATTGGCCTTCAGGATCTTTCACTGACTCATCATAATGGAACATAATATAAAATAGGACAAAATACAAGAAAGAAAATACATAATTAAGTGTTAAAGTAAACAACAGATACTGAATCATATAGATGCTAGAGAAATGGGATGGCCAGGTGAGCTGGAGCATCCATGAAGAAAAAAAAGGCATCAGTCATATTTGGAGACCCAAAGTGAAGGAGAAAAGGCACTTCTGACTGGGGGAAGGGCATGCACAAAGGTCTATACCCAGGGTCAATGAGGCGAAAGTGGGCCTGATGAGAATTTACACATTACTGCTGAACAGGTTGGGAAGGCCATGGAGAGTTCTGAGCAGTGCCTTTAAGGAACATTGGCACTTTAGGAAGGTTATTATGACAGGGAATAGAAAGGCAGAAACAAAATTTGAAAGTAAAGCTTAACAAGACTTGTGATAGATTGGCCACAGAAAATGTAAATAGGGCGCCTTGTGCCTTTGGCTTTTAAAGAAATGTGGCCTTAGCCTAGGGCAGTTTCTTAAACTTGCCTGAGTATAAGTGTTATGCTATACTCTTGTCATAAATAAAGATTCCCAGATTTCTTTTGATTTAGTAGGTATGGGATGAGGCTGAGAACTCTCCTCCCTTCTTGTTTTAATTAAAAAAAGAAAGTAATAGATTATTTTTAAATAGACTTTTTATTAGAGCAGTTTTAGGTTCACAATAAAATTGAGTAGAAAGCAGAGAGTTCCCATACACTCTCTGACTATCTCCTCAAAAACAGTCTCTCCACCCACTAGCAGCATCCAGCACCAGAGTTGTACATGTGTTAAAACTGATGAACATACACTGACATGTGATTATCACTTAAAGTCTAGAATTTTCATTAGGGTTTACTCTTCATGTTGCATATTCTACGAGTTTGGACAAATGCATAATGACTTGTATCTGCCATTACTGTATCATACAGAGTAGTTTCACTGCCCTGAAAATCCTTTGTGTGTTCCACCTATTCACTTCCCCTTGCTCCCTAACCCCTGGCAACTACTGATCTTTTTACTGTCTCCAGGACCCACCTCTTTTTTTTTTTTTTTTTCCTCAAGCATTCAAGGATTCCTATCATTCAACACCTTCTGGAAATACTAACCTAATGATTAAAACCCAATCCACGATTTTCTTGTAATTCACTTTATTTTCTAATTGACCTTTATCATTACCACTTGACTCCTTTTAATTTAGTTTCCTAAGATAAATACTAGCATTTCCCCCAAATTTCTAATAGAGAATAAAATGAAACAGGGAATCAAGTCTTTCCCTACATTTACTTAAAGTGATGTTATATCACATTTATTAAATGCTTACTACATACCATATACTATTCTAAATGCTTTACATATATTTTATCTATTTAATCTCAAACAACACCATCAAAACAGTAGTATTAGTATTCATATTTTACAGATGAGGGAAACAAGTCACAGGCATTGGCAAAATGGGATCTCACACTGGAGATTTGTGGATGCTAGTGCCTCAAAAGACTTGATGCAACTAGTATTTAAAGGAACATTTATAAAACAGGCATATTTCATTTCCTTATTTAGACCTTAGGTAGAGGGGGTTTGATTTATCATGCTCCTCATTAGCAATATTAGGCCAGTTAGCTTTCTTCTCATTTTATTTATTTTTCCCCCTTTAGCTCTGATTCCCTCTCCCACTCCACTCTGCCTCACAGGAACCCAATCTAATGTGCCCGAAGGTATCCAAAGATATGTGTATGTCTTTATAAGGCATATGGTACTGTTATGTGTGTATACTTATTTCAAATTTGCAGAAATTTGCATAAATGCACTATAGATCTTACTACTCTTTTTTTAACTTAACACTTTGTTTTTAAGCTTTAGCCTTATACTTCTGTATATCTCTAGTTGTTTGTTTCCAATGACTCTATCAAATGCATTCATCATATTTTATTATCCCCTCCCTTGGTGATGAACATCTAAGTTGTCTCCAACTCCACTCTACAAACAACACTGTGATAAATATCC
This sequence comes from Pteropus medius, assembly GCF_902729225.1. Taxonomy (NCBI): domain Eukaryota; kingdom Metazoa; phylum Chordata; class Mammalia; order Chiroptera; family Pteropodidae; genus Pteropus; species Pteropus medius. The sequence goes on from NW_024345601.1 coordinate 16,200,392, forward strand.
TGCCTCAGGCTTTCTTATACACTGTGCAAAAGTTTCTTTGAGGTAAATGGGCCAAGTGTATTTAATTTCACCAAATAGTGCTGGATTGTTTTTCAGAATGGCTGTATAAACTTAGAACCCGCCAGTAATGCTTGACTGTTTTCTTTAAGCTGTTCTAAGGAAAGCAGATATTTGGTTGATTGCTGTTATTGCATCATCATTATCCTAATCATTAGCAGTTAAATAAGCAATGTACTTAGAACTTTACTAAGGGCTAAGGAAGCAAATCGTACCCTCAAAATCAGGCCACAGAAAATTTAAACACCATTTTATAGCTCTGTTATGGCCAATCGCTTTGTAACTGGTATTTATATACTTCTTTTTAAAATGCAATATTTGCAACATCATTTCAAGTAAAAAAATGCTTTCAGAAACAAAGGATAATTAAAATTTGTCCTTCAATAAAGCTGAAAATCAGATATTCAAATAACAACTAGGCAAGAAATATATTATATGGCCAGCTTATTCATAAAGTGGAAGTAAAACCCCAAAGGTATTCTTTTCCATGGTTATTACCCCAGCAATGAAATGACATATATGTTATGGAGTTACGTTTTAATGGAGAGCATTTTACAAATACTATCTACTATCTAAATAAAAAATAAAAATTAAGATTCAAACAAACTGCAACCCGAAGGGTATCAACTTAAATCACTACAATACTGGGCAATGTGGTTATTATTTGGTCATCCATTGTTTCATACACTCAGTAGTGACTAGAAGAATACAATGAATATAGACATGTAGCAATACTCCTATATAAAGTTTGCTCTTTCAATGAACATGGACATACTCACATTACTTTTTATTAGTGAATTCCATTTCCTTTTCTGATCTTCAATCTGTGTATTTCCATTTTAAATTTTTTTCATAAGAAAACTTTACTCAGTTTTCCTTTTAGGATTATTTTGATCAATGATGTTTAAGCAATAATATTTCATTCCACAGGGCTTTCTGATTTAGCATCTATTGAAGCCCAATCTCTTATCTTTAATTGTATGCACAGTTAATAATAAAACAAAATATTTTTATTATACTGTACATTTGATTTGGAATCCTATATAATTAAGACTTAAAGCAATTGGAATCCTCTTTCATGTCGAGAAAATATGTCCAAGATCATATATACAATGCTGAATGATTACAAGAAGGTTTATACCACATAAAGTTAACGTATTTAGGTGATTAAAAAAATTGTCTTGGGGCATAATTCAATGGAAGTAAGTATTTTATATGCTGTTCTTCTTCTTACCAGTTTAGCCTATAGACTAGAGGCATTTGCGCAAAGCATTATAAGGAATTGTCTCAATATGAGAAAAGTAAAAAATAGCTTATTACAATAACTTTAAAAATATAATTATTTGAGATTACGACACTGTTTTCTCTATCAGTTTACCAGATGTTTCTCCTCTGGGACACACTTTAGGATGAAAAAAATTGCAACATGTGTTATTATCTAAAAGTAGAGACTTGGCTTACCTATGGTGTGTTTTGCTGAGAGAGTTGGTACACAGCTGAAGAAACACCAAGCCAAAGAGCAATCAACATCATCCTAATTCAGTGAGGCACTGATTTCTGGGATAGCCGTCAACTCACACTTCAACAAGGGATTCAGTTAAAAGCAGCATAGATTTAAACTTTTTTCTTTGATTTTTTTCCACTGTTCCACAGCTCAAAGAACATTAAAAAAATAATTAAAGGTAGTTCTGCGTGCACAAACCCTTCAGTTAGTTGCAAAGCTACTGCTTAGTTTACAGGTTGTCACCCAGGCAACCATCCACTGTGCATTTAGCTTGGAGAATTGAAAGCAGGACAATGTCATCCAGGAAGGAAAACAAGTATTGTACACTCCTCATAGTTGCTATTTAAGTGCTTAAAGGAGTTGGATCTCCATGCACTTCCATGGTCAGCACAATTGCCATTATCATGTACCCATTGATTTTCTTCAGGAAAGACATATGTTTGTAATAATTGTATGTGCCAGAAGAGCTTCTTTCCAAATCTGAATCTTACAGAGTGAGAACCCAATAGATTTCCTCCAAAGTTGTTGTGTTCTTAGAGTCATGCTTGAAAAAGCATCAGTGAATGAAAATTCTTACACTAGAACATATTTCTTGTCTAGACTTTTGATATTCCCAAGCAAAAGCTTCAGCAAACAAACTACATTTTTGTCTGAGTCATAAATAGTAATAAACCTAGCTGAAAGAGACTTTAAATTGTGGACTATAAAAACATAGTCATGAGGAAGTAGACTCAGGGCAATCTAAAACATAAGGTCGCCTGGCAGTCATGTGCTGCTAGCATTTTTCTTCCCACTTATTGAAGGATGCAGGGGGTTCTCTTTTAAAGATGTGCTTTCCATTTTATATACTTAACTGAATTAGGTACAAATACTTTATCATAACAACAGCTAATATTTATTAAATGCTTACTAAGTCAGTCCTTTACATGAATGATGTCATTTAACCGTTACAACCACTCTATAGAGTACATACTATAACCTCCATCATTCCCAAGTTACAGATGAGGACTCTGGGGCTTAGAAATTTTAAGATAATAATTGGTAGAGCTGAGGAATTGAACCTAATCAGTCTGACAGCAATGTTGAAATATTCACCACTTTTATTATGCTAACAGACAACTCTCACATATACTCCTCTAGTGAGTGAAGACTTCAGGGTAGAAACCACTCATAGATTGCTAAGTTTATGTATAATTTTCATCACCTAATTCATTCTGAAGCAAACTGACACTAATCCAAGCACTTACAGACCTTTAAACTCTCTGTTTTACTTCCTACATCCTACCTTGTTTCTCTTGGTACTCTCTCTTAGCTTGTATGTCAAGAGAAAGTGATAAGTACTGTGGTTTCTATTTAGGATCGCTGCAGAGTTACCCTTGGGTTCAGGCTGGTCTGCAATCTATGAATATTTCCATTGGTTCCCCAAAGGGTAATCCTCCTCTTATCTCTCATTTAGAGAAATAGTTATTCATTCAAATCATGTTTTTTCAAGAAACTCGAATTTTCAGAAACAGTGGTGAGTCAGGCATGTAAAACAAAGACAATATTAGGTGATAAAGCCACCACGGAGCTGTGTAAAAGGCTCTAAGGAAGTATGAATGGGGAGTATCTAATTTTCTGGGTTGGAAGGAGTGAGGTATATTATTATTCTAGGGCTTCCATAGCAAAATACCACAGACGGGGATGCTTAAACAACACAAATTTATTTGTCACAGTTCCGAATCTGGAAGTCCAAGATCGGGGTTGTCAGATTTGGCATTTCCTGAGGCCTCTCTCATTGGCTTTCAAATAGCTGCTTCTCACTGTGCCCTCAAATGGCGTCTTCTCTGTGTACTGGCATACCTGGGGGCTCTCCATGTGTCCTAATCTCCTTTTCTAATAAGGATTCCAGTCAGATTGGATTACAGTCCACTCTAATGGCCTCATTTTAACTTTATCTCCTCTTTAAAGGTCTTATCTCTAAATACAGTCACATTCTGAGATACTAGGGATTAGGACTTCAACATATGAATCTTGGGGAAACATAATTCAGCTCATACAGAAGGCTATAGGGAGTCTTCAGAAAAGAGATAATTATTTGAGCTGAAACTTGAAGAACAAATAGTTCACCAGGTAAACCACAGACAGAAAGGCATTGCAGGAATGTCTAGAGAAAGATAAAAGCATGAAATATTGAAAACATTCAGGGAGAAACATGATCAAGTCTGTATTTTAGAAAGGTCCTCCAACAGCAGGATTGAAAATTAATTGAAGGAGAGGGACAGATAGAAAATTATTATAATAGGTCAGAAAAAAATAATGGTGACTTAAATCAATGACAGCAAAGATAAATGGAAGAAGCTAAGTTAAAAGATTAGAATAAAACAAAGCATGTTTCAGGTTTTTCAGGAATATGATAGGCTATGTTATTTAGACCAATTCTTCTACAGACAACAAATAAAAATGCTGGATAAAATATTTTAGAATTTTCTTAACAGTAAAGAAGAACTAACAAGATAATAAAAAATTACTAGGCCAAAATATAGATGAAAACGAGGACCCATGTTGTCTAAGCATCCTATCATCACTTCTTTTCAACATTGTGCTGGAGATTTTAGTCAGCACATTAAGACCAAAGAAAAAGAGAATTTAAAAAAAGGACACAAAATATTAAAGATTGGAAAGGAAGAAACAAAATTGACATTATTCATGGTAAATATTAATGTGTATGTGGAAATGCAAAATAATTATAAGAATTAATAAAATAATGATTATTTATTTTTGTTAATAAATGCAAAATAAAGATTAACTATATTTCAATGTGCTAGCTGGAAAAAGTTAGAAAATAAAATTTCCGTACCAATTATAACATTGTCTACAAATATAAAATATCTAAGAATGAATCTAATGAAATATGTCCCAGACTTTTATGGAGAAAATGTTAACATTTTTATTCATAGACCTACAGAAGATATGAATAAATAGAGAGATATACCATATTCATGGATTAGAAGGCTTAAAATTGTAAAGATGTAAATTCTTCTCATGTCACAATCGAAATCATACAAGTTATTTTGGAGGCATTAACAAGTTAACTTTTAATTTACATAAAAATTTAAAGGACTCAAAATAATGAAGATACTCTTAAGAATAAGATGAGAGGACTTATACTGCTACAGTAGCTCCCCCTTATTCACAGTATATATGTTCCAAGGCCCCCAGTGGAAGTCTGAAACCACAGACTATAGTACCAAACCCTATAGTTCCAAGGACCCCAGTGGAAGTCTGAAACCACAGACTATAGTACCAAACCCTATATATACTATGTTTACCCCATACATACATACTTGTGATAAAGCTTAATTTATAAATTAAGCACAGTAAGAGATTAACAATACTAATAATAAAATAGAATTTATAGCAATAAAAGTTATGCGAATGTGGCCTCTCTTGTCAATAACTTTTATATTTTTTAGTTCAACTTATTTCTGGATATGTGTAACCATCCCTTACTTGCAATAAACGTCTTGGTGTCACTCATTTTAGGGGATCCTTTGCTGAAGTCTTTGTATAGGCTCAATGCTTTCTGGTGCAACATATTGCTGTCAATAAGAATATGTTTTCTTTTCATATTTTCCACCCACAAATTTCATATTTTTTCCATCTTAACTAAACACTTATGATACACTGTAACTGTAACTTTTTCAGTTTGACATGTGACAGCAAAAGAAGCACACATTTCTTTTCCCTTTTCACAATTTCATGGATAGTAGGTTCGTTCTTACCATAGATCTTAGCAACCCCAGCATACAATTTTTTTTCCTCTTAAGAACTTCCACCTTTTCATTTAAAGGAAGCACTTCATGGCTTCTCTTTGGCATATCTAAATTGCCAGCATCTCTACTCTAGTGCTTTGGGGACATTATTAAGTAAAGTAAGGGTTACTTGAACACATAACTGATACCCTGAGACAGTCGAGCTGATAAGCAAGATGGCTGCTAAGTGACTAATGGGCGAGTAGTGTCTACAGCATGGATATACTGGACAAAGGGATGATTTATTTCCTGGGTGGGATGGAGTGGGTCCGCATGAGATTTCATTATGCTACACAGAATAATGTGCAATTGAAAACTTATGAATTGTTTATTTCTGAAATTTCCCATTTAATATTTTTCAGACCACCGTTAACCATGGGTAACTAAAACTTCAGATGAGGGGGACTAGCGTATTAGAATAGAACAGCAAAGAGAGCCCACAAACACAACCATGTATACATGGACATTTGATATGCGATAAGGATAGCATTACAAATCTGTGGAGTAGGATGTTCTTTTCAATAATGTGGGGCCAATGGAGTATCCAGATGGGAAAACAATTTTCTCTTTACCTTATATGCAGAAACAAATTCATGACTTCAAGTCCAAAAATGAAAGGCAATACTAAAATGCTTTTAAGAGAGAATATAAGAGAATATCTTCATAAGGTCAGTCTAAGGAAAATTTTTTTTAATTTAATTTAATTTAATTGATTTTTTTAAATTAAGTTTATTGGGGTAACATTGGTTAATACAATTATATAATTTTCAGGTATACATTATCATTTGACATCTGTATATTCTATTGTGTGTTTACCACCCAGAGTCCAGTTTTTTTCAGCTACCATATATTTGATCCCCTTTCCCACTTCTCTCCCTCTAACCCGCTTTATTTGACCCCCTTTACCCCTTCTACCTCCCCGGTCCTTCCCCACCCCACTAGTAACCACTAGCCTATAGTCCATGTCCATGAGTCTCTGTTTGTTTGTCCTGCTCATTTGTCGCTTTTAGGTTTATATTCCACATATAAGTGATATCATGTGATTTTCAACTTTTTCTGTCTGGCTTATTTCGCTTAGCACGATTATCTCGAAGTCCATCCATGTTGTCACGAATGGCAGTATTTCATCTCTTCTTATGGCTGAGTAATATTCCATTGTATATATGTACCACAGCTTCTTTAGCCAATCATCTATCGTAAGACACTTCGGTTGCTTCCATGTCCTGGACACTGTGAATAATGCTGCTATAAACATCGGTGTGCAAATATCTTTTTGGATATGGGTTTTCAAATCTTTGGGGTAAATATAGGAAAAGATTTTTTAAACAAGATACGAAACACAGTAACCTAAAGTAAATGATTGAAATTTGGACCACATTAAAATCAAAAGCTTCTGTTCACAAAAAGATTCCATTGAAAGAGTGAGTGATGCACAAGGATGGGGAGCACAGCATAGGGAATGCAGTTAGCATTAATACATTGGCTAGGTGGAGGGTCAGGGGAGGGAGGGAGCAATTGGGGAGATTGTTTTACGAACTATATAGATGTCTAACCAATGTATTGTATACTTGAAACTAATTAAAATAAATAAATTTTTTAAAAAAGAGTATGATGGACACAGATGTGCCAGTCAGAGCTCCCTTCAAGAGATGGCTGGCTGCTCAGCTGCAAGGAGTATGGTTAGATGACAGTCTCAGCTTTTAGCTGCATCAAACTTGGCATGCTATTCTTGGAGTGGTTCCTCAGCCCCAAACTGAGCAAGAAGTGATAGCAAGCATTGCTCTCTTCTTGGGGTGGTTCCCAGCTAATGATCAATTAAGCAAGGTAGTGATATAAGCAGTTCATCATGTCTGCCCAATGGAGGACTCATATAATCGAAAAATTTTGTCCCTGTTGGGCTGGCTAAGATATTTTCAGGTTGGAATTGTTGTCTAATGACAATTCTTGCCCAGTCCTATTGCCTCCCTTTTTTTTTCCCGCAGGTGTTACTCCTCAAGAAAACTTTTATACTTTTAACTCCATCTCAGTGTCTGCTTTTTAAAAGCATTAATTTGCATAGGGGGGTTGGGAGAGGGTGAAGTGGATAAAGGGGATCAAATATATGGTAGCTGAAGGAAACTGGACTCTGGATGGTAATCACACAATAGAATATATAGATGTCGAATTAAAATGTACACCTGAAAATTATATAATTGTATTAATCAATGTTATGCCAATAAACTTAATAAATAAATAGATAGATAGATAGATAGATAGATAGATAGATAGATAGATAGATAGAATAAAATAAAATAAAATAAAGCATTAGTTTGCAAAAGATAGGGAAAAGGCAAGCCACAAAGTGGGAGAAGATATTTGCTACCTGTATAAACAATATAAGGCTCATATGAAGAACTATAAATAACTTTGAAATATCAACAAAATACAGACACCCCTATCGAAAAATAATTTAAAAATTCAATTTTCCACTTCAAAAAGAAAAGGATGTTTAAATGGTCAACAAACAAATGAAAAATGAATGCGAACAAACTCATAGAGAACAAAATGATAGTTGCCAGATGGGAGAGGGGTTGGGAGGATGCAAGAAAAAAGTAACGAGATTAAGAAGTACAAATTAGCAGTTACAAAATAGCCATGGGTATTAAAGTACAGTTTAGAGAATATAGTCAATAATATTGTAATAACTATATATGGTGCCAGGTGTGTATTAGACTTATTGCGGGGATCACTTCATAAGTTATATAAATGTCTAACCACTATATTGTTCACCTGAAACTAATATAATATTTAATGCCCATTGTAATTGAAAAATAAAGTAATCTAAAAAAAGAAATGCAAATTGAAATCACAGTAGGATACTCTGGTGCTGAAAATAAAAAAATTAATAAAATGGAATGAGCATTACTAAGAGAGCCACTTAAAATAGAGTCAGAAGCCTATTAAGGAAGTGGGGCCGCCATGACTTAGGCACATCTCGCGTCTCAGTTCTCAGAGGTGCTATTAAGTTGCAAATGTGCCGCTAAATTCAGCTCATGGCTTAACCATACACATCTTGAACCATAAACATCCTAGAACAAAAACTGTTGTGTGGACACATACAGACTTTACCTCATTCTTGTAGTTTTTGCCCCCTTGTTTGCGTATTGGAACTAACCAATTTCTGTTAACCTAGCCAGCAATCCTTCATTTGCATAAAATAATTACATTTTGTGGTTTTTGCCTTTATAAACCCTGTATTTCTTTCTTCTCCTTGAAGCTCAGTTTGATTTGCTACCTGAATCTGTGACTCAGGTTGCAATTCTTTTGCTCAAATGAATGCCTTTTGTTCTTTATTACAGTCTGAACTTCTTCAGTTAACAATGTGTGTATAGAGCAGTGAAGACTCTTATAAACTGCTGGTGGGAGTATAATTTGATAAACCACTTGGAAACACTAGCATTATCCAGTAAAGTTAGTAACACTCATATCCCATGACCTAGAAAATTCACATGACCTAGAAAATGTATACCAGGACACAAGCACAGGAATATTTATAGCAGCTTTATTCAGCAAAACCCAAAAAGCAATCTAAATGTCCATTAGTAGTTTAGTAAATAAGTAAATTGTGCTATATTCATATGATGGAGTATTATATAGCAATAAAATAAATGAATTACTATTATACATAGAGCATGGATGAATCTCACAAGCACAATGTTGAATAAAATAAGACACAAATACAATATGATTCTATTTAAGGTGGGCAACACTGAACTACATTGCTTAGGGATATTTTATTACAGGCAAAATTAAGATATAGTAAAATTATAAAGATTAGCAAAAAAATCACCACAAAAGTCAGGATAGTACTAATTGGTAGGAAGGACATGAATGCTGGCAATGTTCTATTTCTATCTCACCTGGTTGGTATATGGATGTTTGATTATGAAATAAGAAAAAATCTCTTTCATTTGTTTTTTTACTATTACAGAAGAGACACAGGAGCTGAAGCCTGGCAGATGAGAATGAGTAGGCTATATAAGAGCCTGGGGAAGAGTATTCCACAGAGGGGGTGCCACCAATGCAATGGGCCAAGGAAGCGGCAAAACTTTGTTCAGAGAACTAAATCGAAGATATTACTTAAGCACACTGATCAACTACCGCGTATGAGGTTTGCATAGCAGAAATGTGCTGGACCAGGTAGGCCACAATGAGGAGTTTGAATTTTATTTCAAGGGCAATATAAAACCATTGATGGGTTTTAAACAGGAAATTGACATGATCTGATTTTCTTTTTTTGGAAGGTCATTTTGGTTGATGTATGAGAAATGAACTGGAGGACGGGTTCAATTCCAGTAATCATGAAGTAGTTCCTATTACGCTATATATGTATAATATATATATATATATATATATATATATATATATATAAAAATAAAAATTTTTTTTTAGAAAAAAATTTTAGAAACAACTACCTGAAGGTACTGGAGAGCAACTAAAATAAGACAGAAACTGAAGAGGGATCACCAACTGGTATAAGTAAACAACACAGAGTAATTGTCCTTTTTTTTTTTTTAACAGCATTCAACCTAAGGAAGGCCCGGTTGGTAATGCTTGGATTGTTAAAACTCAAATAGAAACCCAACCAGCGCTATTGGTTGAATAATAACTGATAGAGTTCAAGCAACAATAGCATAAGGAAAGTGTGTGTGGAGAAGGGTGGGGGTGGGGGGGTTGGAAGGAGCCACAGCTGGGGGCCACAAAGTCTGTATACAAACTCTGCTCTAGTCTGTCTGACTGCTGAACTACATGTACCCAGACAGACTCCAAGGAGAAATAAATCATATGAATAGGCTTATGTCTATTAAAGAAATTGAATCAATAATTAATAACCTTCCAAAACAGAAAGCACCAGGCTCAAATGGGTTCACTGGTGAATTCTACCAAACATTTAAGAAAATAATTATACTAAGTCAATACAATGTCCTCCAGAATAGAGGACAGGGAATACTTTATAACTCATTCTATGAGGCCAGCATTACCCTACTACCAAAATTAGACAAGGTCATTTTAAGAAAGGAAAACTACAGACTAATATAATATAAACATAGAAGCAAAAGTCCTCAACAAAATATTAACAAATTGAATTCAATAATGTATAAAAAGAATTATACACCATAACCAAGTGGAATTTATTCCAGGTATGCTATTCTGGTTCAACATGTAAAAATCGATTTATGTAATCCCTTACATTAATAGATTAAAGAAGAAATATATAGTCATATCAATAGATATGGAAAAGCATTTGACAAAATCCAACACCATTCATAGTAAAAACTCTCAGAAAAGTAGAAATAAGAAGGAACTTCTCAACTTCATAAAGAACATCTACAAAAAACCTATAGCTAACATCTTACTAAATGGTAAGAAACTAGTTGCTTTTCTGCTAAGATCAGAAACAAGGCAAGGATATCTCATCTCACCACTCCTATTCTGGATGTCTTAACTAATGCAATAAGACAAAAAAGACAATAAGAGGTATTCAGATTGAGAAGGAAGACATAAAACTGTCTTTGTTCACACAACAGGATTGCTGTGTTGAAAATCCCAAAGAATCAACAATGAAAAACCCCGGAACAAATAATTACAGCAAGGTAGCAGGACACAAGTTAATACACATAAGTCAATTACTTTCCTATATGCCAGCAATGAACAACTGAATTTGAAATTAAAAACACAATACCATTTACATGAGCACCAAAAAAGTGAAATATTTAGATATATAAATCTTTTAACAACAAATGTTTAAGATCTATATGAGAAAAACTGTAAAACTCTGATGAAATAAATCAAAGAAGACATAAATAGAGATTATCCATGTAAATATCAAGAAATATTTATAGGAAAATTTAATATTGTTAAGATAGCATTTCTTCCCAACTTGATCTACAGATTCAATGTACTCCCAATCAAAATCTCAGCAAGTTATACTGTGGACATTGATAAACTAGTCTGATTCTAAAGTTTTTATTGAGAGGCAAAAGATCTGGAAGGACCAATGTATTATTGAAGGAGAAGAACAAAGTCAGAAGATTCTGAAACTACCCAACTTCAAGATTTACTCTAAGGCTACAGTAATCAAGACAGTAGTATTGGTGAAAAAATATACAAATAGATTAATGGAACAGAATAGAGAGCTCAGGAACAGAGCCACACAAATATAATCAACTGATCTTTGACAAAGGAGTAAAGGAAATTCAAGGAAAAAAAATAATTGTCTTTTCAATAAGTGGTGCTGGAACAACTAGACAGCCATATACACATACATACACACATACAAAAATGAATCTAGACACCCACTTTACACCCTTTACAAAACTAATTCAAAATGAATTATAGACCTAAACGTAAAACACAACTATAAAACTTATAGAAGGTAATGTGGAAGAAAATCTAAGTGACTTTGGGTTAAGCGATGCCTCTTTAGAACAGCATTAAAAGCATAATCCATGAAGGAAAAAGTTAATAAGTTAAATTAAAATTAATAAAATTAATAGTTATTTAAAAATTAATAAAATTAAATTTTTCTGCTCTGCAAAAGACAGTGTTAAGAACATAGACTGGAAAAAATTTTTGCAAAACACATATTTGATAAAAGATCCAAAACATACAAAGAATTCTTAAAACCCAACCATAAGAAATGAACAACTCAATTTAAAAATGGGAAACGTCTTTGAACAGAAAGACTTAAAGAAGATATAAAGATGCTCCACATCATATGTCAAATTAAAACAATAATGAGATACTACTATGCATCTATCTGTTAGAATGGCTACAATCCAAAACACTGACAACACGAATGCTATAAGGATGTGGAGTAACGAAAACTCTCATTCATTGTTGGTGGAAATCTAAAATAGTACAGCCTCTTTGGAGAGTTTGACAGTTTCTTACAGAACTGAACATATACTTAAAGTATGATCAGCAGTTATGTTCCTTGATATTTACCCAAATGAGCTGAAAACTTATGTCCATACCAAAACTTACACACTGGTGTTTATAGCAGCCTTATTTATAAGGCTAATACTTGGATGCAACAAGATGTCTTTCGATAGGTGAATAGACAAATACTATGGTATATCCAGACCATAAAATATCATTCAGGAATAAAAAGAAATGAGTTATCAGGCCACGAACACATGGAGGAAGTTTAAATGCATATTGTTATGTGAAAGAAGTCAATCTGAAAAGATTTTATACTATATGATCCCAACTCTATGACATTTAGTCATGTAGGTAATTATGTTAATTAAAACTATGGAGACAGTAAGAGATCAGTGGTTATCAGAGATTCAGGGGATGGGAAGGAAGAATGGGATTTTTAGGGCAGTGGAACTATTTTGTATGCTATAGTAATGGTGGATACATATCACTATACATTTGTCAAAACTCATGGAATACATAAAACAAAGAGTGAATCCTGATGTAAATTATGGACTTTAATTAGTAATAATGTATCAATATTGGTTCATAAATTATAACAAATGCACTGCACCAATACAAGCGTAACTACTAGGGGAAACTGTGTGTTGTGGGGGGGGAGGTATGTGAGAACTCTGTACTTTTCAATCATTTTTTCCTTAAACCTAAAACTGCTCAAAAAATAAAGTATTAATTTTTTAACTGAAGGACATTGAATGGAAGACATTTTTATATAAATAAAAGCAGAAAGGATTTGTCACCAATGGACTGGCACTACAAAATGTGCTAACGGAAACTCTTCAGTGTGAGGCAAAATGTCACCAGATAGAAACTTGCACTTGTAATAAGGAGCGAAGAGCACCAGAAACACTAAATATGTGGGTGAATATAAAAAAAGGTGACTATATGTCAATTGCACCTCAATTAAAAAAAAAAGAACCTGGCAAAGTAAATGAACTTACATGGTTGGAAGACCCTTATATTCTATGAGAAGTGATACAATATATTAACCATAAGTAAACTGTGAAAAGTTAAGGATGAATATTTTCCTAGTTACCACTACAAAACCTCTAATTAGTAAAACTCTAATAATGCAGAGATATAGCTAAAAAGCCAAGAGATGATTTTAATTTATTAATCCAAAAGATAAAGAGGCAAAAAGAAACAAAGAATAGACAGGGTAAATAGAAAACAAATGACAGGATGGTAGACAAAAATTCAATCATGTAGGTAATTATATTAATTATAACTAAAAGATATTGTTAGAATGGGTTAAAAACAAAGAATCAAACTATCTGCTGTATATAGAGACATGTTTTAAATATAAAGACAGATAAATTGAAAGTTAGCAAATGGCAAAAGATATGCCATACAGAAACCAATTAAAAAAAAAGTCGAGTGGCAATATTAATATCAGATAAAATAGACTTTAAGACAAAGAACATTACCAGAGATAAAGAGAAATGTTTCATAATAATAAAGGAGTCAGTCATCAAGAAGTCATAACAGTCATAAATTTGAAGCAAAAATTGACAAAAATAAAGGGACAAAAAGAAAATTCCACTGGAGATACAGTAGTCATAGGTAGATTTAGGGAATTTGTAAACCAAGTGGGTTGCTAGAACAGTCTGTGGCCTTATCTTTAGAACATGTGAATCTGTGTGATATTACTATGACTGTATACTTGTTTTGGAAAATATTCTCTAAATTAGGCTTAGTTTGTTTTCCACATCATGGTCTGATACAGTTTATCTGTTTTATGAGTCAGGGAACAGTTTGCTTTGCAAGTGGTTGTTTCTGTTCCAGTTTTAAATTGGACAATTTAAAATGTATTTTAGAAATAGAATTAAGAGAATATGCTGAGAAGATTGAAATTGGGAGGTGAGGGGTAGGAAATGTTCAAGGGAGACTTTAATTTGGGACTTAATGCAAATGTAAAAACGAAGGTGTTATTTATTGAGTTGCAGATAGGGGGGAGGAACATTTAAGGCAAAAAAATCTTGAGTTGTGTTTTGGTCCTACCTAAGTTTGAAACGTTTGTTAGTCTTCTAAAATTTTGTATCAAGAAACACAGCTGGAGATAGCAGTCTGTAGTTTAAGGGGTGCTAATTGGGTGGAAGATAAATATTTGAGGGTCATCTACATATAGATGATGTAAGGTCACCTTTGAAGGTCAATAGTTTTAGCTCTTTATTCTTTTCTAGTATAAAGCTATATACATTTCCTTCTAGACACTGTTTTTGCTGTATTCTACAAATTTTGATACGTTGTATTTTTGTTGTAATTCACTTCAAAATAGTTTCAAATATCTCTGACGATTTTGTCTTTGCTCCCTGGGCTTCTTATAAGTGTGTCGTATAATTCCCAAATATTTGAGAGTCATCTACATACAGATGTAAGTTTAGATTACCTGAAAGTCTATCTGAAGGAAAAAAGGGGGCATACTCATTCATTTATTTAACATCATATTTTGAATGTCTTTCTTGTGCAAAGCATTATTCTAAGCACTGGAAAAATATCAGATAAATGAGATAGATAAGATAAGCAAATAAATAACCAAGGCAATATCAAATAGTTATAAATGCTATGGAGAAAATTAAAGTGATGGAGATTGACATTTGTGGGTAAGAGGGAATTTTATTAGCCTGAGTGCTCATGTAAGGTCTTCCTCACAGGTAACATTTTATCTGTTACTTGAAGGAAAAGAGGCAGCTAGCCTGTTAAAGAGTTGGAGGCAGAGAGTTCTAGGCAGTGGGGACAGCCTGGTATAAAAGTCCTAAAGTCTTCTTTCCGTAACATGTTCAAGTTACAGAAAGAAGGAGGATGGGGAAGGTGTTAGAATTGAGGTTGTAGATGTATGCAGGAGCCAGACCTGAAAAGTGTACATGGGCCTGGTAAGAAGTTTGATTTTATTCAACCGTTTTACTCAAGGGGGTAACAAGATCGATTTTTTAAAAAAAGGTTATACCAATAGTTCTATAGAGAAAGAGAAAAGTAGGGCACAACCATGGAAGTTAGAGGTAAATGTAAAAGCAGTTGGTACATGGCTTGCCGCAAGTACTTATCAATAAGTGAAAGCTTTGAAGGCAACAAAATATACAAATGACGTAAGAGTGCTCTTGATTGAAGGATATTCTTTCTTTCTCTCTCTCTGTCTTTCTTTCTTGGCGAGGCAATCCTCGATTGACCTCACAGATTGCAAGGACCTTGACAGCTTATAACCCCTTATTATTATTATTATTATTTACACCTACAGCACCTGGTCTTCCTAGGTGGTCTCCCATCCAAGTACTAACCAGGCCTGACCCTGCTTAGCTTCCAAGATCAGATTGGATCAGGCTTGTTCAGGGTAGCATGGCAGTAGACAAAGGATACTCTTATGAGTATCTCATAAGGATATTCTTATGAGTATTTTTGTGGAAACCAAGACAGAGTGAAATAAAAGGCCTTGGGAAATGACCACTTGCCTGAGGACTGTATTACTTCTTTGGCCCAAAGAAACTAATTTGGGCTGGCAGTTAAAAGTTATGACTGAAGATGCTCCAGAACTGAGATTCTAACATTGCCATGTACCTCTCACTCTGATCATAATTTTTTCCCCCTCTCTCCTATGACAGAGTATCTGGTAGTGTTATAGAAAATGTATACATATGAGGCCTATTTATTTTTTATTGAATTTATAAATCTTAGGAAAGGAGTTAAGGCATCCGGCCTGTGATCCATTTCTCTCCCATTCCTGGGGGTGAGGAGGTCAAAATGTGCTCAAAGAAAGAAGGCAGGTGACCCAGTATTGTAAACATGTTGATAACTGGACCTCTTGGAAAATATACTTTTATTTGCTAGGAGGAGAGTCTTTACCTATGAATTGCTCTTTGCAGGACATCCCTACTTTAGGATTGCTTCTGGTGAACCTATGGATTTCAGGAGAATGGCTTCCTGAAAAATGTCACATAAACTGTTTGGTTATATGACTATAAAATAAAAATGTCTTATAGACATTTAGGGTATATGTCCTTAAAGAAAAGGAAGGACCTGGGATCTGCCCTCAGGGTCTCTGCCTCTTCTTGCTTTGCTTGATCTTGTTGATTAATTATATTTTTGAAATTATTTGTAAAGCTCGAGACTGGATAAGATCTTTAATTTGTGTGAATTTGATTTGACAATATAATTCTTTGTTATACACACATACATGTTCAGCTACTGAATGCAATTATCTTTGAAACATGCCTTTGAGAACCCTGATGTCAGACTGATATTTCAATAGACAGAAGGGCAGAGAAGTTGAAAGAATAAACGAAGACATTATATTTTGGTGCAAGGAGCCCTAGAATAGGAGTTAGGATTACCGAGTTCTCATCCTCAATGTTATCTAACTATGTGACTTGAGCTTAGTTTTCCCAATAATAAAATGAAAGTGTTATATAATATGATTTCAGAAATCCCCTCTGATTCTAAAAACCTTGGATTCCAAAACAGTAAGTAAGAAAAACAATTTTGTTATGCAGGAAAAACTAAGGAATGAGAACTAACAGTGACCAAGTCTTCCCTCTGGTGGTCACCATGTTCAAAAGCTTGGCCTCATTCTTGAGGGCTTCAGAACCTCTCAAGCTCCACTAGCCTCTCTGACTGAATATACAAACTTCTCTCCAAACCGCTCTGTTCCCATATCATTTCATACTTCTGTTATGACACTTAACAGAGTCAGCTTCATTGTAGAGTTATTTTATCTTTCCATAAGATTTTAGTTTCCAGAGGACATGGTATGTGTTTTAATTATGTTTCCCCTATTGTGTTTATGCATTTTACACATAGGAACTTCTCAGTGAATGTCTGGAGCTGACTATATACCCAGGAAGACTCAAAAACAGTGGAGAATTTTATGCAGTGGCATTTTGTTTACTATGAGAAAAGCTTAATTTCTCAGTAGAGCTATGTTTTTATTACATTCTGGCTAGGTAGAGAGAAGAAAAAATTTCAAGAAATAATAATACCAAAAGAGATGTCGTAGAGGAGCTCGAAAGGCACAAAAATTAAAGTTTTGAATCCAATGTTGACTGTCAGAACACACTGTGAATAATTTTGGAATGGCTGGGCAACCCCAATATATTGAATAGGGCAGGGTTAAAGGATTTAAAAGTCTGAAAAGAGCTTTTCTGCTGAAGCAGTAGTGGTTTGAATATGAGCTGCGTCTTCTGCATATTAAGCTCAACCTGTTTGTCCCTTGCAGCAGAGTTGTTGAAAAGGTGGAAGCATTTCCAGGAAGATCATGAAAGGGCTGGTTGCTTTTAAGGAACACAATCTCCCTAGGAACACTTTGCCCCAAATCTCTTCTTTTCCACCTAGAAGGTGGTGGAGGGAGTGTGGGAGCGGAAGAAAGGAAGGAAGATAAATTGGGCATTTTAGTGGACAGAGAAAAGAGATAAAGGAGATTATTGAGGTCCCAGAGGCATAGCAGCCTAGAGAAATTTGATAGAGACAGGATTTCTGTGTCTCTGAATGGGAGGACTACTCGTTTCATTAAATAAGGTGTTTTGCAACTCAAAAAGAGAATGTGAACAGGGACATCTCCAACTCTGCGAGATGGAGCCAAAAATGACATCCCGTACAGCTTTGGCAATCAAATATGGTTGACATCATCTTCATCTGGAGAGATTTTATAAAAACACAGATTCTTGCAATCCCACAGAAAAACAAGTGAAAGATTTGAAGTCATTCTTTATAGGAGAGAAATATGAATGGCCAACAAACACACGTAAAATTGTTTAGCTTCACCAAGAATCAGGGAAATTCAAATCAAACCATTTTCGTTCAGCACACTGGCAAAAATTTAAAAGATTGATAATATTAAATGTGTGGGAAAATGGATACTCTTGCACACTATTAGTTGGTATGTAAATTAGTAATGCTCATTTGAGCATTGCAGTCTGGTGTTATCTATTACAGTACATTTTAAAATGTACATACAATTTGACCTAGCATTTCCATTTTTTAGTATTCACCCTAAAACAGTTCTTACACATGATCACAAAAATGCCAGAATAATGAGTTTAACTCTAGTATTTTTTGAAAACTTTTATCACAGAAAATTTCAAATATGCAAAGTAAACAGTGTAATATAACGAAGCCTTATATACTTGTTATCTATCTAATATGTTATTAATAGCTTTATATAGTAAAACATCTACATAGGAGACAAATAAAAAGTAGTACATCTATACTTTGAATTCTGAAATGCCATGCAGCAGTATAAAAAGAGAGGAAAGAGCTTTATATCATGTCCTAAATGGGCTTCAAGTCATATAGTTCAGTAAAAAAGGTGAGTTGCTTAATATGCATATACAGTAGTATGATACTGGTATGATGAGGAGGTTCAGAGCACATACTCAGGAGCCAGCCCTACCACTTACTAGATATGTGACTTGGGCAAGTTACCTATGCTCTTTCTGCCTTAGTTTCCTCATCTGTAATGCAAGGATGTATAAGAATAGTATTTACCTCACAGAATAATTGTGAGAATTAAATGAGTTCATATGAATAAAGCACTTAGAAGAATGCTTGGCACATATTAAGTACTAGACATTCTAATTTGTCCAAAAAATGATTTACAAAAGATAAAGCTATATGTTTTATATATGGAAATACGTATGTAAAAACATAGGAAAGGGTCTGAAAGGATTCAAAATCAACTGGTATTAGCGATTTTATATGGGAGTATGGGAATTTTATTTTAGGCATATGATTTGAAACTTTTACCATGAGAAAAAAATTCCTCTTACTTCTATAGTACTTGAACAGTTTAAAATACGATTACCAGGCTCTATCTCTGGTGATAAAGAGTGGTTAACGGATCTCCTACCAGGCAGTATATTGCACTACATAAATGAGCAAATGCAAGAAAGGAGATAAATGGAAAACAGAAGATTAACTGCAGCAAAAAAGCAGAAGCAGTTGAAATGGAAATTAGTCTATATAGTCTATTTAGAAATTTGATTGAAGTGAATGTTAAAAGAGATCTAAGAAGCAGATCTGCAAGCATTTGGAAATATTATTAATGTAAAATTAATGGGACTTAGAACAGCACAATACAAAAGAAAGTCAGAGTTAGGTTTAAGATTTTACATTTATTAATCATCT
This sequence comes from Pteropus medius, assembly GCF_902729225.1. Lineage (NCBI taxonomy): Eukaryota > Metazoa > Chordata > Mammalia > Chiroptera > Pteropodidae > Pteropus > Pteropus medius. Next base: position 16,219,841 of record NW_024345601.1, read on the forward strand.
GTTCATTCTCCCAAACAAGGAAAATTGGTGATAAAATAGTAATATGCCTGCGAAAATATAGTAATTGTACAAACACACATATGCTTAGAATATGCTTATTCTGTAAAATTGTACACAACTCACATGACTCTTCAATTCTTTTGTTTCCTACATGTTGAGTTCAAGACCCATTAAAATGTTTTTAAAAAACAGAAACATGTAAACTTGGGCAAACTAAACCAACCTGCCAGCAAGTAATGTCCCTTCTGAATCTATGAGCAAGTTACAAACATAAGAATTGGAACTAGCTGCTCTTGACTTACTATTATCATCTAGGTAATATATTCAATTACTTTATCCTGAAACTTCCTGAGGGCAGGCACTTTTTTATTATATTTTTATTTCCCAGTTTTTAGAACAGTGCCAGGCACACAGTAGCCACTTTTAACAAATGTTTATTGACTGAAGAAATGACTGAATGAATGGTGAGAGTATGAAGACTGCATCACCTCTCTTGAAATTTTCTGGAGTATCCTTGCCTTGTTGACCATGTCTTTTTCTTGTTCAAGAAATAGTAGACTACTTATTTAGAATATAAGATATTGTGTTTGTGTTCTGAAAAGCCACTTGAATATTTTCCTACTACTGATTTTACAAAAAGTTTTAAGAAGTTAGAACCATCATGCATCCTTTTCTAAACCATATTATAGTTGTTCATGTCTTACCTCAGACTGTAACATTTTGAGGGCAAGGATTATTCTTTGAATCCCTCCATAGGATTGACCACAGTGCCATGACAGTAGATACTTAATAAATATTACTGAATGAATGAATAACTGCTGTCTGATAATTTTGATTCATTTAGAGAATTTCTCTCTAAAGTGTTTCTCATTCTCACAGCTGTACCTGCTATTGCAATTGTTCTCATGGCAGCATCACAGAAAATTCCTGATTCTTCCTGCATAGAGGCCATCAAGGCAAATGAGGATGGCATAGTCCTACTCTTGCTGTTCCTCTCACAATGTTTGTTCTCTCACGAAGATCTAATTAAACTGTTACGCACCACATTCCTCTAAGGACTAAACCAAGGATGACTTTTCCAGGCTTCTAATCTCTTAAATTGCCTCTGCATCAAAATTCTCCCCATCGCCATTATTGGTAACACCTTGAAATAACTGAAAATTATGCCAAAAGGAAATGTGCTTGCATGGAAAAGCTCTTGCCTTTGGATGTGTAACAAAATAGCTCCTAATGTGGAAGAAAGAAAATCTTTTCTGCTTTGTGAACCAGCAAAAATCTAATAAAAGTGTGTCTCCCCTGGGTACTTCACATCATTAGCATGCTGGCTTTACGCTTCGATTTAACAAATAACTTATTTTAAAAGTTTCTCCAGGGAGAAGATAAGGAGCCAAAAATATCTTGGAAGAAAACTTTACCTAGCAACCTGATAAAGCTGTTTCGTACAGTTTCCAAAATTTAACTTCATGCAGCAAAGTCTTTGTGATTGTTTTTTAGTTTCTGATTTTGGTATGTATTGAAACTTCTTTGTGGCTACTATCAAAATTTATCACTTACTATATTCCAGGACATGTGCTAACCATTTTACATATGCACATACAACTTAATCTTTCCCACAAGCCTATGGAATAAGAAGTATTACAGGCCCTATTTTACTAATGAAGAAACCGAGGTTGAGAAGAGTTAAGTAATTTAGTCAGTCCTATAATTTGCAAATGGCTAAACCTGTATTTATCTGACCTTAAAACCTATATACTTGTTTCACTTGGGGAGAATCTTAAAAAGTTAAGTGAACAAGTAAATTTTTTCCTTTTATATGTACAAATCTTTCAATGTTTGTTTATATCCATCTTTTTCTTCCCTTTTTTACCTTCTCAAAAAAAGCCACCCTCCTCACATCACTTCATTCCCTCCCGCCACACCTGCTCTGAATTCCTTGCTGTACCACCTTGCCGCACAAGTCCAGGGAATGCTGTTCACAAGGTGTTCTCTGTGGGTGGCACTTCCTGAAGCAAGACTTCAGAATGCAATGTGCATGGTGCCCCCTGGATTTGTGTGGCCACCAGCTCTGTGGATTCTCTCCCCTCTCATATTATCAAGAACTTCAGCTCTGCATCAATCTCTCTCTCTCCTAGATTATTATAATCAGCATATGAACACATCTACAATTGGCCCTTGAATTCATGAGAGGTTAAGGACTCTGGTTCCTGTGCAGTCAAAAATCTGTGTATAACTTTTGACTCTACAGTCGGCTTTTCACATCCACAGATTCAACCAAACAAGGATGGAAAACGGTATTTTCCTTCTGCAGCTGGGAATTCACGATTAAGAACAAGAAAATGTTTTCTATCTGAAGTTAGTTGAACGTGAAATTTGAGGATACAAAGGACTTTACTGAAAAACCTGTGCGTATAAGTGGACCTGAGCAGTTCAAACCGCGTTGTTCAAGGGGCAACTGTATTACTCTCTGCCTTAAAGACAAACAAAATCCCCAAGAAACAACAACAACCACTTTTGACCCTATATTCTTCTCTCACTTGATTTTTCGGTAGCCTTCAGTATCATGAAACATTCACCTTTCTTGGGATCTGTGTCATCAAGCTTTCCTTATTTTTCTAATTTTCTAGCCACTCCTTTCCTCTCTCTTTCACTGGATACTTTTTCTTAATCCAACCCTAAATATAAAATTTCTTCAGGCTTATATAAGGTTCCTTTTCTTCTCTTTCTACAGTCTCTTCTTAAATTATCTCATCTATTCTTGTGATTTAAAATACTCTCAAATTTATATGTTTACCCCAGGTCTTGCCTCTGAGTCCTAGTCTCATACCCAATTTTCTCCTGGACAGCTCTCCTGGGATGTCTTAAAGCCTGTCAGACTTAACACTTGCCAATCCAAACACTAATTTTCTTGCTCCTTCCTGTCTTTCTCATCTCAGGACATGTCATCATCCTTGCTTAGGCCAGACATCAGAAAATTATCTTTGATTCCTTCCTTTCCCTTATCTCTGCATGTAATTCATTATTAAGTCCTGTCTATTGTATCTTCAAAATACATATCAAATAAGTTGACCTGGTCTGCTGACCACCCTAGTCAAAGTCTCCACACCATCTCTCACTGGATGCTTTAATAGTCACCAGCTGCTCCTACTTCCTTTACCCCGCCCCCACTTATCATATAGCAGTCAGACTATTACAAAATGTAAATAGGATCACATTGCTCTCTTGCTTAAAACATTTTAGTGACTTCTGTTGTACTTCAAATAAAGTTCAACCTTGGCCTAGAAGACCCTATATGGTCTGGCCCATACCTACCTCTCCAACTTCATCACAAACACTGTGCTCTAGGTCTCTTTGGTTCATTAGACATATCGGACTTTTCTACCTTTGATCCTCATCTGCTATTCCCTCTACTTGGAAGCCTTCCCCACTCCCAACCTGGCTGCCCCAATCTTATCCTTTGGCTCTCCTCCAAGTTTCTTCTTGTCAAGGTTACCATTAACCTCTACATTACTAACAGAGATGCTGACACACGTAGCACCTTCTTCTGTTTGTGCAGCAAATTTCCAGTTTCCTTACTAGACCCTGGTTTCCTTGAAGTCAAGGACCATTTCTAAAATACATCTTCATATCCCCAGAGCCTAGCATAGTGATTGGCTTGTACTGTAGTAGGTTTTTAATAAATACTTGTAAATGAACGAAGGTGAAGTTGAGACCTCTTGGGAAAGAATATTGTAGTAGTAACAACTCTCAACTAGTGTAGTGGACAGAAACTAGAAGGAACATCAAGAATTGGGGTTCAGGGCTTGGCATTGGCTATAACTATGTTGTCAAAATTCTTCTGACCTTAGTTCCCTCATCTGCTGTATCTACAAGACCAAATTTTATTATCTCTAACTCTTATTTTAAGATTAAACTTTGTATTGCTGAAGCTGAATTTTTTAGTCCTCTATTTCCAAATTCCTTCTTACAAAACTCATTAGATTTAATTTTTTAAAACCTTTAATTATGAAAAACTTCAGACCTAACGGAAGTAGAGAGTATAAATATCCATGTACCTATCACTGACTTAAACAATTACCTACTAATAGCTAATGTTTTATTCCTAGCCCTACCTACTTCTGCCTCCCAATTTCAAGTAAATCCTGAACCTGGCATTATTATATCTGTAAGTACTTCAGTATGTACGAGACATAATTTTTAACTGGTAGCTAGAACCCCTTCTGTCCCTCAATGGCTTTAAAAGTGAAAAATGTTCATTGTCTAGCATGTTGCTCTTCCCAGAAACCAGATAACTGGCATGTGATGTTCATTTCCTGACTTAACCAAACTGTGTCAATTCTTTGAGGGGGGTGGGTGGTTGAGGGTGGATATCACAGCACTTAGCTTAGTGCCTTGCAATCAAAATAGGGGATGAATGAAAATAAACTCAATATAATTTAGGTTATTTTGTTTTTTTATTTAAGTATAGTTGGTATGCAATCTTACATTGGTTGTATTAGTTTCAGGTATACATATAGTGATTTCATATTTTTATACCTTACAATGTGATCACCCTACTACTAATTCTAGTAACCATCTGTCACTGTGTAAACTTATCACAGCATTTTTGACCATGTTCCCCTTCCTCTTTTCACCCATCCTCCACCATCTCTCTTCTGGTAACCAAAAGTCTCTGTTTCCATGAGTCTGTTTTTGTTTGTTGTTTTTAGATTCCACATATAAGTGAAACCATACAGTTTTTATCTTCCTCTGCCTGACTAAGCATAATACCCTCCAGAGTCATCATCCATGCTGTCACACATGGCAGGGTTTCATTATCTTGCTTTAGGTTTTTTTAATACAACCTTATGCATGGGAATTTAGGGCCTTGTCTTATCTCTTCACTTCTGTTCCTTCCCTGAATTCATTACAGAAAAATTTCAAATTCAAATCATGTTTTAAAAATTTATTTCATCCTGAGAAGACTCTTCTAAGCAAGACTTATTAACATGGGTGGATGCCTCCAAGGGCAGTGCTCCGCAAAAGCCCTGCCCTAGCCCCGCCCCCACATGCTGGCGGCCCTTCTTTCCCTCCTCCCCTTGCCCTCCCCCTCTTCTTCCCGGCAGTCCTAGCGCCCGCCCTGTCGCTCCTCAAGATGGCGGCCGACAGTGAGGTGAGGCGTTTGCTCTCTACCTATCTCTATCTCTAAGTTCGCTCCTCGGCGTTAGCACCCTTAGGCTCAATCTCTTTCTTTCCTTCTCCTTCCCGCAGCCCGAGTCTGAGGTATTTGAGATCACAGACTTTACCACTGCCTCCGAATGGGAAAGGTGAGTGAGTCGTATCATTAGTTACATGTACCGTGGGCCCCGGCGTCTTTCCGCCGCTTCCCTAGCCTAGACAAACCACACGTGACGCCACTTCTTTGGGAAATATAAGACCCAGGGGTCCCCTGGTCTCAGCGTTCTCCCTTCTCTGGTCAGCTGAAAGCCTCTTCCGCGTCTCGCGTGTCACAAACACCGGCCCGCCCCCGTCAGCTAAACCCTTAAGACTCTTGCTCTCAGAAAAAGTTTTGTTTACTCTTAACACTATTTTCCTTAGACCTTAGTTGCTCACACGCAGAAACAGTTTCCGTGACTACCACTTCTGTTCCGTTTTCATTTACGTTTAACTCGTCTGTTATCGTAAGCAATAAACTTTGCAGCTGCTGCTTTCCTCTCGTGTAACATTGGTATACTATATTTTTAGGAGGAAGCCTTCAGTGTACTTACTGATGGTCGTCCATCTGCCACACTCCCACCATCTCCATCCTGTCTTTTAGAATGACCTTTTAAAATAGTCTGCATATGGCTTTGGAAAGCTTTAATTCAAGTTGTTACATTTCAGTGGGTCACATACCCAGGCTTCCTGTGCCTGTCACACTCCACTGAACAGCTGAGTGAAATGTTGTATCATTGCAATTAGTTTAAAGACTAGTTTGTGGAGGAGTGATAGCTTAGATCGAGAAGTTTTCCGTTCGGTGTCACAGAGATGACCCTTCAGTTTTTCTGGGTTTTGAGATGAGTAGTTAGTTTATTGCAGCATTTTATAATCTTTCTGGTTGGAAAAGGAAATCTGTGGATGTCATGTTGTTAGATGACATAGGACAGTATAAAAGATCCCTGCTGGGATAATAGTTTGACCTGTGGTACCTTAACCGAAAAAGAAAAGTCAGTAAGACATAACCGCACTGGCAAGGCTTTATTGAGCAGGTACTGTGTGTCCAGAATTATATCATTTGTCCATTGAAGAAATATTTATTGCGTGCCCATGTTACAATCACAGTTCAGGACATTAGGTATGTGGTGGTCAATAAAAACACAGTTCCTGCTCTTACTGAATGTACAGTTTAGTGGGAGAGACAGACATGAATCAAATAATGGAAATGAGTTTGTAATTACAAGGGAAATAAGAGCTGAGAAGGAGAATAAACCTGGTCTTCTAAGCATGTAATCAAGGAACCTAATGAGGAGTCAGAGGAAATGACCCTTCAACTGAGATCTGGAGCTTTCAGGGATAAAGTTATTACATTTTTCTAGTCAAATCTCAGTACTTTCAGGATAGAGTCCAATTTTTCCCTTTTACCTAGTACTGATGGAATTCATACAATAAGTATTTTGAGGTGTTTATTCTTTTGCTGTGAAAGCTATATTATTTTAAGTTATTTTTATTATAATATCTCCCGGTAGAATTAAAAAGAAAAATCATCTGTAATCCTAGCAAGAGGAGATTGCTACTATTAATTTTGAGAAAATTCCTTCTAATCTGTGTGTGTTGTAAACTTTTTATATCAAACCATATGCTGCTTATTTCTATAGCTTCCATTTTTTCATTTAACATATGAACATTTTATTATTTCCTCAAATGGTCTTTAAAACCTGATTTCTAATGAGTGCATATTATTCCATTGAATGGATATACCATTAATTTGCAACTGTTTGCTGCAGTTGGACATTGAGAGCTTTCAGTTTTTTACCTTTATAAATGCAACGTGCATTTCACGTGCAGATTTTTGCTCACATATAGATACACTTTAAATTTTTATTCCTCTTTTTTTGTAAATGTATTATTTCTAGAGCACTCATTTCCAAAACTGATAATTGCCTTTTGAACTCCCCCAAAGGAAATTAGTATATTAATTAATAATGCCTTTAATTTTCAAGAGTAATTAATTAGAAAGTTCAGTTTTATCATAAAATGATTTTTCATTACTATCTTACAACAGTAATGTAAACAATATATAATATCACTGAAGAAAAAACCTGATGCCTTTTAATATATTTTGACTAGAATTAACTTTAATACTCTAGCAATACTGTAGGTGTTTTAGAAGAGCAATGTTGCTCTTAGATTGCATCACACTTATATAAGAATTGAGCTTCTTAGAGTAATAACAAGTCTTTTAATATGTATTTAACACTACCACTGAGATTTTCATTTGCTAATATTGAATATGTTACTAGTCAAAATTTATTTTTTTAATAGGTCTGCTTGATCATTAGATTTAAAGTTTAGGTAGTGAATAGTTTTAAAATCTGTCAGTTACTCCTTAAAGCTGACAAATGTACTTGCAGTTTATTGTCAGCTGTCCCTTAAAACTTGTTTTATTTTAATGAGCAAAGTTCTCAAATGTTTTCTTTTTGGGGGACAGAGAGGGAGCTCCTAAATATCTTTAAAGGAAAAGTTAATCAGTTATTTTGAGGGTGGGAAAAATATTGTGGGTTTCATAATTATCTTTAATATTACTTTGTCAGTTTTTATTTGTCCCAGATTTATTATATTCATTTTAATATAGAGAGCTTTATTCTTAATTTATATTTTATAGAAGGCATTAGACTTATAATTCAAAATCTAAGAATTCTTGGGCTAAAGAAAATTATTTCCACTTTTATTCCACATTGATAAATTAGACTAAAAATTGAACTTATGGAGACTTCTGTGATAAAAATGTTAAAATATGAAAAATACTTTTGTAAAAGTCTTGTATAACAATAGTAAAAGATGTGCTGTTACATATTTAGAAAGTTTTTTTTTTTTTTGCTCCTTCCTAGGTTTATTTCCAAAGTAGAAGAAGTCTTGAATGACTGGAAACTGATTGGAAACTCTTTGGGAAAGCCACTTGAAAAGGTCAGATCTATTTGCTAGTGTCTCTAATGAGTATTTACTTTGAAACTTAGATTTTTAGACCTTTTGCTGCATTTGGTACATTTGAATTAAATATTTTCTTTAATATGTATAATCTATGAACATAAAATGACATCTGGAAGAACTTGGATTTGAATCTGTGGCAAATGATATATGTAAAGGCATTTGTTAACTTTTTCTTAAATAAAATTTAAATGTATAATGTCATTGTTTGTGAGTGATTTTATTTGTTTCTCCTGATGTTTATTTCTCTCTTCTTCCTTAGAATGTTAGAAAGTCTTCAAAGTTTTTCAGTTGGTCAGAGAAACATTGCAGTTACCAACTTTTTGGGTATTTTCCTTAATGAGGAAAAATCTTGATCTAACAACCAACTTGCTGTCATTAACATCTGTTTTACTCAATTTTTCTATTTTACAATACCACTAAGTATTCTCCCACACTTTTTTTTTTTTAAACCTTATAGATGTTTTGAGGACATTTAAGAATGAAAAAGTTATTCAAAATTGAGGTGGAACTGGTACTGGTGGTTTTACTCATAAACCGTGCACAGATGTTTACAAAAGAATATACTCTGGGAATAAATATGATTTTCTTTATTTTGCTTAAGGGAACTAACAATTTGGTTTTAGGCTTACATAGATGCTTTGTTAGATAATTTTTTTTGAAGTAAAATTGATCATTTTTATTATAAATCTATTATTAACTGCAATTTACCCCTCTGTAAGGAACTCTCAGTTCTCCATATTTGCTAGAATTTTTCAGCTTAATGGTGATGTTAACAATTTGAGACTATCAAAACATTAGGATTTTCTTCTTTAGCTATAACATAAGAGCAAAAAAAGTAACATTACATATAGAAATCACATGCATCATTTAAAGATATGCTAAAGTATAGAGTAAATTGGTTTACTACAAAGATATTTTTATGATTACATTTTTAAATAAAGAGAAAATGAAGTTCTCCAACAGATCATTTTATTCCATTTGAAATAAATATATAACAATTGCTACAGCTGTCAATAAGATTAAAGGCAAAACTAGCTTTATATAACTGGAAGGGGAAATGATTTGCACAACCAAAAAGAAAGCTGCATTGGGTATTTGTGAGCTCTGATATATTCCTTAGTTCTATGATTTATGTGTATTTACTGAATATCTGCTATGTGTCAGGGCTGAAGAAATAGTGAAGAAGATCCGTGTTGCCATTGAATACAAATTCTTATGAGAGAGAAAAAATAAATAAGATTAAAATTTTAGATGATATATTCAGTTTTGGGATATAAGTTGGGTAATGTATTGAAAGTAGGTAGCACACTGACAAGCATGTAGTAGGGGCTAAAGGAGTGTTAGCTCTCCAACTCTCCTCCCTGTAGATAGTAGTAAATAAATGAGATACAGAAAACAGATTTCAAGGTGAGCTGTACCTATGATGAATAAAATTAACAAAAGTATAAAGGACAGGGATTATTCAGCATAGAAAAAGTTTAGAGAATGCCTTAATGAGAGATTTTATTTTATGTGAAAGAGAGTGATTACCAATTCTCTTCCTCCTTTGAGGGGGAATTAAAAGTTATTTTAAAAAAATCTTTAATTATTAAGAATTTCAAACATAAAATAGTGTAATGAACCACTACGTGCCCGTCACCCAGTTTCAACAATATTTCTTGCCATTTCCTGTTTCAGTAGTACTTCTATCAACTCTCCACGCCCATGAAAGTTTTTTTTATTAGTTGATTCTTTTGGGATAACATTTATATTGTAATGAACAAAATTGCTTATTTTTGACAAATGTTTATGTCACTGTAACATTCTCACTCAAGATATTGGACATTTCTGTTACCCCAGAAAGGTCCTAGTGACCCTTTCCAGTTAATCCTCGTGCTCCTCACCCATGCCTCTGCTGTTCTTTTAATCCAGAGATTACTTTTGCCTGCTCTAGAATTTCATATATGTGGTATTATACAGCATATACTCTTTGTGTTTATTTTTTTTAATACAATATTTTTGACATTCTAGGTTGTTGAATCTAACTTTTTGTATGACTATACCACAAATTGTTTCTCTTGTTGACAGACCTGGGCTATTAGGATTAAAACAGAACATTCTGGTATGAGGCCTTTTGTAGACATATTTTTATTTCTCTTGGGTAGTTCCTAGGAGTGGATTTATAGGGTCATAGGATAGTGTATGCTTAATTTTATAAGAAACTACTGAAGCTTTTTGTAACATTTTACCCTCCCACCAGCAATATATGAGAGTTTGGGTGGCTCCACATTTTCACCAACAATTGGTTTTAAGTCTTGTAAAGTTTGGTCAACCTAATGGATATGTAGTTTCTGGAGTTAATTTTTATTTCTAATTCTGGTTTTAATTTGTATTTCTGTGATGAATACTGATGTTGACCACGTTTTTCATGTGCCATTTGTGTCTTTGTAAAATAACCAAATTTTTTATCCATGTTTTAAATTGGATTGAGTTTTTGAGTTGTAGGAATTGTTTAGTCTTTTTATATATTCTGCTTTTAAATTAAGTCTTTTCTCAGAGTAGTTTTGCGAGGTTGTGAAGATATTTTTATGCCCTCTTCCAGAAGTGTTATTTTAGTTTATGTTTAGGTCTGTGATCCATCTTGAACTAATATTTGTGTACGATTGAGGTGGGGATCAAAGTTCAGTTTTTTACATACAGATATTCTCTGTATTCTAGAATCTTCTGTCGAAAACTTATTTCTACATTGAATTGTTTTGTTCCCTTTGTCTGACAGTTGACCTAGGGGATCATCTGGAATCTGTATTCTGTTTCATTATTCTATTTGACTATCCTGATGTTACCATGTCTTGACAATTGTAGCATAGGGTTTCCCAGCCTTGGCACTATTGAAATTTTGGCTCATATCGTTGTGGGGCTGTGTTGTGCAGTATATGATAATTAGTAATATCCCTGACCTCTATCTAATAGATGCCAGAAGTACCCTCCCAGTTATGATAACCAAAAATGTATCTAGACATTGTAAAATGTCCCCTGAGGGATAAAATTGCCCCAGTTGAGAACCACTGAATAGCTTTATAGTAGGTTTTGAAGTTAGTTAATATAAATTCTTTAGCTTCTGCTGTTTTCCCAAGATTGGTTTGTCTATTCTAAGTCCTTTATGTTTCCACTATGAATTTTAAGCTTGTCGGTTTCTATAAAAAGGATTATGATTATGCTGGGGCTGTGATCGAGATTTTGTTGAATTTGTAGATTACTTTGGGGAGAAGTGACATTTTGACAGTCCAGAAGCTTCCAGTCATGAACATGGCACATCTCTCCAATTATTTAAGTCATCTTTAATTTTTGTCAGCATTGTTTTATGGTTTTTGGTGGAGGTCTTGCATATCTTTTGTTAAATTTATTGCTAAGTATTTTATGTTGCATTATGCATTTGTAAGTGGAATTGTTTTTTAATTTCATTTTGTAGTTTATTGCTGCTAGTGCATAGATGTACAATAAAAATTTTGTGTTGATTTTGTATCTTGGGACCTGGCTAAATGTAAAGATTCATAATCTTTTTGTTAATTCGTTTGCATTTTCTACATTCATAATCATATTGCCCATAAATAGGGACAGTTTTAACCTTTTTTAATATTTTCGCTTATCATTTCTTATTATTGCACTAACTCGGACCTTCAGTAAAATGTCGAATAGAACTGTTGTAGACATCCTGCCTTCTTCGCAGTGGTGGGGGAATGGTTCTGTGCTTCAGCACTAAGAACAAGGTTTTTTATAGTGTCCTTTAAAGAAAAAGGAAATTATTTTCTTAGTTTGCTGAAAAATTTTTTTTTCACCACAAATGAGATTTTAATGTATTCGAATCTTATTCTGTATCTACTGAGATTATCATATGGTTTTTTTAATTCCCTGAATATGGAAATTATGTTAATATAAGAAGTTTATTATAAAATATATGAATAAGAATTACTATTTTAACCATTTTTAGGTGTAAAATTCATTTAACAATAAGTTTCTCTCCTTTCCTCCAAGTCCCTGATAACCACTATTCTATTTCTATGAATTCGATTACTGTAAGTGGGATCATACAGTATCTGTCCATTTGTGTCTGGCTTTTACATTTCTTGTCTTTAAGGTTATCCATTAACCTTAGAATGTTGTAGAATGTGTCAGAAATCCATTCCTTTTCAAGATTGATTAATATTCCATTGTATGTATATATGACATTTTGTTAATCCATTCATCTGTTGATGAACATTTGGGTTTTCACTTTTTGGCTGTTGTGAATAATGCTGTGAATATGGTTGTACAAATATCTCTTGGAGTCCCTGCTTTCAATTCTTTTTGCTATATACCCAGAAATGGAATTGTTGGATCATATCATAATTTTATTTTTAATTTTTTGAAGAATTACCATACTTTGGGTGGCTACAAATTCCATTTTTTATCTGAAAATCTTTTTTTTTTTACCTTGTTTTTGAAGGACAGTTTTGCTGAGGCTTGACATTTTTTCCCCAGTTCTTTAAAGGTACAGTTCCATTTTCTTCTCTTCATAGTTTCTGATGAGAAATTAGATGTCATTCATATTTTTGTTCTGTTTTGTTGTTTTTCTGTCTAGCTGTTTTCAGGATTTTTTTTATGTTTCCATTTAAGCTGTGATGTGCGTAGTTATATTTTCTTTGTATTTTTCCTGTGTAGGTTTGTTAATATTGAATATGTAAACTTTTTGGTTTTCACCAAATTAGGGAATTTTGGCCATTATTTGTTCAATTATTTTTCTGCCCCATTCTCTATACTTTTTCTGTGACTTAACATGTACTTATATTTGATATTTTAATGCTGTTCCATAGTTCTCTAAGGCTCTGCTGTCCTCAGTCTTTTTTTTTCCTCTCAGATAATTTCTCTTGATTTATCTTTGAGTTCATTAATTATTTCTTCTGCTGTTTCCAATTTGATGTTAGCCCACCGGATGTGTTTTCCAATTCAGTTGTACTTTTTTAGGTCTAGAAATTTTGTTTGGTTCTCTTTATAGTTTTTAATTCTCCGAGGTTCTTCATGTCTAAATTTGTTTAGAAATATTTCCCTTTAGTTTTTGAGCATATTTCTTATAGCTAGTGTAAAATCAACTGCAACATCTAGGCCTTCTTGGGATTGGTTTCTGTTTACTGTGTTTTCTTGAGTATAGCTCACATTTTCTTGGATTTTTATTTTTTATTGTCATTTCATATGTGTGCGTATCCAGGAATTTCTTAATTTTATGGTTGTATTTTGAGTGAAATATAGAGGCTAGGTTCTGTAGTGGTCTTCTGAAGAGTATTTTTTGTTCTAGCAGTTAACTTGATTGAATTAAAACTCCATTCTCTTTTCAGTGGTGATAGCTGCTGAAATTTTTTCTTTCAATCTCCTTTGTCACTGTACCCTGGAGTTTCCACTGCATATGCATGGTTAGGCAGATAGCTAAAATTTGAGGCAGAGTTTATATGCAAATTTGGGAGCCTATCCCCATTAGCTTCTTCCCTTCCAGAATTTACACTTCAACTTTAGAACTTCCCTTCCATCTTTGAACTTTGTCCTTTGTTGACTAAATCTGGTAAAGCTCAACCCTTCTGCAGCCCTGAGTTATGCACAGATTAGAGTGCCCTTATATCAGCAGTTCTCATGGTGTGGTCTGAGGACCTCTGATGCTCCTTGAGAGCCTTTCAAGGGTTGACAAGGCCTTGCTTTTTCTAACTACATAGTGTATTTGAGGCCAATTTTGTTTATATACTGCAGTCGGACTAATGGATTGCAAAGATTGAATGAAAATGCAGATATGAGAATCCCGTTGTCTTTAAAACTATACATTGCAGAGATATACAAAATGTAAGACAATGCCATCCTTCTGATTAATATTTTTGTTTTGGAAAATATTGTGTAGAACTTTATTTAACATGTAATAAGTTCATTATCATTTTAAATGAACTTTAAAATGTATAAATTTTTTTATTTTTAATTTCTAATATGGAGTCTTCAGTAGTTTTTAAGAGTGTAAAGGAGTCCTGAGGCAAAGAAGTTTAAGAACTGCTGTCCTTAGAAAGGTACAAACATCCATATCTCATCAGATATAATTTTTTTCATGGATAAACTCCAGTTTCTGCCTTTGTTTTATTACTTTTCCGAGCCTTGAAGAACTTTGTTGTTTTTGTCCAGATTTTATAATTATTTGAAGGATGGTTAATCTGACCAAGCTACTTTACCATACAAGACTCTGGGGTGCTGGGAAATGCAGTTAAGAGAGGAGAAAATGGTAGTTACTGCGCATCAGCTCTAGCACCATGCAGTATAATTGTAACTGTGCTGAAGTTATTTAATCCTTAGACACATTTCAGTGATGAAGTATTACCACATTTTATGGGTGAGAGTGACACTTTGGGTGCTTGTAACAATTTGCCCAGGGTCATTCTGCCAGTAGTTTGTGTAAGAAGGATTATACCTAGGTCGTGCTTGCTTTTAAAATCCATGTTGTTTCTATTTTATTCTGCCCTTTTTAGTTTCAGAGATTTAAGTAAATGTAAAGTTATGTAGCAGAAGTATTAGAATAGGCTTCTAAGGCAGTTTTTGGAATTTTAGTGTTTTGAACTTAATAAAATAGATAAAAATCTTGGTGGTGTGTGTATGATACAGCTTGAAGGTAGGGAAATTAAATTCTTTTTAGCCTTGTAATTTTATGATTCTACATAGCCAGCAAAAATTATAAGTACATTTTATGAGATGTTAAGTATGTTAGGTATGGCATGATCTGGTAAAAGACCTTTTTAGTCAGTGACTGACCCTGAAAATTTTATGGAAGAAGAATCATTAACTTTAGAATAATAGAAGAATAAACACTATAAATATAAAAATGAGTTCAAATTTTTTATACCCACTAAATATATAGGAATAACATTGATAGTTGACCCTTGAACAACATGTGGGTGTGGGGCACTGATCCCCCATGCAATTGAAAATTTTCATATGACTTTTGACTTCCCTGAAACTCCTATATGTATTGTATATTGTGTTCTTAAACTAGAGTAAACTAGTGAAAAAATGTTACTAACAAAATCCTAAGGAAGAGAAAATACATTTACAGTATTTAAAAAAAAAATCTACGTATAAGAACCTGCGAAGTTCAAATGCATGTTGTTCAAGGGCCAATGATACTTCAGTACTTGAAGTTCATAAGACAAATATAAAATATTTCTCTTGTATGAGAAACTTCCCAAAGCTATAACAATAAGCCAAACTTGGGACTAATATAATATATTCCTTTGCTTTCTTTCAGAAAATTTAAGTGTTTTATGGGTCATTAGAGTGGGAGGGGGTGGAGATATTTTTAAAGCTAAAGTTTTTGGAAACTAGACAGTTAAGAATCAGTCAGCAATGAGAATACAGTGTTTCTGAAATGAACTAAAAATGAAAGTAACATTGAACTGCCTATAACATGTTTGGGAATAGGATTATTTAATTTTTATAGCCTTTTTCCTCCTTTATTTTTATTTTTCCCTTAAATAGTAACCATAGGATGTATAACTGCTTTGGATATTATACAGAAGGAAAAAAAATCAGTATTTATATCCTAGTTTCTATTCTTTCAAATTGGAAGTTTTTGGATTTGTTACTGTGTTATTTTCTTGTAACAGGAAATTACAGGAGATATCTTTGAGAGACAGCATAGCATAATGATGAAGAGTATTAGCTCTAAAATTATTCTGCTTATGTTGGAATTCTAGTTCTATTGTTTACTTGCTTTGTGGCATTTGGCTGTCTCAGTGTTAACTGCTGCTGCTATTGTTGCCTCTCTCTTAAAAATGTTTACCAGAGGCTTTAAAATGATATTTGATATTTGTTTACATTTGGAATATAAACAAATAGAATTATTTAAGACTTTTTTTGCTATAAAAAGATTCATTGTTTCCTTCGAGCTCCTAGAAGTAAAAAAACTTAGCATCTAGCTGGTGAAAAATAAAGTTTTATGTAATATATTCTGGTGAAAAAGCTCAGGATAGATGAGAGGTCTCTTCAGATATTTTTAGTTCTATTATTTCTAGTTCTTATGATTTTCATATCTAAAGATTTTTTTTGCTTGCCATATTTAGTTGTAACACAGTAGTAGTCTTTCAGTGTCATCAATAAAATTTTCAATATACATCATGAATTTCACTTTGAACTTTAATTTGTGTAGAACAAATGACACTAAAACAAATAGAACTATACAAAAATATTTCTAAAGAAATAAAAAATGATCTAGCCAAAACCATTTACTCACTTATTTTAGACTATTTATTGTAATGAAATCTCTTTACACTATCACTTGAACATAAGTCTGCTATGTGAGCTATCTATAAATTAATACTCGATTTCATTAAATGACTTGGATAGATTACGTTTTGTTAAAACAAATGCAACAAAAGATATTTTTTAAGCAAAAAATAAAGCCATAATCATTTATGGGAGAATTTGCAATTAATCTCTATTACTGTAACTCTTTTTAACTTTTTTGTTCCCCCAGCGTAGAGGCAGAAGGTGTGATCCAATACCATTAGTAGCAATAGTTAATTTGCTAATTCATTTATTTCATATATGTAGACCATTGTCTGGTATGTTGTCAGTAAATGTTTGCCGATTAACCCCCTGAACTTAATGTTTCCTTTGCCTAAGTTTAGAGTGTACATATCACATTTAGTTGCTTGGGTCATTGTTAAAATGTGATGGTGGATTTTTAAAAGCATGTTACTAAAAGTAGCAAGTCTTTTTTCAGAATGGTCTGGTACATTTTAAAGTAACTAATGTAATTTCTGTGTTTAGTTTTGTAAGTAACCCTTTTCTTTACATTTTGATTTATTTTCTGTGTTTTCTTCTCTCACTAATTTTTTGCCTTTTTTTCTCCTTTGATTTTGGTTTAGTA
This sequence comes from Pteropus medius, assembly GCF_902729225.1. NCBI lineage: Eukaryota > Metazoa > Chordata > Mammalia > Chiroptera > Pteropodidae > Pteropus > Pteropus medius. The sequence continues at coordinate 16,236,909 of NW_024345601.1, forward strand.
ATTTGATTTTTTTCCCCTCCTAATATTTTATATACTGCAGTTGCAAGTCTAATGAATGAGTCATTGTCTAATAATTTGTAAAAATAGCTGGTGAGAATTTTGATTCGATTTTTCCATAGAGAGGAAATGTTTAAAATATATTTTCGAGATAGCACTCATATTAATTTTCTCCCTGTTTCTGGAGCTGTATTATAAAAGTCTCATCTTTGCAACTACTTCCTTTTGTTCGCTTATTTATCTTTTATTCATACATTTATCAAGTTCCTACTTTGGACCAGGAATTGTTCTCCTACTTCCTGCTTATCTAAACAACTTTTTCTTGTCCATCCCTCACCTCCAGATCGTTAAATCTTCTAACTCTTTATTCCATCCCTCAGCTATCAGTATTCTTTGTGTTCCTTTCTCTATGAAAGGTTTTATCATGTTACGAGAATTAGACCATTTTAAAGGATAAATCGCTCTTTGTGGACAGAGAGACTTTACCACCATATTTAATAGGAGTCCTTAACCCAGAGTCTTGGGTCTCTTTAATTTGCATTATTACTTAATTTTTAATGTAAATATGCATAATTTTCTTGGGAGATTGTCCACAGCTTTTATCAGATACTCAAAAGAGGTTAAAAAAAAGCTGGTATTTAAATTTTTATTTTGTATGCATTTATTTATTATTTTAAAAAGTAATAAAATACATATTGTTTTGGTGGAATATATATCCAAAGGCTTACTTGAACACAAACTTTTGGAACAGTTTGTATGATGAAGACAACGTGTCTGTGTGGAAAGCTAAGCTTACTCTCACGTATAGGATTAATAATTCTTAAGTCAGTGAAATTTGTCTTTAATATTCTTCTACCTCCTTATTCTTTTACCAGTTCTTGGTATCCTGGCTCTTGAGACTCAGAGCCTCAGGTTTTACCAGCCACTCCTACCCTTCAGTGTGGAATGCTCCAAAATTACCATTCTCTTTTCCTGCATTTTCCTGTTTCTACCCCTATCTCCAAAATAAAAGGCTAATCTCACTTGGTTAAGTAGAAAGCTGTTTTATTAATTTATTTAAAAGGATTCAAATGGATGATAATCACTTGATCTTATAAAATTATTTTGGTTTCATATTAAAATACTAAAGGAAAAATAAAAATGAAATTAAAATTGTTACCCTAAACAGAGCTCCTTATCCTAATGACTAAAGTTATTCACAGAAACTGCTTTTGGGCTCCTAGCCTGAATTCCTTTCCACCATTTTGTGGTCAATTTTTTAATGTTTTTGAAATTTCAGAAAAAAGAAAAAAGCAAGTGAAATAAACATTTTAAAATTTATGGAGAAATATTTTTGGGCAAAATATTTGTCATATGGCCTAGAAGTTTGTCCTATGGAGTCGTCACCAAAATTATATTTTTCCCCCCTGTTCTTTTCATTTTCTACTTTTGAGCCACAAATTTTTTATTGAAATTTAAAAAAACCTTTAATTACAAAAATAATATAACCAAATCAAATGTACGCATTAAAAACGTGATAGTTTCTTTCTCATCACATTCCATATGTGCACAGTACACCATTAAAAAAGTCTTTAAAAAAAAAGTAATTGGTCAGCTGCCTTTTTTAAAACTGTATATTTTGTTGGCTTTTTTCCAAGGTGGGACATAGACATCTATCTCATTATTTTAATGCTTGCATTGTAGTCCATTGTATGTATGACTCTATCATAATGAGTTTATGCATATTCCTCTGAAAGATTTAGTTTGCAATTTATGCAGTTATAGTACTGGGGTAGTAAACATTATTGTACATAAATTTGCATACTTGTATGAATATTTCTGTAACAGATTTCTAAAAGTAGAATTAGTAGGCCAAAGGGGATGTGATTTTTATTTTCGATAAATAGAGCCTAATTTTCCACTGAGATGATTGAATGTACTTATTCTTTCCCCACACATGATAAATGAAAGCACCCATTTCCTCATTCCTCCAACACTATTTTTATCAACATGAGGGACTAAAACTATCTAATTTTTAAATAAAATATTTTCCTGAGCACTCATAAGATTGAGTCTTCCTTCACTTTTATTATACACTAGAATTATCTTTTTGATTGCTTATTATATACAGTGACCAATTTTCTACTGTCTTACTGAATTGTGGAAGAGCTTTTATGTTTTTATGAATTAACTCTAATGTTACAAATAGTTTCCCCAGTGTATAGCTTTTAATTTGAATGTGTCTTTTGCCTTACAAAAGTTTATATATTTTTTCATTTTACTAAAATACATAATAAAAAAATTGTATATAAAAATTTAGCATTTTAACCATTGCTGAGTGTGCAGTTTAGTGGCATTAAGTACATTTACTTTGTGCAGTGATTACTCTAGTCTGTATCCAGAACTTTTCCATCATCCTAAACTGAAACTCTGTACCCATTAGACAATAACAACTTCATATAAGTGAAATCATACAAAATTTGACCTTTTGTGTCTAGCTTGTTTCACTTAGCATAATATCTTCAAGGTTCATCCATGTTGTAGCATGTATTAGAATTTCATTCCTTTTTAAGACCGAATACTATGCTGTATGTATGTACTATATTAATCGACTTATTCATTCGTTGATGGACACTTGAAAATAATGCTGTTGCAAAAACGAGTGTGTATATATCTGTGTGTGTTTCTGCTTTCAGATGCGAAATTACTAGATCATATGGTAATTTAAAAATTTTTGAGGAACAGCCATATTTTCCATAGCAGCTGTGCCATTTTACATTTTCAACAGCAATGCACAGGAGTTCCAATTTCTCCCCATTCACACTGACACTTATTTTCTGTTTTTTGTTTTTGTTTTTGTTTTGGTTTTTGTTTTCAGAAGCCATCTTAATGGATGTGAAATGTTATCTGATTGTGGTTTTGATTTGCATTTCCTTAATGTTTGGTGATGTTGAGCATCTTTTCTTGTGCTTATTGGCAATTTGTATAATTGCTTTGGAGATAATTTTGCTCATTTTTAAATTAGGTTGTCTGTTGTTAACTTGTAAGAGTTCTTTATTCTGGATATTAATCCCTTATCTGATATACGATTTGCAAATATTTTCTCCCATCCAGTGGGTTGCCTTTTCATTTTGTTGATGATTTCCTATGCTGTGCAGAAGCTTTTTATTTTGATGTAGTCCCACTTGTTTATTTTTGCTTTTGTTCTCTTTGCTTTTGGAGTCAGATACAAAAAATTATTGCTAAGACCTATGTCAACAAGCTTACTGCCCATATTTTCTTCTAGGAGTTTCATGGTTTCAGGTCTTACATTCAAGACTTCAATCCATTTTGAGTTAATTTTTGTGTATGGTATAAGATAGTGGTCCAGTTTCATTCTTTTGCATGTGACTTTCCATTTTTTCTGGCACCATTTATTGAAGATACTGTCCTTTCTCCATTGTATATTCTTGGCTCCTTTATCATAAAGTAATTGACCATATATGCATTAGTTTATTTCTGGGCTGTCTTTTCTGTTCCATTGATTTATGTGTCTGTTTTTATGCCAGTACTATGCTATTTTGATTACTATAGCTTGTAATATAGTTTGAAATCAGGGAGCATAATTTGTTCTTCAGCTTGGTCCTTTCAGGATTGCTTTGGCTATTTGGAGTCTTCTGTAGTTTCATACAGATTTAAGGATTTCTTGTTTCTGTAAAAACTGCATTGGACCTGCATATTAATTTTAAAATAAATTATTAGACTCCACTTTAAAAAAGCCATTCATAAATGCAGATTGTTTAGAAATCAAGGATTGTCTTAAGATACTTTCATTTAGTTTTAAATTGTGAATGTCTTTTTCTCCAAATTTAACTAGTAGGCAAGAAAATACATACACAACCCAATGAGAAAGATATATCTCACGGCAACTTCTTTCCAAGTTGCTGGCTTTTTGCTTTTAGCAACTACTCTACACTCCCCATTTTCTTCTTTCCTTTCAGATATTTTAAAGGTCTGTAAATATTTTTGGAATTAGTCTTAAGACTTCACAATCGCTACTTTAGTTTGGGCCTTGTCCTAATTGTCCATCAGTCTCTAGTTACTGCTGCAAATTTAAACTACGACCTAATGTCCTCTGTTCTTCATATTTGTAGCCATTGTTTTTATTAGACCTAGCCTTCTTACCCATGACCCAGTTAATTATTCAGAGGTGACACTGAGTATCATTGTGGATGATATTGTCATAGGTTCTAATTATTTGTCTAAACGGCTAGGCTCTGAAAGGTACAGTCTTCCCAGTATAATCACTGGGTGATATTACTTTCTGATTGCCCTTTTTGCTCACTTCTCCCTGCTTTTCACCTTCTCTACCTTAAGTCTTTCCCAATTCTTTCCTTCCAGTGTGTTCAGAGAAATTTTCCTAAACTGATGTCATGTTACAAGCCTACATAGAAGCCTTCAGTGGCTTTCCACTGCCTGTAGGGTAAAGTCTAAACTCATAGACATTCACGTCAGGTCTCTCTTTACTTTCTCCACCTCTTTTTTTCCTCTATTCTCCTATAGAAAACTTGAGCTGAATTGGGCTATTCCCTCAATTTGACATCTAGTTTCCTGCTCAAGACCTTTGTCTGTTTCCTTATCAGTCTTACCTAAAGTATAATTTGGATCCAGTTTTATGAATGAATCCATTTCCGACTTACTCAGCAGGCATTTATCCAACCATTTCTTTAAGTTCTGACCTACGTATTCTCCCTGCTTATTTTATCCTCATACTCTTGAGTTTATATATATTTATAAAAATATATTTTTCTAACATAAATATGCATGTGTGTGAGTCTATATAGATGTATCTATCTTAGCTTCTAATGGAAAGAACAGGGCCATTGTGGATCAAATTCCAGCTTTACCACTTAATGATATGGTAACTTTGGACAAGTTTTTAAATCTCTGAACCTTATCTATAAATGAGGTTGAAACTTATATCACAGTGTTATGAGATTTTATATATACATACACATACACATACACAATAATGTGAATTATTTAGTTTAGTAGACACTCAAGTGTTAGTTCCTATTCTGAAATGCAGGTAGTGTACAGAGTTTGCTTTTACTTTTAAAAAATATTTGTAATGAACTTCAGGTATATTGGATTAATTAGGTTAATTAAAATCCTTGGTGGATATATATATATATATATAATGCATATATAAACAAATGAGAAGGTCATCTGTACAGATTAGGAGGTCAGTTCAATTGATAAAACTTTTCTTGCTTAAATTGCAAGCAGGTCTGACTCAAAAAGGAGTGTAAATTCTGGCTGCCAAGGTAGGCCCAAATACCTATTAGAATTGAGTGTCCTAGGTGGCGTTAAAGAGTACTTGTTAGCTTTAAAGAAGACATATTTGTGTCAAACAATGTGTCTTATGCCTACTTGAATCTACTTGGCTGGTTCTCTTTCCTGAGGATTAGCCCATTTTATTTGTTATAGTTCACTTGTAGGTGACTGTGTTCCCTTTTCCTAGGTTCCCTTACTGTTAGAGTTCTTAGTTGAATGTTCTCTGGATAAATTGTAGTTCTTTATTGATTCTGTGGGGACTAATCTCAAGTTCCCTTTGTTTGTTTCCTTTGTTAGGGTGTTTAATAAACCTCTGGAACTAAAGTCAAAGTTGCATGCAGAATAGCTTCTAGACTGAGTCTTAATATCATTCCGCTCTCTACTTCTGTACTTTTAGTGGGATGATCCCGATCCAGGCTGAGGCTAGCCAGGCTACCTGTGAAAAGTGGAAGACGTACATAGATGGCTGGGTTTGTTTGTTCGTTTGTTTTTTTAATGATTAAATGTAGTTTTGTTTTGTTTTATTTTAAATCTCAAATTGACATGACAAAATGTCTGTATCTATGACTGCATAATAAATATACTGAACTGGAAACTGCCATGAAGCAAACATTAGTGTTATAAACTGTATCGCATATCATAGCCATTTCACAGCAAACAAAAATTTCTCAAGTATAGCAAATCTCCTTTGTAACAAAATGGTTGGAGAGAGCCATGTCAGCCTTCTAGATTAAATATGTTCTTTCACATTTTTGCTATCTTTTGGAGTTACCGTTTATAGTCATCAGACCAAGTATCTGTTGGAATTGAGTTCTTCTAGGTTTTTATTTGCATACTACTTCAGCAGCATATATGGATATTTGTTTTGTTTTAGGAAAACGGCTTGAAAGCTGTACAGTTTTAGAGTCACTTGTGACTAGAGAAGCACTTGGTTTGTTTTCATTCCAGAAATAGATGAAATGCCCAGTATTTTATCTTTTTTGTTTTTAAAAGATTCCTGTGCTTTCAGTTTTGAGACTGCTTAGGATGTCTTTTCAGACAGAGTAGATGGATGCAAAACATTGTGATTAAAATAAAATCTTTTCAGTCTGAATTTTTTTATTGGTATATAATTGATATACCATACAATTCACAAATTTAAGATGTACAGTTCAATAGTACAGTATATTGACAGAATTGTATAACCATTACCACAATTAATTTTAGAGCATTTTTATCACCCCCCAAAAGAAACCCCATACCTTTTAGCAGTCACTTCTTGTTATCTCTCATCCTTATACGATAACTAACTTACCTTTTGTGTCTATAGAGTTGTGTTCTGGACACTTTGTATAAATGGAACCATGCAGTATGATTTCTTTTCATAGCTATATAATATTCTGTTTTATGGATATACCACATTTTCTTTGTATTCATCAGTTGATCGTCATTTGCATCATTTTTACTTTTTGGCTATTATGAATAATGCTACTATGAACATTCATGTACAAGTATTTGGACATACGATTTCATTTCTTTTGGGTGTATACTTATGGGTATGATTGCTGGGTCATGTGGCAACTTTATTTTTAATCTTTTGAGGAAGTGCTAGATTGTTTTCCAAAACAGCTGTTTAATTATACATTTCTCACAGCAATGTATAAATGTTCTGATCTCTCCACATCTTCACAAACACTTGTTGTCATCCTTTTGATTGTGGCCTTCTGGATGGATATGAACTGATATCTCATTGTGGTTTTGGTTTGCAGTTTCCTAATGGCTGTCGATGTTGAACATCTTTTCATGTTCTTATTAGCCATTTGTATATCTTTAGAGAAATGTCTATTCAGATCATTTACCCATTTTTAAATTGGATTTTTTTAATTACTCATTTGTAAGAGTTCATTATATATTCTGGTACAAGTCCCTTATGAGATATGTAATTTGTAAATATTTTCTCCCATTCTCCATGTTGTAGCGTGTATCTTTGTAGGTTGTCTTTTCACTTTGTTGATGGTATTATTTATAGTTTTTGCTCTTACATATAGATCCACAATCCATTTTGAGTTAATTTTCCTGTCTATAAGGAAAGGGGCCAACTTCATTTTTTTGCACATGAATATCTAGTTGTCTTGGCTTAGATGGCTTTTTAATATTTGTACTTCAGTACAAATATTAGATGGCTTTTTAATATTTGTACTGCAAATGTTCAAAAGGTTTCCTTCCATTGGTGGATGAAAGTGTAATTTTTAGCTCTATACAAACTGGTTGTCTATCCTGGCTGCCCGTTAGAATCTGTGGGCAGCTTTTGAAAAATTCTAGTTTTTAGGCCAACCTCAGAGATTCTGATCTAATTAATCTGTTGTGGATCCTAGTTATCAGTACATGTTTTAAGCCTACAAAGTCTAATTAGGTTGAAAATCACAGCTCTATGCCCCTCAAAAAAAGAAGGGAAAAAAGTCACTGTTTTTTATACTTTACCACATTTTGCTCTTTTTCATGTGTTGCTTTATCAGTAGAAGAAAAAATTTAATTAATTTGTTAAACAGTAATTTATATTGTTAAATTTATATTTTTAAGATGGAAGATTTTATTTTTACATGGTAGGCAGTTTAAGATGTGAAATTAGATTCTGGAAACCAGTAAATCCTAAAGATGACTTAGGTATAAGTATTATAGACAATCTCTTAATCCAGAAGGTAGTGAGTTTACCCATCTATGTTTAACCTGTTCAGTGAGGAAATAAATTTCACCTAGAACTCAACATAAAGACTCTGATATACATATTTCAATTCAGGTCATAGAGAATACCTTTTGAATTGGGTTGTGTGCTATTTCTGATTGTTAAGACTAGAAACACGGTGTACATGTTATTCAAAAATAGGTAATGGTATTTGGATAATAAAGTGGTATTTCCCAGTACATTTGGGACATATGGGGGTTATAAATATTGAAAAAAGGTAATTCCTAAGATACTTAAGCACGTAGGCACTGTTAAGTTCTGGGCTGCAAAGAAGAATAGAACAGTCTTTGCTCTTAGTAGTCTAGTGGAGAAATAGATACAGAAATAAATGATTAGAATAGGTGTCATTCTAGTGATTTGAACAAGATACCGAGAGTGAATCATTAACTTGCCTGTTAATGATAATCAAAGCAGATTTTCTACAGAAATTAACATTCAGGTTGAGTTTTGAAGAGTGGATAAATAAAAATATGCTAAAAGAAATAAAGTAATGAACAGGATAAATTGCCCATGCACTGGTGTGAAAGGGAAAGCATGCCTCTGGGAAATACAAATTGTTAGGCATAATTACAACATGTAGATGGAAGGTAGCTGTGGGAGATAAAATTGGGAAGGGGTGGGGCCACATCTGTGGACTTTGTATTTCTACCAGTGTAGGTACATGCCATTCGTTACAGGTCCTTGTCATGAGCTTTTGTGTATTATGACTTCTAATTATATTACATTTTTTACATCCACTTTTAATGTAAATTTTTGTTTTTTGGATGATATGCATAATATATGATACAGTAATGCTTAATTTATAAATAAATATACATACATGGAGATGAATGCTCAAATTTTTACTGGTAGAATACATGATTAAAAATCTCTTGAGGTTACTATATAGGTTATGAAAAACCATTAACATTTTAAATGGAGAGGAAACAATATCAGATTTTTTTTTTAGGGAGATAACTATGTAGAGTAGAGATAAGGAGACCACTGGGAAGCTGTTAAAATAGTCTGGGAGAGTGATCTTCGTCCTGCAGGTCTTGGGCCCTCCAGAGTTTCGGCTCAGAATATGTCTTAGTTAACTGAAGTTTATTGTGTAAGTTGAAAGATATGTAGAAAGGATTGTTGGGTCCAAATTATGAAGATGTTTAGTGCATGTTGTTCTTGCATAATGGCCATTATTTTTTCTTTTGGCAAAAGAGCATTTTCTCCCTCACATTTTCCTCAGAAGTTAGAGTTCCCCGCTTCTCCTTGTCTCTTTTAAAAATCCTTTTGATTTTTTTTCTTATTTGGGTTATAATTTATACACAGTAAAATGTATAGAATTCAACTATACAGTTTGTTTTGACAAATGTATGTAACCATGTTACCACCATCTAGGACATTTTTGTTAGAAAGAATCCTTGTTTCTCTCTCCACTCAAATCTTACAGGTAACCACAGTTCTTGCTCTACATTCTGACACTTGGTGTTGTCAGATTTTCATTTTTAGTAATCCTGTTGGGTGTGAAGTGGTATCTCACAGTAGTTTAATTTGCATTTCATGAATGATTGCTGAGACTGAATAGTATCTAGTAATTCATCACAGTTAATTAACCGTGTTTATTGGTCATTCATAGTTTCTTTTACTAAGTGTTCAAGTCTTTTGCTCATTTAAAAACAATTGGATTGTTTAGTTTTAAAAATTATCCTCATACATCCTGGTGTTGTGAGTCCTTTGGTATATGTATTTTGAGTGTTTTCTTTAGTGTCTTCCCTAATCATTTTCTTACCTGCAACTTTTGCTAAGCAGAAGTTTATTTTAATGAAATTCATTGTCTCAATTAAAAATGTTTATTATTAGTGCTTTTTGTGTTCTATCAAAATAATCTGCCAATCTCAATGTCATGAAGATACTCTCCTATGTTTTCTTGCATGCAAATATCTTATTTCAGGACCATTTGTTGAAAAGACCATCTTTTCCCTACTGAATTACAGTGGCTCCTCTGTTGTAAAATGAAGTATATGTGTGAAAGTGTTTCTGGATTATTATGTTTCATTGATCTATTCGTCTTTTTGTCTTTATGCCAGTACTATACTGCTTTAATTACTGTAGCAAAGTAAATCTTAAAATCAGGTAGTATATTTTTTATCCAAATTATTTTAGCTATTCTTGGTCCTTTGGATTTTCATATTAGTTTTAGAATCAGCTTGTCAGTTTCTACAAAATGCCTGTTGGGATTTTCATTAGAATTGTGTTTATACATCAATTTGGGGAGAATTGACATCTTCACAGTGTTGCATCTTCCAATATCCATGTACATGATATATCTCCTAGCTCTTTAATATCTTTCAGCAGCATTTTCAAGTATTATTAGGTAGAGTTCTTGGTCATCTTTCTTTAAGTTTAGTCTTAGGTATTTTATTTATTTTTGCTGTTGTGGTATTTTTTATATTTATTTATTTTCTAAATTTTTGTTGTGTTTTTTAAAAAATTTCATTTTCCAAATGTTTGCCGCTAGTATATAAAAATACGGTTTTCGTATATGGACCTCGAATTTCACAACTTCATAAACTCAACAGTTAGTTTTAGTAGTTTGTAGATTCTTTTGGATATTATATTGCATAATCAGGTTATCTGTGAGTGTATACAATTTTCTTTCTTTCCAGTCTATATGCTTATTTCTTTTTATTGTCTGGGGCCCTCAGAGGTTATTTTTCATGAATTACTAGACTAATTCTGAACTGGAGTTGTCATTTCTGGTTCTAATCGTAAATATACACTTATTGAAATTTGGTGTCAAATAATTGTGCCACACTGAATTGAAGGAGGGAGGTTAGAATATTGTTTTTCAGTTGAGCTAAATTATTTTAAAAATAATTTGAATAAAGAGAAAGCTTTATTGAATCCAACCAGATTCTCCTGAGATAGCTGTTTGTAAGGTTGACAGCAGTGTCCAAAATTTAGGATTAGGGTCAGATGTTATTTTAATATTGAAAAAATATTTCAACTTTTCTGCAAGTTTGAAAAAGGGACTTATCATTTTCTGGACTTCTCCCCTTTCTTAGTTTTAGCCTTAACTTCTTTATAGTAGGCATTTCTCCTAGCAAACCAAGCTCGTTTGTATACTATTATGTTACTCGTTTCAGTTTGGGAATTATGTGGGCCATATATGTCTTAATTTAACACACTTTAACGAAACTCAGCATCTCAAAACCATAGTATTTTGATGTGTCATGCATGGTGATTATTCTCCTAATGAAAAGATTGCTGTTTGATGTACTTATTTACTTAATGAGATACCTTTAGGACATTTAAAATATGACTTAACTCAATTCAGAATTATAAACACCTTTCTAGGAACACATAAAACATTTAGGTATTATATGTTGAGTATAGTCATGAAAACACTGTTTTAAAGCTCAGTAATACAGAATCATTGCTTACATGTTTTTTATCTAGTTTGGGACTATCTGCTTGTAAAGTTGCTGGATTGGTATTTTTTGCCTCATAGTGGGGCTATCTTGCAATGACAATATACCTCTCCAGTGGAAAGAACAACTATGGGAGATTAGAGGCCCTATGGGAAAAATTATTTTTTATGGTTATGTTGTTAAGTAAAAGGACTCTTGGAAATTTTAATTAAAATGTTTTCCAATCAAGCAGTTTCTATTTAAATGAACATATTTGAATGCCAAAGCTTGATAAGCTTGTTAAAACCTGATAAGCAAATAAGTACTACAGATGTTATATCACTTAAATTGATGTTACAAACTGCTTTTTTATGAAACAGTTTCTAATGTTCAGCAATGCTGTGTGCTACATAGTGTTATTTGATTTGAGATTTTATAAAATATATTTTGCCATGTATTTTTCTAAGTTTTAACAAAATTTATAAAATTTCATCATTTTTAGGAGTTAAAAGTAACTCTTAGAGATTCTGCTATTGGTAAAGAGGGTTTTTTCTTTTTGTATATGAACAGGCATGAGATTTATTGGATTTTCATGATGTTATTTGAAAATTAGAATTTTGTAAGTCACTTGATAATTAATATTCTAGGAGAGTTTTCTTTTTAAAGGAATACTGATAAATCATTTATAAAATAACTTCCTCTTCATTTTATTCATTTACATATTTTACCTTTTCTTTAATTATGTACAGGGTAGCTATACGGTGAAATTTTAGATTAATAGAAAGAAAAAAGGGAAAGAAATTCCTGTGTTTAATAAACATAATGGTAGATATCGAATACTTTAAGATTTTTTTCCATATTATTGTTAAATATAGGGTATATTTACATCTGGCACATGGGAAGAGAAATCAGATGAAGTTTCCTTTGCTGACTTCAAGTTCTCAATTACTCATCATTATCTTGTACAAGAATCCATTGATAAAGAAGGAAAGGATGAATTATTAGAAGGTAAGTTTTTATACATATTTTAAATTTATAAGTGGTTATAATTTTGAATTATGAATTAATTCTCTTAATTATGTACTATCCTCTGGAGATATTTTATATATGCCAAGTTGTTTCACCATATCTGAAGTAAAGTATGATCTTTTCAGAGGAAGAATCATAGCATCATTTATTTTAAAGCTAGTTAAATCAGCAAATATTTATTGAGTGCCTAACATGTGCTAGATACTTCGCTAAGCCCAGTTGAACCTAAACTTAAATTTACATTCGAGTAGGGGAGATAAAGTCTATAAGTAAGTAACAGTAATAGGAGATAGAATGTGATTAATGCCATCTCAAAGCACAGGTAAAATTCCGAAGTTCAGAGAAGAGATCGCCTTTAATGGGGAAAGACCGGAGAAGGTGTTACGGAGAGTTAAGCAACTAAGCTGGATTTTGAAGGATAAAAAAAAAAAGTTCTTTATTGATTAGTCAGTGTAGTGTTTTGGATATATCTCAGACTTTAGAGTCAGATCCAGTATATTAAATTCTGGTTTTTCTATTATTAGTTACTTGATCTTTCTAAACTTGAATTATTTTTCAAATGAAGTAATAACTACTTTGGAGGGTTAAGGGGAAGATTTAATGAGATAGTATATGTAAATACCTATCTCAGTACCTGGCCCATGCTAGGTACTTAGTTAATGGTGCCTGTAGTTGTTTATAGGTCAAATCATCCAAAATCTCTGTCCTTAGATATATTCATATATAACAATAAGTGAGTAAGGTATTAAGGAAATATATATTTCGGAGCTGTCAGTCAAATACCCTTCTTTATTCTCTCAGAAAATAAATATTCAGAATGTGTGTTGAAGTTTTCTTGGTCATTGAAGACATTTTGCTAAGTGAAATAAGTCAAACAGAGAAAGACATACTGTATGATCTCCCTTACATGTGGAATTGAAAAAAACAAACAAAAACCACAAGCAAGCTTATAATAGAGAACAGATGGGTAATTGCCAGAGGCAGGTGATGGAGGGTGGGCAAAATGGGCTTACGGGGTCAAAAGGTATAGTCTTCTAGTTATACAATAAATAAGTCATGGCGATGTAATGTACAGCTTGGTGACTATAATAATACTGTTATATATATTTGAAAGTTGTGAAAAGAGTAAGTCTTAAAAATCATCACACAAAAAGTATTTTGTAACTACATGGTGACAGATGTTAACTATAAGACTTACTGTGCTGATCATTTCACAATGTATACAGTTATCAAATTGTTATTGCATATATAATGTCAATTATATGTCAGTAAAAAAAGTAAAGTTTTTCTTGATAAAACAGATTATCATTAGTAAGTATAGGCCTGAAATTTTTGTGCCTTTTCTTGTATAGGAATAAAATTATATTTTTTCTATTATATATATTCTTTCAAACAAAACAATTAGATAACATCTGTATTTAGATTCATAAACTAGGATAGATAACATTGATCATGTATACACATATGTAAGACAATTATACAGCAAAATAAAATAATTAAACTAGAATATGAATATGTGTACTTTAGGAGTATGAGGAGAGAGGAAATATATGTGACTAGTGGGAAGTCTCAGAATGACCCAGAGATTTTTGGGTCCAACATTCTCCTAATGAAAGGAATTGTTCAAGGTAGCGATATCTTAAGTGCTATTAATTTGAGGAAAGATCATACATCAAGGAAAAGCTATTGTGTTAAGGAAGCTTAGAATCAGTGTTTCTGTGGTGAACAGATGAAGGAGACTGTGGTATTAGAGAAGATAAGTGTATTAGTTAAGGTGTAATTGTGGTATCTGTGTAGGTATTGTGCAGTTTTAATTTGGTGATTGAAACTAACTAGTGATAGAAATTAGAACTTACAAGTAAAGCATCAACTCAGTTAATTTGTAGATACACATTTAAAACTATATTATCAGATGTCAGAAGATTTGAGCACTGATCTTTTATTTCGTTGGAGTTGCTTATTGCTATAGTTGAGTGTCAAGTCATTAGTGTTCTCATTTTTATTTTTGCAAATAATAAAATATAAGTTTGCTAAGTAATTATAGCTATACAGCAAAAGGAAATATTTTTCCAAACATATTTTTACAAAATTTTATGCTTTGAATGCATTTATGAATAAGTAATGATCATTGATATTAGTATCTTATGGATAGCAATGCAAGGGCTTAAAGATATATGGTTTTAAGTGAGCAGCTGTTTAGTGGTTTTACAAAAACATTTAAGATGGCCAGGGTCCAGCAGAAGCTAGCCATGGAAGATGATATGCAGTTGACAGACTTCTAAGTAGAATTTTGAAGAAAAGTAGAGACATGGGCAGACCGAGAAGAATAAATAAAACAAGGCTTTCTATCTAGTAAGGGTGAGGAATTGTTTAAGCCATTACTTAGAAGAAAGAAAAATAATATAAACATGGAATATATGTGTATACATAGATGTATTTTCATAGGCTGGCTTTTTTGAGAAAGACATTCCTCTTCCCCCAATTTTAGTGCTAGCTCTCTATATAAATCTTTAAGCAATTGCAAAACTACATGGACTAGCAAGAGATGTTATGTAGTATTATTTTTTAAAATCATATTAGAAAGTTTTGCTCTGGAACGAATATATTAACTTTTTCATTATCTAATGTTTTTGTAGATGTTATTCCACAATCTATGCAAGATTTGCTGTGTATGAATAACGACTTTCCTCCAAGAGCACATTGCCTGGTAAGATGGTAGGTATACATTTTACAAAGATAACTTTTCGTGTGTGTGTCAGGGAGGCCCCAGACTACCTCCAGGTTTGATAATTTGCTAGGAGGACCCACAGGACTTAGTATATAACCTTACTTACTGATATGATTCATTATAGTGACAGCATGCAAAGCAAAATCAGCAAAGGGGAATGTGTCTGAGGCAAAGTTTGAAGAAAATGCAAGTGTTTAAGAGTCCTTTCCTAATGGATTCATAAAGTCATACTTAATTCCCTTACCAACAGGTTGTGACAACACCTATGAAATGTTTGCCAGGGAAGCTTATTAGAGGCTTTGCTCTCAGGGTTTTTATTTGGGGGCTGTTACCCTCTGACTGGTACATGACAAAATTTCAGACTCCCAGAAGGAAAGTGGGTGTTCAGCATAAACCACATTGTACAGTTTAGGCACAGTAACTCTTTATCATTTAGAGCAGTAGTGGGAACCCTTCCCAAATTCAAGTTCCCAGGTGCCAGCCAAAGGTCAGCCTTGCAAGCAGATTCTTCTGAGGATAGTAGTCATAGGCCTGCTGTTAACCCTTTTCTGCACAGTATGTGTCATATTCGAGGGTCCTGTCTAACCTGATTCTGATTAGCATAACTCTTAAATATCATAGAAAACTTAATATGTACTGTCGGAAATTGAATTGAAATAAAATGTTGACCTCAGTTACATGATAACGTCAGAGTTCTAAATTATAAATGTGATGCATTAATATAAGTAGTACATCACATTTAAAAAGTCCCTATCTCTTTTAATTATTCAAAGTATGTCTGAACTTTATTTTGGAGGGGGTGGCATTAAAATGCATCAAAATGGCCCAAATACAAGTATATGGTTAAGAAAAGAGACCTAGTTTAAGGGAATTTATATAGTAGTTTTAAATTATTCTGTTGGTGTGAGTTGGTCTTTTGAGCTTTAATTAAAGAATTTCTAAGAGGAAAGTAATATCTGTGTTCCTTTTTTCTTCATTTCATTTTGATTACCATAACAAGCAGAATGTTCAGCACACTGAAAAAAGAAAATTATTGCAAGTACAAATAAAGTGGTACTTAAACAAATAAAGCGGAACTTAAACAATTTAAACTATAAAAGGAATTTAGTAAATTACCCTTTTAATTTAGTCCATCCATATTCTCCTGATCTTTTAAAATGCGAATGTATACATTTAACATGACAAAATATATCAGTAAGCAGGATGTTATCATAGAGTATCACTTTCATGCATGCATTCATTTATTCAACATTAATTGAACATCTCCAGTTTGCCCAGACACTGAATTAGACAAACTTATGTTTAATTTATGGCTCCAGTACTTATTATCTCTGCAACTTTGGGCAAGTTGCTTAAGTTCTCTGAGTTGATTTCTACATTGGTAGTCAGAATAATAAATAACATGCACCTTTAAGAGTAATTGTGAGGATTTAATAAGGTAATTGCTTATTAGTATATTTATCAAAATCTGAATGCTGTTATATAATTTCTGTTGAGCTTTTTAATATATATTTCCAAACTCTGTGTTTGGCACATAGTCCATAGTTCAGAAGTATTTGTTGAACGAATAAATGAAACCTTTTTATGTATTAATGAATCACTTGTTAGTGATTTCAGTGTATTAATGAATATCACTTGTTAGCTTTTATTAACCTTTCCATTTACTTTTAAAAATTATTTTTAAAATTAACATATAGTAAAATTGACCTTTTTTTTTTTTTTTTGATGAACAATTCACTGAACTTTTAACACATATATAGATTTTTTTAAACTACTACAGTCAGGATATACAACAGTTCTATAACCTCCCCAAAACTCCTCTTGTTTGTTATAGTCTCTGGCAATCACTGATATGTTCTTAGTCACTATTGTTTTGTCCTTTCAAGAATGCCATAGAGATGGAATCGTGTAATAACCTTTGAGACTGGCTTCTTTCACTCAACTCAATGCTTTTGAGACCCTTTGAAGTAATTCTGTATCAGTAATTTTTTCCTTTTTATCACTGAGTAGTAGTCTATTGTAAGGATATACCACAGTTTGTTTACTCAATCACTTGTTAAAGGATAGGATTATTTCTAGGTTTGGGCCTTTAAGTATAGAGCTAATATAAATAGGCGTACAGATTTTTGTGTGAAAATATGTTTTTCAGTTCACTTTGGTGAATATCTGGGGTGAGAATGCTAAGTTATATGGTAGGTGTACATTTAACTTTATAAGAAATGGCCAAACTGATTGCCAGAGTGACTGTACTATTTTGCATTCACAACAACAATGTATGACAACCACACCAGTACTTAGTGTCAGTATTTTTTAATTTAGACATTCTAATAGGTGTTTTGTAGTCTCTCATCCTAGTTTTAATTTGAATTTTTAACATCTTTCGTGTGTTTATTTGCTGTCATATGGTGAAGTGTCTTCAGATCTTTTTAATTGGATTGTTTTCCACTGTTGAGTTTTGAGAATTCGTTGTATGTTCCAAATACAAATATTTTCTTCCAGACAGTAGCCTATCTTGTATTCTTAGCATTTCCTTTTCCAGAATAAATTTTTAAATTTGATGAAATTCAGTTTGTCAAGTTTACTTTATGGATCTTGATTTTTATGCCACCTCTAGGAATCCTTGCACCAGGTCACAGAACTTTCTCCTGTTTTTAAAAAAATAAACTTAAATTCTTGGTTTAGATTAGATTTACAAAAAGGTTGCAAAGATAGTACAGACTGTTTCAGTATACCCTTCACCCAGTTTTCCTTACTGTTAACAGCTTACATTATCATGGAACATGTGTCAAAGCTGAGAAACCAACATCGATACATTATTATTAGCTAAATGTTAAGTAGTTTTTCCACTAATGTTTTGTTTTTTTTCTGTTCCAGGATCTAAATCAGGATACCACATTGCATTTAGTCATCAGGTCTCTAATTTTTTAGTTTTTGGTTTATGAAAGTTTCTCGGTCTTTCCTTATTTTTCATCATCTGATAATTTTGAGGTATTTTGTGTGATCTCCTTCAATTTGGGAGTGTGTCTTTTTCTTATGATTATACTTGGGTTACGGGCTTTTGGAAAGAATATCAAAAAGGCGAAGTGCCTTTTTCAGCATATATGAGAAGGTCATGTTATCAATGTGACTTAATCACTAGAGATGTTGACTTTGATCACACGATCAATTCTGTGTTTTATTCTAAAAGTTTTACATTTCATATTTAGATCTGTTATCTATTTCAAGTTAATTTTTGTGTAAGGTATGAGGTTTAGTTCTTTTCTGCATTATGAGTGTTCAGTTGTTCCAGCACCATTTGTTGAAAGAGTTTCCTTTCTCCATTGACTTTTTCATCTTTGTCAAAAATCATTTGGCCATATTTGTGCGGGTTTATGTCTGGACGCTCTTGGTTTCTGTAGTTTTATAATAAGTCTTTAAAGTAGGTACTGTGATTTCTCCAGCTTTGTTCCTTTCAATGTTTTGGCTATTCTAGCTCCTTTGCTTTTCCATTTACATTTTGGAATTGGTTTGTCTATACTTACAAAAAGTCTTGGTGTAAGTTTGATTGGAATTACTTTAAATCTCTAGATTGGTTTGGAGAGAATTGATATCTTTACTATTCTGCGTCTTCCATTTTATGAACATTGTTGGTCTCTCCAAATTTTTAGCTTTTCTTTCGTTTCTTTCATTAGTGTCTTAAAGTTTTCAGCATACAGAGACTGTATATGTTTTGTTAGATTTATACCGAATTATTTTCTTTTTTTTTAAAAGGAGCTATTATAATGGTATTTTTTTTTATTTTATTTCCAGCTATATGTTGCTAGTATGTCAGAATATGACTGATTTTTGTTCATTGACCTTATATTCTACGACGTTACTACATTTAGTTATTAGTTCTAGCAGGAGTTTTGTAGTGTCTTTAGGGTTTTTCATGTAAACAATCATGTCTGTGAATAGAGTTAGTTTGATTTCTTCCTTAACAATCTGTGTGTCTTTTTTTTCCCTTTACCTTTTAAACTGGCTAGAGATTCCAGTAAAATACTGAATAGGAATAGTGAGAATGGAAGTCTTTGCATTGTTCTGATCTCATTTAGTCTTTTACCATTATGATGTTAGCTATAGGTTTTTCATAGCTGCTCTTTATCAGGTTGAGAAAATTTTTTTCTGTTCCTAGTTTCCTGAGAGTTTTCATCATGAATGGATGTTGAATTTTGTCAAATGCTTTTTCTGCTTAAATGGATATGATCTTTTGTTTCTTCTTTACATTTTTAATACGGTTATTACATCGATTGAATTTTGGATATCTAATTAGCTCTGCTTTCCCAAGATAAACTCTATTGTTGTGTAATTTGTATTTCTGCTTAAATACATATTAATGGATTTGATGTGCTAATATTTTTGTTGAGGTCTGTGTGTTTGTGAGGAACATTTATAGTTTTTTTATACTTTTTTTTGGTATTAGAAAATTGCTGGCCTTGTGATGTGAGTTGGGAAGTATTTTGTTCTATTTTAATTTTTGGAAGATATTGTGTAAAATTGAAGTTACCTTTAAATGTTTAGTAGAATTTGCCATCGAAACCATCTGGCCCTGAAGTTTTTAACTCTGTTCAGGTGGTGATCCCTTCTAGGGTCCAGGCTTTAAGCAAAAGTCTCAGGTCCAGTTCCTTGTCTCATGTACACCCATATCCCTTAGGAACCATTCAAAATGTTACAACTTCTGTACTGATTTGGATTGATGGAAAGTCCACGCATAGACAATGCTTCAATAAATCTGGAAGATACAGAAGAAAGTTTAGGTTACTTTGTAAAGAGATTGGTGACATCATTGAAAACATATACAACTTACTACTCCTAGTGCCTCATAAGCAAGGGCATGGTTGTGGATGATAATATCTGCGTGATAATATGCTTTGGAAGCATAGTTTCCAGAACTCACCTTATTTATATTTATTAGGGGCTGTGATATTCTTGGACATAACCTAGTCTGGATACATGCCACAGACTACCTCAATCTCAGAGTTATATAATTCACATTATTAGTGCTAGGCTAAACCACATGGTATTCTCAGACATTAACAGACTTTTCCTATGTCATTCTTAGGCTCTGTAGTCTATTAAAGCATGGTTAGTTTTGCAGACATGTCTGTGAGTCATACTAATAGCTTTTAGTGGCTAAACTGCTTATCCTGTAACATCTCAATCCCTAGTTCCTAGCTGTTAGGGCCAATATTCAGAGTTGATAATTTTCTGGGTTTCTTAAGAGTCATCTTGCATGCTTGCTATTGCCTTTCAGTTCCCTCTTTGTTTCTGTCCTCCAGTAATCTCCTTTTCATTCCTTCAATTACCAGGTATTTTGGTGTGTTTGGGGAAGGGCGGGGGAGTCTGTGTCATGTCAGTCAGCCCTATTGCTTTCATTTTTTTCATTTGATCTTTCTTAAAGATTAGAAGGTCAACACTCAAACTTTTGAGAATTTGAAAATTAGGCGTATTAAAAGTATATGTGTTTTCTTTTTTTAAGACAAACATTGTTTTGAAAACATTTACTGTGAGCCAGATACTGGGATAACATGGGTAAAATATGATCCCTGTTTCAGTAAGCTTTGGGATTAGTAGGGGGACAGATAAAGCAACAAATGGCAACACTATTGATAGATGCTCTCATAGAGTACAGCATGGAGCTTGATGCATACTCAAGGAGGTACCCCCTTTTCAGACAGATTAAGTCAGAAAAGTGTTTCCAGAAGAAGCATTACCTTACCTGAATCCTGAAAGATAAGCGAGAATAAGCCAGGTGAAGTTAGTTAAAAAGATATTCAAGGAAGAAGAAGATTTATTAGAAGGGATGGTGCTTAAATTTTGAAACCTGCAAATAGTTTGGTAAGCCTGGAGTATAGTAGCAGAAGATTGAGAATGGCAGAAGACGAGAAAGGATCGGGTATATTTTGGGCCTAATGTGGACGAAACATCTTAAGAAGATTTTATAATGTTCTCATCCTTCTGTTTTTTATAGAATTTTAAAATTATAATTATTAAAAATTAAAATTCTTAAAATTTGTAAGATTATTTGCCATGCTTCTTAGTAACTGAAGCATGAAGTTTTCACCTATAAATACTTCCTTTTTAAAAATTAAACTAAACTTAATGCTAAAGCAGTGACATTGGAGATTTGAAACTATTATGCAAAATATTCATTTATACCATTTATATGCCATTAGTATAAGTTGACCCTGTCAGAATGAGTTAAAATGCTTATATGATTAACTTACATTTTCAAATCAAACTTTAGAAAATAGAATTTTGACGTATATGTTAAATGCTTAATTTTGATAGTTCAAGTTTATTAATCTACATCTATTTTGATATCTTATAATTTCAGTTTCTTTATCAGACACCTGTCAAATTAACTCTTGAGCCTGTTTAACTGTTTTAAGAGTATTTTATAAAACGTCTTTAAAAGATATGTGGACGTGATCAATTTTTATGGTCTTGGCAAGATAATTGATCTTAATGATGTGATTTGTTCAATGCTTCTCTCCACCTTTTTATATATCCTTTAAATATCTTCTAATGGCTGATTCCTAAAACCATCATTAGGGATATATCCCCTTCATAAATTGTTATTCCTTAAAATAAATAGCCCTGGAAATGACACAAATTAGCATTAGAAGACATTTATGCCCAAATGTAAATTCATGAGATCTTTACTGAGCAGAGGTTTTAATAAGGCAGGAAATTGAACCTCTGTACCTCATAAAGATGTCCACACCCTAAAACCTGTGAATACAGATAATGTGGCAAGAAGGAATCAAGGAAAAAGATGGAATTAGGGTCACTAATCAGTAGACTTTAAGATTTATCCTACATTATCTGGGTGTATCCAGTGTTCTTAAAAGTGGAAGAAAGAGGCAGAAGAGACTCAGCGTCAGAGTGATGTGATGTGAGAAGAACTTAGCCTGCTGTTGCTGGATTGAAAAGTGGAAGAAGATGGCCACGAGCCAAGGAACAAAGGAAGCCTCTAGAAACAGGGAAAGGCAAAGAATGGATTCTCTCTTGGAGCCTCCAGAATAAATACAGCCTTGCCGATAACATTTTTTAGCCTGGCGATACTTGTGTCAGACTTCTGATCTACAGAACTGTAAGATAATACACTTGGATTGTTTTAAGCCACTAAGTTTGTGATGTTTTGTTAGAGCAGCAATATGAAAATAATACAGAAAACGAGACCATAAATGTTATATGCTTGGGGAGGTTCTACTGAGATTGGAAAATTACACTGAAAGTACAGCTAGAATTAACTGAAGCAAATTTTGTCTCTATGATTTTGCTTTTGTGGAACAGAAGGAAGATTAGAAAAAAAGGGTCAGAACTTAAGAAATCTGTGGGTCAGTGTCAGATGTTTCAAAGCTTACATGTAATGGAAGTCCCAGGTAAAGAGAAAGGGGCAGGAAAAAAAAAATTAAGGAAATAATGGCTGAAAACTTCCCAGATTTGATGAAAAACTTAGGGACCCAGAAATCTCAATGAACCCCAAACAGGATAAACACAAAGAGAACCACACCTAGACACATTATGGTCAACTTGCTGAAACCCAAAAACAAAGAGAATCTTGAAAGCAGCAACAGAAAAATGACACATCCTGTACAGGGGGACAATACTGTTTGCTGACTTCTCAAAAACACTGGAGGCTAGAGGGCAGTGCAGTGACATATTCAGAGTGCTGAAAGGAAAAACTCAACCAAGAATTGTATATCTAGCAAAACTATCTTTCCAAAAGTAAAGGTCGAATAACAACATTGTCATATAAACAAAGACTGAGGGTATTCATTATAGGCATATCTACCTTACAGGCAGAATTAAAAGAAACAGATGGTAACTTGGTTCCAGAGGAAGGAATGAAGATCATTGGAAATACTCTAGTGAATATAAAAGATATATCCTCTTAATTAAAATATTTCTTAAACAATTATAGCACTGTATTGTTGGGTTTATATATGTAACATGTAATATATATGACAATATTGCACAAAGGAAGAGGGGTGGAAATTAGAATTATACTCTATAAAATTTGTTAAATTTTACGAGTTAACCTGAATAGACTTTAAATGAAAGATACAGATTGGAATATCCAAGGATAGCTGGGGGGATAAAAATTTAAAAAAGCAATTGTTTATTGAACATCTCTATTTTATCAGGTTTTTTGTAGATGCTGGGTATTTAAATATGTCCAGTAAATGTCTTTTTTATTGTTTATTGCCATAGTTTTTGGCAATCCAATATTTTATGCACATCTTCTTTATATTATTTGAAGAGGCTCTGAACATATTTTTTTCTAAAGTAATACATGCAAAACTTGTAAAATGATAACATTTAAAGTAGATGGTGTGGTTTTATGATTTTCCTATACAGGATTAATGACAGTGATATCAAATATCTGTCACTAATTGGTTAGTTGTTGTTGCTTTATTGGAGCAAGAAAGAAAAATGCATCTTAAAATAGACAAAAATGAATGATTGGTCTGTGTTTCTCAGTCAGAGGATATGATGCTAAGACACATTTATATTTAAATTTAGTATTTAGTATACTAAATTGTTTTATCTGTTAGAAAAAATAATTATATTATTAAAAATTGCCATAGTGGGGTTCTTATTTGTGTAGATATGTTTAAGCTTCTAGTAAATGACTAGAGTAGAACTTGTAGGAAATATAAAGATTTATTAATGAAACTCATTATTTTACATTATTTTACATTACATTCCTCCACTTTTTCCACTCTCTCTTCCCCATCCCTTCCATTTTCACACACACAAACACACAGAGGGAGCTAAAATGTCTCATACTTCTTAATTTTGGCCAAGCAAGCAAGAAATATGGGAAAAATAGAATATGTCCATTGATATTTTTTATGAATATGTGCGTTATATGTGGATATATTTTTGTGGTTTTGATTTGGAATTTTTTTTATAAATGAGATTTCACTATACATATTGTTCTGGTATTTTTTTTTTTTTTCCAGCATTTCATGACAGCTTTTATGTCAGTAAATTCAGATATACCTTATTTTTTTTTTTATTGATAAGTATTCCATAGTTTGGGGGGGTGTACATTATTATTTATCTTTCTCTATTGAAGGATATTTATGTCATGTCTAATTTATCACACACTATTAAAATGAACATCATCATAAATTTTTTTGTGCATTTGTATGAATGTTTTTGTAGCATAGATATAAAGAGATATTATTAGTTCAAAGTTTGCAAATTTTAAATATTGATATATTTTGCTTTTTGCCATCTAAAAATGTTTTGAAAGTTTATACCACCACCTGTGGTATATCCCAAACTCTTGCCAACACTGGCTTTTATCAATATTTTATATTTTTTGCTAGTTTAATAGGTTCACAGTGATATCTTGTTTTAATTTTTATTTTCTTAATCACTAGTGAGGTCGAACTTCTTTTAATAGTATTATTAGCTCTTTATATTTCTTATTCTTTAAAATATATATTAGTTTTACTCCTTTTTTTTTTACTCTGGTAAAACATACATAACAAAATTGACTATTTTAATCATTTTTAAATGTACAATTCAGTGGCTTTAAGTACATTCATATTTTTGTGCAACCATCGCCACTCTCCATCTCCGGAACTTTTTCATCATCTCATATTGAAACTCTGTATGCATTGAACAATAATTCCCCATTCCTTACTCCCCCAAGCCCTAGTAACCACCATTTTACTTTCTTTCTCTGTGAGCTTCCCTGCTCTGTGTAACTCGTAAAAGTGGAATCATACAATATTTATCTTTTTGTGATTGGCTTATTTCACTTAGCATGGTATCTTCAAGGTCCGTCTGTATTGTAGCATGTATCAAATTTTTTTTTTTAAGACTGAAGAGTAATTTATTATGTGTATATGTAGCATATTTTGTTTATCCATCTATTAATAGATATTTGGGTTGTTTCTACCTTTTGACTTTTGCGGATAATGCTGCTGTGAACGTGGGCGTTAAGCTATTTCTTTGAGTCCCTTCTTTTAATTGTTTAGGTATATAGGTCCTTCTATGCTTAAAAATTTTTAAGAACCACTGTACTGTTTTCCATAGCAGTTGTGCTGTGTTATATTCTCACCAGTTGTGCTCAAGGGTTCTGATTTCGCCATATCCTTTCTAGCAGTTGTTTTCTGTTTTGTTTTGTTTTGTTTTGCTTTTCATAATAGCCATCCTAATAAGTGTGAAGTGGTATCTCACTGTGGTTTTTGATTTACATTTCTCTAATAATTAGTGATATTGACCACATTTTTTTCTTGTCTTATTTGCTATTTGTATATCATCATTGGAGTGATGTCTGTTCAGGTTTTTGTCTACTTTTTATCTGGTTGCTTGTTTTTTGTTGTTGATTTTTGCTCATTTTTTAAGCTCCCAGTTAATGTTTATTCACTTGAGAGCATGGTCTCAGTCCTCAGGTAGGTCTAGTATGGAAAATAAATCAATGACTTATATTGGTTCTTTAAAGATAATCATAGGAAAAGTACATTAGAGTTCATATTTAACAGGCTGATGAGGTGGTATTCAAAAGGGATCCATCAGGATTTTGATATTCAGTAATGGCAATAGAGTGGGGGGCATTTCAGGTGGAGAAAAAAAAGGATAGAATTTTTTTTTCTAAATCTTTTTTTTTTTTTTGGTGAGGCAACCTTTGGTTGACCTCACAGATTGCAAGGACCTTGTCAGTTTACAATCCTTTATTTTTTATTTATTTTTTTATTTTTTATGCCTACAGCACCTGGTTTTCCTAGGTGGTCTCCCATCCAAGTACTAACCAGGCTTGACCTTGCTTAGCTTCCAAGATCAGACGAGATTGGACTTGTTCAGGGTAGCATGGCTGTAGACTCAAGGATAGAATTTTATTGTAGATAAACAGAAATTAGTTTAGCTTGTTTTTAATGGGAGTATACACTGGCACAGTCTGTGTGTGTTTGGAGAGAGAGGAGTTATTTTGGCAACAGCTATCAATGGTAAAGATACAGATGTTCTTTTATTCAGCACCTTCTAGAAATTTATCCCATATTTGTAGAAATAGATAATCACACTATTGTTGCAGCAGCATAGAATTGGAAGCAAAGTACTTATTTTGCTATTTGTATATCATCATTAGAGTACAAAAATCAGTAAGGGGGTTAGCTTTAAAAAAAGTACAGAAAAAAATATAGTATAATCTTAGTTGAAGATATTGTTGGTACACGAACAGATAGAATATTTCTGGAAGAATAACCAAGAAACTGTTGACAGTGGTTTCACTGTGGTGTGGGGAATGGCATGGAAAATGTTTTCTTGTTTTCTTTCTTCCAAGGATGTTAAAAAAAATAACCAACTATTTTTAAAGATGTTTAGAGCTTAAAATTAAAAGCTCTGGGTTCCTTCCAGTATTTGATGCACATGTACTTAACTAGTTTTGATTTTAGGGGGTAGGAGGGTGAAAGTGAGGCGAGAAGATGAAATAAGTTTTTGTCATTTAGACAATAAACAGATTATGGGTTGGACTTTTAAAGAAACTTTTATTTACTGCCCTTTGGAGGATTTCTTGAGGATAATATTCACAAAAATAAGCATTCACAACTCTTTACATATCCAGAGTTAAAATAAATTAGGCAAATGAGTAATGCCTTTCATAAATTATTTTCTGTATTTAAAGAAATTATTAAAAACACATTGAGGAGTGAATAGCACAGGATTTTTCAATAGGCAAGATCACCAGCCTAACCTTACATGTTTATAAAGTTTGGCTGCCAATTTGTTGTTTTTAAAGGACTTGACAACTAAATGAGAAGTTTTCGTTATTGTAAGATATCATAGCAAGAGTAAACCATTTTCTGATAATTTTGTGACTTCTAGTTAATATGTTATTAAGTAAAACGAATAAAAGAGTTCCTTAATTACGATACTTAAGTAAACTGTGTTCTCACTTTGAGATGGCACAAGTACATCATGGCTGGTAATTATTTTCCTGCTATGTAAGGAATCTTATCAAACTTTCTCTTTCCACATTAGTGGACTGTTATCAGTTAATTAAAGCAAGACTTCAGTGTTGGCTTTCACCTTTTGTCTTTACAACTAAACTTTTAAAGCAAAACTGTTATTTAATGTTCTTTGTGATTTCAGCAAATTGCTTCTAATTGGTAAAGAATAGAGGGGAAATAATAGTTCAATGATGGAAGTATTTCACTTAAATGAAGGAAATTCAAGTTGTAGGTTTAATTGCCCTTAAAAAAAAAAGAAAGAAACACCTGTATTTTAAACCTGACTTGTTAAATTTCCTTCAGGGAAATTTTTTCATGTTATTTTTCAAATATTTTTTTATATTCTGAAGTTTTCCCTTGTTTAATTGTAGTGATTCTTTTTTTAAAGGTACGGATTGCGAGAATTCGTGGTGATCGCCCCTGCTGCAAACAGTGATGCGGTTCTCAGTGAATCTAAGTGCAATCTTCTTCTGAGTTCTGTGTCTATTGCTTTGGGAAACACTGGCTGGTAGGGGGACATTTTGAAAAACTTAGACTATGAATTAAAAACTTTTAAATTATGTTTTATGAAGGAAAATGGTTACCAAATGTTACGTTTTTTTTTTTAATTATAATTATGATTAGTACTTGTACGTTTTTATATTGGAATATGGTATATAAAGACAAACTCAAAAAAATCTTTAGGGAGAAAGGTTTGTGAAGGGAAACTTACTGAAATACTCAATGAATATTTGAAATGGAGAGTAAATTATACTTTTTTGTGCTTTTCTTACATTTGTTTAGTTTATTTAAATTTTGTTACAAAATCTAATTTTAAAACTTGAGGACAGCATTGCCTTGTTAGATCTCAGCTGGGAACATGCTCATCAGATGGCTCAAATTTTTTGATGCTCTGCACATGTTTGCAAATGACTGAAAGTACTGCACTATTGATTTTGGGGTTACAAATAAATTTTGGTGAGTAGGCTAATTTGAACATATGGAAATTTATGAATAATGAGGGTCAACTGTATCTTCAAATGATAAAGTAAAAAATATTTCACCATAAGTGTTGGTTTAATTTGTATTATGTAATACCTGTGAATCAAGTCTTATCATGACTTTGGAAAGGCTACTATGATATGATTGCTTTTACTGAAGAAAATTTTTATTCTTTTTTTCTTGATTCAGCCATTTTAAAACAATATCCTGACCACAAAGTGCCACTAGGTGATAGTTTCTTCAGTTTACTAGTATAAGGAGAAAAGGGATTAAATATGTCTTTGTTATCAGTCTATGGAGTATTTCTTGTTTAGTGCTTTTAAATATTTGAGATTAGTGTAATATAACTGGAAAATTTCGAGATTTAGGAGATTTTCAGTGTTTAATACACTTATAGTCTATTCCTGTTCCTATAGCCAAGTGCCACTCTTCGTGCAAATTCATCACAAATGGCGAAGAATGTATGTGGGAGAATGTCAGGGTCCTGGTGTCCGAACTGATTTTGAAATGGTTCATCTTCGAAAAGTGCCAAATCAGTACACTCATTTATCAGGTCTGCTGGATATCTTCAAATCAAAGATTGTGAGTTGGCATCGATATTGTCAGTGTTATCTGAGATGAAGTAGCAATTTGGTAATTTGAGTATATAGAAATATTTCTCTATAATATCAATAATGTAATTACTTAGACACAGATATAATTGACTATATAAATTACTGTCATTTAAACAGTCTTCAGTTAGGTTTTTAGTGAACTAATGTTAATTAAACTGATTTTGTTTGTTCAGTTCGTTAACATTTATCTACTGTTATCTCTTTCTCCTGTAATAGTAATACAGCAGGTCTTCAAATAATGTCTTTTTGTTCAATATTGTTTCATTGTTTCCTTATAATGTTGAGGGAAAAAAAAATCAATTCCAGGTTGGGACCACTGTGTGTAGAGTTTGCACCTTCTACCCATGTCTGTGGGTTTTCTCTGAGGCCTCCAGTTTCCTCCCACATCCCAAAGATGTGCACGTGAGGTGAATTGGCGTGTATACATTGTCCCAGTGTGAGTGAATGTGGGTGTGTATGGGTGTGCCCTGGGATACAAGGGTGTCTTTGCCTGGGGTTGGTTCCCACTTTTTGCCCTGAGCTGCCAGAATAGGCTCTGGCTACCTGTGACCATAAAATGGAAAAAGCAGGTTGGAAAATAATTGTCTTGTTTTTATTAATTTTTCTTACATGTATGCATAGCTCACATTTATTTCAGTTTTTAATATTTTTGGGTCTTTATTTAGAAGTTTGGTGATGTTTTGGTGACCCAAAATATGTTGTAGGAACTTTACTCTTGTTGATATCAAGTAGCCCATGGTAAAATTGGTTTTGTTATATGTCGTTTTGTTTAAAGTTGCAGTTTTCAAGAACCTATCTATGATGTTAAGTGAGGACTTACTGTATTGCCAACCTCCTCAGATAAGTGGGCTTTAAATAGCTCCTTGTTTGGGACTTTGAGCCTTTTTTTTTTTCTTTTTCATGTGTGCGTGTGGTGGGATGTGATGTTACTTATAGTAGTGAAGGATTTAATGTATATCCAGTCATAGAGTACTGATTAAACTTATCCATCAGAGGACTATTACGTACTTACAGTTGTAGGTATTAATTAACATGAAAAGAGATTCATGATGTATTGTTAATCAGGAAATAACTAGTTACGAAATATACATAACATCCCAAAAATGGGATGTACATACAAAACATCCCATTTTTGTTAAAAAATATACATTTGCTTGGGTGCATATGAGTTTGGAAGAATGTATACCAAAATGTTAATATTGATTAGCTGATAAGATTGTTTTTTGTCTTTTATTATTGTTGTTATTATTTTGTATGTTCTCTCTTTTCCCTCCCAAAGAGCATATATTACTCATAAAAAAATAAGTTAAATTATCTGTGGGAAATAAAGAAGTAGCTTGTTTTTAAAGGACCTGCCCAAGTGTAAAAATAAGTGAACTTCTTGAGGTCTGAACTCTTTGAGTTCTGAATTGCCTTTCTTTTTTTCCAAATCTTCATTTGATTTGATATTTTTAAATAGGTCTGTCTTACAGTCTATGACAGCAGCAAGGCTAAATGGGATGTGCCCAATATATCCATTGTGTTCTGTAAAACCACTGTCACAGAGATATGGAGGACTTGCCTGTGCTACTCTGGGGAAAAAATGTGGGGTTTAAGTTGAAGAGCTATTAGAAAAGAGAGCAAAATCAGATAAGCAAGTGGTGGAGCAGATCCTCTTCTTAGAGAAATATTCCCCTTAGTGCTTAAGTTGACATCCATTTTACTGAAGTGCTCAAACATGATTAACAAACTGATATCAGGTATCTCCTGATATGATACATTGAATAGGATATATCATCATATCTGTTACATATCTGCCAGAAATGTAACTATATAAATATATATATGTGTACACACACACACACTCTCTCTCTTTTTCTCTCAAAAGTTTTCTTGGCTTTGAAATATCTTAAGTACTGCTGCTTGCTTTTTTGACTGCCTTTTAAAAAATTATTAGTAGTAGTAGTTTCAGATGTACAATGGTTAGGTATTTATATAATTTATGAAGCACAATGGTTAGGTATTTTTACAATTTATGAAGTGATTACTGTAGTACCCATCTGACACTACACACAGCCTTTCAGTATTACTGACTATATTTCCTATGCTGTACTCCACATCCCCATGACTGTTTTGTAACTACTCATTTATACTTCGTTATCCCTTCATCTTTTTCACCCTACCCGCCAACCGTCCTCCTCTGGCAGTCACCAGTTTGTTCTCTGTACCTGTGAGTCTGTTTTTGTTTTGTTTGTTCCTTTCTTTGTTCCTTTGATTCTGTATATAAGTACTGCTTGTTTCTATGTGTGGTGTTTTGAGAAATTTTTGAAAAATGCAAATATGTGTTAATTTCTACCTCATTAGTTTTCCTTTGCTCTCACCAGAAGTCTTCAATTATATTTAATTTCTTTAGATCCAATTTCTGGTCAGATGCAGGTAATAACTGTATTCCTTCCTAAAAAAACATTATTGAACGTTATTTCATAGATCTTTTATGTTACTCCCCTGTGTTGCTCAACTTCTCTTTACTGAAGTAGGGACTACTTTGATCTGTGGTATCTGACTTAGATTATGCTAGTTGTACTTGAAAAAATGTGTTCCTAATCAGTTTGTCACATCATCTGTCAGAACTTTCACAAAACTCACGCATCTAGATATAAAATAGCTCTCAATTGATTGAATAAGAGTGGAACTTAAAATAATTAAGACCTGATTTGAGTACTTCAGAGGTTTTATACAGTTAAAACTACCCAATATGTAACTCTCCTGTTCTATCTTTATAAAGCCATCTTTATAAAAATTACTCTACTTGAAGTTTCCGGGGCACTCACTCTTCACTGGCAGTTTATTTTGTTTTTGCATAGATCCAATTATGAGAAAAGACCTCCTTTGTAGGGGGAGCAGTTCTGCCCTTGAGAGTCACTTACATTTTGAGTTTAAATCCTTTTCTTTTATAATCCTCCAAACATTTGAAAACTCACACCCTAGTCTTTTTCTGTTTAGACATTCTTTGTTTTTTCAGTTCTTTAGTTTCATGATTTTATATTCTGATTGTTGATTTGAATATTTGTCTCTTTTAGAACTACATTTCTTCATGTTTTGGAGAAATTTTATTTGCAGGACTATTTTCAATGAGATTTTGTTTGTAGGCTCATTTTGAATGTTTAACATTTAAAATTTTCTCTCCCATCATTTCTAGTGGTTTTGTAGTTTTGTGGTTGCTCTCTACTGGCAGAATATTTTAGAACCTCATCTTAAAATTGTGTTTGGAACCTCGTGTTCTTTGGTGATATTTGGGATAATAGTATATCTAGTCTTGGAATTATTGGCTTGCTCTCTCTGGTCATGAGGCTAGGTTTTATTTTTTTCCTCATCACACAATAACTCTCCCCAGTCTAATAACTTCCAAGAAAGCCACTGTACCAAGCAGGAGTGCCCTGCCCCAGTGTCTGTCTTAAACAGAGAGAGAGTCTTGAAATACCCTCACTCTGGGTGGAGTACTTTTGGGTCCATTTAGTGCAGTCCGCAGTCCTAGTCTGTCAACTGCCTTCTTCTATACCTGAAACTGAGCAGGCATGTGTCTTGAACCAGATTTACCTTTTCTAGGGACCATAAAGGTATTTATGTCATGTTTGATCCTAGCTGTTTCTTTTTCTTTTTTTTTCTCTTTTCTGTATTTCTCTACATTGCTGTGCAACTGAAGCAGAGGTTATGTGTCAAAGCAACCTTGTTATGGTTTCTACTATGTGCCTTATTATGGGTGAATGTTCATTTGATATCTAGACCTGGCTAAAAAGTCAATTATTCCTGACTAGCCAGAATCTTACCTTGCTTCTCTAGGATACAACAGCCCAAAACTGAATTATCTTTCTTTGGCAGCCGCCTTATATGGTGAATTTAGATTGAGTCTGTGTTCAGTTAAAGTTACTAGTGACATTTATAGATGCTGCTGCCGAGCCAAATGTCTCTTATTCTTCCTGACCTGCAGTATATGCAACACTTGGAAACTGGCTAGATGTGCAGAACAGTATTGAATCAACATTTTCACAAGCTCCCTAGATAATTCCTATGCACATTTAAGTTCTATTTCACATTAATGTAGATTAACCATTATTAAGGTAAGCTGAGAGCATAGAATGTTTGGATGATTCAGTTTTTATGATTTTTAATGAATATAAAAATAAATCTAAATTTTCTTTTAACTGATTTGATTCATTAATAGAAACTATTTTGCATGAGTGACCATTTGTCTTAGTCTAAAATTTTGGTTCAGTATTCAAGACTGGCTTTAATTTGAATTTGTTTTTATTTAAAAGACAGCATTTTCTCAAACCTAGTCTTACACTTCATAATTGTTTTATCTTATTTAAAAGCGAATCATATTTTTTTCACATTCAACATGGCTGAAGAGATTAGTAAGAAATTATATTTGTGTAATTAAAATCATATAAGCTATTTTGAAAGAGTATTTTGCTTAATAGAATTTAATATCTTATTTTCAGTTAGTAGCTTAAACAGCTTTATTCTAATGTAATTTGCTCTCTGGCATTGTTTTTAAAGACACTTTTTTTTTAAAGCTACACAATGTAGTCTTTGCATTTTTTCCTAGGGATGTCCTTTAACTCCATTGCCTCCAGTTAGTATTGCTATTCGATTTACCTATGTACTTCAGGATTGGCAGCAGTACTTTTGGCCTCAGCAACCGCCAGGTGAGATAATTTAAAACTATATTTAAAACAATAAATAGAAAAAATATATATTCAGAAAGTAAAATTAACTGTTTCAGGTGTGTTAAATTTGAAATATTTATAACTCATCGTAAATGTAATATTGCTGACTTCATTGCCTTTATCATTTTTTTTCTTTTTAAAAAGCTCTGTAGGTTGTTCTAGAGATGGTATTACTCTGTATTTGACAATCTGTCTTTGAAAGCTAATATTATTTATAAAGCATCTGATCTCTGCTGCGGAACATCATGTGCTGCAAATTAGTATGTAGCGAATGATTGAAATGGCTATTTTGGAATATAGAGAAGCCACCCTCATAAGCTGAGGATGGACATGCAGAGAACCTTTTAGAGTTTGAAGAAGAATACTAAATAAGGAAAGCAGAAAAGAAAAAAATGTGTATATATACATATATTTATCACGGAAAGAGCTATAGAATATTTAACTTGCATTTGATAAAAATGTAATTAAAATCAGTTTATTTGCTTAGCCATTGATATAATAATTCATTCAACAATCATTAATTATTAGCCTATAATAGGCCAGACTGTGCCAGGGACACAAATGTAAACAAACTGTCACGTCAGTTATAGAAAAGCTCAGCCAAATGGACATGTAGCCTAATTAAAGTTTTAGTTCCTGGGCGTTTCTCTTAACACATTAAGTGTACTTATATTTAAGTACATCTAATAAGATATTTAATACAAACTTATAAATAATTACAAGGATTTTCCTAGCCTGAAAAAATCTTCAGTCTACCTCCCTCAAAAAGAAATAAATAAGAATAAAATAATATTCTTTACTGTTTATTTTTATTCCAATCAGTTGATTATTTATGGGATTGAAAATAATCGGTAGTCTTGGGATGATATTAAAATTAATATAATACATGCTTAGCTTTTGGTGGTTATATATTCTACTACCGTTCTATTTTATGTACCACTGGATAATATGAAGCTAATGTGTAGTAAAAACTGCAAATAAACTACAGTACAGGGACGTAAAAGCTAAGCTGACATTTATATTAGAAGAAAGACTCAAATATTTATTTTGGTAATTTTAGTTCCCAGACAGCAATCCCCACTAGACAATTTGTAGTTGGCTTCTAGTTAAAAGTTTAAATTCCTACCCTCTTTTTCCTTTTTTCAAAGGCTGCTCTATTATTAGTCAATTTTAAAGATTACCCAAGATTGTACAGTCTGTCGATGATCTAAGAAGAAGCCCAAGAGCCATAATCTTAGCATTATAATTCTGATTGCCAGTAAGGCCTTTGTTAATGTTTTATTGCCAAATTTTTTTTAATGAAGACAAAAAATATTGACTTAGCAAATCAAAGGCCATTTAAATCTTTAATATTTTAATAAAGGGAGAGGAGGAATTGAACATGTAATATGGGCCAGACACTGTGCTTTGTATTTTCTTATTATTTCATGTAATTCTCATTTAACTATGAGAAAAGTATTATTATCTTGATAGGGAACATAAATATCTTAAAGAACATAAATAACTGGACCAAGGCCATGTGGTCACCAAGTGATAAAATTCACATTCAGATCTGGTCAGACTCTAAATCCCGTGATCCTTTCATTTCACAGTGTTACTTCTCAACTTTTAATTCAGTTAAACCTTTTGTATAGTTATAGTCTAGTAATAATTTTTTATTTACAAAATGTACTTCTTAT
The DNA here is from genome assembly GCF_902729225.1 of Pteropus medius. NCBI lineage: Eukaryota > Metazoa > Chordata > Mammalia > Chiroptera > Pteropodidae > Pteropus > Pteropus medius. The sequence continues at coordinate 16,272,042 of NW_024345601.1, forward strand.
AAATTTTGAAGCTCTTAAAAATTGACATCTTGTAATAAAGCTAGTTGTTGTGATATTTATTATTGTAAGCATTCTTTAGTTGGAAAAATGGAATGAATTGACTTGAGAAAATTTACTGGATCAAGTAATTGAGCCATATATATTTACTACTTTTAATAATTTAGGGTGTAGATAATTGTCAAACATGATTTTAGCAAGTCTGGGGAGTGTTCATAACTCAACAATAGACTTTAATTTTAGGAATTTCCAGTGTAGTATTAATAATTAAAAACAACCATCTGTATTATTTCAAAGAGAAATAAATTCTTTTTGATGTCTTTTAGTAGTGTTTATTATTTTTCAACCCTCTAAATTCTCCTCTAATCTCAGATAGTGTTCATAATGGAAAGGAAATTCTATGGTGGACGGTAAAGATTTCTGTGTACTATCAACTGAAATATAATTTTATTAATAATGACATTTTCTATTCAGAAGTTGACAGCAAAACTGACAAATGTAGGTTGGTCATTAAATTTTTTAATATTTAGGTAATCTTTTATATGATGTTAATCACATTTTTAGAAAATGCAAAAGAATTTTACAGAAAAATTATCCTCTTCAGTAATATTTAAGGAATATTTTAAGAAAGTTAAAGTTGGAATGTATGGCTTGAATGAAACACTGGATAAATAAGAATTGTGTCCTTTCACTATAATTTTCTTGGAGGATGTCTTTAAAACCTGACTTCTTGCTCTCCAACTTGCTATTTGTGTTCTTGATGTAGCCACTTTTAAATCTATACTCTCCCAGAGGGCCAACCTAACTAATTCTTATTGCCCTGTTTTTTGCTAAATAATGAAAAAATAATTTTTTTGTTTAGATATAGATGCCCTTGTAGGAGGAGAAGTTGGAGGCCTGGAGTTTGGCAAGTTACCATTTGGTGCCTGTGAAGATCCTATTAGGTGAGAATTTCAACTCTATCATTTGAATTATGGGACTTGTAGAATTATATTGATATTGATTTTACTGTGCTTTATAATACTGTAGCTTCCTGAAATGAATCTAATACTGGAAACAGACCTATAACTAACAATATGGCAATCTTTTTTTTCTTCTGTAACTTAGGAAATAAAAGAGGCTTTAAAATAATACAAAAAACATATATAATGTCATTTATTGATTATTCTTTATAGAAGTGATTTTTGGTCTACTTTTTCAGAAACATTTCAAATGTTGAAAACACAGAAAATGTTATATATGACAAACTTTCATGTATTCATCACCCAGAATTAACATGTGTTTACATTTTTCCTAACTACTTTTTTTAAATGTACAAATTAAGACTTAAGTAAGAGATATAGAAGTGACCTCTTAGGTTATCCACTTGCTTTTCTAGAAGAGCTGCTGAACTTTAGGAAAAAGTTGTTTCACAAGAAAATGTAGGGCTTGGAAAATTTGATCACCAATAGCAAAATATTTGGAAATATAAACAGTGCTGACTTAAAAAACTATCTTATTTGTTGAGTTAAATTATTTGGTTAATTAAAAAATGTATACAGATACATACATACATTCTTAATACTCTCACATAGAGGTAGAAATAATAGTACTTTTAATTTAAAATTACTTAAGAGAAGATAAAGTGAGCATCTTTTGTATTTGATATTTATTTATTACATGTGACAGGCAGTATGCTAAATGAGGAAGATAACAGAAGTAAATAAATCAGATAGTTTCTGCCTTCTTGGCATTTATAGTCTACTTGAAGGTAATGGGCTCGAAATAATCATCTAAATAATCATATAAGTTGTGGGATAATTTGAAGGAAAAGTACAGGATATAATGACAATAAAATGAGGAACTAGTTTAGATTGAGATGCTATCAGGGAAGTGTTCTCAAAAGAAGTAATATTTAACCAGAGTCTCAATTAGGGGAGGACTTACCCAGGTAAAGAGAGATCCACCATTCCAGGTGGAAGGAAGAGCCTGTGCAAAGGGCCTTGATGCAGAAGTTTGGCTAGTTTATTGAAGGAAATAGAAGGCAGCAAACGTGGCTAGATTATAGTGAGCAAGGAGGAAATGGTATAGGGTAACTTACGGATAGATTTATGGCCCTCCACCTGATTTATTCATTTGAATTTTGCTTAGAGAAAATTTTAGGGGGAGAGAATAAAATTGACCTAGAGTAGAAATTTGAAGGAATTGGTCTTTAAATATTTCTTCCTAATTCTAAATATGATTTGTCAACAGAAATAAGTGATTGAAGAAGAATGCAAAAATAAATTGGGGTTAGATGGTGCATATGGTAGACCATTTAAATCATTTGGCAATTAGCAAATGTGGGCACAATGCTTTTGAAAAGGAATTTTTGGCAGTGGAAGACAAAATGAAGAGGGTTTTTTTATTGTCTTCTCTCCTTGTCAAAGAAATTGTTCTATAATTAGATGGAGAGGAGAGGACATTGTTGTGAAAGCTTAGAAAGTGAATCTGAGATTAATGCCTAAAATTGTTTAGGAACTTATCGTTTTAAACCTCTAATCATCTTTGTCCTCTAATAACATTATGATAATTTTTTTACTTTAAAAATTAGTCGTATTATAAAAATTAATAATTCATGCTTAGAGAAAATTTAGAAATCATGTAAAAAGCAAAAATATATTTATTAGTCATACTTTTTAGTTGTAAACTGTAGTAGTCCATTAGGACTAATTCACACAAAAAATCAATTTATTAGAAAGGTATTTGGTGACTCAAAGGTTTAATAGGGACTATTGTAAGACCTTACTTGGAAAATATTCTTGAGCCAAGGGTGGCTAATTGTCTAGTTCATTACCGAGGTTATACTGCATTTTTCTGGAGTGCTGGTACTGCTATCACAGTGAATTATAAACTGAATTTGTGGGTTCAAAGTCTCAGACTGGAGTTGCCAATTAATTGAGTACCACCAAAGATCAGAGAAATAAAGTAATGGGCTCTTTTGGCTTCGATACTCTCCAAACATAAGAAGCGGATTTAGAATCTAGACCGGAAAAAAAATATACTAAATTCATAATCCCATACTCATAGGTGATCACTGATTACAGCTTGATATATGTGCTACCAGACATTTTTTCCTATGCATGAATTTGGTGTATATATGTACCACGTCTATTGTATGCATGTGTAACAGGGTCTACAAGACCACCTTCAGTTTCAGTGATTTGTTAGGACTCATGGCACTCAGCAGTTGTGCTCATGGTTATGATTTATTACATCAAAAGGATATAATGCAACAGTCAGCAAAGGAAAAAGGCATATAGCGTGAGGTCCAGAGCAAACTAAGAACAATCTTCCTTTCCCAATAAAATCACAGAGGACACACTTAATTCTCCCAGCAATGAATTGTGATAACATGTGTGACTGACTGGCTGTCTGCCTGGGAAGCTCATTAGAGGTTTTGTGCTTGGGGTTTATTGGGCTGGTCACGGAGACATGCTCTGCTTAGGATGTATCAAAAGCAGATATTCAGCATAAACCATGTCATTTGTGCAGGTAGGTTAGGCACAGTGAGCCACTGTAATCAGGGAATGGTATGAACCCTTCTGGAATCCAAATTCCCAGATGCCAAGCAAAGGGCCAGCCTTGCAAGTATCCCTTCTAAATATTAGGCCTGCTATGTTAACTTTTTTTTTCTTTTTTGCACAGTATGTTGTCATCCTCTACATTTTTCGTGGTTTTCTTTATAATTTTGCATGAAAACTTTTTGAAACTTATTATTCATTTATATTAAGAGGTCAGCAAACTGTGACCTGTGGACCAGATCTGGCCAGTAGCCTGTTTTTACGTGGCCAATGAACTAAGAATGGGTTTTACATTGTTAAGCATTTTAAAAGAAAAAGATAAGACTATTACAGAGACTACATTGCTCACAAAAACCTAAAGTATACTCTCTGGTCTTTTTTAGAAAAAGTTTGTCAGCGTTTTTTCAAAATTGACATGTAATTCATGTACCATAAAATTCACCATTTAAAAGTGTACAGTTCAGTGGTTTCTAGTATTTATAGAGTTGTGTAACCGTTATCACTATCTAATTCCAGAAAACTTGCATCACCCCAAAAAGAAATGCCTCACCTCTTAGCTATCATTTCCTCCAAACTCCCCAGGCTCTCTAGCTCTGGGCAAATACTACTCTACTTTCTGTCTCTATGGACTTGCCTGTTTGGGATATTTCATATAAACTGCATTATACAATATGTTGCCTTTTGCTTCTGGCTTCTTTCACTTAGCATAACATTTTTGAGGTTTATCCATATTGTAGCATGAATCAATACTTCATTGCTTTTTATGGCTATATAATATGCCATTGTATGGATAATACCACATTTTATTTACCCATTTATCAGCTGATAGATATTTGGGTTATTTACACTTTGGGGCTATTATGTATAGCATGGTTTTTTAATGTATGCAAGACATTTAAATTCATATGGATGAGCTACCATTTGCTAAATTAGTTGTTTCCATTTTTATTGTGTTATAAATAACACCTTTTAAAAACATACTTGGTGTGTATATTTCTGGTTGTTAGGATACATTTCTAGAAGTAGAATGGCTGAGTCAGAGGGTATGTATGCATGTATGTATACGTATATATAGTTTTAAAGCTTTTGGATGTATTTTATGTTTTGTTTATTTTAGTGAACTCCATTTAGCAACTACATGGCCTCACCTGACTGAAGGTATCATTGTGGATAATGATGTTTATTCGTAAGTATGTTAAGAGCAGTACATTGAGATTTAAACATTTCAGTAGAATAAATTAACTAAGTGGTTGGCGATTTTCCTTTTTCTTTAGTTTCTGATAAGGTTGGTTGATTTTTCTGTTTTTAAAGATCACTTTTTAGACTGATTAATATGTATTATAAATGTGTTTTAAGGTGCTGACTTTGGGGATGTGATCCTTAGCTCAGGGATAATGAATAATCTGAATCTTACTTGGTTGTAGCAAAGATGTCTCTACGCAGTTTGGGACTAAGTACATTATTCTTTTGAACCTTTCTTACCTGGTTAGAAGTATTTCATGAAGTGCTTTGAAGAGATGATTGTCATCAGAATGTGGGAATAATATTTGCTCATTAAATGTCATAACTAACAAAACATCTATGTCATATACTCCTATGCAGTGGAAACAACTTGAAAATTACAGCAAGCATTATCTAGAAAGAATGTGGAAAAAGAGGAACATAATTTTAGTACCATCTCATGCTCGATGCAGGACAATGAGAAATAGGACACTTTTCTTTTCATAATTAAAATGTATTTGCTGATGGTAAAAGTAAAATGAGCTTTCTTAATCAGGTAATTTAGATGGGTATAGAGAAGAAAGTAAAGATTACCTACAATCCCATTACTTTAAAAATAGCCAGTTAGTATTTTGCTGTGTAGCCTTTTTTTTTTAATTGAGTTATAATTGACATATAACATCATTAGTTTCAGGTGTATAATAGATTAGATATTTATGTGGGGGCATATATTTTTAAAATTTAAATTTATATATTTGCTTTATTCATTTAATATTTTACATCTTTTGTGCCAGTAAATGTAGATCCACGTTGTTATTTTTTAAATGCTGCATAGTATTCCATTAAGTGGATGCATGCTAATCTATTTAATTGAAAAAATAGGACACTTTTCAGCTTGTGCAAACTTTTGTAGTTTTTTTATTAATATTGCTGTAAAAAAACATTATTTCAGGTGATTATGCATACTTGCTTATTTCTTGTTCCTTTTTTTCTTCTTAAAATGCAATTCTCTCATTAGATTATCAGTGTATATTACCCGTTTAATAATTTTTAGATGTGTTATTTTGAATGTTTTGTTTTTCCCTTTTTGTCCAAGAATTTTGATTTCTTAATATTTTAATATTTCTAAAAACTTATCCAAATGTCCCTATGCATCTAAATAAGTTTAAGGAAGCAAAATGGATTGCTTGTCCTTCTATATAACATTTTCATTGACTACATTTTAATAAAGTCTTGCAGATGATCATAATTAGGATGTTATGTTTATTTTGCATTTTAGTGATTTGGATCCTATTCAGGCTCCTCATTGGTCTGTTAGAGTTCGAAAAGCCAATAATCCTCAGTGTTTGCTAGGTAAGATATTATTTTCCTTTCCTGAAATACCACCAATCTGCCTGTTTTCCAGATCAGAAACAGCGAATGCATTCTTTATACTTTATTTCATCTCTCAAAAAAGTAATTTCTATTTATTTATTTATTTATTTATTTATTTATTTATTTATTTATTTTCTATCTATTTATTTATTTACTTAAAAAATAAATTTATTTTTTATGGTAACATTGGTTAATGAAATCCAATAAGTTTTAGCTGTAGTATTTTTTATTTTAATTGTTTTACATTTGTGACCTCCTCAGTTAATATCATTAAAAAAAAAAGTCTTTGCCAACAGCAGTGAATTCTTCTAGTTACTCTTGAATAGCACTAGCAGTAAAACAATTTCTCTCTTATCTTTTAGTTTTAATCATCTGCTCCTCATAATTCTCTGATCTGAGTTTTATTCTTAAAATGCTCTTATTTTACCTTTTTTTCTTCTGTGTCACAATCTGCATCTTCCATTCTCATTATTGGTGCCCCTTTTGCCTTTTGCTATCCTTCTGGGCCTGTGGTATATGATGGGAAGAACACTGATTTTTATAATCTGTTAGAGCCCTTCTGTAGTGTTTAATTGCATATGTAAACCTATTTTCTGTTAGAGGAAAAGAGATCTGTGTAATATTGTACACCTCGTAGGGTTATTTGAAGACTCAAGTGAAACAACATAAACAGAAATACTGTGCAAAATATCAGTTGCTATTCAGATAATGTTATTGTATCCTATATCTGGAATTATCTTTCACTCCTCATTATTATAGATATATCTCTTTAATGAAGTCTTCTGAACCCATCTCCTCAATGTGCCTTTCCATCTTTTTCTCTTCTATATTTGGTACACATGAAAATATTCTCTATTTCTGTGTTCCTTCACGCCACCTTCATTCCATTTAACCTAATATATTACCATTCATCTGATGGAGGGAGTTACTGAATATTTATTGATGACAGTAAGATGCATTTCTTTAAAGCTTTATTTTCTTGGGCCCTATCATTTGTTATATGCTATTCATCAGATGCTAATTGGCACTTGCGTTTGTGTTAACTATAATAGTGAATAAAAAGATGTATGACATAAAATTCCTGACATTGGTGGATTTGTCTTGGGGTGTTGGAAGAAAGTAGAGTGCTGATATCAAGAATTTTAGAGTTAGACCTGTTTCAAATCCTAGATCCACCAGTTTGAGCAAGTTGTGTAATTTCTTCAAGTCTCAATAAAATAGAGACAGTAATAGTATATACTTCATGGGATTATTGAGAGAATCAAATAAGATCGTGTGTGTGTGTATATGTGTATCACATTTAACACATTGTGTATCTTATAGTAAATGTTCAAAAAATATTTTCTCATTTAAATTTACTAAATTGTTTTCTAGTTCCTTACTATTCCTTATCCACAGACATCCGTGATAATTGCAAAGGACTTAGAATTAAAAGTATGCTCGTTATTGTTCCATGATCATACCCATTCTCTTTGACTTTATATGTTTATATGACTAGATTATAGGATTATATAGTCATACATAATAAACTATAGTCATATAGTTTATATGACTAGATTTTGAGGATTTTCCTACTTTTCTGAAGAAGTCCAGAAAGTGTTCTAGGTTTTTTCAGAATTAGTGAATTCTAAAACTTAGATGTACTCAGTATATTGTATTGTCTAATAATTTTGGACTGATTGTTTTTGTTAAGCTTTAATTTCTTTGTGCAGACATCTCATTGCAGCTCTTTAGAAGATATGAAAACTTTCTCTTATAATATTATAGACACAAAGTATACCATTAAAATGCAGCTAAAGCTGAAATAGTTTCATCCTATATGATTCCTTAATCCTCTAGAAACATATCTTTAAGATTTCTTTTTAATTTTTATTTTTTTAATGGACTCAGAATTCTAGCAGGGTGGCAAGAAGAAAGAGTAATATTCTTGTTATTTATACAACTTAATTAGAATAGGGTGCTGTTTGTTGTATTTAGGCACTTAGCAAGTGCTTAATATTATTAGGTACAATTATTTTTCCTTTAATTCTAGAAGGAATTCTAAGAAAAAAAAAATATCCTGGGACTTGGAGAGAAAGGAAGAGCAAGGCTTTCGAAATAGGAATAATTTTTGTCTTGGATAGAAAAACTGAATTTTTTTCCCCTACCATATCTTAGTTAATAGCTTTTGTGAGAAGACACGTACTTTAATTTATAGGATAGATTTATTTCAGTGATATGTCAAAAGTAACATTTTTTTCTCTGTAGGTGATTTTGTTACTGAATTTTTTAAAATCTGCCGTCGAAAGGAGTCAACCGATGAGATTCTTGGACGATCCACATTTGAAGAAGAAGGGAGAGGTGACCTACTTTTTTCTTTTTAAAGTTACTTTCAAATGTCTAACTGTTTTTCTTTGGCACATTTTCCAGCAACTATTCATCTGTTTTCTTATTTGACTCCAGTTGGAGAAGCAAGTGTTAATGGACTAGATAGCTATAATTTCTTTCCAGGTTATGCCCTGACTTAAAACATTAAGTGCATTTAGTAAGCTTTTTCTACCAAAAATGTAAGATATTTGAAAAGCAGGGTTTTAGAGTTTTATTTTTGAAGCCCCTTGAGGAGAAATAATTTGTTATACCTTTGTCAATCATGCATGCATATAAAGCTGAACATGTGTATTAAAATTTTGTAATTCTGAAAACATATAATACTAGTGAAAGGAGTGACTAAAATATTCCATGCAGTTACCAATTTACTTGTCACTTTAACTAGTGAAGGTTACTGATATAATTTGTATTCATTTTTGTTCTTTTTATAGAAATTGCTGATATAACTCATGCTTTGTCAAAGTTGACAGAACCAGCACCGGTCCCAATTCATAAATTATCAGTTTCAAATATGGTACATACTGCAAAGAAGAAAATACGAAAACACAGAGGCGTAGAAGAGTCACCACTGAATAATGAAGTCCTCAATACTATACTCTTGGTAACTAAGTGTAATGTCTTTATATGTCTCTTTGCATACTCATTTATTCATTAAATATTCAGTCTCTGCTATGTATGGGAAGAAAGAAAGTAAACAGTTACAATACCATGCTGCATGTAAGAAATCTGGCAAAGGGGCTGTGAGAACACAGCAGAGGGGTGCATCTGTTTCTGTATGGGGGGTGGAAATCAGGGGAGGCTTCATAAAGAGGGACACCTGTGCTACATCTTGAAGAGAAGAAGGCTTTAGAAGTATACGAATAGCAGAGGCCTGAGAGAGCATGTTGAATAGCTCGGTAGATTGTATGGTGGTTCCCAGGGAGTGGCCAGGGAAGAGGCTGTAGAGGTAGGTAACCTGCCATGCTGAAACACTGGACTTGGTCATGCAATTTAATACCATTTTATGCAGAAGGTCAACATGGTCAGAATTGTAGTTTTAAAAACTTTCACAACAGTCCAGAGAAAGCTTTATGTATTATAATGAGTACTAGAAGGGGCCAGAGTGTCTCCAAGGTATAGTGTGGTGGGACAGACTAAGGCTGGGAACTGTATACACCAAGGTTTAATCCTGACTTGCTGTGTAACTTTGACAAGCCAGTTTCCTCATCTATAAATGAGGCTGATGAAACCTTGTGAGATTTTTATGAGGATTAAAAGACCTTCTGTTATACTGTCTGGCATTTAATAGGCCTTTGATAAAAGACAGATAGCTATTCTTATTGTAATTGTTGTTTTAATCATACTTTTGGGAATTTGTGCTTTAAGACAGTCTGGGGAAAAACCTTCAAGAGTAGTGCAGTGAAAAGATTACTGAATTTGGAAACTTGATGTTAATCTTATTCCTGCCATTAATCGTAACTGATTAATTTTCAGCTTGTATATCTGTGAGAAATGGGCAGCTCACACAGTGATTTGAGAATATGGTATTGTTTGTAAATGTGCCTCGTAGTGGGAGCTGGCACATAGTAATTCCTCTATTTCTAAAAATCTGTTGAGTATGGTCTGTAATATGTGGCAAAGTATATACAACAAAAGGAATTACAAGTCAGCAGTACCACAAAGCACTTGGAAGAAACAGTGATAAAAGGACCGAAAATAAATTTCTATAGAGGAGGCTCCTTCTTAAGAATGTATCCTTAGAGCTTTTATTCCAGTTATATAGCTCAGTCATATACACTGATTTTTTTTTTTTTTTTTTTAACCTCTTAACACACAGATCCACATAGGGACCATGTGGAAAAGAAACATTGGTCATTACAGGTTGAGACTTCTTCCCACTTTCTAGTGGTATCTTTTAACGTTACACATCTTAAATATCATACTTTTAGTTTTTCATATGTGAAAACCTGTGGATAATATAACTCTACTGAACCTCATGTGAATATGTGGATGTATAAAAAAAATCTTGTAACTTTGTCTTTTTAATAATATTAAGACTTTTAAAAAAACTTGGATGATCTTGGATGAGTCTGAAATCATAGTGAAGAAATTTTGGTTTGTTGTGTATTGTTTAGTTCACAGTACCAGGTGGTTACAATTAAGAACAGCTTCTGATTTCTAAAATTGGCTATTCACTAAAACTATTTTCAAAGGAAAATATTAAAATGTTTGAGATAATGTAGAACTAGCTGGCCAGTACAATAACATTTCCGCTGTTTTAACAGAAGACCATTAAAAAGTCAAATAGTGCCTATATGAGTGTAAAAACTTCAACAAAATAGGAAATTTGGTCAAAATTGTGGTTATTTTCTTTCTTCTCCATAAGTTCTTATTCCCTGATGCTGCTTCTGAAAAACCATTAGATGGAACTTCTTCGACAGACAACAATAATCCTCCATCAGAGAGTGAAGAATATGTAAGTTGACTTAGTTGATTTGGAGTTCATTACTTAAAATGCATTCACTTTCTAGGGATTTGCTGTATTTCTAGCTTAGTAGCATAAGAATCTTTTTATTTTAAAATCATCTTAGGAAAACTTGAGTGGAGATCATGGCCTCCACCCAGATAATGACCTGCATAGAACATTGGCATAGATTCTTATTTTGAGTAGTAAGAACTTTTCTGATAACAAAGAAAAAAATAACAAATATACTGTGCATGGTTGTAGGATTTCTTTCACTTTAGTCTTTTCGTGAAAACATAAAATTTATGTTTTGCAAAAGATTCTTCCCTGTATTCCAAACTATAGAGAGTTAAAATCAAGTAAAATTTTTATATTTTCCTAATCCAGATCTTTGATAAATTGAGAAATGAGAGTTTAAATGACAGGTGTAGAGATATATCAAATTGTTATAGTAGTTATTGTTAGGAGGTAGATTTTATGAAGTGAGGAGAAAAAGCAAAGGCTTTACATTTTTAGTTTATATAATTCTGAGTTTATGTTTGGTTTTGACAACAAGTATGTACTATTTGTAATTAAAAGATTTTTAAAAACAGCACATGAAATTTAGAATACATTTTGATGATTCCACAGAAGAAATTCAAAGCTATAACTTTAGCCTCACCAAACTATAGCCTCACTTTTATTCCCTTGTAGAAATCTTGAAGACATGGAACTGCCTAAGAACAATTAAGGCATAACGTATTAGACATCTGATAAAAGCTAGTTTTGGTAGGATAGATTAATTTTAGTTTTAAAATCTCTGCCCATACAGTTCTTGATTATTCATGTAAATATGTTGTTAACAAGTTTTACTTCGTTTCTGTTTTGCTAAATTTAGAATCTCTACAATCAGTTCAAATCTGCACCATCTGACAGTTTAACATACAAATTGGCTTTGTGTCTTTGTATGATCAATTTCTACCATGGAGGATTGAAGGGAGTGGCACACCTCTGGCAGGAATTTGTTCTTGAAATGCGTTTCAGATGGGAAAACAACTTTCTGATTCCAGGGTAATAATTTCAATTTCCAGATGTACAGATAGGATTATTGTTTGTTGGCAGAATTTGACTTTTGACTCATTTATTCTCCTTTTTTCCTTAAGAAAATTGTAAGAAACTTTGGGCATGATTTATGTTCAGAGGTGTTCATTGCAGCAAATTTATAATAGGGGAAAAAAAGGTGAAATAACCCAAGTATCAAACATAAAAGAATGGTTAGATAAATCATGATGTATCTCTGCAATGGAAAATTATGGATTCATTACAAGTTTTCTTTCCCAAGAATCTCTTATAACATTGAAAATGATCATAATATTTGTAAAGTAGAATATAGTATCGCATATACTGAATGCTTTAAATAATGCTGATACATACGTATAGAAAAATAATCAGAAAGAAATACAGCCAAATGTTAAGAGTAGTTTTTCCAGGTGTGCAGTTACATTTTTATTTTGTTCTTTATATGTTTGAATAAGGGGAAACATCTTCAGAGTTCATAATTTCAGGTAATAAATAATACTTTACGTGTAATTTTTTGGTATAGTTTATATTGACATTTCACTTAATCAAATAGGAGAGTTTTAGTTAGCATAAATGTCGATGTTGCATAGATTACTATCATTTACTCTTGCTAAGGGAGGAGAATAATAATATAAAATTATGACCAATCCAAAAGTGTTTACTCTTATGTCATTTGCCAGTCTCTGCATAGCTAGATCCTCTCTTTGGTGATTCCTGGGAACTTAATGGTTTAGAATTAGTGGTAGTCCAGGCTCCCCTTGGCAAAAGAGAGGTGGAGAGTGATGGTTTTTATATTAAGAAGCCACTATAATGATTGAGAACTGAATGCATAGTCTTATCTATTTAGTATGGTGTGAAATACTGTATGCTAGCTACTTCCTAGGTGGATTTAAAGACTTTTTTTCACTTTAAGTTTCTATTAGTTTGGGAGTTAATCACTAGTTTACTATTATATTTTGAAATATCTATTATATTTGCTGTTGGTTATTTGTGAATTAGGAGGATAAAATAAATTTTGATCTTTTATCTTATTTGCTCCATCCAGTTACCTTACCTATATAAATTTAGTTTTGATTTTTTATCATTATGGCAAAAATTTATGGTAATATAAAAATATGCATACCTGAAGCAGTTTTACTAAAACTTATCTTTCTTTTCTCACTACTTCATTGGATAGATTAGCAAGTGGACCCCCAGACCTAAGATGCTGTTTACTACATCAGAAACTACAGGTAAAGATTTTCCAATGACAGTATATAAATATGCTCTTCATTCACTTGGAGCTTATTCTGATACTAAATTTAAGTATGGATTATAGGCTATTCTTGTGCTGCTGTAGTAATCACTGTCATTCACAACAAGGTCTAGGGAACGGGGGAGAGAATGAAAAATATTCAGACAGTGGATAGATTTTTATTTTACTGTAATTCAAATATAAATGTTATTTCTGTTTTCTTGAGATGTTAAATTGTTGTATCGAAAGAAAGAAGGCACGTGATGAGGGGAGAAAGACAAGTTCTTCAGATAACGTGACTAATACATATTCATGGGATGCTGGAAAAGCTGGAGATCAGCTGGGGCCAGATAAATTAAAAGATACGGATAAGGAAAAGGGAGAAGTAGGAAAATCTTGGGATTCTTGGAGTGATAGTGAAGAAGAATTTTTTGAATGTCTGAGTGATACTGAAGAACTTAAAGCAAATGGACAAGAGAGTGGCAAGAAAGGAGGACTTAAGGAAATGGCAAATTTAAAGCCAGAAGGACGACTTCATCAGCATGGAAAACTTACACTACTGCATAATGGAGAACCTCTCTACATTCCAGTAACCCAGGTAGGACATGGGCTGACACTTTAAGTTTTAATTTAAAAAATTTGTTGTTTATATAACTTTATTCTAATAGATGATTGCTTTGGGATGATTGTTAGATAAATGATAAGCTATAAAATTCATCTTCAAAAAGGCTTCACCTATTTTATACTCTCGTCGATGGTGAATAAAGAGTAAGGGAATACTATTTCCTCCCCAATGTTTCTTTCTCACTCCTTTTCTTTCATGAAATTACATTGAAAGCCTAATGTATGCCAACCACTGTTCTAGACCTTGGGAATTTAGTAGCAAAGTAGATGGTAAGGTTCTTGTACTTATGGTACTTAATATTAATATTTTATTTAATTTTTATAAATGACATTTCCAGTCACATAAATTTTTGCCAGTATGATGGGCAAAAGTAGTATCTCAGTGTTTTAGGTCGTATTTCCCTGATTTTTAATAAACCTAAACATCTTTTAATATGTTTATTGGCCATCCGTTCCTATGAATTGCCTGCCATTATTCTTTTAGGTTACTGTCCTTTTCTTATTGATTTATGAGTTAGACGTAAATCTTCTGTTACATACATTGTATGTTTTCTCCTAGTCATTTAACAGATATGTACTTATTAACTTATTGAGTGATAAATCAATATACAAGGTATATAACTCTTAAGTGTACAACTTGGTGAACTTTTTTAAATTTAAAAACCCTTGAAACTACCACCCAGATCAAGATATAGAAAATTTCCATCATGCTAGAACTGTACTACTGATGAATAGAATTTTCTGTGAAGATGAAAGCATACATTTTCTCTTTGCTGTTCAATACTATAGCCATTATCCATATGTGGCTACTGATTGCTTGAAATGTGGCCAGTGCACCTATGGAACTGAATTATTTTTTAATTTTATTTAAGTTTTAATAGATAGATGTATTAGGTAGCATAGCCCAGTCTCCCCGTCTAGGTAATTCTTTTTCTAACTTCTACTGCTATAGGTTAATTTTATTAGTTTTTGAACCTCGTAAATATATTATACGTTGCTTATCACTCTTTTGCATATAAATGGAATCATACATTTTATACTCCTGTGTTGAGCTTTTTAAAATTTAACTACCATCTGTGAAATTCATCCATGTTGTCACATGTTTTAGTATATATGCATGTTTTATTACTTTGTAGTATTGTATTATATAAATACACCACAATTTGGTTATCTATTCACCTGTTGGTGGAATTTGAGTGGTTTATAGTTTGAGCTATTATAAAAAGTGAACATTTAGAGGCACCTAAAAAATGGTATAGATGATAGAGTCTTTGTTCATCTCCTCTTGCTACCACATCAAAGTGGTGACGGAAACACAGAGCAAACAGCAAGCAGAATTGCCTGGGATCTAGATGAACAGAAGCCCTACAACTAGAGAGAGAAATAAGATATCAACCTGTAACAGTAGAAGGTAGGAGGGGGCAAGGATGTGAGGCTTCCTGGTCCTGGTCCCGAGCAGCTGAGTGGGACAGAGGCTACGGCAGCTGCAGCCAGCAGCTGCAGATGCCTCTTAAAGGGGCC
Organism: Pteropus medius; assembly: GCF_902729225.1. Lineage (NCBI taxonomy): Eukaryota > Metazoa > Chordata > Mammalia > Chiroptera > Pteropodidae > Pteropus > Pteropus medius. Next base: position 16,287,424 of record NW_024345601.1, read on the forward strand.
ATGTCCGTGACTGGACTTTCGCGGTGACACACTTGCTCACACTGAGCACCAGCACTGGATCTGCTGTTTAGCAGGGTAAAAGGGACTTACAGGGGGACACTGAGTTAACAGAGTAAATGTAGAAGAGAATCTAATCACCAATATAGAGGATGGGCAAGCCAAAGCCACCCAATCAGAATGGCAAGAATAAAGAAGCCAAGACCATAATAATTATTTAAGGAGTCTTTGGAACAAAATTAAGTGGAAAACATCTGTGTAAGAGGGGTACTTGAAGGAGGAAAGGAAGAACAAGAAGTAGAAAGCTATTTGAATAAATAATGATGGAAAACTTCTCTCACCTGGTGAAGGAAATAGACATACAACCCCAGGAAGCTCAGAGAGTCCCAAGAAAGAGGAACCCAAAGAGGCCCACACCAAGACACATCATAATTAAAATGCCAAAGGTTAAATGCAAAGAGAATCTTAAAAGCAGCAAGAGAAAAGCAGTTAGTTAGCTACAAGGGAGCCACCCATAATAAGACTGGCAGTTGATTACTCAAAAGAAACTTTGAAGGACAGAAGAGCTCGGCACAAAATATTCAAAGTGATGAAAACCTAGGATCTACAACCAAGAATTCTTTATCCAGCAAAGTTATCGTTTAGAGTTGAAGGACCAATAAAGAGCTTTCCAGACAAAATAAGCTAAAGGAATTTATCAACACCAAGCCAGTATTTCAGGAAATGTTGGAGGGACTTCTTTAAGAAAAAACATGTACCAAAAACATGAATAAAGAATGGTAATAACTACATTTCTATCAACAAGTACCTTAAATGGAAAAGAATTAAGTGCTCCAACCAAAAGATAGAGTGGCCGAATGGGTAAGAAAACAAGATCCCTACATATGCTGCCTACAAGAGACTCACTTCGGATTAAAAGACACACACAGACTAAAAGGAAGGGGATGGAAAAAGCTACTGCCTTGATGGACCTAGAAGGTATTGTGATGATTGAAGTCAGATAAAGACAGATTTCACATACATGTGGAATATGTGGAATCTGAAGAACAAAATAACAACAACAAAAATGGAAACAAACTCATAGATATAGAGACTATTTTGAGGGCTACTAGATGGGAGGGAAATTGGAGGGCACGGTGAAAAAAGGCAAAAGGATTAAGAAGTACAAATGGATAGTTATAAAATAGACATGGAGATATAGAGTGTAGCATAGGGAAAATAGTTAACAATGTTGTAATAATATGTAAGGGGAAGAGTGGTACTAGGTTTAGTGGGGTGATTACCTTGTGAATTATATAGATCTCTAATCTCTATGCCGTACAACTGAAACTAATATATTATTGTAATTGAAAATTACAATATATTATAAAACTAATATATTATTGTAATTTTTTTCAACTATAATTGAAAAAAGCTCATTGAATTATTTTTAAAAAGTCTGGTTTTACTTAATTCTAACCCATAATAAAAACACACTATTCAATAATAAAACCACAGTATTAAAAAAAAAAAAAACCCACAAACATTCTTATGTTTTTAGGTGAACATAGGCACTTATTTTCTTTTGAATATATTTGTAAGAGTGGAATTATTGAGTTACATGGTAGAAATATGTTTTACCTTTAGCAGATATTGCTAAACAGTCTCCCAGAGTATTTGAACTAATTTACATTCCTTCTAACAATGTATAATCGTTTTAGTTTATTCAACATAATCTCTGACATTTGGTGTGTCAGGGAACTCCAATACCACTCTTAGGTTTGATTTGCTAGGAGGACTCACAGGACTTGACATATAGTCATGCTCATGGCTATAATTTATTACAACAAAAGGAAACAAAGCAAAATCAGCGAAAGGAAATGGCACATGGGACAAAGTTCAGAGAATATTAAGCACAAGCTTCTAAGAGTCTCCTCCCAATGTAGTCAGTCACACAGGATGCACTTAATTCCTTCAACAACAAATTGTGACAGCATGTAAAATGTCTACCTAGTGCTCAGGTTTTTTATTGGGGGCTGGTCACACTGACATCCTCTGTCTAGCACGTACCAAAATTCCAGACTCCCGAAAGGACAGCAGGTCTTCAGTATAAACTATATCGTTTGCACAAATAGTTTAGGCACAGTGAGCCATTTTAATCAGTTCTGAGTAGGTTGGGGACCCTGCCAAAATTCAGGTTCCCAGATGCCGGCCAAGGGCCAGCTTTGCAAACAGGCCTTCTGAAGATAGCAGTCTGAGGCTGGCTCAGACTATGTTAACTCTTCTCTGCACATGTGATTATTTCATTCATTAAAATTTTTGTTTTCTGTTGGGTATATAGTAGTAATTCATGTCCTTACATTTCTCTGATGAATAATGATACTGAACCGATTTTCATGTATTTATTGCCCATTTAGATATCTTCTTGGCGAAGTGCCTTTTCAAGACCTTTGCCTATTTTTAAAAAGTTAGTTGTCTTTTTTTCTTATTGCTTGATAGGAATTCTTCTGGATTCTAGATAAGAGTCCTTAGTCATATATGTATTACAAAATAATTTCTCCTATTCTGCGTTTGCTTATTCACTTTCTTAATAATGTCTTTAGTCAAACAGGTATGCTTAATTTTAATAAAGTCCTATCTAATGATGTTTTTCTTCTGTGGTTAGTGCTTTTGTCTCCCATTTAATAAAATTTTAACTACCCCGATGTCCTAGAGATAATCTCTTACATTTTTTTATGGAAACTTTATTGTTTTAACTATCTTATTTATATTTATGATTCACCTCACATTGGCCGCATTTTGTACGAGGAAGAGGTTAAGATTCTCATATTTCTGTAAGGATATGCAATTGTCATTCACCATTATTCAAAAGACCTGCTTTTTTTCACAGAGTGGCAGTGATGTTTTTGTTATGAATCATATTATGTGTGTTTTGGTCTGTTTCTGGGCTGTTTATTCTGTCAGTCTCTTTGTCTAGCCTTGTGCCAATAATGCACTATACTTAATTACTATAGCTTTATCATAAGCCTTTATCTGTTAATAAGTGTAAATCTTCTATTCTTCAAGATTATCTTGGCTATCCTTTGCATTTTTATGTAAATTTGAAAATCAGCTTGTCTGTTTCTACAAAGAGAATAATCCTGGGATTTTAATTCATATTGCATTGAATTTATAAATCAATTTAGAGAGAATTGAAATCTTAACAATATTGAGTCCCATGACCATGAAATACCTTTCATTTTATTTAAGATTTCTTTTACTTTCCTTCATCTGTGTTTTATACTTTTTAATGTAGATGTTTTGCATATTTTTCATTAGATTTTTTAAAGTCTTTGTAATTTTGTAAAGATTATGATATTTTTAAATTTAAAAAGTTTTTCTCTGCTATGTAGAAACAGTTGCTTTTTATATATTGACCTTGGATCAAGCAATCTTACTACATTCACTTATTATTTCTAGTAGTTTGTAGATTATTTGGGTTTTTCTATGTACATGTCATGTTAATCTATTAGTATAAACAGTTCGAATTTTGATTTTCAAACCTTTATACTTTTTAATTCTTTTTCACGCTTTATTGCACTGGCTGGGATTGCTGATACAGTGTTGATTAGTGGACATCCTTCTCATGTTCCAAATCTCAGAAGGTGTCTGGCATAGATATCATTTATCATATTAAGGAAATTCTATTTCTAGTCTGAGAGTTTATATTATGAACAGGTATTGTATTTTATCAAATGCTTTTCTTGCATATTGATGTACTCATAAAATAATTATGAGTTTTAAATTAAATCAGACGTTATAAGTAACAGTGTCTAGTGCAAAATAAGCACTCAGTTTTTTAGCTATTATTTCTCGGAGGACTTTATCTTATATAAGACATAAGTGACTAGTAATGCTTCTCAGGATGCAAGGATTTACTTAAATGTTTCTGTAAGGGTTTTTATGTTCTGAAATGGGTTGAGGAATTGTAATGATTGTACAGTGGGATGTTGGGATGTTTGCTTGGTAATTTTAAACATGAATTCTGTTAATTTTATTATCCATGCTTATATTGTTTCTTTGCCAACTGGCTATCATTTATGACATTATTTTTTTTTTATTTGACAGGCTTTATGCTTTTTTCTTCATTATATTCTTTAAAAAGCAAATTATATTTTAGATATTTCATCACTAAATTTTAGTATTAGGACAGAATATTGCAATGCTAAAAACCAAGTGTATGTTTTTGTTTTGTTTTGTTTTTTTGGTTTTTTATTGCTGTGAAGCATGCAGTTGGTATTGAGGTCTTGTGGTATAGACCTGGGTTTTGAGATCTGGTAGAACTAGATTTATATCCTAGCACCACCACTTATTAACAGTATTGCTGATAAAAGCTATGTATCTTGAGCCTTCTTTTTTTCTCTCTCTCTAAAGAAAGGTTAGTTTGCATTTTCTAGAATTTTATGTAAATTTTATATATCTACAGTATGGTTTTTTTTGGTGTGGTAATTTTTTCAGCATAATTATTTTGAGATTCATGCATTGTTGTGTGTATCAATAATAGTTCATTCAGTTTTACTGCTTAGTAATGTTCCATTGCCTGGATATATCGCAGATCATTTTTCAATTCACTTTTTGATGGACGTTTCAAAAATGGGCATAAGGAAACTGTTGGGGGCAATGGATATATTCAGCACTCTGATTGTGGTAATTGTTCCATGGGTGCGTACTTAGTATATGTACTCTTTAAATTATTGTGTGTTGATTATAGTTCAAAAAAGCTGTTAAAAAGTTAAATTATCATGGGTGATTGACAAGAAGAATAAAATGAAAGTATTTTTATCTTGTTCTAATGTATCTCTAGTTTTAAAACCTTACCTATTTGTTTAGTAAACCAGTATTATGTACTTTAAAGCCAGTAATTCTTTGTAGTACTCTGAATTGTTCAGGATTGAATCACATCATATTACTAACTACTCCCTAATTTTTAAGGATCTAGTTGTAGATTGTCTTGATTTGATTGGGTTAATAAAGAGTTCAAAAAGTTATTCTGGAAGTTCAAGCTTTATTTTTCTTCAAAGGGCTATGCCCTCCTCATTTATTTCAAATGCTTCAGTTTCCACATTCGAATTTTAATCTAAATCTAAAATAATTTAAAGTTGTCTTTCGCTCAACATGTATATACTTTATTACGAAATTTTTATGTCTTACCTTTAGGTAAATCAGGGAAAATTTTTAGTCCATTTTACTTTCTTACTTTAAAGTTAATCTTATTTGAATTATATTTGTGCTTATAAAATGGTATTCAAAATTATCCCAGTTAAAACCAATACCATTTTGATAATTTCAAGCTTAAAGATTTTACCTAATAGTTTAGTTCCAGGGCTAGGAGAGATACCTGTGAAGAATCTGTTAGATCAGAAGTCCTTAGCTGGTAGATTAGAACAAAACTAGTAATTCTCAAAGTCACCATCATCAGACCGGTGTCCTGATTTCTCTCTTACGTGTGCCACTTGGTAATTTTGCCACTACATGATCTTGGGCAAGACACTAACTGCACCTCAATTTCAGCACTTGTAAAGTGCCCTGACCACCTCTTAGTGATCACATGAGATCATGTTTATGAGAAAGATTTGGGCATATTCGGAAATGGTATACATGAAAATGTATGGTCCTCATGCTACTTGTTGCTTATATTTATTTCTCTTGATCATGTTCTTCACACAAAGTTGTCCTGAAATTTCCAGGTGGGAGTAGTCAGTATCCTTTCAACATCTTCCTTCCGTCCCATGCTGTGATTTCAGGTGTATAGGACAATGAAAACTAGTTCCTCCTGAATAGAAAGAATGAAGGCCTCTGCACTTGAGTATACTGCTTCATCGAAGACTCATACAATTTTTGAATATGAAGCATTTTGATATGATAGAGAAAGTAGAGTATATAGCTTATAACAACCTAAATATTTTGTCTCTAAATGATAGCATTTATTGAGCATGTGCCAAGATTTATTCTTTACAGTGAATCACAGAATGCTTGAGTGATTGCCTAAGGTCGTAGACCTGGAATTCAGACACAGGTATTTTGATTCTAGAGCCCAGGTTCTTAACAATATTGTCATACTGCCTTACCAATTATTGTTCAACCCTGAGTATCCATGTGAGACTTTAAAAGTGATGCATGTTCATCATAGAGAAAAGAAAATGAAAACTCATAATTCTGTAATTCAGAGATAATCACTTAGTGCAGTTCCCTCCCATTTTTCCTGTATCAAATCATTTCCCTGTTATTACATTCAAATTCTTTCCAAATTTTCATGGTTATTAGTAATACAGTGATTTTTCTAGAAGTGGAATTATTCGGTCAGAAAGCATAATCATAAATCGTGCCATGTATTGATTGTCAGATTGTTTTCCATGAAGGTTTATATGCTATATTCTCTTCAGCAGTGTTTGAAAGTACATTAGGTTTATTCATTTAAACAATTAAGGTGATAACGAGGAAAATGTTTTCTTTTGTTTGTTGCTGTGTTTTGAATGCCACAGCTTTACCATGTTTCTACTTTATTTCTTATAGTCAGTTGTGAAAATTATTTATCTTTAAGGTGTTAGTTCTCAACTGGGGAGCGATTTTGCCCCCCAGGGCTATTTAGCAATGTCTGGAACCATTTTTGATTGTCATGAGGTGGAGTGGTAATACTGGCATCTAGTAGGTAGAGGCCAATGATACTGCTAAACACCCTACAGGCCCCATGAAAAAGAATTATGTAGTCTAAAAATGTCAGTAGTCCTGAGGCTAAGAAATCCTGCTTTATAGTAAGCTCCTGAAATCTAGAAGGAATCTATTTATTGACAAGATGCTCTAAACACTTACTTCTTCTAGGTCTTATTCTATTATCTAGGATTAGAAAAGTTAATGTTTTTCTGCCTTTAACAACAGCAGGCAAGCTTTGTTTTGATTAGTCACTGGATTGTTAAGTTCTTCATATTTCAAATATAAAATCTAATGGAATCAATTCTTGGGGAACTTTCTTAAATCCCTTTGAAAGTTTTGAAATGTTTTTTGTCACTCAATGATTCTGTAGTTGTATCTTCCTTTTAGATTTGCCTTAGCTACTATCTATCTATCTATCTATCTATCTATCTATCTATCTATCTATCTATCTATCTATTTTTAGCGCCTACAGCGCCCAATATTCCTAGGTGGTCTCCCATCCAAGTACTAACCAAGTCAGACCCTGCTTAGCTTCCGAGATCAGACAAGATTGGGCACATTCAGGGTGGCATGGCCGTAGATGCCTTAGTTACTTTTTAATTTGGGGTTACCACTGAAATGTATAATGTCTCTGATTCCCCAAAAAACCAACAACTTTTTTGGGAATTAGTAATTAGAATGTCTTTTGAACCTAAACTGAAAGCAACTTCTCTGACATAAAACTTAGTTACTTGGGAGCATTTAGTTGGGGTTCAATTCATTTGCCTTTAATTTTATTTTCATATACATCAATTTTCTTCTCATTAGTTTTAATAAAAATCTTATTGCAACTAGTGATAACATTCATAAAATATCATTAGGATTTCATTTCTGTATCATTAATAGACAGGAAAATGTTCAGTGTACTCATATTCCTGTCTTTTAGCTATCAAGCCTCATCAAGGGAAACATGATAAGCTTACTGTTGTGTGTTGGGGGGTGCTGATTGTCATATTTATTCTTATTAATCTGTTACTTTTTAATGTAGCTTACAAAAGTCTTGTGAATTTTTCTGAATTCTTCTAAGTATATATCTTGTGACCGCTAGTGCTGAAATAATTGTTGCCTTTATTCTATTTTTATAGTTCTGCTTTGTCTAAAAAAAGGCTGTTCATGAGCTTTGTCCTTTTGTACTTCACAGGAACCAGCACCTATGACAGAAGATCTGCTAGAAGAGCAGTCAGAGGTTCTAGCTAAATTAGGTACCTCAGCAGAAGGGGCTCACCTCAGAGCACGCATGCAGAGTGCCTGTCTACTCTCAGATATGGAGTCTTTTAAGGTGGGTCACACTATCAGAGCTCGAGTTTCTATTTTGAGCTATTCTGGGATGAAGCTGTGAAAGTCACTCAATAAGGTGGTATGAAGACCTGAATGTCTTTTTTATTAAATGTTTTTATTTCATTAGTTATAGTACCCCACATCCATCCCCTAAAGGTTATAGTCAAAGTTACTTCTTAAGTTAAAAAAAAAAAAAAAAAAAAAGAACAATCTTTGAACAATAGTTGAAAGTTGAGAATTGAATAGTTTTTATACATGCATTGGCTTTGAGATGTTTTCTTCCTTTGTGTATGTTTAGTCAATTTAATGCAAGACTTTTAAGAAACCCTTAGGATTTAACATAGTTTCCTTCATTCAGCGATTTCCTACTTTGTGACTTGCACTGAGATTAGGCAAGTAAGAAATAGAATATTTATCCTCAGTTACAGTCTATTGAGGTTGTGGGAGGAGATATGTAAATAATTTTTATACGATGAGTTATGAAGCCAAGATCAAAAAAGATGACCGACTCTACTGAGTGGGTCATGGAAAGTTTCTCAGATGAGTCACCATTTAGGATGAGTAGGCATTTGATACTTAGAGAAGACTGTTTTAGGCTTAATATGGGCCTGTATCTAGGACATAGAGGATTCAAAGAATGGTGACATTTGGCTTATTAGCTTACAAACCTAGGGATGAAGAAAGGTTTGTTTGTTGTTTTTTTTTTTTAAATAATTACTTATTCTTGAAAGTAGAGGCAAGTCTATGTATATATTTTTTTAAAAATCCAAGTGGGTAGCCCTGCAGGTCACAGGACTTCCCTTTCCTACTGCTGATACTCTGGACTGTCTCCCAGGCCCAGGCTTTCCTCTTCAGTGTGATGGTCTGTGATGGCCCCCATCTCCCTGTTTCAATAGCCCCTATTCAGTCCTGCTTTTGTGCTATGTAGGCCAGTCTGCGTTTGATTTTTTCAACATAAACACTCCATGAAAACCTATTCCACTTTCATCATCCCTGTTAGATTTGTGACAATAAAAGGGAGCCTCTTTTTCCTTGCTTATTTCCCCCATCTTTGCTAGAAGAAAAAAAAATCTTTAGTAAACCTCTTAAGAGCTGCATGTTTTCTTAGAGTCTAAAAAGATACAGAAAATCTGTGAGCTGTATTTTGCTGTGAAACAAGAAAGAGGGATGTGTTGTTTTAAAATAAACAGTTGGTACAATGGATAATGAGAAGCCAATTGGCTCTGAGGGCATATGTTAAATCAAAAAGGTAGAGAATTGGCTTAGGGTATGTGCGCATGGTGAGAAATACCAGTCTCTGCAGCCACTGTTTTTAACCTGACCTCTAGCTGCCTTCATATTCATCTGTCCCTGTCCTACTACAGTGTTCTTGCAAAGGCATGTACAGAAAGAAATTCCAGCTTGGAACTGTAAAAGCTTTTCCCCATAGAAACATATTGGCTCCTGATGGTAAGGTTCTATGTAATTTCTTTAACACTGCGCAGCAGCAAAACTATGGTTCATTAGACTCTTTTAGACTAAGCTAGACACCTACAAATCTCTTATAACATTGTTTTAATCAGAAAATAGACTATATTTCAAATAGCCATCTTACACATCTGCCCATCTGTAGGAATCAGATAATATATTCAAGGACATAGATAGTCACTTTAAAATAGATATGGTTGCCTTTCCCTTTTTTTGTATAGGATGACTTGGTTTAGGGACCCTTGGGAGAGTCCCCAGAGCTTTGGACGAATGCTGATATGTAGCTGAGGCACCTACACTTTATAATTCCAGAAGGACAGGATCTAATCTCTAGTATGCTCTTGGAGTACATACTTATAACAGTAGAACAAAGATAAGCCATAGCTGAAGTGAGTCTTGACCCTCTCCTGGTAGTTTTATGGTTAGCCTGGTGCAGTAAGGACAACCAGAAGGACGAATTCTGGTGTGAAATGTCTGTCTTTAGCACGTTCTGTAGTACAAGAGTTCAGTACTATTTTCTTTAAGGTCTCTCTCTTCATTCAAGGCCTTTCACTCTCGTTTCCTAAGATGTTCTCATGTGGGTGTGGTGTTGCCTGGTTAATATCCACATCTTTGTGTGTGAATCCTGAGTCATGCAGTAATGTTAACCCTTTGCAGTTCACAACAGTTTTTTGTTGCGATGATGCCAATAGCTCTTGGAAGTTTCTGTTGTTGACTATTGGTTAAGGACCCCCCTCTAATTCCTCATCCCCTCAGGGAGTCTTCTAAATTGGTGGGAATAGTTAATCTGGTAGCCACTTTTGCTACCAGGAGGAATTGGCAGTTTTGCTTTTCACATTTAAGACTAACCATTCTCATCATGTTGATTTTCATTTAGGTCTGAAGTTAATTTAATTTAAAAATAAAGAAAATTATCTTCTGCTTAGCATTTCTTTGTTAATGCTTACATAGCTTACTATTGTAAGCAATTAAATATATTACTCATAGCAGAAAGAATTCATTATGGTAGAGAATATAACCCAAAAGGCATGTGTTTAATGTATGTACACGTATCCTTTGAGTATTAAGGAGATGATGTGTGTGGTCATCCTTAGTACTCCACTGATGTATTACTAGACACTTGCAAAAAAGAACTGTGTGCCTTACCACTAAAACTGCAAAGCCTCTATTTTTTTCCAGGCTTGAATGTAGAATTACTTAAAGGATTTTGGCATGCACCATTGTTGATTCTATAGAATTATCTACTAAATAAAACTTTAATTAGTTAGGTTTCAGAAGCCTGAAAAACAATAGTTTGAATTCCAGTTTCTTAACATCACAAAAGCAATTTATGTGATGGTAATTTGTTACATAAAGCACAAGAATTTGATGGCTAAATAGAACTTTTTTGAGGTTAGCAGATGTTTATTGCAGTACCAGTATTGATTTATTGAGGGAAAAAAGAGCAGAACTTTTCCATTGTTGTGTTATTATTCTGGTCATGATGTATATTATTTGATTTACTTGACTTTCACTTACTTGATACCTTTTTAAGTATTGAGCAGTTATACTATAATTTTAAACTAACTTTATGTAACAATCTGTTTAAGAGAATTCTTTTCACACATAATTTTTACTTCCAAATTCATCAAATAAAAATATTTTCTTTTTTTTATAAAATGGAGACAGCAAAAAGAAAATGCTTTGGGTACTTAACACCTGATTTATTTTAAAGGTAACACCCAAACTCATGTCACATATTAGATTATATAAAGAGTAGATAGGCTTTTTGTGAAAAGGAAAGCGATTTTGCAAGTAGGTTTATCAGTAACTGTTGATTTTTATTTGATTCTGCTGAAATTTTTGCCTTGTTTTAGGCAGCTAATCCAGGCTGTTTTCTGGAAGACTTTGTGCGGTGGTATTCACCTCGGGATTATATTGAAGAGGAAGTGATTGATGAAAAGGGCAACGTGGTTCTGAAAGGAGAGCTGAGTGCCCGAATGAAGATTCCAAGCAACATGTGGGTAGAAGCCTGGGAAACAGCCAAGCCAATTCCTGCACGAAGGCAAAGGAGACTCTTCGATGATACCCGGGAAGCAGAAAAGGTAACTGAAGTTTGGGTATCTAATATTAAAATGCTAATAATTGTTCTAGCATCTAAAAATCTCACTATCATAGACATGAGAGCTTTGGACACATTTGAGAAGCAAAGCATATAATGAACTGTTTATATATCTACTATTCAAATTTAAGATTAGAACTGGTTGGGAATAGGCCAAAAAAATAAGACGTATATTTTATGTCGCATGCTTACCATGGTTCTGTCTCACAGCATATGTCAAAACCTTAAAAATTGTAATGTCCTTTGACCTAACAGTTCTACTACCAAGAAATTTATTAAAGAAATAATGAGAAATACCTAAAGATCAACGTACAAGAATGATGTTTAACAGAGTTTTTTAGTGAAAAAGTAGATATAAACCGAAATTACCAAAAATAAGGCTTGGTTCAATAAGTTACGATATGATCATTTAGTGGATTGTTTTGTAATTATTAAAAAATATTTGGAGTTCTGTAGGCAGCCACCTGATATCACATTGCCCCCCCCTTGCAAAAAACCCCATGAAATTAATAAATCATGCCTTCAACATTAAGAGAGGCTAGAGATTGCAGTGACCTTCGAATTAACTGTAAGTAGAGAAATAAGCTAAATTCCAGTGGAGTTCCTATTGCTAAAAGCCTGTGGGTGTAGAGAATGGAGACAGGGTGTTTTAAGAAGAGCTGAGAGATGCAAAAGACTTAGATGGAACACAGAATCATCCTAGAAAGAGCCTTATACTATGTGCGAAAATACTCAACACAGGTGGAGCATGGTAGTTAACAGCACAGTTAACTACAGTTAACTACAGGGCAGGGGCTTAAACGTAAGCATGACTAGAAGTGGACACTCAGACACTGCTTGGGACGAATCGGATCTATAGAGAAGGACTAATACCCCTTCTAAAGCAGTGATGGGAAAGAAGGAAATAAGGGGAAAATTAAAAATCCTGCAGAAATGAAAGAGAAACAAGACTTATCAACCTCCCTCACCTTCTGCCATCCATTAAAGAAACTGTGCAGAAGAGGATACTTTCAAACTGACATGATTGGGAATACTAAAGTGCAGACTATATCCATACAAAACTACTATAAAAAACAGAAAATGCAACTGGATCAGTTCAGATAATAAAAACATTTCACAGAAAATCAACCATGAAGCAGAAGAAAATTAACATAACATTCCATCTGAATCAAATATTCTAAAACAAGCATGAGAGATAGGAAAAATTATGTTTAATCACAAATACTAAAACCAATAGCAAAATTTGACCCAAAAACCACACAAAGAAAACAAAACCACAGCTGGTTTAACTCAGGATAGAAGTAGAAGAAAAAGATAACTATATCAAAAATAAAGACTAAATTACAAGGGGCCCAATGAGAAATAGATTCATTGTAAATTTAATAAAAGGCCTCAAGGAAAAGCAGCAAAACAGCCAAGAGAATGAAAATGGAATAAAAGAGTAAAAGGAGTTGGAGAGAAAGTGGTAGAAATGGAAGATAGAAAAATTGACCAGAAGTAATGAACTTCAAAATACATGACTGTAGAACTACTAGACTTTAAATATTTTTTAAAATAAAATCCTCAGGACCTCCAGGCAAAAAGATGAAAACTTTTATATGGCAAAAGAGAAAGTCAAAAGACAAATGATAAACTGGGAGAAATATTTGTAAGCCAGGAGAAATGTATGTATTACAGATAAAGGGTCAAATTGCTATAGAAAAATGAGCAAGAATATGAGTAGACAACTCACCAAAAAAAGGATAATTACCCTTAAACCTATCAAAAGATCTTCAACTTCATTCACAATAAGAGAAATGAAAATTAGAAATTACTGAGATAACCATTTCTCACAACATCAGATTGGCAAATTCAAAAAGCTTGATACTCAGTGGAGGGGAGGTAATTGATACTTGGAATGGGGAGCGGAGAGAAAATCTAATCCAAGCAATTTATGGGCATATAAGATATTTTTGACTGTATATTCTCAGGTGTGTTGGGAGGTGGGAAAACAGTGCAAATAAATCCTAAACTTTATTTTCCAGGTTTGTTTTGTGTAGTGATATGGGTAAGCAGTTCTGGAACTTTTAGATGGATTATTGCTTGAGCAAAAGAGTACTTAAATGTGTTGGTGTTAGTTGGAAGCCAGAATTCTCACTGTGGAAGTGAAATGCAAACATGGAATTGAGGTGGGCAAGGAAGACTCGATAGCGGTGGATTGGAATGTGGACTCATAGGTTTTGAAAATGTGAATAGGTATGTGGGTATGTACGTATGTATATATACAGGCATATATTTCCTTGTTCTCTTCTGAAGGGATCTAGAAGCAGTGACACCCCAGTAGCAGTGAGCACAATGTATATCTTGATTTTTAGAATATTTCTTTCTAAAAGGAACCATGCTTTCCTCAGAGAAATGGCCGATTTCAGGATTGGAAGAGGGAAGGTATAAGATGAGTGTGGAACATCATGTGTTACCAGAAAATAAGGAAGTGTTTGAAAAAAAAATAGGGGTATTTCATAAGGAGCTAGCCTGAAGGGCCTCTTATTGGCCAAATCTGGACAGTTTGAGTACCAAATAATTAAGGAAGGTGATGAATTACAAATCGTTAAGAAAAAAATCAGAATCCTTAGGTCCCCATTGATAATTTGTAGATAAAGAAATGGGGGATTGACCCAGCAATTGCACTTCTGAGTATTTATCCAAAGAAAACCAAAACAATAATTCGTAAAGATCTATGAACTCCAGCATTCATGGCAGCACAATTTACAGTAGCCAAGATATGGAAGCAAATGCCCATCAACAGACGGTTTGATAAAGAAATTATGGTTCATATATAATATGGAATATTACTCAGTCATTAAAAAAAAAGAAATCCTACCATTTGCAATGACATGGATGGACCTAGAGGTTGTTATGCTGAGTGAAATAAGTTGGAGAAAGATAAATACCATATGATTTCACTTATTTGCGGAATCTAAGGAACAAAAAGAACAAACTAATCAAAAACGCAAATATAGTGGACAATTTAGTGATGGACAGAGGGGAGGGGGTTGGGATATGAGAATGGGGTGAAGGGTTAAAGAGGTACAAATTAGTAGTTGATAGTTGGTCATGGGGATGGGGAGCATGGCAGAGGGAATGCAGTTGGTATTAACATGATAGCTAGGTGGAGGGCCAAGGGAGGGAGGGAGCAGTTGGAGGGGATCGTTTTATGAATTATATAGGTGTCTAACCAATCTACTGTATACTTGAAACTAATTTAAATAAATTTTTAAAAATGGAGTAGAAAGGGCATTTCAACATCAAGATGACTAATAAATATGGAGGCTATATTGGAGTTGGAAACTCTTCATTTTATAATTATATTCATAGTTGAGGTTGATCCAGGCAAGAATATTATAGATATCAAGTCTAGATAGAAATGTGGGTGAAGAGCATCATTTTGCATGGCTTAAAGTGTCTCTACAGATTACTTCAGAATTGCAAAGACATAAATAATAATAATACAATGGAGAAATAGGATGATCAAAATTAAAATATCAGTAAGGGGCAGATGGAGATTGTCTACATCAAGATGTGGTACTCTGAAGGATCCAACATCACTTACATATTGTTTGGTCAAAGAGTGCATAACCTGCGTATAATTATGAGGAAACATTAGATAAACCCCAAATGAGAAATATTCTATTTTAAAAAGAGCTTTAAAAAAAAAAATTGTTGGAGTATGTTAAAAGGACACAGGAACCAACTGAAAGATTTCCTAATGGCTAACACTGGAACAATTTGAGTGACAAAGTAGTATTGGATTATAACTCAAAGTATAAAATTAACATCGTTGAATCTGTAGTGATATGTAAATGATTGAATAAACTGGAGAGGAGACAAATCTTTCACGCAGAGGAACTCCAGATCTACTCTGCCCCCAAGGAAGTGGAGTGTAACTCCCAATGCCATAAGTGTGAGCTGTGCATTTTGACTTCCTTCTAAAGAGTACGGTGTGCAAAGTGAGGAAAAGGACTAACTTTACAGTGCAGAAACCTGGCAAACACTACATTGACCAGGTGAGCAAGCTTAAAAACAGGGATAAGACACATTGATAGTATGTACTCTTTATGTGATGTGATGAAAATAGCACTTTACCTCACTGGTCTTCCTCCCCAAAATATATAACACCAGTTTAATTGTGAGGAAAGCATCAAATAAATTTTAATTGAGAGACTTTTTACAAAATACCTAACTAGAATTCCTCAAAACTGTCAGGGTCAATAAAAACAAGGAAATCTTGAGAAACTCACTCTAAAGGGAGTCTAGAAACATAACTGCTAAATGTAATGTGATATCCTGAATGGGATTCTGGAATAGGAAAAGGACATTAGATAAAACAGGAAATTCCTTACACAAATATTGACAGAATTATTTATAATAGCTAAAAAGCAGAGCTAACTCAAATGTATGTCAGCTAATGAATGGATAAGCAAACCATGGGTATATCCATACAATGGAATATTATTCAGCCATAAAAACGAGTGAAATTCTGATACAAGCTACAACATGGGTGGACCTTGAAAACATGCTAAGTGAAAGAAGCCAGAAACAGAAGACCACATATTGTATAATTCCATTTATATGAAATGTCCAGAATAAGCAAAGCCATGGAAACAGAAAGTTAGTTTAGTAGTTGCCAGGAGGGATCAGAAGTGGGAGAAATTGGGGAGTGGCTTCTTTTGGGGACTGGGTTTCTTTTTGGGGTAATGAAAATGTTCTGGAATTAGACAATGGTGATGGTTGCAGAACCTTGTAAATATGCTAAAAACCACTGTAAACCATTTTAAAGTGGCAGATTTTATGGTATTTATGTCTTAATTTTTAAAAACTAAAGCAATATCAGTAAAGTATGGAATTGAATTAATCAGAAAGCTGGGAGGGGGTAAGACTGTACTCAAAATGTCAGTGTTATAAAAGAGACTGGAAAACGGTTTCAATTTCATTAAAGAAGTATGACAGTTAAAGGCAATGCATGATCCTTAACTGGATCCTGTATGGTGAAGGAAAAAGATATAAAAGACATTATTCGGTCATTTGACGAAATTGTGATATGGATAGTAGATTAGATTAAAAGTATTTGATCAGTGTTTAATCAAAATAGTTTGTTTTGATTACATAAGAAAACATTAATTTTAGGAAATACACACTGAGGTATTTGAAGATAAAGAGATATGATGATGTATGCGACTCGCTCTCAAATTATTCAAAAAAAAAATGGATGTGTGTATGTGCTAAAGAAAAAAACCACAGGCCCAAATTGGCGTCACTCATGCTAAAAGCCAAATTTAGATTTAATGCCTGCTAATTGTAGTTTCAACGTCTCTGAGAAACATAACCTTAACCAGTCTGGAATTTTTAGGCAACTACCAGTAAGGTAATCTGTCCGCTAGGTCCTCTACATCCCCCACAGAAAGAAGAGGCAGTCTGCAAGATAAAACCCTTTCTGTCCCCTACCCCCAGGAAAAGATATCGCAGCCCCCAAATAATCTTTTCTTTTGTTAATTGCTCCCTTACCCCACCCTTTTTCCTATAAAAACCTTCCATTTTGTACAGCCCTTCAGAGCAATTTTTCTAGTAGCTAGGTGGGATGCTGCCAGAATTATGAGTCGCTTAAAGCGAATAAGATCTTCAAATTTATTGGTTGAATTTTGTTTTTAACAGATAGTATGCACATACAGAGGAGGAGAGAAAGGCTTGTGATAAAACAGATGAGTTAAAAAGATTAACAATAAGTGAATCTAGGCAAAGGGTGTTACCAAAATAGAAGAGGTTCATCTGCCTGTGCATATTAAAGCCAATTGAGACATAAGCAGGAGTTTGCAGCAAAGAAGGGTTTATTTAAGGAAATGGCACCAAGCCCAGAGACACTGGGAGTGCTTAAATACCTGGCTCCTCAATGGCCTGTAGGGAATAGGTTATAGAGGAGAAAGATCATTAGTCATGGTAGCTAAGGAGTTGGGGTTGTGAGCTCTACTGATTGGTCGGGGGTGGAGTAGAAGGCAGTTGATTATTGCATTAGGTCCTGATGTCAGTCATGGTCTCATTCTTTTTGGTTTCTAGGGGATATGACAAGTAAGGTTATTCCATCTTAATGGGTCTGCTGCTGAAACACAACTGAGATCAAGGTGTTATCTTTAGTTTGACCTAAACTGTTTCTGTCGTCAACAGACCTGAGGCTTTGTTCTTAAAACTGTTTGACCTAAAGGCGTAATGATTGTGTGGATGTGCAATATGTGGAAAGGTAGAGAGATAAGGAAAGAAAAGAAGCAAGTGAGTCATGGTGCTATTAGACTAGACAGGGCCAATTTGAATGAAGGTAAAAGAAAAGAAAAATAATTTTAAAGAAGTGAAGTTTTTGCATGGTTACAATTGTATATGCATATTTTGTATTCTTGCAAATTTTTCTGTAGGTTAAGGAAAACAAAATTTGGATTAAGTTAACAGGGATGTATGACAATGGGAACTCTTTACTATTCTAGATGAGAGTATAAATCTGTTGAAACACTTTGTAAAATTACTAGGAATATGACTTCGATATTAAAAATTAGCATTATTTTGTGCATAGTCTATTTTTAGGTATATACCCTTGAGAAATTCCTCTACATATGCACCAGGAAACATATGCAATAATAGGAGTATTATTTGTAATAGCCAAAAAATCTTGGGGAGTCCATCAGTGGAGGAACATTTTATCAGCAGTGAAAATGAATAAACTATAGCATCTATCAACATACATACATCTCAAAAACAGTGCTGAAGTCACTGGGGTGTAACCAGAGACTTCCATTTATATAAAGATTAAAACCAGACCAAGCAACACATTGTTTAGGGCTACATATACATGTGTAAGAAAATTGTGGAGAAAACAAAAGAATGATTAGTAGTTATGCTTGAGGGGTGGGGCAGGGCACTCAGGGAAACTTGTTCAGGGAGGCACACAGGGGGATGTGGAAAGTACTGGTGATGTTCTGTTTCTTAAACTCTTGGTGTATAAATAAGTATTCATGTTTTAAACTATAAATACTGTGGTATGTGTATCTCATAATTAAAAAAAAAGTTTCAGACCACCCAAAACCAAGCCAAAAAATAAAAATCATAAGTCATTAAATGAACAAAGCAAGTTTGTGAAACAGTATGTATATTATGAATTTTTGTTACGAAATTGAATATGCATCTATATCTGTGTGTTTAAATGGGCATAGAAATAAGTCTGAGAAGATAAACGCAAAAATGTGTTCCTTCAGAAGTAGGATTTCTGGAGAACTTTTGCATTACACGTCCCTGTATGTATGTATGTTTGTATGTATATATGTATGTATGTATTTACTTATTTACTTATTTAATTTTTGAAATCTATGAGCATTATCAGTCAGCTTCACCTTATGAGATTTCTTTTTACTGCTGATGAATAAGGAGCTTAAAGGTTGGCTCCATGTGTTACATTTACTTCTCTATTTCTATAATCAGAAAAATAAAATAATTTTCATTTTGGAAAAAATGATAAACCAAAACAACTAAACAAACAAATTAAGGGGAGGTCCCTAGGAATGTTTAGAAACGTGAAGTGAGAAATCTCAGCAAGTTACAAAACAGTATTTTACATACTTCGTATTCATTCTCTTAATATATTATGTGTATTCAATGTCTTAACAAATCTTGGAATGAAAACGTTCCACCGTTAATTTCTATTTCTATTTCTAGTATAATTTACAGATGTTTTTATTTTTTTTTTGTTCCTAATTTGCATGTATTACATATGGACTCGGGAAAAAAACTTTATGAGCATATTCAACATTATTAAAGACTGAAGTACTTATTTCTTTTCAGTAACATTATCCTTACCTTTGAGAGTAGTAGCTACTTATTTGGATGAATAGGGATAGGTACTAAGAGAGCACTACTCTTAACAGATGTGCTCAGTGGTTCAGAGGATTTTTTTACTTGCGTAAATGGCCGCTTTATTCTTTGACACCTGCATTGATCATTTATTTGACTTTGTGCCTCCTTCAGGTGCTGCACTATCTGGCAATACAGAAACCTGCAGACCTTGCTCGGCACCTGTTACCTTGTGTAATTCATGCAGCCTTACTCAAGGTAAAAGAAGAAGGTAAATGTCTTACTTGATTAGTCATCAGTTATTTCCAAAAATGAAAGGTTTTTTTGCCTAAGTTATTTAATGATGGCTTTGATCTTTTTAAAAATAGAAAATCTGGAGAACATTTCTTCAGTTAAGAAGATTATAAAGCAAATAATATCTCATTCCAGTAAAGTTTTGCACTTCCCCAATCCAGAAGACAAGAAATTGGAAGTAAGTTTGATACCATGTCAGGATCTTGCCATGCATTCTCTTCAGTTGGCAATAATTACTTTAAAGATACATTTTTAAAAGGCTTTGCTTTTTTTGCTATCTTCTAATGTATGTCTTTGCCTTTTCCACTGTTAGGAAATCATTCATCAAATTACTAATGTGGAAGCTATAATTGCTAGAGCCCGCTCACTGAAAGCCAAATTTGGAACTGAGAAATGTGAACAGGAGGAGGAAAAAGAAGATCTTGAAAGGTAATTGCTAATTTGACTAACTCATTTTTGTCTGCAGTAGGAAAAGCCACCACTCTATTTAGAAAAATTTAATAGAATATTGAGATTGATTTATGGTTCTCCTATATTTGTAACAAGCATTGGCTAGAGGCAGAGAAATACCTAATTATCATAGGATTTGACCCCTACTGTATTTTTTGATTATTTGCTAGGTGTCTCCATTCCTGCCACTTTTAGAAGCAAGTTTTACCCGTCTCTTTTTGTAGCTCTGAGAAATGTGGTGCCTGCAGTTTCCTGTGGGGGAGCTGTTTCCTCTTTGTTACTTGAAATGCCCCACAGCTTTGCTTTCAGCTCTCACTGTACCTTAACCACAGTCTGAGGTATTCTGCAACTGTATTTCTGCTCAATATTCATTTAATTTTTAAAAAGATTTATGATAGCAAAGGTGCATATATTATGCACTTTGTGAATATATTTCAAAAGTGTCCAGATGCTCTTTCCAGGATGAGGTGAATGACTAGCTCAGTCTTTTCCTCCCTCTGTGACTCAGCACCATAACCAGGGGAGCCTGTTAGTGTGAGCCCGTGTTTTTGTTGGTGGTAGCATTTCCAAATTAGCTACTTCATCAGCTTGAATCTGTTATAATGTTAACATTGTCATTACCCTTTCCACAGGAATGTCATTATTGATGCTAAATAATTAATATTATATGACAAGGCATTTGTTATAGCTTTTAACAAGTTCTTGTTTGAATTTTATATCTTTTGTTGAGTGAAATTTTCTCCCAACCTTCTTTGCTTTTGAAAATTCCTTCTTTTAAATGAGAAGAATAAGCTCTAATCGTTTTTAAAAAGGCAGTATGAATTAGTGAGCAGGTGGTGCAGGCTTGGTGACTCTGTGCCCTCCACTCTGTTAGCTCCACCACATGTTATCTATGATATACTTGGAAATACAGTGTTTCCAGCACAAAATGGCAGTTTACAAAAACAAGAAATATGAATCATTGCTTTGCTGAATAAATTACACTTTGTTTTGTTGTCCAACATTTTTTTTTGATCTTGTACTGAATGTTTCTTTTTACACTTAGATAGAGATGGGCTTTTAACCAATTTTATAAAAATAGTCGAAAGGCAGTAAGATTGTCATTTGTGTAGATTTTAATTCCAGTTGTCAGTTTATCCTGTTCTGAAATTTCCGCTCCAGCCTTGGTAGGTTTAGGCAGTATCAATTTTAGGGTTTGTCCACAAAATTAATCTGCGAGGATTGACATAATGTGAACCGAGCTGCTCGCTTTCTATGCTTTCATTACCTCTCTCTCCTAGGTTTGTGAGTTGCCTTTTAGAGCAGCCTGAAGTGTTAGTCATCGGTGCAGGAAGAGGACATGCTGGCAGAATTATTCACAAGCTGTTTGTGAATGCACAGAGGGTATGTGAGATTCCCTATTGATTGTATCATGATCTCTCTAGACCTCTACTCAGTAGGATGTTGTTTTGATTCCCATACATGGCTGACTATAAAGCTGCTAGCTGAGTGTAAGTCTGGGCTTTGGGTTCGAACACTGAAGAAACAATGACTCTCAACAGTGACTTTTGAGTTTTTTGAAATCCTTTTGCTACTTTGCATGTTGAAATAAAATGGTAAGTATATTTTAGGACTTAAATTTCAGAAGTTAGAAGGGTCTGAAATCCATTGTTACAGAATCTATGATAAGGACTTGTTTAGACATGTCCAGTGCTGTGCTGTAAAAAAAAAAAACCTGTTCACTTTCGAATTAGAATCGAGTTTTACCAATTTTAAACTCCATGTACTGCAAATGGTTTCACAACTTAGCTTGTAAAGTTAGTAAATCTAACTATTTTTGTAATGGTGAAGAGATCTAACTTCAGAGATTTCATAAGAATGAAGAACAAGATTTCAGATTTTTGGGACTATGGAAACTTAGGCTTTAGCACAGAAAGAAAGCCTGGTTTGAAAAATTGTCTTTGTCATTACCTCTATTAATGAAAGCAGAGATTTAAAAATTATATAGTATCTTTTGACATTTCTAAAGCTATTAAAGTTTGGATTTTTATGAAGATGATACTGCTTATACTTTGTGCTGATATTTTCTATACAGATCTTATGTACCGGTTAAGAGGTGCTGGCATCCCGTAGATGTTCTCATGTCAGGGCTCATTAATATTAAAGATTCTAATAAAAATATCATGAAGTGCACTAAATACAGGGTGCTCGTTACCCAGCACTGTGAGGACACTAAAATGACCCAGTTTTGAAGGTGTAATTCTCAGAATCAAATAAGAAGAATTTTCATGGGTTTACACATGGAATAAAAACTTGATAATCTCTTTTAAGTCAATCTGAAGTACATCTAATTAATATATTCAAAATCATAGCCAAATATACTGATCTGAATTTATAAGAAGAACTAAAACCTGGGATTATTTATGGTCCCCTAAAGTTAAACATTTCAAGTTAAAAACTAAGTATTTTACTTCGTTATAAATTAGAGCAATAGATAATTGCTTTGGTTTACTTTGTTTTTGTCTCTGGCATGACACCAAGAACTGAGTTTGTTTTTACACCTTGTAATATCTTTGCTAGCTTACTTGCCAGAAGCTTATAAGCACATTTCCTTGTTATCAATATGAATTTTCCTCATATTGCAAAAACTCTTTCCTCTTTCCTCAGTTGTTAATACTGTGTGTTGAGGCTTTAAAATCTAAAGTATTTATATTTTTAATGCTGAATGTTACTTGTTTTGATTAGTCAAACAAAATTATTTTCCCCAAATTGGAAATAGCCTTTTCCCTCCAGACTGTAAGAAAAGGCTCATTGTAAAGAAAAGAATCATATCTCACTGTCCACTGATGATCACTGTCAATATTTGACATCTAGTGTATACAAATCTATGTATATTTTACAAAATAGGATTGTATTATGTAATTTACTTTTATTCTTATTTTCCACTTAATATAATTATCTTACTACATCAGTAAATATAAAAGTGCATCATTTTTCAGTGGCCTCATTGCATAGCTAATCTGAAGTTGTACATTTATCCCACATTATGCAGTTTTAAAACTTTCAAACCTTGTGGTGAATGTTTTTAGGGATTTGGCAGACTATAATCATATAACAAGCACTCAGCCCTTAAATGTCTGGCTAATGTAAACCACTCAGGTTTATTCATGTAACTTTTCGTAATTTACTGACACTGTATATCAGTTTTACTAATTAAGATTTTAACTTTTAAAAGTATGAAATTTCACTGAGAATTTTTATAGCATATAGTAATTTTACATATTTAAAACTTTCTTAAAATTATACATTTAATAAATTTCATTAGGATTATGTTTCAGTCACAGTCTCTCTCTCTCTCTCTCTCTCTTCACACACACACACACACACACACACACACACACACACACACAAACTTAAATGGAACTCAGCAAATAAACCACTGACTGAATTTTGCTTCAGTCTTGCTAAATTGAATAGCTCTGAGACACCTATTCTTAAATTTATTGGATTATTTTTCAAGCTATGAGCACTTTTTTTTAGCATCTGAATTCTCTAGTAAAAGAGCTAGCTTTTTGTTAAATCATTTCCCCATTAAATGACACTGTATACCTGTTGAACCATCTGATGCATGAATAGTGGGTATGTCTGCTCAATTTGATAGCTAGGTGTGTTGTATGTGGTGCGTGTTTGTCTTGATACTCTTGATAGTATCATGTTCCTTAATGTAGTGCATGCTTTCTGAAATAATCTTGAAATCTCTCGTTTAGCTCTTTTTAAAAAAACCATCTTGCTTGTTTACTTTTCATCATTGTTTCTTTTCTCACCCTTTCTCAAGCTGACTGAATCTTCTGATGAGGTAACGAAATAGCCTTTGTCCCTCAGTTCCTTGTTCTTCCCATCCTTCTAACTTCATAAGGTCATTAAGACTAACCGCTCTTTAGCAGTCTGGATTTGGCATACTTTTCTTGATGTTTAGCATAATTTCATATTTCCATTGCCAAAACAATTTTTTCCCAAATCAGTGGTATCCTGAAAGAAATAGAGTAATCAGTTAAAATGAGGGCTCTAACTAAATATATATTTTATGCAGTTTTAATGAAAAAATAGATGCCTTTAATATTGTGAACTTCTCTTTTGTGGCCATTGCTACATTACATGAATTTCTATCACTACTGAGCACATTAGCCACCCACCAAACAAAAACAGTGTTCCCAGTTTTAATTTGGCAAATGAACCTTAAAAAGAATTGAAAATTGGGAGAAAAACCATTTTTCTAGACTCTGGAGAGAAGCAGCGCCTTATGGACTGAAGACATCAGA
The DNA here is from genome assembly GCF_902729225.1 of Pteropus medius. Taxonomy (NCBI): domain Eukaryota; kingdom Metazoa; phylum Chordata; class Mammalia; order Chiroptera; family Pteropodidae; genus Pteropus; species Pteropus medius. The sequence goes on from NW_024345601.1 coordinate 16,311,880, forward strand.
CTTGGTCTTGTGTCATTGCTAGAAGAAACCAATAGAAAACAGTACATTTTCCCTCTTCATCAGATGTCTGAATATGACCCTCACTTTGCATAGCAGATTGCCTGACAGTCATTATCCTTTCTGTCTCTGTCACCAATTTATTTGTTATCTCTGGCTGCTCATGCAGTGTTTCAAGCTTCTTGTACTTTCTGTTGTGTTTTTTTTTTTTTTTTGAGTAATCACAACATAGTTGACTGCATTACTGAATAATGTAGAACATTTCTGTGTGTTTATCATGTTTATTCATCTGCCCTTCAAAATGATCTAAGTTTAGCATTTGACTCGGTCTTGAATTTAGCATTTGATTCTATTCAAGGCTGCAGCCATGGCTCCACCGGAGGAGGAACTGAAGAGAATGGGCTCCCCAGAAGAGAGACGGCAGAACTCGGTGTCAGACTTCCCAGCCCCTGCTGGCCGGGAACTCATTTTGCGCACCGCGGTGCCCCGCCCCGCCCCCTACTCCCGAGCGCTGCCTCAGCGCATGTACAGTGTTCTCACCAAAGAGGATTTCAGACTGGCCGGTGCCTTTTCATCAGATACCTCCTTCTTCTAATTCTTCTAGAGTTACCTCACTTGTGGCGTCAGAGACAATGTTGACCCCTTCGGTGGGAGGGAGGTTGAGCCAGTCAGAGCCCTAGAGGCCATGAGCAGGGCCTGTCCAGTTGAATGATCAAGCATCATACCAGCATCCGAAAGATGTGACGCCAAGCTTGAGCTGTGTTGTGTCTTGGTGGGAGCAGAGGGAATGGGCTTGAGCTACTGAAAGATTTCTTTCCCAAATCTTTTGTGGGGTGGGGTTGGGGATCAAAACATAGCAGGAGCTCTCTGTACTCACTCTGGCAAGATTGTGCTCACTTATTCTTTTCTGTGACTATCCCTTAGGCTATTGCCTTGCATTCATAGTGTGTAAACGCTCCTTGTATTTATTAGTATCAAGTATCCAGAATAGAGTGTCTGTTAACTCAGATTTCTGGATATTTTGGTGGTAGCTTCTATTCCCAGAATCTGTGTTTTTAAAATACTAAATGACATTCTGTTTATTCAGTCACCTGATGGCCATCTTTATTGTACTTTCTATGAGCATTTCGAATATTCTAGGAGAAAGCCTAGAATTTCAGTTTATGTGTTTTTCCATATAACTGTGACCTAAATGTATTCCTTCTGATAAAACTATATATTAAATGTTGCTGCAAATTAGTTTGATATCTATCTTGTAAGATTTGTTTCTCTTACTTGTTTTAGGTGCCATGTAAGTTAGATATCAACCTGCAAATTGTCGTGCTCTTATTTTTGTTGTACAGCATGCATTCTTTTTTCTGTGGTTGCGGTCTTGGTACTGTATTTAATGAAGTAGAGATCAACACATGCTAAAAAGATAGCCTTGGTTCATAGAGATTATCATGCAGTTAGTATAATTTGGTATATATGCTAACATAATGAATAGAAAATTATTTTAGTGAACTATTTTACTTTTGTATTTTAGTTAAAATGAAAATAATTGATTGGGATGTGTTGTAGTACCGAGCATTAGGATAACAGCTACATATTTCTAGTTACCTGTTGATCAGAACTTAATAAATCTGTTATACGGCTTCTGTTCAGTAATCTTAAATCTATTTTTAAGCCTAAAATTCCCACTTTAATCCAAAGTAAAAAATAGTATACTGAGCATAGACCTTGCTGTGAAACTTCAAAGAATTAGTAGAGCTGTGTAAACCTGTTATATTATTTTTATATAAAAAAGTGTGTATGTGTACACATAAAGGTATATATATGCACACATGTGTGTGCGTGTGTATGTGTACGAGAAGGAGGGGAGGCCCTGGTTGATTACCTCCTGGCCTTCATGGTGTTTTTCTCCGAAATGATGGACTTGATTGCTGGTGCCCTACACAGTGCAGGCCTGAGCACTGAGTGATGTACCAAGTAGAAAACATTTTCAGGGACAGAGTTTGTCTGCTTTATAATGAGGAAGTTAAAAACAAAGAAACATTTTACAAAGAGAGGTTGGACTTTAAAAAGACATGAATCTAATAAAAAGGAAAGTGTTGCTTTCTCTGGCTAATTTTCTCTTCTCTTCTCCCCTCTGATGAGCGTTTTGTAACTTTCAGTTTTGTGCTGTCTCAGATCTTCCTAAATATTTGCAGCCCACTAGATCTTGCAGGAGTCTCAAGAACCCTCTCGTACCTTTTTTTATTAATGGAAATTACCACATTTTACTTTTATTTTGTGTTTATTTCATAGATACTTTAAAGATAAAACAGAAACCAAAATACACTCCCTCTTTTCAGTGACCTTCCCATCAGATAGGGAAAGCTGATATTACATTGCCATAAAATGGAGAGTACAGTCAACTGTATGAATTGGAGGTCCAACATTTATCATATAAATGCATTGATTCATTCATTCATTGGCCATAGGAAGTAATAGATGCGATAATAGTGAATATAAGGTTTCACGGGAGAAGTTTTTCACTCAGGCTTTAGGGATCGGGAAAATCTTTCCAGAGGAGGTGATTTCTAGACTGAGACCAGATGAGTAGGAGCTAACAAAGAGGTGGGGAGAAGTGTGGTAAATTACTCGTAAAGAAAAACTACAATAATTCCTTCCATCCCTGTATGTTTGCCCCTAATTTATTGTAATTGTACTGCTGCTCCCATGAAGTAGAATTTATTTTTCCACCCCTTCAGTCTGGACTTAGTCATGTCTTTGATCAGTGGAGTCAGTAGTAAGCATGACACAGGCAGAGACTTGAAAAGTACTCGCACATCGGGTCTTGCCTTCCCTTGCTGCTAGAACCTTGAGATGTGCAAAGAACCTGTTGAAGCTGGGGAAGTTTGTTATGCAGGAAAAAATTAACTGATACAGGAGGAGATACGAAAAGTGTTACAGATAGAGAAAACAGAGTAGACAAAAACTCAGAAACAAAAGAAAATGTATCTTTGGAGAATAGCTAGCATTTCAATTTGGCTGGAGTGTGTTACCCAGAGTAGAAAGAGGCAAGAAATGAAGATGGTGAGGGAAACTCAGGTGAGATCAAGAAGTTCTGCATAAGCTACAGCAAGAAGTTTGGGCTTTATCTTCAGGGCTGTAGTGAGGTGAAGTTTTAAGCAAGGGAATAATGTGGTGAGTTTTAGATCAAACTATATAGCAGGACAAATGGATTGGAGAAGCTAGGAAACTATATACATGTCCTAGACGTGTACTTATTTGGAAAGTAGCAATTATATCGTCAGTGTTTTTTTTCTTCTTTGTGCTTTGTTATGTGCTGCAAAGAGCCTGACATGCTTGTGGAACCAACATGAAATGTCCTCACTCGGGCCCTCCCACACCTTTGTATTTCTATACCAATATGATAATTCAGAGTTTTCTTTGGGCTGAAATTTCTTAAATTCTAGTAAGCATTTATATTTGTAATTCCATTCATTAGTCCAGCAAATGTTTACTGAGTGCCAGCTGTGTGCCAGATACTATTCTGAGCAATGAGGATACAGCAATGAAAAGGAAATATAAAAGACCCTCATGGAGATTACATTAAGGCACACCAGGTCTAAACAAATTAAGAGGAGGGAGAGTGCTTTTTAGACAGGTGATCGGGGAAGGCCTGTGAGGTGGTGACATCTGAGCAGAGACCTTAATGAAGTGAGGGACGCAGTCTTATGTGTGTCTGGGAGGTGATTTTAGATGAGCTAGCAAATGCAAAGCCCTGAGGTGGGAGTCAATGATTTGTTGGAGGCACAGAAGAAAAGCCATTGGTTAGAGAAGAGTAAGTGAAGGGAAGAAAGTGAAGGAACAAAGGGCAGGGACCAGATTATGCAAAATTTTCAGTTTGTTTTCTTGATTGAAAGAGGAAGCCAATGGAGAATTCTGAACAGGGGAGTGTCATGATCAGCCATTAAAGAAACACTACTCTGGCTGCTGTGGAGAATGCAGTGTATATTTTGAAAGTAAAGTGCACAGAATTTGATGATGGAATCAATGAGGGTATGAGAACGATTCACGGATGACTTGAATGGGACCTGAGTGAGTGAAATGTCATTTACTGAAATGGAGAAGACTGAGGGAAGAGCAAGTTTTTGGGGGATGGTATGAGTAAAGATTTTGAGTTAGGATATATTAATTATCAGTTAGATAGTTGTGGTAGCCATTCTCTAAGGTGGCTCCCAACTATCCCCATCTTTGACCTCCTGATATTTATATCCTTGTGTAGTCTCCGTCCCTCCACCTCCTCTGTTGTACCAGGGCTGGTCTCTGTGATCAACAACAGAACATGGAAGAAGTGTTGGTGTGTGTGTGCGTCGGTCTCTCATCACTTACCCTGGGGACATCAGCGGCCACATTACAAACAACTCTTAGGAGAGGCCCACATGGTGAAGAATTGAGGGCTCCTGCCAACAGCCGTGTGAACCAGCTTGGAAGTGGACTCTCCTGAGCCACAGAAGACCGCAGCCTCCTCAGGGACCTTGAGCCAGAATTAGCTACCTGGTGAAGCTGCTCCTAGATTGCTGACTCTCAGACAGTGTGAGGTAATGTTATTTTAAGCTGCTAAATTTGGGGACAGTGTTACATAGTAATAGATAACTAATGAAATACCCAAGTGATTCTGTAAGTTTGGAGTTTATGGAAAAGGTTAGGGCTTGTGCTATAAATTGGGAAATTTAGATGTAGATAGTGCTTAAGCCATAAGACAGTTTGAGATCCCCAAGGGATGAATACAATGTGAAGAGAATATCTTGGAGTGGAGCCAGAGGTCAGGAAGAGGAGGAGGACTGCCAGAGGAGCCACTGACTTAGAAGGAAAACCAGAACTGTGCTAACCAAGAAAAAAAGTAGTTGAAGGTGGGAGTTGATCAACTGTGTCAAATGCCATTGAGATGTCAAGTAAGAAGAGGACTGAGAAGTGACTGTTGCAAAGCTGTGCACGCAGAGTAGTAAATGCATTTAGAGAAGTAATAAAATTCATACTGGGAAAGAACAGAGAAGTGACTGCCTGGAGGGAAGATTGGCACCCCCAGCACTGGTTGGTGTACTTAATGCTTCTGCCCCAAGCCACGTAGGGTTTGGTTGTTGCACGCTGTTCCTTGCCAGGAACTGGAGGGCAGGGGAGGTGGGCGGGATACAGAAGAGGGCAAGAGTGTGAAGCCACTGTCTAGTGGGATTCAAGCCAACTGTAACCCTAGTCCCTGCCCACAGCTGCTGCCTGGTCCTCTCTTCTGGGCACACAGGGCAATGAATAGGGCTTGGCACTCAACAAATGCTGAATGAATGAATGAATGAATGCCTCTTACGGCAAAAGAGGCCCCACTGCTGGGTTCGAATATTCTGGACTCTTATTTTTGGCCATTGGGTACCATGAAACCAGAACATTTCAGAATATTAGTTCCTGAAAGCCAGATGACTGCTGCCAGTGTTTCTTTAGCTCTGAGAAGTGGGGCTTGGTGTTGGCCTGTGAAAGTGGGCTTGGCCAATTCTTGAAATAACAAAATAAAGCTAATTTATAGTAGCATGACTTTTTTTGCCAGTAGTTTTTCCCCTGACAGGTAGTCATGGATAAATCTGCCACCTCCTTCTCCCACTCCCTTGCCCTCCCCCCCACCCCCGCCAAATGAACAGCCTCACCTACTGCAGGGTGTATTCTTGAGTAAGCTTATCAGCCAATGAAAGGCACTCGGCCTGCTCAGAGAGGACAGGAATATGGCCCAGTCTCTGATTCGGTCTCTGGGGACATGATCTTCTGTCTGCTCCATGAGGCCAGACTCGGCAGCCTGGGGCCTTGGGCAGCTGCTGGCAGAGATCTGTGCCAGCTCAGAGGCACACGCCTCTGGTGTTGGCAGGGCCTGCTCTTGTCTGAAACATTGCTGCTTTCCAGCTGAATGAGCCTCTCTAAGAAAGTTATATTTCTTCCCTATCAGGTTGAAAACTGGATTTTGTTTTCATGCAAAACCATGAAAGAATATTTGTTTTTTATTTAAGTTTGCAGGTCCGTATTCATCTTTGTTCTACAATAAGGCAGGTGTATGGCTTGTGAGGGAGATGTGTGTAGGCTGGGCTGGCTTGTGCTGGAAGAGCTCTAGTTTGGTTCAATGCTGGTGAGCTGACTGTCTGCAGTACTCAGGCCTGGGACGAAAAGTATTTCCCAGGAGAGAAAAAAAAGAATTAGCCACTGTATTAGTTTAAGACTGCTTGTAACAAAGTGTCACAACAAAGGGGTTTAAAACAGAAATTTATTGTCTCACAGTTCTGGGGGCTACAAGTTGGAAATCAAGGTGTTGGCAGGGCCTGCTCTCGTCTGAAACATGTAGGGGAAGATGTGTCCCTGCCTTTTTCTAGCGGCCGATGGTGGTCGGCACCCCTTGCTGTTCCTTGGTTTGCAGCTGTAGGACTTAGGTCTCTGCCTCTGTCATTACACACTATCTTCCCTGTGTGTCTGTCTCTTCTTATGACACCAGCCAGCCTGCTTCGGGATGACCTCATCTGAACTGATTACATCTGCAGTGACCCTATTTCAAAACAAGGACACATTCTGAGGGGCTGGGGGTTAGGACTTCAACATATCTTTTTTGGGGGGTGGGCGAAGGATCATTAATTCAACCCATGAAAGTGTCATTCATGAACCATTCCCATCTAGTTGGTGCTGGGCCATGGAGCTTGATGTATAAAAGCAGGGAGAGATCAGTTTCAAAGCTCCAGAGAGATCAGTTTCAAAGCCCAGCCTTCTTTACCAGCCAGACACTGGGCTGGTACCTAACCTCTTCCTCTGCCAAAATGGGGGCAAAGTATCCAACAGGTTACAAAAATTAATATCTGAAAAGCATGGTACAGGGTACTTAGTTGTATAACAAACACAAGTTATTTAACTGTACTAAGTGGCACAATTGTGGATGAGTGAATGATTAGCTGGTGGAGACAGGCTCCACTGTAAGGTAAGGACACGCCTACCCAGCCGGTGTTTGTAGATGACTACCTGGTAACAAGAAGAGTGACTTCAAAATTGACCATCTCATCAAGTTAACTGTTTTCTTTTGATCCCTTTTCTCCTCCTTTAGTCACAGGTTTCAGTGAGGAAGTTACACATAAAGTCGGGTAGACTTTGGTGAGGCAAAGGACAGGGGAGGGAAGTCGGGCAAAGTCAGTGTGTTCCAGGCCAAGGGGCTCATCGCGCGGCCCCCAGACTCAGCATCGGTGTATCTGGAGCAGAGTGAGAGGGGAGTGAAGTGAGGCTGTGGCCAATTCAAGAGCCTCACCTGCCTGTTGAGGAGTTTGGACCTTATTGAGGGAAAGCAGATCCGAAAGGCGTTCAGCAGAGAAACAGGAGCAAGACTAGACATGGATCCATTAGGAACTGCAGTCACTAACTCAAGAGACGGCGATGGCTCTGACCTACATTGGCGGTAATGGGGTGAGAGATTCAGTATGTGACACCAGCAGGACTTGGCGAAGCTGTGAGGCCAGATAGTATGAGTCCTAGATGCCCTGAGGAGCCTGCCCGGGGATTTATGGCACGTAATCAGCTCCTGCACAGCCACCTGCCACCATAGCAGCCCCCCAGCAAGAGCACTGCTCCGAGTGTGATCCGCACCCTTCCTGTTACAGGACGATGGGCTGTTGCTTCACGACCCATTACTTGAGTCATCCACGAGTCCTCAGTCTTAACCAGTTTGCTAATGATAAGGAAGGAAAGTGAGTTCTTTCCTTAAGCAGCCTCCTACATATTTGCTTATGTTAAACATGTATCAGGAAAATGACATTGGCTCCCTCCAGGGGCCAAGTCAGACCTGACCAATAAGCGATGAGACACACATCGAAACTTTTCTTAAGTTCTTCAGCCATTTGACAATTTGAGTAAATAATGACTTGCCTGTGCTATTTATTCACATTCCTCTTTCTCGGCCCTATTTTTGGCCCAGAACACTCTTTATTTTTGACTGTGTTATATAATGAAGGAACTGCATTCTTAGTAACCCACCATCACGCTTGTGTTATCTTGCCTACATGAAAAAAAGGGAATATTTTTAGAGTGTGAATTTCCCAAAACGTTCTGAACTGTTCTGGGACTGGAGCATAACGTCATGGAGGGAAGACGACAGCGGGAGAGGGCCCCGTCTTTCTTTGTTGGCTGAGGCCGAACATGACCCTTGGAAGCTGGACTGGAACCTTCTCCTCTGTCCGCCAGGCCAAGCGGTGGGAGGCTCATCTCTGCACAGAGTTTTACATTTGCAGCAGTGGATTCAGGAGCCCAGGAATCTCCTTAATTGCTATGCTTCATTCCTGTTGTTTGGGATATTCAAAGGATGGCGGAGTGGGGGTGGGGTGGGGAGGGGAGCACTACAAGCAATGGACCTCTCTTAAGCACCCTCAGGTGACAGGCTGAATCTCCTGTAGGGAGAGCAAAAGCGCTTTGCATAACTTTGAAAGGCCCCTGTGGCCGGCGGTCATCCAGAGGCTTGTGTGGCTTGAGTGGGGGTAGTGGGGGGCAGTCTTAAGAAGACTCCAACTTCCCTGAAACAGGCATGTGCAGAGTTAGCGCAGTCCCAACAGGATGCGTCTCAGCAGAGCCGTAGGCCTATAAAAATAAATCTGTCCACAGAGCCCAGGAGTTTCGGGTCTTGCCATCTGGGTGGAGAGCCAGTCTTGTTTCCTTTGCATGTTTATGGTTGAAAATTGCTCTGGAAACTGGTGTACAACCAACATGCAGGAAAAGATGACCCACCTCTAGGCACGGGATGCTGCTGGAAGACCAAGAAGGACCTGCCCAGGTCGTAAAAGGAGCGAGTCAATTCCACAAGTTCAGTGACCCTCATCACTGAGGATTTCATCTGAAACCTTTGCAAATAGCCAAATTAGATATGTTCTTAAAGCAGATAATATTCCCACAGATAAATAAGGTAATCCAGAGTTTCTCAAACATGAATAATGTGTGGTGCCTCTTAAAGGAACAGCTTTTTGCATCCCTGGCCTTTGTCTACGGCTCACTTAGCACTGGGATAGTAATCTCAACTGTAAAGGTGCCCACCCCAATCTTCAGATGAGCCAGAACAGCTGACAGTCATTGTTGAGATTATCACTGAAATAACACTTTATAAAGGATCAGAGAACTCAAAGACCCTGAAGACTACATCCTCAGCCCCTGGGGTGGGAAGAAGGCTTATGGAACCTGTCAGATGTGGCAGCGAGCTATTTCCAGGTGGAAACAGCTCATTAGCTTGTTTAATACAATCCTGTGACAACCGCATCCAGCTAGAACTGTTCACATCTACTCCAGGGTTTACCACACAGATGCTCCCTACTCGTAAAGAAATGTGCATGGGCCCACGGGTGCAGGTGTCCTCTTAGCCCCCACCTGCTGTGGAGAAGAAAACTCTTAAGTTTCTGACCATCGGACGTGCTCTCAGGATTAGTGATGGGAAGAGCCAGAAAAGGTGGAGGCACAACTTAGGCTGCAAGAGCAGCATATATAACTCATATATAGCTGGCCAGGTGCATGAGAAAGTCAGCAGTTCAGGTCACTTGTGTGTCTTAGGATGCAGCATGTGTTAGCCATGACATGTGGTCACTTCTCCTTTGGCTGACACATGGGTTTGAATCATGTCTGGAGGCAAGAAGGCTAGTAAGTGACTCCAGCTGACTGCCCCCCACTACCCCCAGCATTTGCCTCTTTCTGTGTTCACATAGGTTCTGTATGAAAAATTGGTTCTGTGAAGAAAGCAAGCTAGGGAGGAGGAAAAAGATTTAATAGAATGACTGAACGTTTGCATCCCCCCTCCAAATTCTATGTGATGATATTAGGAGATGGAGCCTGTGGGGGGTGATTAAGTCATGAGAGTCAAGCCCTCATGAATGTATGAGTGTTCTTATAAAAGAGACCACACAGAGCATTCTTGCTCGTTCCACCATGTGAAGACACGAGGGGAAGTGAGCAGTCTGCGACTCAGAAGACGGCCCTCACCAGAACCTGACCATGATTTCAGACTTCCAGCCTCCAGAACCATGAGAAATAGATTTCTGTTGTTGATAAGCTGCCCAGTTTATGGTATTTTGTTACAGCAGCCTGAGTGGACTAAGACAGGATTGCTTTAAATGGAAGAGTGGTTTTCAAATTTTTAGCTGGTAAGGGATGTAATTTTATATAATGATTATAATGTAGAATTTCATGGCAGAACTTTATAAATGACTTTCGGCTTCTATTTACAAAATCATGAAAAGCCACATAATTTTCAGCTCTACAGGGAAAACTATTGGTCAGAAGGTTTAGTTGGGTTCTTTTGATTGTGAGGAATAAAGACTCACAAGTAAGGATTCATGGGGAGCAATGAGGGCCTCAAAATGAAAACAAGCCATCACAGAGCCTGACTTCATTAAGTCTAGAATCTCGAGGTTTTTGGATTTGGTCGGTTCTAGAGAACCATAGCTGCAGAAATTCATGACTTCTCACCCTAGTGTATGACCGTGAATGTGACTTGGCTCCAGGTGGCTTTGTCTCAGGACCAGCTCGCTTCCTCCTCTTGTTCATAGTTTGATTCCTCTGGACACTCAGCTTGCTCAAGGTCCAGGACAGTGTCTCGTCCTTTCTGCATCATCTTTCAACACCAGCTTCTGTTGCTAGCTAGTTGAGTTTTTCACTTTTCTAATTCCACAGAGAAGCACTTGATCAGCCCAGTTCATCTTTTCATCCAGCCTGTTGGGCCTAATTTGTGGGCCACAGGCCAGCCAACAGATTAACTTTAGGTTTTCTCTTAACCTGTGGCTGAGAAATGTTCAGGGATGTGACGTGGTCATTGCCATCTTGGGAGGGTCACGAACAGGAAAGAATGCTTTAGAAGGTGTGGCAGTAACTCTAGTTAATGGTCACGTTCATGATTTTAGTTATTCCTGAAGACTTCTACTTAACTTTTCATTTGGAAATTACTTCACACATAGAAAGTTGCAAAAATCGTACAAAAAGTCCTGTAAATCCTTTATCCAGATTCACCGTTGTATTTTCCCATTTTGGTTTTCTAGGCCTAGTTTTTAATAAATCTGTTTAAATAGAAATTATGAATGCCTCCATCTCCCCTCCACCCACTTAGCTTTTCCTCCCCCTGTGTTCTGATGTTCTCTTGAATGACAAAAGCTGTGCTGGGTTGGTTCTCAGGAAAGTTGTCAGAGCAGGTATGGAGCTGTTTTAGGAGATATATTTTCAAATTTGAACTCTCTCTGTCAGACATTAGTTGAGATCTATGGATATTTTTATTGCATATGACAAAATCAATGCAATTAAAATAAAGTTTAAGGGTAAAGTGGCATCCTAGATACTCTGAAAAACCATACCATAGTAACTGAAATACTGGATAAATATTAAATGTCTTTTTAACTGTGTACTATGCATATTTTAATTTAAAAAATGTAATTTACAATAGCAAAATTTATTAGCAGTAAATTTGGCAAAAGATATGCAAACTTTTAACAGAGAAAATCGTAAAACTTTACTGAAAGAAATTAAAGGCACAAAATTGACATATGCCATTATTCTTGTATATAAAGAGTTGGTATCACAAAGATGCCCAATCTCCCCATGATGACCTATACAATTCCAAATAAAATGCCAAATTTTTTTTTTATTCATTTGTTTGTCTTTTGATGGAACTAGAACAGTTGAGTCTGAATGTATCCCCCTGACTCTCACATAAGATGAGCACTATGACTATAAGCCATAGGGAGATGTCCTATATATACCTTTATATATATATATTCTACAATAAAGAAAAGATGTTTATGGTTGTGGAGAATAACTTTTTAAGTTTGTTTTTCGTTTTATACGTTCACATGCACATGTATCATCATTTACATAAGACATTTAGAAAGGTCATCTATCTTTACTGGAAAAACGCTTTAAACAAATATTTCCCTAAAATAATGAGAGATGATCAGCAAGTCATTCAGCCATATGACAGAGGAGTTTTAACCTCTTAGCAATAAGACCCACTTATCAGGAATGCCTGCCAGAAGGAACCTGCAGATGTAATACTGTTCCCTCTTTAGTGAATTTGGAGTCTCTCTCAGTAAATATTTTGGAATAGATCAGTGAGCAGAGAGAAAACTTGCTATCTGTAGGCACACACTTATTTGAGTTCGGGTTCTCAAAACAGAGGATGACTCCAGGCAGAGAAGGGAAACAGCCTGCATGTGGAACCTGCTGTGTCCTGTCATCTTTCCACAGTTCAGCCCTGTGTGCTGAAACTGAAAACCACCATAAGTTTTCCTCTGAGCCAGTGGGTGGGGTGGTTTGTTCCTGGTAGTCGGAAAAGACTTCCATATAGAAACAAACATGTATGCAGCAGGAAAAGGGTGCAAATGTGTATAAATTTTTAACAAAGATACTGGTTGCGGCCCCCTTTGGGCTATTCTCTCAGATTCTCTGGGAGTAAATTGTCCATTCTGCTCTGTCATCAGGGGTACTGATCTTGGGTAGAACAGTTTGCAGAACACTCTGTGAGCAAGTCGAGGAGTTATAGCTCACTGGAACTTCCCTGGCAATTAGGCCTTTTAGACCGGCGGCCTGTGAGTGAAAATGAGGAGACAGTGAGGGGCCCAGGCCTCCTCTCTTTCTCTACATGACCACCAGAGAGGATCACTTTCCAACTGGTTTAAGTAGAAGTGAAGGAAGGTTGCCTGACCCACTCTTGGGTTTCTCCAAATGAGGAATGAACCTTATTTTCTTAAGCTATTCAAATTCTTCTTTTCTGATGGTACTGTATTCCAGTGGCAGATAGTATTGAGTATCCTAAGATTAGTAACAATGGAGAACAACAGAGTGATCCAAGTGGCTAGGAGTCAAATGCTCCCTCATTTCTCAGAGGAACAAATGGAAGACTCTGGGAAAATATCCTGAGTTGTAAAGTAGATATTTACCATTCATCTTAAGTTTACTAGAAATAATAGGCTTCTTTCTAATTAAAACATTTATAAAAATAACAAGGAGAGAAAAAAATGGCTTAGATGGTAGAGGCTCTGTTCATCCCTCTGGTGACCAAATCAAAGTTGTGATGGAAACAAGGAGCAGCAGCAAGGAAAAATCACCTGGGATCTAGATGAACAAGCCATACAACTAGGGAGAAATCTAAGAAATCACCCTGCAACAGCAGAATGTAGGACGGGGCAAGGACACGGGGCTGCCTGGTCCCCAGCGGCTGAGTGAGACAGAGGCAGTGATAGTGGCAGGCGCCTATTAAAGGGGCCGTGTCCTTAAGTGGATTTTCACGGTGATAGACCTGCTCACTCTGAGCACCGGTGCTGATTAGGCTCTGCGCAGGGGTCACCAGGGACTTACAGGGAGACACTGTCTGAGTGAAGGCTGAGTAGAGATTCTCTCTGTACAGAAGTGCTGGTGGTATCCATTGTTCCTCTATTGAGCTCTCCCCGCTCCCAGTGCGCTGCATACAGCACCGCCATAGCCGTGATGTCATCAAACTGGATAACATGGGTCGCTCCACCTGGAGGATTCCCTGAAATCCCACCTCCCCCAACTCGTGGCCCCACCTAAGCCACATCCAGGTGTATCTTCAGCAAGTCAAGTGCTCCTTACTGAGCAGTGCCTAGACTCACACTAGAGGCAGCTGGCCTAAGTTTCTGGTGTGGCCTTTTGAGGCAACTATAAGCACAACGCCTGTGGATTGCTTACTGAATTTTAACAGGTGGCCCTGGAGGGGCACAGGCTGGGTCTAAGTTTGGCCTGCAGCTGAACCCCTCTCAGGAATGTGTCACTGGACACCTCCTTCACAAATCCACACTAATAAGACCGGGAGATTTAGGAGCTTTGCTTAGTACACAGAAACAGACAAGGAAAGACAGCCAAAATGGGAAGACAAAGAAGCAGAAACCATATGAGAGAATAGAACAGAGATCCAGGTATAATGGAGTCAAGCAATCTAACAGATGCAGAGTTCAAAACACTGGTTATAAAGATGCTCATTGAACTTTTGGGAAGTGTAGATAAATTCAGTGAGAACTTCAACAAAGAGATAAAAAACATAAAAATGGAAATGGAAATTATAAAAGGGAACCAGTCTGGAATGAAGAACACATTATCTGAGATGAAAAGTATATTAAATTGAATAAACAAAGAAATAAAGTGAATAAAGAAGAGGATAAAATGCCTTATTTAGAGGACAGGAAAGCCAAGGACACACAATCAGAACAGCAAGAGATAAGATGGCAAGACTTTAAAAATAATTTAAGGAGAATACGGTACACTATTAAGGGTCCAAATATCCATCTGATTGGTGTAACTGAAGAAAATCGAGATGTTGAATGGCTATTTGAAGAAATAATGATGGAAAACTTCCCTAACCTGGTGAAGGAAATGGACATAAAACCCCAGGAAGCTCAGAGAATTCCAAACATCAGGGATTCAAAGAGGCCCACACCAAGATACATCATAATTAAAATGCCAAAGGTTAAATACAAAGAAAGAATATTAAAGCAGCAAGAGAAAAACAGATAATTACTTATAAGGGAACGCCCTGAAGACTGGCAGCTGATTTCTCAAAAGAAACTATGTAAGACAGAAAATATTCGACAGGATGAAGACCCAGGATCTACAACCAAGAATACTTTATCCAGCACAACTATCATTTGGAGTTGAAGGACAGATAAAGAGCTTCCCAGACAAAAATAAGCTGAAGGAATTTGTCACCACCAAGCCAGTATTTCAGGAAATGTTGGAGGGACTTCTTTAAGAAGAAAAAACATGTATCAAAAACAGGAATAAAGAATGGTAACAACTTCATTCCTATCAATAAGTACCTTAAATGGAAAAGAATTAAGTGCTTCAAGCAAAAGGCAGAATGGCTGAAAGGATAAGAAAACAAGACTCAACATATGAAAAGGAAGAGGACGGAAAAAGATATTGCTTTGATGGACCAAGAAGGTATTTAAGTCAGACAGAGAAAGATAAACACTATATAATTTCACTTATATGCGGAACCTAAGGAACAAAAAGAACAAACTAATTAAAATAGGCTCACAAATATAATGGACAATTTGGTGATGAACAAAAGGGATGGGAGTTTTGGGGGGCTGGGAGAATGGGGTGAAGGGTTAAAGAAGTACAAATTAGTAGCTGATGGATCGTCACGGGGATGGGGAGCACAGCACAGAGAATGCAGTTAGCATTAATACGTTGGCTAGGTGGAGGGTCAAGGGGAGGGAGGAAGCAATTGGGGGGATCGTTTTACGAACTACATAGATGTCTAACCAATGTACCGTATACATGAAACTAATTAAAATAAATAAATTTTAAAGAAAAATAAAAACTCATTGGAACTTAAAAAAAATTAATAAAGGAAGACAAATCATGTCCATTAACTGATGATTAATTTGGTTGCTGTCAATTCAGATCTATGGAACTGTTCATATAGCAGAGATCTTAGTAGGAATTTTATAAATTGCATTTGCTGAGTATTGGAATTGGTATTTTGTTCTTCAGCTCTCCTGATAGCTTATTTTTAAGGTGTATGTACTCCTGAGCCTCCTTAGCAATATATCTATCGAGATGCACCTGTTAGGTGCAAGGGCCTGGCCCACAGCTGCTCAGAATCAGTGATGGTTTGGGGAAGTAGGAAGTAAGATGCTGTAGGAAAAAGTAACCAATAAAATAATAAGCTTGGCTCCAAAATGATGCCCTCAGCAAGCTGGGAAGAGAGCTTTCCCCAAGGATTAGTCTGTTCTGCAACTTAAACACCAGGACACTTGACAAGAGCAGTGAAGTGTATACTCACCATGCTGCTTTGGTGAACTTCTACGTCACCAGTAGTTCTGAACAGGGTAAGCAGGAAATGTCTCAGTTCTAGTGGCACAACGAGGAGATGATGTCTGCCTTTTATTTTCCATAGAATTCCTAAGATTCAGGGCTGATTTTGAGCAATAGGTAAAGTATACATTCAAAATCCTGCTGTTTGGGAATCCCACCTGCCTCTCCTAAACTAGTCATCCAGTTTACCAACTGGTCATGCCCATTCCATATACACCCCCCAATACCTTTACCCAATCCTTCACAGCTTTTGTGCTACCTAATCTAATGAATTATTACTTAAGGCTAGCAAGACTTCTCTTCAAATCTGCGGGATCATACGATCCTGAAGGGCAAGCACCATTACATCTTTCTTTAATCCAATGAACCCTGCAACTATATATGAACAAGTAAACAAGAGTTGATACAAAAGTACATTTACTAAAACTTCTTTTACCTAAACTATATGCCATTTTTATTATAAAATATTTCAGATTTCCAAATATGTATGCGTATGTTAGACAGTACAAAGAATGCTAACGATTACCTTTGACTTGCAAATTAGTTTTAGAAAGAGGACATTACCGAACTTTTACAGTCCCCTATGGCCCCTTCCTTGATCGTACTCCCCTTCTTCTACCCTGCAAAAATGTAACCACTCTGAGTTTTCTGTTAACCATTGCCTTGCTTTTCTTTATACTTTTACTACATAAGAATATGTTCCTAAATAATATATTATCGAGTTTTGGATGTCTTTGACCTTCATATAAGTGAAATCATGGTGTATGTAGTCTTCCTGACTTGCTTGGATTGTACTTTGTGATATCACTCACATTGACATAAATAATCTAAATGTATTAATTTCACAGCTGTATAGTTTTTTATGGTGGACTGTAGCTAGTTTATCTGTTTTTCTGTTGAGAACATTTGGTTGTCCAGACATTTCACTATAGTGCTCTGTGAACATCCCAGGAGTGACTCCTCGTCCACACAGTTTTTCCAGTGAATACTTGGTGAGGGATCTGTGCCTTCAACTTAATGGGATAATGGCAAATTATTTCCCAAAGCAGTTGGACAGGACAAATTTGCTGCCACTAGTTCTGGATAAGAGTTCCTTATCTTCTATGTCCTTGCTAGCTCTTCATACTGATGAGACTGGGGAACCGCAAGGCCTCTCTAGGGTCTGCAGGAGAGCTCTAGGATCTTAAGTGCTGGGCGGCACCCTTGTTCACATTCTTCCCCAACCCTGATAGGATGGGCAAGAGCTTTACCCAGGTGCACTGGCCCACCTGCAAGTCACCACAGTGTGCACTGGGCCACCCCTTTTGGAGCCTGCCGTGGCCCAGGACAGTGGATCGACAGGGTGCCTCCACGTTTTGACGTGCACCAGGCTGCCCTTCCTGAAGCCCACTCCATCCCTGGACAGAGGAATCAACAGGGTGCTGCTGTCTTCGCATGTTCACCTGGCCACCCTGCCCAGAGCCTGTTCCAGCCTGCCCAACCAGTGCCTGAGATTCTATACATGTCTGTCCTGGGTCAAACTGGCCTATGAAGTCCGCCTGGCACAAACAGTCTACACACAGGTCATTTATATACAAAGCCCTTTTTCAAGATTAGGAGAGGTAGCTATTTTGTCTAATTCATATAAACAAACAGTCAAACAAAATGAGAAGACAGGAATACATTCCAAATGAAGGAACAAGAAAAAAAAAACCTCACCAAAAAGACCCTAATCAAACAGAGATAAGTAACTTGCTTAATAAGTGGTCATAAGGGTGCTCAACAAACTTCAGAGTAGTACAGAGGAACTCAGGGAAAACTTCAACAAAGAGTTAGCAATTATATTAAAGAACCAGTCAGACCTGAAGAATACAATAATTGAAAAATACTCTAGAAAGAAGCAATAGTAGAATAGATAATACAGAAGAATGGATTAACGACTTGGAAGACAGAGTAGTGGTACCCATCCAATCAGAAGAGCAAAAAGAAAAAAAAATTTTAACTGGGATAGTCTAAGGGACCTCTGGAACAATATACAGTGCACCAACATTTACATTATAGAAATCCCAGAAGGAGAATAGAGAAAGGTGCAGAAAGTTTATTTGAATTAATAATAGCTGAAAACTTTCCTAACCTGTAGAAGTAGACATCTGAGTCCAGGAAGCATAGAGAGTTTCAAACAAGATGAACCCAAAGAGACCCAAAGCAAACATATTGTAATTAAAATAGCAAAAGTTAAAGATGACAATCTTGAAGGCAGCAAGAGGAAAACAAGTCTCATATAAGGGAAACCCCATAAGGCTATCAGCTAATTTCTCAGCAGAAAAGTAACAGGCCAAAAGGAGAAGTGGCAGAATATATTTAAACTGCTGAAAGAGAGGAACCTACAACCAGGAATACTCTACCTGGCAAGGTTATCATCTACAAAAGAGTTCGTCACCACTAAACCAGCTTTACAAGAAATGTTAAAGGGTCTTTTTTAAGCAGAAAGGAAAAGCTCATAACCAGAAATAAGAAAATCTTACAGGTGAAAAGAAATATTTAATTAACACAGCATATGAGCCATTTCAAAACAAGCATGAAGGTCAAAAGAAAAAAGTAGCAAACATAACCATAACTACAATAAGTAGGTAGGGGATACATTAAACAAAAAGATATAAAATATGATGTCAAAAACAAAGCATGGAGGGAGAAGTAAATGCTTTTAAGATGCATTTGAACTTAAATGCCTATCAGCCTGAAATAGACTGCTATAGATATAGGATGATATACATAAACCTCATGGTAACCACAAACCAAAAACCTACAAAAGATATACAAAAAATAAAGAGGAACCCAAACTAAACACTATAGAAAACCAACAATAAGGGAAGAGACCAAGAAAAGTGAAAGGAACAGAGCAATACAAAAACAACAAAAAAACAATTAACAAAATGGCAATAAGTACATACCTATAAATAATTACTTTAAATGCGAATGGAATGAACTGCTCCAATCAAAAGACACAGATGTCTGAATGGATTAAAAAACAAGACCCATGTATATGCTGCCTACAAGAGGATCACTTCTGATTGAGACACACAGACTGAAAGTGAAGAAATGGAAAAAGATATTCAATGCAAATGGAAATGAAAACAAACCTGGGATAGCAATGCTCATATCAAACAAAATAGACTTTAAAACAAACACTATGAAAAGAGACAAAAGAGAAAAGAGAATTACATAATAATAAAGGGGTCAATCCAAGAAAAGGACATAAATATAATATCTATGCATCCAACGCAGGAGCATCTAAATATATAAAGCTAATATTAACAGACATACAGGGAGAGAAGTTAATGGTATTACAATATGATTGGGGGACCTTAATGGATATCACATTAATGGATAGGTCATCCAAACAAAATTAATAAGGAAACAATGACTTTAAATGTCATATTAGATCAGATATACTTAATAGATATTTACAAAACATTTTATCCAAAAACTTCAGAATACACATTTTTTTTTTTCAAGTGCACATAGAACATTCTCGATGTGGATATGTGGATATCTCAGTGTGGACAGACAACATATCAGGCTACAACAGAAGTCTCAATAAATTCAAAAAGACTGAAATCATGTCAAATAGCTTTTCTGATCACAATAGTACAAACCAGAAATTAACTACAAGAAAAAAACTAGGAAAAACACAAACATGTGAAGGCTTAACAACATGCTACTAAACAAACCAACAGATCAAAAAGGAAATCAAACAGGAAATCAAAAACTACCTTGAGACAAATGAAAATAGAAACACAAATTTCAAAAATCTATGGCATGCGGAAAAAGCACTTCTAAGAGGGAAGTTCATAGCTATACAGGCCTCCCTCAAGAAACAAGAAAAATCCCACATAAACAATATTTACTAGAAACTAGAACTAGAATGGAACTAGAAAAAGAACAAATAACCCAAAGTAAATAGAAGGAAGGAAATAATAAACATGAAAGTGGAAATAAATGAAATGGAAACTAAAAAAATATATATAGAAAAGACCAATGAAACTAAGAGACGGTTCTTTGAAAAGATAAACAAAATTGACAAGCCTTTAGCCAAATTCATTATGAAAAAAGAGAGCCCAAATAAATTCAGAAATGAAAGAGAAGTTACAACTGAAAAAGAATTATTAAAGAATACTATGAACAATTATATGCCCACAAACTGGCCAACCTGGAAGAAAAGGATGGATTTCTAGAAACATACAACCTTCCAAGACTGAACCAAAAAGAAACAGAAAATCTGAATAGACCAATTACTAGCAATGAAATCGAAGCAGTAATCAAAAAACTCCCAACAAACTAAAGCCAGGACCAGATGGCTTCACAGGTGAATATTACTGAATATTTAGAAAAGAATACATATCCTTCTCAAACTATTCTAAAAAAGCTGGAGAGAAAGGAATGCTTCCAAACTCATTCTATGAAGCCAGCATTATCCTGATATCAAAACAAGACAAAGACACTATAAGAAAAAGGAAAATTATAGGCCAATATCCACGATGGACATAGATTCAGAGATTCTCAAGAATATATTAGAAAAAAAAAAAAAAAAAAAGATTACGCATCATGATCAAGTGGGGTTTATTCCAGGGATGCAAGGATGGTTCAATATCTGCAAATCAATCAATGTGATATATCATGTGAACAAAACCAAGTATAAAAATCATGTGATCATCTCCAAAGATACAAAAAAAGGATTTGACAAAATTCTATATCCTTTTATAATTAAAAAGATGTCAACAAAGAAGGTATAGAGGGAACATACCTCACCATAATGAAGGCTATATATGAAAAACCCATAGCCAACATCATACTCAATGGTGAAAAGCTGAAAGCTTTTCTCTAAGATCAGGAACAAGACAAGAATGCTGCTCTCAGCACTTTTATTAAACATAGTATTGGAAGTCCTAGTCACAGCAATTAGACAAAAAAAGAAAAGTCATCCAAATGGGAAAGGAAGAAGTAAAGTTGTCATTATTTGCAAGTGACACAGTACTATATATATAAAACTTTAAGACAGTACTATATATATAAAACTTTAAGACTCCACCAAAAACCTATTAGAATAAATGCATTCAGTAAATTTGCAGAATACAAAATCAATATAAAGATATCTGTTGTAAGTCTATACAGTAATAACAAATGATCAGAAAGAAATTAAGAAACAGTTCCCTTTACCATTGCATCAAGAGAATGAGATACCTTGGAAAATATTTAAGAAGGTAAAAGACCTGTACTCAGAAAACTATAAGAAAGAAATTAAAAAGGACACAAATAAATGGAATGATATACTGTGTTCATGGTTGGAAGGATTAATTTCATTAAAATATTGACACTACCCAAAACAATCTACAGATTCAGCGCAATCCCCATCAAAATACTAATTGGCATTGTTCTCAGAACCAACACAATCCTAAAATATATATGGAACCACAAAAGACTCCAAATAGCCAAAGCAATCTTGAGAAATAACAAAGTTGGAGATACCATGCTCCCTGATTTCAAACTCTACTACAAAGCTATAATAATAAAAGCAGTATAGTACTGGCACTAAAAGGGACATATAGATTAATGAAACAGAATAAAGAGCCCAGAAGTAAACTCACACTGATATGATAAATTAATTTACTACAAAGGAGGCAAAAATATATCATGGGGAAGTGACAGTCTCTTCAATAAGTGGTGTTGGGAAAACTGGACCACTTTATTAAGCCACATACAAAAATAAACTCAAAATGGATTAAAGATTTAAACGTAAGACCTGATATCATAAAACGCCTAGAAGAAAACATAGGCAATAAACGATTTGACATTGATCTTAGCAATATTTTTTTGGATATGTCTTCTAGGACAAAGACAACAAAAGCAAAAATATCAAATAGGACTACATCAAACTAAAAAGCTTTTGCACCACAAAGGAAACCCTCAACAAAACAAAAAGGCAGCCAACTGAATGGGAGATGATATTTGCAAATGAAATATCTGATAAAGGATTAATATTCAAAATATATGAAGAACTCATACAGCTCAACATAAAAAAAACCCAATCAATCTGATTAAAAAATGGGCAGAGGACCTGAATAAACATTTCTCCAAAGAGGACATACAGATGGCCAACAGACACATGAAAAGTTGGTCAAAAGCACTAATCATTAGGGAAATGCAAATTAAAACCACAATGAGCTATCACCTCATACCTGTCAGAATGGCTATTAGCAAAATCAACAAACAAGAAATGTTGGCAAGGATGTGGAGAAAAGGGAACCCTCGTGCACTTTTGTTGGGATTGTAAATTGGTGCGGCCACTACGAAAAACAGTTTAGAGCTTCCTCAAAAAATTAAAAATAGAACTGCCATATAACCCAGCAATTTTAAGTTTTGGGTATTTATCTGAAGAAACTGAAAACACTAATTTGAAAAGATATATGCACCCCTATATTCATTGCAGCTTTATTTACAATAGCCAACATATGGTAGCAACTTAAGTGTCCACTGATAGACAAATGGTTAAAGATGTGGTACATATTACCCATGAAAAGGAATGAAATGTTGCCATTTGTGACAACATGGATGGAGGTTATTATGCTAAGTGAAATAAGTCTGAGAAAGTCAAATACTGCATGATTTCACATATATGTAGAATCTGAAACAAAATAAATGAACAAACCAAATAAACTCAAAAATACAGAAAACAAACTAATGGCTACTTGGTGGATGGGTTAGGGGGATGGGCGAAAAAGGTGAAAGGGCTTAAGAAGTACAAATTGCCAGTTATAAAAATAGTCACTGAGATGTAAGGTACAACAGAAGGGATATAGTCAGCAGTACTGTAATAACCGTGTGGTGTCAGATGGGTACTAGACTTATTATGGTGATCGCTTTGTACAGTATTTAACTGTATAGTCACTATGTTGTACACCTGAAACTCATATAATATTGTATGTCAAGTCTGATTGAAAAATAAATGTAAAAAATTTTTAAAAAGGAAGAAATTTATCAATCAACAACCTAACTTTACACTTTAAGGAGCTAGAAAAGAACAAACTAAACCCAAAGCTGAGAGAAGGAATAATAATATCCTCCTGAAACTTCCCAATTGTAGCTTTCAACACAACAGCAACAGAACAGCATAGCAACATTTCATGTCTTTTTAAATATTCATTTGATGAAAACTGAAGCATAAGTTAAGACATATTTCTGAAGAGGAATGTTGTGTGGAAAGTGAGTAAAACATTTTGCAGGATTGTACAGGTGGCTCTAAAGGCAAAGTGTAGCAATCTGGCATTACAACCAAGATTGGGTTGTGTGTATGCGGCTACCTAAACTGTATATGTAAATTATATGTGCTGAGAACTTGCTAGAGTCAGGTACCAGAGCGTGTTTTGTTTTTTTTTTTAAGCTCTTTTTATAAGTTAAGTCAAAACTATGTCAGAATCTTTCTTAAAAAAACCTTAGCTATCACATAGATACAGATGTCTGGGGTTTCTGTAACATAATGATGAACTCTGTAGGGAAAGCAGATGTATTAGAACAGAGAAATTATTAAATATGAACACTTTAGGAAATGCAGAATAATTAACAATATTTTTAAGGTGTTCCATAGGCCAGTTTCTAAAAAAAACAAAAAAAAACCAAAAAACTAGTATCTACTAATGAGATAAAGTAATTTCAGAGAGCTGGTAGAGAAGCTGTTGAAGTAGAGAGGCAGTAGTCAGAATCCAGGACACATTTCGATATTAGTGGTGTTTCTTGGTAATAAATAGAAACACAGTGAGAGCGGCAAAACACCCTTACTAATATAGAGCAACTGACAAGAAAAGATGGGCCATTTTTCTGGGGATTGGATATTCAAATAAATCTGTGCATTGAATAGAAGCTCACAGTTTTCCAGTTTAAAAAAATAAAAGGTGGAATGAGAGACAAGTTAATATGCAAAAGAAAATGAGACATTATTTCCACAACAGGTTTTTGATGTTTGATATCCATGGTTCTGTATCCCTTAAGTAAACACAACTTTTCTGTTTTACTCTGAAGAGCTCAAGAATGTTGACTTCTTAGACATATAATTTAAAGTGGTTCATGGTTTCATTTCCAAAGAAATTATATTTTAAATGTTTCACTCAAGGAACTGTAGATTAGTAAGGCATGTGGGCAGAGACTGCTTTTCCCATCAACAGTTCAGAAAATGTAGAAAGATATCGATTTGTCACAGGAAAACTCCCCAAGAAACGTACCTGAGGCTGTGATTAATGCTGAGAGTGAGTTTCTTTAGACATTCCAGATGAGATCTCCAAAGCTCTGGGGCTACTAAAAGCAACTTTATCAGTTATTAGAGAGTGTCTGGAGATCAATGTCACTCAGCGATGGTGAACAGGAAGGAAGGACAGCCAGACACCAGTATGGTTTGGGTGCGTGAGCCATCCTGCTCAGGACTAACCACCCGCAGCAGGCAGCACTCAAGCCAGCTGAACTCGCCAAGCTGGAGTGAGGGCACTGCCTCACTGATGGGCTTAACCCCATTCCTCTGCACAGGCACATTCCCACAGCTCTCAAATTGTAAACTGGTTCATTCCACAGACATCAATTTCCAGTTATTCCCTAGATCAGAGTCTTTTCTTTTCTAAGCCTAAACTGCATCTTGTAACTTCTCTCAGCCTTTGCAGAACTGGGCCCTCCTTCATACCAGCCTAATCCTCTTGGTTTTTCACTTTATCTCCATCTCTTGTTTGTTGGCAGCTATTTTTTCCCCTGGGGGGCACTCTGCACTTCTTCCTGCACATAGAGGTCTCTGCTTGCCCTGCCACTTTACGTGCCCTCTGTTGGAATTTTCCATTTGCAGCCCATAGAGGGCAGCTTCTTGTTCAGATTGTGAGGATGAAAAGAACAGCCTCCCTAAAATGTCCCTGCAGTATTTACTTTCTGAGGTCTTTGACATTAGATCGATCTCTACTTTTATTTTCAGTCCCAGAATGCTTTACCTCAGTGTGCCCCACAACTGAAGTAGATAAAATCGGGGGAAAGGCAGGACACAAAGTGCCAAGATGGGGAAGGAAGGGATGGGGTTGGGTCAGTCAAGGTCCTGTGTGGCAAGTGCTTGTTGTTCCTTACAGTGTCCCCCCAAACCCCAAACCCGGTTATACTGAGGTATAAATGACAAAATTTTAAGATATGTAAAGAGTACAATGTGATGATTCGATACACTGAAAGAATGACCACCGTCTAGTTAATCGACACATTCATCACCTCACATATATATCTTCTTTTGGTGGGGGCGGGCGGGCGGGTGAGAACATGTACATTCTACTCTCTTAGTAAATTTCAATTATACAATACAGCGTTATCAACTATAGTCACCATGTTGTACATTAGATTCTCAGATATTATTCATCTTGTAACTGAAAGTTTGCGTACTCTTCTTATTAAACTCTCCCTATTCCCCTACCTCACAGTCTTTGGTAACTACTTTTCTACTTTGTTTTTATGAGTTCAACATTAAAAAAAAGATTCTATATTTAAGTGAATTTATCTTTCTTTGTCTGGCTTATTTCACTTAGCATAATGCTCTCCAGGTTCACGTTGTTACAAATGACAATTTCCTTCTTTTATAAAGCTGAAAAATACTCCACTGTAAACATCTACTACATTTTCTTTATCCATTCATCTGTCGACGGACACTTAGGTTGTTTCCATACCTTGAGTATTGTAATAATGTTGTAATGAACATGGGAGTAGAGATACCTCTTTGAGATAATGGCATATACCCAGAAGTGGGATTGCTGGATCACACAGTTCTATTTTTAATTTCTTGAGGAACCACCATACTATTTTCCATAGTGGCTACACCAATTTACATTTCCACCAACAGTGCATAAAAGTTTCCTTTTCTTCACATCCTCACCAGCATTTGTTATCTCATCTTTTTAATAATAGTTATTATAAAAGGTATGAGGTGATATCTCATTGTGGTTTTGATTTGAATTTCCCTGAAGATTAGTGATGTTGGCCATTTGTACGTCTTCTTTGGAAAAATGTCTATTCAGGTCCTTTGGCCATTTTTTAAATGTTTTTTTTTTTTCTTTTTTCTTTTTGCTATTGAGTTGTAGGAGTTCCTTATCTGTATTGATATTAACCTCTTACTGGATATGTGGTTTACAAATACCTTCTCCCATTGTGTAGATTGTCTTTTCATTTTGTTGATGGTTTCCTTTGCTGTGCAGAAGCTTTTCACTTTGATATAGTCCCACTTGTTTATTTTTGCCTTTGTTACCTCTCCTTTTGGTGTAAGATCCAAAAAAAATCATAGCCAAGACCCACATCAAGGAGCTTTATTCCTATGTTTTCTTCTAACCGTTTTATGCTTTCAGGTCTTACATATAAGTCTTATGCTTTTAGGTCTTACATATAAGTCTTTAATTCGTTTTGAATTGATTTGCGTACATGGTGTAAAAGGGGTCCAGTTTCATTCTTTTGCATGTGGTTATCTAGTTTTCCCAGCACCAAGTTTATTGAAGAGATTATCCTTTCACCATTGTGTATTCCTGGCTCCTTTGTCGAAAGTTAGTTGAATATATATGCATGGGTTTACTTCTGGGCTTGCTATTCGGTTCCATTGATCTACGTGTAATTTTTTATGCTGGTACCATAATGTTTTGATTACTATAGCTCTGTAATACACTTTGAAATCAGGGAGCATAAGTTCTCCAAGTTTGTTGTTCTTTTTTTAAGATTGCTTTGGCTCTTTGGGGGTCTTTTGTGGTTCCACAGAAACTTCAAGAATTTTTTTTTTTTCTATTTCAATGAAAAATGCCATTGGAATTTTGATAAGGATTGCATTAAATCTGTAGATTTCCTTGGATAGTATGGATATTTTAACAATATTCTTCAGATCTATGAACACGAAATATCTTTTTATTCATTTGTGCTTTCTTCAATTTCTTTCATTAAAGTCTTGTTTCAGTGTACAGATCTTTCACATCCTTGTGAAATTTATTTATAAGTCTTTTATTCTTTTGTATGCATGTACAGTGTTTTGAACTGATAGGAATTTCGAAATCTGGCAAAGAGAGACCACCTTCATGGGTCACTTCACCTCAAATCATCATACAGTGCTTATATCTGAGAAGATTCTCTCTAAAATTACCACCTTAATTTGATCTAAAGAAAAAATTGCCACTCAAACCTGACCTACTTAGACCAAAGTCTCACTTGCAAACACTCCATGCTGGAGGAAAAGCAGTGTGCAGGCTTCTCAGCTCTCAACCGTGAGGAATCCTAGGTTACCCTGGCAATGAGGCAGAAAACTGCAAAGAGCCTGACCAGCAGAGCAGATAAAAGGCCAAAGAAAGCTCAACCTAATTTGTAAAATAAACAAGTCTATTTGATCTCATACAATGAAATAGATATAAATTTAATAAAAACTCTGGAAGAAATGTTCGTGAGTATTTAATCTTTCTAAAAACAAGCCCTCTATGTTATAAAACGCTGGCTACTAATTAACAGTGGAAAGTGCTTAGACTAATAAGGTTTACATCCATACAGTATTTACAAATAGGTCTTTTGTGAACGTAATTCTTCCTTGACCTGTATTTTGTGTAGTCCTGATTCTTTGATTTCATGATTCTGACATACTATAGGATTAAGCTCTGGTTTTGTTTCATCATCACCTTTTTACTTTTTTATATCAATTACATTTTGATTTTTTTAACATATATCTCCATCTGTTCATGCTTTAATATAAAGTGTTTTATCATCATCACTCCTTTTAAAAGAGGTACTAGGACTAAACTTAATAAGACAGGATTTTAAAAACAGAAAATGATAACCAGGAGACAAAGGGTGCTTTGACAGTAAGTCTAG
Organism: Pteropus medius; assembly: GCF_902729225.1. Lineage (NCBI taxonomy): Eukaryota > Metazoa > Chordata > Mammalia > Chiroptera > Pteropodidae > Pteropus > Pteropus medius. The sequence continues at coordinate 16,339,579 of NW_024345601.1, forward strand.
TTTTATGCATGCAAACAAACTAAAAATAGAAGTTTAAGTGGGATTTTATATTTTATGTTTTCAATTTTTAAACAGTTACTTTACCCAGAACCCCTGAATTGTCTACAAACACCATAGTTCTGACTAGCTTATTTTTAAAACTTCATTTCAATAAAGACAACTGGCTAAGAAATGAAACAGAAAACACCCAAAATGTGTAGCCCAAGCCCGTTTTGGAGGCATTTAGTGAACAAAAGTCCCTCTTGGATACTAGGCAGGCTGGTCACACTTGGCCCCGTATCCTTAAACAATGATTTGCTTCTGAAATTTTCCTAATGGTTTTGCAAGGTTCCATTTATACACACAGTAATCCAAACCAATTCTAATCCAGCAGCATTTTTCAAGTAATTGAGAATATATTTTTCAAATACAATCTATGTATAATGCCATGATTAAGGTATAGTAGCGGGAAATGAAAGCTTAACGAAACTTTACTGAAACATAATTGAGAGTCTGCATGAAATCAAGATCACAGAAATATTTAGTACTGTATCTGTCTCTGTTAAGTTCTTTAAGGCACTGAACACTAAAAGCATTTACTATTAAAAAGTTGAATTCGTGATTTTTTTTGTTCTAAAATTTTTTACTCAAAATATTAAATGTGAAAAAAAATCTGTGTTAAATTCTTCCACATGTAAACCCTTTGTCATCCATTCAAAATGTTTTATATTTCATTTCTTTACCAAAAATCGTGTGATGTCAGATCCATGTTTTGATGCTAGAGATTGTCTTCGCACCTCGCTTCTTTCCTTGGCTTGTCTGGCAGTTCTCTAAAAGTTGAAAAAAAATATGCATATGTACACACATTAGGAAAAAAGTACTGGCCACAGACAGGAAGTCAAAAACTCTTTATATTCAGTTAGTCTGGAAAAAATCTATGCTATTACTGCATGCACGTACCAGTGCTCTGCCATTAGGAGAGTTACCAAACTACAAGCAGAGGACCCAAGTAGTTCTGCTAAGTGCCCTGAGGTCCTAGGTTCACTTAGGAGCAGATGCTGAGGAGAAAACACGGCTTTGGGCGGTTGGCTTTCCACTGAGATTTGTGAATCTCTCATTTGGGGACTAGAGGAGGCCATGATTCTTCTCATCCAAGTGAGAGCTTGTAAGGCATCTTAGGATTTCCGACACTGCGGTGCATGCAAGGCCCACCCAATTCCTATTCTCTGGGCTCACAGGCCATTCCAAACTCAACAGCCAAACCAATGTAGAAAAACAAAATGAATTAGAACAGAATTGGATTCTTCTGCTATTCCCAAAAATAAATTTTTTCATGAGAATCTGAAAAAGTGATTACAGAAGGGGCAGCATTTTCTTTTGCTATATCTTAATTCTATTATAGGTCTTGTATGTGCTAATAATTTGCATTGCTGAGAAATCAGATGACTTTTTTCCCCAACTGGAGTCCATGTATGTTTGAAGTGATCCAGGTGGAGGGGTGGGGAAAGCAAAGAGGGTTAAAACTGAAAACAAACAAAAACCCTGCCTATATGATGTAATCCCAGTTATGTAAAAATTACATCTGTGAAGAAATTGAGGAATCTAAAATAACAAAAGGAGGTTAAGAAAATGCTCATATACTATGAACACTGGCGAAGGATCTCAACAGATCTCAAAGTGTAAATATAATTGATTAGCATTTTTAAAAACACCAAAGTCGTTAGTAAAAATCATGGTGGGGCTGTTCTCCCGCCACATCTGCCCTAATTAGTGAGGTTAAGTGGGCGCTCTCTCGGTTATGGGTGGAGTTGGAGGAGCATAACGGAGTATAGTCCTTTGGAAAACAGCTTGGAGATAAATGTGTACAGCCTCGGTTGACTCGGTGATATTTTACATCTGAGAATCTCTCTGAAGGAACAAGCTTAAAACATAAAAAACAGTTTGTATATAAAATTGTGTGCTTGGTGACACAATGTATGAGAACAAAAAAAAAGTAAACAAGTTCAACATTCATCAGGATGAGAATGGCTAGATAACTACAGGAGAGATTTACTCACATTGTGAATGCTTATCATGGGAATGTAGAAATGCTTAAATTGTGCCAAAAATGTGCCGATAAGTGAAAAAAAGTTGCCTATTGAATATATGCTTCTTTCTAAGATTATCTCAATAGGTAGATCCAACTACTTTTTGCTGGATTGCCTATTTAAAATTCATCCTATGCCATTTTTTCTATGCCATTCATACTATGCCATTTTTTCCTTCTCATTTTAAGCAATAGGTAATTGCTCAAAAATGTGCCCAGGTTAATAGGTTTCATACTTTGGCCAGGAGTGCAATGTTTGCATGTTGAACTGAGTTGGTCTTAGAAATAATTTCATAATATTCTTAAGATATTTCAGGATGTCCTTAGCTGCAAATACAAACATATGTCACTGCCTCAATTCACCAAACTTCTAGTTTGGTGGTATGGGTCTCTTCAAAACTATGCAAATTGTATGCTGTAGTCATTTCCTTTTAGGTGGTGATGACAATTTCCTGGTCCTAGAATGAATTAGAAGAGAAGCAGCTTCTCTTCCATCTGTGACTGAGAACTCACAGAGGCCTCAAGAGGAAACTCAAGTGTTAGGTGATGAAAGGAATAAAATGCATTTTGGATCCCAGACCACGGATGCAGATTCACCCGCAAAATCTTCCACACCTGTATGCACAATTTGCAATCGATGTCCCAGAATGGAGTCAAATGTGTCTGAGAGCTTCACTGACCTCTCTGTGACAGACTGTGCAGAGAGTCTGCAGGTTGTCCAGGAAGCACTGCCCTCCTCCACTGAACACTGGCTTGATGTGGTCCACCTGCCAGAAATGCCCTTCCGCCGGGTTTCTTATCATTTCATTAAGCTGCAACAAGAACACAAGATCAGCACTTCTAAACATACACCGTAGGAACAGGTGGTTTTGCATTGTGCAGTCATGTTCATACAGCAAAATCATAGGGGAAAATACATTAGGATGGCTTTTTATAGCTTTTTTTTATGAATAGAAAAAAGCCTCTAGGTTAGCAGTTTGAAAGCAATAAAATGTGTTTCTGAAAAAGTTTTGCTTCCCTTACCTAACCCATTTTGAAAAAATTACAAGCAAGAATAAAATAACCAAGACTCCTGACAAATTGGGAAAAATCAGTTGCTTCTGCACTTTTGAGCTCGTTTATATAGTCACTAAAACAAAACTGAGAGAAAAAGAATAACAGATTAGAAATTTTAAACTTCTGAATATTACTGACTTGAACAACCTTTAATTGTTGACCTCAATGCATTTGTTACCGTACCAATGACAGTTTAATATTAATAGCTATCACCTGGAACTTTCAAGCTATTCCTCTGGAAACCTCCCAAGTTACAGGGACTGGTATAAAATTTCTAAAACAAATCTCTACAACTTGCATATTTTGAATAAACAGATGTCCATTTAAAGCAGGCATGATTTAGGCCAGTCTATATATATATATATATATACACACTTAATATTTAACCAATGATGACCTATATTAAAACAGGCTGTATTTTAACATTTTATCTAAGGTGGTAAAACCAGCTCGCAGCATAGCAGTGCGGTTGTTTAAATATCACAAAGGTGAGTGTGAAGGCTGTTTTTATTTCCTTGGTCTCAGACAAGGAAGAAATTACAATCTACTTCACAGCTGCCAGCCTTGGGAGGCTGTGCCATGGTTCTTCTAATGTAGTTTCAAGGAAACCTGTCAGACCTGTGAAGGGACCTGGTCAACGGTGCCCGGCCTGAGAAGAGCCCCAGGTGGCAGCAAGCTGGAACAGAAGACTTTGTCCAGCTGTGACGGATACTGCTAGAAGCAACTACAAATGGGAATCTTGTGCATCAAGTCTTGTGCATCCTAAGGAAAAAAAAACCATTTTGGTTCTCCCTTTTGTAACCAATTCTCTTGCTCGAATAGTCAGTCTCTGTCTAAGAGGCTCTATGATCCAGAAGGTGTTTTTTATTCTTCTTAGTGATTCTCTGGCAAATCACGGGCGGAGTGGGGCAGGGGAGGGGCAAGTCTTCAATATCTTAAATTCATCTCTTGAAAGAGTAACTCCCTCTCTGACTGGTCCTCCCAAACCTGAGCTCTGTGCTGCTCCTTATCCTCTGAGCACTTCTGTTTTAGGTCTATACTGTGTTACTTCTGCATTCCTGGACAGGCTGCTTTCAAGAGGCCTTTGAGTCCCTTCATTGTGTGTCTTCTGGAAGCCTCCACAGTGAGGCAGGGGACAATAAATGGAGTCTGGCTGACACCCCTGGGATGGGCACAATATGTCCCTCACCAATTAGACCAAAAGATATTTCAGGAACTCTGGATATCATTAAGGAAATAGTGTATTTCCCTAGTTCTCAAAGTCATGCTATTTCATCTTTGCAGAAATGCTTGTTAATTAATTCTGTCATAATTCAGCAATACTAGGTAAATTAAAATATATAATTTGACTAACTGGGAGGAATTTATTGCTATTTTACTGGGCAGGTAGTGGCTCAGGAGCGATTTTTAAAAATTAAGCACACTATAAAATTACACATTTTGCTCTAGTTTAAAATTTAAAACTGATTAGATCACAACATTAAAAATCCAACTGTGTTTTGGAAATCAAAGTGAATAATGATGATAGTGTCCTAGGAATAACATTCTATCAAACTGCTCTGCTAAAATTACATTTTACAATGAATATATATGTTTCCTTCTCATTGTAATGAACTATATTTTGGGGGTTGGTTGTCTGCTTGTCCCTGGTCATTCAATATTAACATCATGAAAAGTGGAACAATCAGACCACAGGTACTTCTAGAAGCATGTGTCATCTGTTAAGATCTCTTTCCCAAATAATTTAATCAGAATCTAATTAAGCCTCTATATTTTATCACCATTACTGTAGAAATCAGGGGTATAGAGAAACATGTCAGATAACATCATGAGGATACACGCAGACAAATCCAGAAAGCGGGAAATCCTACACGCAAATTATCTAGTTTCTTCAACAATCAATGGTATAAAAAAAGGGATGGAGTGATATAGATTAAAGGGAGCGTAAGAGACATAATAATTAAAGTAGTATATCGGTCATATTTTAATCCTACTTTGAACAAAGGAACTTCAAAAAGATGTTTTCGAGACAGTCTGGGAAGCCAAACATGGACTTATTATAATTAAGAAATTATAATTGTGTTGGATGTGATAATGGGTATTGGGGTATGTGATTATATTTCAGAGACAGAAAGAAAGAGGGTGGGGTATCTGTGAGATACATAATAAAAGAATTCAAGGAAGAAATGAAATGCTGTCTAGAATTTGCTTTAAAATAATTCCAAGAGCAAACAAAGAATTGAAAATGAAGTCAAAATGTTGATAACTTAAAGTTGGGTGATGGGTGGATAGGTTCATTATTCTCTCACTTTTGTGTATATATTCAACAATTCCCACATTAAAAAGTTAAAAAAGGAAAGTGAATCAATATTAATCACTCAGTACGATGCTGCCTTCTATCTGTCATACGATTATAATTTACCTGTTCTAAAGGGAGCTTTGAAGTCCAGGTAACATCCAGAAGATTCTTCCGTTGACTTTTAGGAGCATCTCTCAGACGTAAAAAGAGTTCTTGAGCATTCATATTACATAGCTGACACACACCATGTTCAATTTCAAATACTTTGGCTCGCAAGTAACTGTTATTAGAACGAATCCAAAACTCCTCCTGACATTTTAGAGAGCAAAACCGTGAATTCCAAGCATTCACTTTACATTCTTGCTTAGTTTGGCAGGTGGGCTGCTGACAGTGAAGGCAAAGTGGATTTCCTTCATTATTCACGGCTTGCAAATAGCCTTTGGATGCAGAAGGTTTCACAGTGAGATCAGCTTGAGCTATACAGGGATTTAGAAATGGGACACAGGCTCCATCTTCAAAAAACTTTCTGGAATTAAACAGAATATTGAATAGGTAACTAATGAACACTCACACTGGTCTAAAGAGTCATTACTTCATATAAAGGTCTTCAAAATTTCTTTATTGATAAACACTAAACATAGGACCCACAGATTCTGTGATTCAATGTGAAAATGAAATAGCTATAGTCAGCACTCTATACTCCATGCCAAATAGACGAAAGAACGGTGTTTACAAAAATTATTTTGAGTATAAATATGCTGCCTCTCTTGGGCATTTAGATATCTTCAGGTTAAACAATCAGACTCTGGAACATCTGGAGAAGTTAGCAAATGCTTCTTCTAACTTCTTCTAAAAGCTGGGAAAGAACAGGTTAATGTGAAACTCCAAGTAATGTCCCTAAATGAGTTGGGTCACACAGCTCGTTAGGACAGGGAGGCCCCTTCTAAGGCTTTCGTGAACACTGTCTTCCAGGCTCTGCTGGCCTACAGGAAATAAAGTCACACCCATAAAGTGACAGAGCCAAGTAGCTAACAGTGTTTACAGAAATGAAAACAGAAGACTTGCTAAATATATGCCTCCTACAGGTAAACTCAGAGTCTGAATAAATTAAAATTAGAAATTAAACACGACAGCACGTGCTCAACTTGTTAGAATAAAAGGAAAAGGTATATGACTCAAGCATGTTGAAAAATCCTGCATGGGAATCACAACTGCTTTGGCTCATCTTCTATGGCTGCTTATTAGAAGTGTTTGTTAAAAGAAAAACTTATGGTAGAAAGAGCTCAAGATTGGGGGGCAGAGCCCGTATTTGACCTCAGGTCTCCTAGCATCTTAGTGGCCTAGGGCAGGTCACTGGGTCCGCCTGTTCTCAGGACCATTCCTTGTCTCTAATTTCTAAGGTGAGAACATCACATGCCTCTGAGGGTTACTAGGGGGACTGAAGAGCTACTAATATTGTGAAAGCTCCTTATAACCTATAAAGTGGCCACTCAGAGGTAAAGTATTATTACAAAAATGAACATATTACAAAAATGAACACATAAATGTAAAGGAATAGTCTTAGTACTACTATGCCCTATTAGTAAGTAAATAAAACACTTTACTTTGTAGAAACATCCTGTGGACTGGCCTCCTTGGTGATCAGACGGACATGGCCCCCATCTTTCTTCACCTTGTCCATCGAGGCTATAGCAACATCTTCTTTGGTTATGTATCTAAAACAATTACATGGTTAAGTGGATTTCTTCTCTCTCCTGTAAGAGTTTCTCTATTTCACATTCACATTGCTCCTTGCAAAAGCGGGAGAAGAAAAAGCAAGGCATAAGTCTATTCATTGTGCTGATACTAAAGTTAGGGAATGAAATTTTCTCTCTGTACACTGGCCTCCAGGTGTGCAAACACATCTCTTCCACATTAGTTTTCTCAAGATTTATTTTTCTAAGAAATCAGGAGTCATTCAATATCCTTTGGATCAACTTTCACTTAGGAGAAAAAAGGAGTGGGTGTAGGAACAAGAAACTATCAAATACATGCACAACTGACAGCCATAGGTAAACAGCCTACCAAGCAGAGTAGAAAATGTCTAACTGCATTTCACCTCCCTCTTGGCTTTCTCTTCAAGGTTCCTCAAATCACCTTAATCAGTGTATCAGCCTTTTGGGTAAAATGATTCTCTTTTTAGTTAAACAGGTTCAATCGCATCTTCTATAATCCCAAGGTTGTTTCCATTATTATCAGCCCATACGAGGTTTACGGAATCTTCCACAAAAGTAAAGCCATTCTTGATGTGGGATTCAGAACCTTATTACACAACACTATCAATACCACACAATGGTTTAGGGACTGGAAGTAAAGAGGGAAGTTATTCCAATTAAAAGTGACGGGGGAATTTAAGTAGGTGAAATGCAACTATCCAATTAATTCCTTCTAATTAGCATGGCCCAGTTTGTCTGATAGTTTACACCTATTGTAGTTTTTAAAAAATTAGTTTAAACATGAATTTCTTCCTATTTTTGCGTACTTCTTCATTTGGTAGCTTGACAATAAAATTAAAATTAAATCACAATGGGATTGTGCAATTGTAGGTAAAATTTTAGAAATTTGCTTTTTTCGTTGTTAAAATTGTTAAAGATTTAATAATTAAAAGATTTCTTTCTTTTTATAAACTATTAATTTTGATTAGGTGATACATGCACATATTTCAAAATTCAAAAGGTATGTAAAACAATAGTGTATATGGTAAAGAATAAGTTTCCATCCATTCCCATCCTTTTTACCTCTTCTGAAGCTATCTCTGTTTCGTTTTTAATATATCTTTTTAGAAATAGTTGATTTTTTCTGTATATAGGTTATATGTTTTATCTTTGTATTTATATTGACATATAACTCACAACATTAAGTTTACCACTTTAAAATGGACAATTCAGCGCATTTTAGTACTTTCACGAGGTTGTGCAGCCACCACCAAAACCGACTTTCAGGACATTTTCATCACTCCCCATTACAGTTTTTACTATTAAAAACAACTAGTAGTATGATATACACACTAATTTTCATCCTGCTCTTTTTACCCAAATATACATCTCGGAGATCTTTCCATACATAGTATTACACATAGAGTTGCCCTACTTTCTTAATGGTTGCATGTTATTCTATTATTTGGATAAACCATAGATCTAACCAGCCTTGGATTAATGGGCATTTTGGTTGTTCCAAAATGTCTCTGCTATCGCAAATAATGCTGTCACAAACATCCCTACACATGATATTTTCTACACATGAAGTAGATATTCCCAGAAGTAGAAGGGCTAGGTCAAAAGTTTTGGGTGCTTTAAATTTGGATAAATTTTGACACATTGCTCTCCTTTGAGTTTGCGCCAACATACAGGCCAACCAACAATGAAGGAGAGTACCTGTTTCTTCACACTTTCAATAGCACATGGTACGTCAGTTAAAAATTTCTCTGCTAATGGTGATAGTTATCTCATTATAGCTTTAAATTTGCATTTCTTCTGTTAAGAGTAAGGGTGATTGTCTTTTCATATATTTGCATGTCCACTGTGTGTCTTCCTTAAAGCAATAAAGAATCATTTTTACTTGCCCTTTTAGTTTGCGAACTCTTCCATTCCCCATTTCTTCAACCATTTTACTCCCCTGACAAAAACACTTCACTGAAGTATTTCAGTAGATTCTAAATGAACTCAAAAGCTTCCTAGCTGTGAGGGGTAAGGGGATATTAAGCCTTGCCTTAGGTATTATTCAATGTCTAAAGGCTTAGAAGGCTAATTCAGTAACTTTAAAAGATGCTGAGAAATCTACTCAAGAGATTTAAGAGCTAAAAATAACCTTTCCTACAAGAAGTTTAAGCACAGAATTTTGGAAACCATAAGAAACAGATCAATCAACTCCAAATAGGGGGTCTGACAACTTTTTAAAATAGTTATGAGTTCCAATATTTAATTTTCCATTGAATTTTGCTAGGAAGTGAATTTAAGTATACTAACTCAAAAGGATTATGGTAAATCCCAGTTTTGACAAATAGGGACAGGAGAATGTTGTCTATTAGGTAATTCCTGGATGGGGATGGGAGGACAGAATGGCAAGTTTTGCAGAAAGAGAGGAATGTGTTTTGGAAAGTGGCCCATGCCTCCAAAAAAGAACACCCCTGGCCTGTAGGTTGCTGGCCTGCTCTGAAGACCGGCTGTGGCTGGAGGATAAATAGTTGGCATCCTAAACCCAGCACGGCTCCATGTGAATCTGACCTGCTTCTGACAAGTGGGAACTTAACTTAGGAACTGAAACCATGGCTGGTGCTCTCGGCTTCCATTCACATTTAAAAATGAGCTACTCAAAAGCTGACTGCGAGCTCCGAGCTTGGATGGGGCCTGAAAATTGGTGGATGTCATTGGAGGATAATCTTGTTAGAGATTTAGCCATTGCTTTTGGGGAAAATTCCTAAAAACCAGTATCTGTGTGTCTTTATTCTGAGGCCATTCCATTTTTTTCACAGATGAATCTTCTAATCCTCTGCCTAGGAAGTCAACTGTGGCTGCTGGTATTCTGGAAGCTGAGTGAAGAAAGGGGTATGAGAGTGTCAATTTCCAGCATAATGACTCTCCCTTTATGTCCCCTGAGACTGGCGCCTCTGGTTCAGTTTCTCTAGAAAGCAAACTGGTAGGACAGAGGGCGGGAAAGGCATCCAGTGTCTAACTCTCCCCACACAAACTTCTAATCGGTGCTCTAGTGCAGTCCTGTCCTCCAATCCCATTATCAGAGACATAATTACTGCAATTGCCTGAGAACTAGTGGGGTTCTGTGGTGAGAATCAGCATGCTTCCTCAAAGTACTGCCCTTCTGCAGGTATGCCAGGTTCATTTTCTTGGCTCTGCTAAAAGTCAATTTCCTGGAGCTCGCCTCTCTCTACCTTTCTCTAGTCCTCAATCCACCCCCGCCACCTTCCCCGCCTGGATCTACTGCAATATCCTTTTACCTTGTGTGGTAGCAGAATTTTAAAGATATTTCCCTATAAGATTCCTGTCACCGGTATTCAATCGATCATTCATCTATGCAATGCTGTAAAAGGACTTTGCAGATATAATTAAGGTTACTGATCAGCTGACCTTAAGATGGGGAGTGAGTCCAAGCTTGAGAAAGTTTGACACACAATTACTGGACCTGAGGTGTAGGGGCCCATATGTTAGAACTAGAAAGAAGCCTCTAGAAGCTAAGGGTGACTCCCAGCTTCTAGAGCCAGCAAGGAAACCCAAGTCTTACAACCACAAGGAATGGAATTCTGTCAACAACCCGAATGAACACAGAAATGAATTCTTCCCAGACTGTCAGTAATAGCCCAGCTGGCCAACATCTTGATTTCAGTCTTATAAAATCCAGAGCAGAGAAACTAGTAGAGCCAACTGAGACTTCTGATTTACAAAACCATGAGATAATAAATTTGTGATAATTTGTTATAGCAGCAATGGAAAACTAACGCAACTTGTCTCCCCATTTTGAGTCTCGCCCTTTCAATCTAGTCTCACAACTGCCGCCAGAGTAAGCTTTTAAAAATAGACACCTGGTTATTTGCTCTGCTGCTTAGCAACACAAGTTTTATCTGTAATATATCATCTACATATAATTTTATAAATAACACTGGGCATATAACTTTGGCTTGTATAATTTTATGGCTTCTGCTATTACACCTAATTTAACCATCATTCTCAGGTGGTTCTTTAAGTGGTCATCCATGTCTGATGGAGAATAACAATGTGACATGTCTAGAAATGGCTGGAGTGGTAGTAAATTCAGTAAAGAAGGGAATTATGATCATGTAAAGAGATGACCAATACTTCCATGAAGCCTTTCATTATAAAAATGAGAAAATGGGGAGAACTGGAAGAAGTATTGAGAAAAATAAAATAGGCATCATGCTTTTTGTTATCTGTGTGTGCACATACGTATGTGTCGGTATGTGCGTATGTATAAACATACACAAATTTTTAATGCATTTTTATGTAAGTAATACATGCTCGTGAGAAAAATTCAATCAATACAGAAGAGATTAGGCAAGAGCCCCAAACTGGCAGCTCATGGAAAAATCCAACTAGTCAAAGGGCTTTATTTGACTCATACAGTATTTTATTTTTAAATCTGAATTTGAATCACGTTGGATGGGTTATGCACTTTCCAATTAGCCAGTTTCACCTCTTACTCCATCTTTTCCTAGTTTTACACCTGACATCATTTGTTCATTTATAGTTCCTCCTTTGTTTTCCATCATATGAATATGTCATCCTGGCATAAAGTATGAAGTCCATGCCACCTCCACAAATTCCCCGATCTTATGGTCCAGAGCAAGAGTTCTCAATAGTGACCCTACTGACATTTTGAAATATAATTCTTTGCCTGGGAGTGGAGTCCTGTTCACTGTAGGAGTTTTAGCAAGATCCTAGCCCTCTAGCCACTAGATGTTCTCCAGTTGTATCCCCTAATTGTGAAAAACTAAAATATCTCCTAACTTTGCCACCCTGGGGGGTAAAATCATCTCCATCTGAGAACCACTGGCCTAGAAAAACCTCTGGTAAGAGTTTCTAAGGTATCCTTTTAGATACTTTCTATGTCAATAATAGCAATTACATATATTTGTATCTCCATACTTTTTCATACTTATTTTTACCCTTAATAATTTATCACAAGGATTCTTGTTCTGTCATATGAATATACCATACACCATATTTTGAAATAGCTAAAGAGATTTTTTACTATATGGGAACATAATTTATTCAATCAACCACATCCCTGTACATACCACTGATGTATTTTTTTCACCTGTGTGCATGGAAAAGGCCAGAGATCATAAAATGATGAAACGTGAAGATGAAGAGAGATTACAGGCGTATGGAGACAGCAAGAGCTAAAAGAGCTTTTCCTGCCAATGCGTCTGTTGGTGCTTTGTGATCTCTTCCACAGTAAGAGACGGGCAGCTGACTACCTTTCCTGAGAATTTCTGCTTTGTGCTGACGAAAGAGTCGACAGAGAATGGGGATTTGAGATCACGCAGGTTTATGATGGTTATGATGTTATGATGCCAAGAAAGGAAAGTGAGTATACAGAGATTAGAAAGAGACTTGTAATGATAAAGACAAAAAAGTTACAAACACGAGACACTTAACTTTTCCTTTTGTTTCCAACCAGGGACATGATAATACTTACCTCCCACCACTTGTATCAAACAGAACCGGCACTCTGCTTCATGACACCGAAGATTCACGCCCCAGGAACACAGGGCAGACTGAGCCCAGGGGTGTGTTCTGTTCTAACAGTAAAATGTTTTCCTGTTGTTAATAAGTGTCCCAGGCTTGAGAGGTCACAGGTCACACCACTCTGTGACTCTAGCCTTTCCCCTGGTGCGTGAGATGCACGGTGAGCAAGATTCAGGTAACTTAACTGTTTCCAGCAGATTCGATCAAATTCACAAAATATCTAATTATGTTGTTATAAAATAAGCTGTCATTTTATGTATAATTTTCTCTTAAATCATCAAGATTTCATTAGTCGTTCCATAAAATGTCTCAGAACGCCCCCTTCCCATAGAAATAATCATGTCAAGTAATAAAATACAAAATAAAAAGAGAAAGACAACTCATACCTTTTTGTACTATTTTGTTTGGTTTGTTGCTTTGTGATCTCTTCCAAAGCAAGAACTGGGCTGCAGAACAACTGCCCGCTTTTCCTGATTATTCTTTGCTTCATAGCAGTTAGACTATTCCACTCTCGAACAAACCTCAAAATCTGGCAGAAAATGAGAAAATCTTCCTTTGAAAGTGAGGCTACTTATAACATCGGAAAACTGATGTTTTACTCTACCTCCAAAATAGGCTGTTGAGTTTCACAATGTAAGGTTTTCTTCAATTTGATGCAGCTTTCATATCTTTATTGTGAACTATCTATGGCCAGTTCTGCAGAATTCTCTTTCAACCTAGAGACTCTCTAAAAGCACGTACGTGTCAGGACAGCCAGGACAAGTGCTCCACACACATAGGGACCAAAGGCAATAATGTGCTCACTGAGATCAAAGGAGGCCTGGCTATTGGAAGTAGTGGCCGAGGCAAAACTGGTCTTGGAGACAGCAGGCGTTGCAGCAGTGACAATGACAGTGACAGTGCCACATCCGAGAATCGCTTTGTACCCAACTACTTATCACAGGAAAATAGCCATCAATAAATCTGGGACATTTTCTATTAGAGTACCATTAATCTTACTTATTATTCAATTATACGTAACTGGCTATTTTCTGGGAACCTGAGAACAGGATTACATGATGCCAAAGAAAATAACGTGGCTACTTTTTCCTTCAAGACAGGTACAGCTGGCCCATGGGCAATGTCAGATTTCCACTCAAAGGGCAAAAAAAATGATCACTATTTTCTTGTAAAAAGTGGTACACTGCATGCTGGGTCAGTCCCCACACATGTTGACCCCTCTTAGCAGTGAAGGTAAATTGGCCTCAGTCGGAACTGAGGCCTCCCTGGCAGGTACTTGGCCTGCAGCCGCATGCTGGTGTTTCTGACAGTGAGGTGGGAGTTGCCCAGCACGGTCTTATCCCTGCTCTCAGGATTTGTCTTTATTAGAACTTAACCTTCAGAGATAAAATGTGATGCTGTCAGATACAACTATCACAGTTTTAATCCTGTGAATGAGAAATTAAATGATGTGCAGATGATTCTATCCACAGAAACAGCAGCTCTAGGTGCAATCGTTCGCCAAGGAAATGGGTTTCACACATTCTCAGCACCGGGGTAATGCATAGGCACTGCGACCAGTGACTGGATTCTGCAACAGGCCACAAAGTACTCTACTTTTATTAAACTCAAAATGGTCATTAAAATTACTCAAAACATTTCAATCTAAAACTAATTCACAGGACTCTTCTTACCAAGGAACGATTTTGTTTCAGCTGAAAGCTTGCTGGTAAATCCTCCCACAGGTCTAATTTTATATCCAAAGGAATGAAATTACAGTTCATCCGGTTTCCATCCTGATTATAGATTGAGAAGACATTATTAATCCATTTTGTCTGTGGGCACTAGTAATTATTTTAAAAGTAAAGCATTACATATGACATAACATCTCCAGTCTCCTCAAAGATAAACTGAGGTAGCACATTCTAGACAAGCCTGCACCCCAACATCTCCCTTGAAAGGATGCTGAGTGGAGGAGCAGGGCAGCCAGGCTCCCCCACCCCCTGAATGCCTCCCCTGCATTCACTGCTAGGGGTAAAAATATCACGCAGAGGGGTGTAGTCAGCTAAACACAAGGTTTAAAATGAAGTATTTGTTTTATAAAGGGGAAGAAGAATCTCTACATATAAAAATCTATTGTAGCATCACTAGTTGAACCCCACATTCTAATTCTCTCAGCCAAAAAGAAACGCTACAGCTCCTACTGGCACTTTGGCCAAAAACACACAAAAAGTAATTACGTGTAGCTTAAAAGTTTACATATAGACTTGTTATCCTAAACTTGAATTAGACCTGGACTTCTGACTGAAATGAATTGTTCTTTAGAGTTATACTGTTAATACAACACAGAATGCTAAAATATCCATAACTGCTCCTCATTTAAAGGGGTGTTCTTTTAGGCAATGAACTGGGTTTTTATTCAAATTTCTATTTCCAAATTTTACTTCAGCTCCTCTAAAGTAAAAAGGTAAGATTTCACCTCTACTGTAGCTATAAAAAGACCTGTTAACATTTCATCTGCTTAGTGTCTCAGGCTGAGAAAATTCACTGAATACTGTTTTGTGGTAAAGGCACATGTAAGTATTTAGAACAGTCATTAAAATGCACTTGAAACTATAAGAAACATGTCAAGAATGTGAGGTGGCCCATGCTACACAGGCTGGGTGGCAGACAGAAGATGGCTCAGTGAGGCTGTCACTGTATTTGGCCTGGCAGTGGGCGGACTCTACCCTCTACTGGGAGTTTTCAGTTTCTCCCCCATCTCTACCTAATGGGGGATATACACTAATCATATAATTTAGGATACAAACCTTTCACTGTACAAAGTAAAAAGTTTAAAGTGTTTAAGGGCTTCTGAATCCCTATGTTGTGCTCTGCCTGGTGTCTGACATTTGGCTTCTTGACGTTCAAGCCCATCTGGGGACCAGTTCCCTATTACTCTCCTGTGATAATCTGAGAAGCATAGCCTGGAGCTCTTTCCCCATGGGATGAGGGTGGCTCAGACACTCTAGATGAGCAGAGTGGTCCTTGGTGCTCCTCTCAGTTGTAGAAGCTCCACACGGTGGGCGAGGCTCAAGCCTTTTAGGGGAGCGCTGTTGGCTGCCTGGCTTTACTCTTGGTGTCCTTCTCTTGCCCATGGTCCCATGATAGAGGCTGTGAATTTATTATGGAGGCTGCTTGGGGATTCTGTATTCATGATCCTAGCCACCTCTTAATCTTCTAACAATCTCTTCTAATTTTCAGTTAGAACTGAAAATCATTACAGGGTACACTATCTATATCTATACTTGGTGTAGTAGAAAACATGTAACTGAGTTTGGGCAACTCCAACATAAGTTGTTTTAAAAAAGGCATTCTCTCAATAGGATGTCCCATGAGTTTGAAAAGCTGCAAATAGCATTTTAGTACAAAGATTAAAAATTTGAAACCATAGAGGGAGAGGGGAGGTAGATGGGATAAAAAAATGGTCAAATATTTGATGACAGAAGGAAATTTAACTTTGGGTTAAAGTGTTGTACACTCGAAACTTATTTGATTTTATTAACCAATGTCACCCCAATCAATTCAATAAAAAACATTTTTCAAAAAATTTTTTGAAACTGTAGATCATACAAATGCATTTGTAATCTCAGCAAATTTTTCCTTGAATATTCACACTAGTTTACATAGGCTAAAGATTCTCACATGGTCCCCAAGATCCTTTTAGGGGATCCACAAAGTCAAAAGTATTTCTGTAATAATAGTAAAACATTATTTGTCTTTTTTTATTCTTATTCTGTCATGACTGTACAGTGACATGGAGAGGCAGATAGAAGAATCCCAATGTCTTCTATTAAGACTTTAGAGAAAATTGCTAAAAATGTAAATATTTACTAAATATTATTTTTGTTTTGGAAAATATAATTTTTCATTAAAATATGCTATTGATACAAATATGTAGATTTACATTATTGCTACTCTTAAATAATTAAATGAATATTTTCCATTTTAATTTCACATTTTCCATTAAATATGAATAGAGCTACATAAAAAAAAGTTTGTTGGGGTCCTCAACAAGTTTTAGGAGTGCAAAGAGGTCCTGAGTTGAAAAAGTTTGAGCACCACTAACCTAGGCTATGGCAGGAATCTGAGCAATCTATTGTTAAATCTTTATAGAGTTTGATGAACATGATGGGCAGGCTGAGGCTTCTATAAAGATGCTACTTCTGCTGCTGTTACATGATCAGTGTAGGAGCTAACATTTAATGAGAGTTCATTATGGCTAGGGACTATGCTAAGTGCTTTACAGGAATTAGCTCATTTTATCTTTACAACGACACCTCTCTACATTCTACAGCTGAGAAATTGAGGCACCAGGCAGTTAAGTGATGTGTCCGAGATTCCACAGTTAGTAACAGATTTGAGCCGAGGCCCTCTAGCCCCAAAGTCACTGCTCTTAGCCACTTGGCTGTTTTGCCTCTTTGGTTCAACATAAGAATTTGAGAATTAGGTTTAAGGAGAAAAGGAACTAGATGGCAATGTCTTTGCTAACACAATTAAATATCTCCATCGAAATATAAATAAACGAAGCCTTTTGTATGTTTCAAGCTACAGAATCCACATGATGCTTACCTTAGTATAGAGGTGAATCCGGTCAGTATTCTTACTTGCACAAAATGTTAAGGTATCATACACTGGCAGAGTGTCTGAACTCTTCAACTGTTCTAATAAAGACGATAAAAGAAAGCCTCTTTCTAAAATAGCTTATTTTAATCTTATGCAGATAAGAATGATGAAATAGCTATATCAAATATATCAACATATGTGACAAAGAACACGTGTCTGGGTTTGAAATAAGACTTTCACGGTAGGCCATCTAAGGACATATTGGTTCGTATAGGTACCAGTTGCTTTGCGCTTTTGCTAATGACTCAAAAAGAAACAAACAAATTTAGAATTAGCTGAGAAGATACAAGTTAGTTAGGTATAAGGGACAATCTGCTGCCACCAAGAATTAAGGAGTCTAGAATCTAGACTTTTGCTAGAGTGGAGTAAAGCTGAGACTGAATGAGCACCCTTTTGATTATCAGCAGCAATACAGCTATGTCGACGGCTACGTAGGTGCCTCTCAATCACAAAAGGAAGTGAGTTGGTGAGCGTCTTTTCTGATAATCTCTTTTCATTTATTCCCTTCTCAGTTCCACTGACCAATATATTCTGCAGGAATGATAACGCAGGTCTAAATAATAATTATAGTTAACACTTACCAAGTACTTACAATGTGCCAGGCACTGGTCTAAGTACACGTTAACACCTCTCAAAAATTAGTGCGTTGTACAGAGGAGGAAACTGAGGCACATTAACTTGCCTGAGGCCACACCATTAGTAAGAAGACCTAAGCCCAGTAATCTAGAGCCCGTACTAGTCACTTCCACCATCATTCCTAAGTGACCTTTTAAAGTATTTTCCCAAATCTAGAAGTCTATGATTCGCTTGCCATTCTATTTGGCAATGTCAGAGTATTTTTATTTTTCTAACCAAGACACTGGTCACTTTACAAACGTGGTTTGTGAATTATTCCCATATTTCACAAGTTCAAAAATGTACATTTTCCCCACACGTTAACATCTCTGAAACTGGAATGTCCTACGGTCAATAACTGTGGCATTTTACAGTCATTGTTGGCCAGGTGGTGGTTGCGAAATAGTTGTCACTGAGTGACCACGCACGAGCTGTCATACAAGAACACTGTTGTTACTTCGACACTACACTAGAGGTCCATGCAGTATTGTTACTGCGTGTGTTGAGTTTAATTACCTTTAAAATAGTTTCAAAATGTTTCACTATGATTTGATATTGAAATGTTATCACGTATACAAAAAAATAAATACAAAAACAAAATTGGATACAGACCAGGAGAGCATAAATTGACATTAAAGAAGCAAATGTGTATCACTGGAGGAATAATCAAAATTGTTTATATTCTTGCAAGTGAATAACCAAGTGCTTCATGGGACCTAAGAAAAGGAGATCCATGCAAGTAGAGGAAGCTGCCTAACATTTGGGTACTGAGATGTGCAAAAGGGTTGCCTATTACATGC
Organism: Pteropus medius; assembly: GCF_902729225.1. Lineage (NCBI taxonomy): Eukaryota > Metazoa > Chordata > Mammalia > Chiroptera > Pteropodidae > Pteropus > Pteropus medius. The sequence goes on from NW_024345601.1 coordinate 16,358,317, forward strand.
CAAACTGCAGGCAGGAGAAAATGCCAAATCCCTCAGAACAAATGAAAGAAATATCGAAGCAACAGAGGGCGGTATGACACGGTCTAGGCTATCATTAAGATATTGTGTCGTATTTTAATTGACAGAGTTTTTTCTATCTCAATGTATATAAAATAAATGCATCTCATAATCATTGTGTCTTCAGTTTTGAAGAACTATGGTTGATGCACTAATGCATAAAGATCAGAAGTTATTCTTCAATAAAAAGCATTAAAGGAACAATTCCAAATCAGCTGATAGGTATTCTTGGTAGCTACTAGCTATACTGGGGAACACATTTCTCCTTTCTTTGTTTCCATGAATGATAATTTAATGTTTCGAGTGTACAGACGATGTCTTTTGAAGATAAAGCCACCCTTCTGGAACCCCAGAATTCCAAAAATACAGTTCCAGTATAGTACATACAACTCTAATTCTAAAAAAGCATAGGTTGGTAGAATAAACATTTTAACATTAATGTGCCTCCTCTGTCTTTATTCTGTTTGTTTTTTTTTTGGAAATCCATGTTAGTGGGGAGAAGGGAAGCATATAACTTGTATGGAGTTTTTAGTTCAGAGATCTGAGAAGTCAAATAAAGGAAGAGGGGATACACAGGTGCACGGGCAAATGCTGGCATTGTCTGGAATGGATGAGGCAAATTTCCCTGGCAGAACAGAATTTCTATAAGTCTAGTGAGTTTTGAAAAATATTCGTAAGTAAAGCTAATATACGTCTTGATCAAGGGACCAATTTACAACAAACAAGCCGGTATTTCCTTGCCACAGATGAAGAGGCTCATGGCCCAGTTGATGACAACTGCCAGCTGTTAATTCCAAGTGTGATGCTTAGTGCACTGAGCCGTATGCTGTCGGACAAGAGCCTCATCAGCACTTGGGGGATTGTCACAGCGGGAACCAGGAAACTAGAGACATAAATGGTATGCTCCACCTGAGTCTAAACTGTCTCCTTAAAGGCCGTTAAGATAAACAGACCTAAACAAGATCCATTCCAAGATATTCTTTGGGAAGACCTTGAGGAACTAAAGGAAATAGAAGGCTGAGGGAAGAAGAAAGGAGGATGCCCTGAGCTCAAGAATTCTTAAATGAACATTTTATTTTAAAGCTTTGAGTCTGACTCCAAACTCGCTCTCTCTGTTTAAAAGCAACTAATTTGGAAGAAAAACTACAACAGTCCCTCCAAGCAATTTTTAGGTTGTTATAATAAGAACATCAATCTGTGGGTTACCATGGTCACTAAATGAGTAACAAAGAAAATAATCCAAAATTACTCACACTCTCTTGACAGCTGGCCCATAAAGATAGTGATATACGGCATATAGACTGATATCTGCCAACCATCACAGTGCTAAATAATGAATCGAGTCAACCAAAAGGTAAATAAATCCAAAATACTACATCGTTGGCTCCAAACACAATCATGATTCATACAGTCTTTCTTTAAAATTAAAATGTAATTAATATAAAAAATTATACTAATCTCAGGTGTGCAACATAATTGTTCAACATTTATATACTTAACAGAGTGACCGCTAAATTCATATAGTCTTGAAATTATATTCCTTAAAAACATTTTCTTAAAAAAAAACCCCAAACCCTAAATTTAAAATATGCCAATTAATTGTAGATATTTTAAAGAAATACTTGTGTGAAGGATTAATGATCTGCTAAGTGGCTGTTAATAAACTGTCAATCTTACTATTTGGTCCAAAAGAACCTCCCAAATAATCAAAACCATCCCTTCACTGTGTGAATGGGCCAGGCTTAGATGAGGCTGGGCAAGAGGCCTGGGGTAGCACATATAGCTATGCATTTCTTCTGCTTTGTGTGTGATGTCTGAATGCCAACAGCTTTCCCTTTCCAGCTACCTGATGTGTAAGTATGTGGTTAGAAATGGTTGTTATTTTTTTTTTTTTTAAATAAATGGGAATACAAGGAACCCAGAAGCAGATAGTAATCACAAATCCACTAAGAGTATTATGTGTCTAAGCATATGGTTATTATTTGGTCGCTGGAAATGGGAGTAAGACTTACCATCGCTTGGCTGGGGTGTGAGTCCATCTTCATTCTTGACTTCTGATGCTTCTTCCTTACTCTCAGCCAACAGTTCAGGTTCTGAATGTGCAAGGACTTGTTTTTCACAATCAGAACTAGTCCAAACTTTTTTGGAGGTGTCTTTCTGAGAATCATCTTTTTCATTTTGGCTTTTATCCTGGATATAGTTGAGGCTATCTATTTGTAGAATTATAAAAAATCAAACAAACAATTTACACATACATTTAGATAAGTTATACTTACCCTAAATCCAGCTTAAAAAGGAAAGTTAAAAAAAGGTTATAGCTAGGTCTTATAAAAAGAAAGTTAACAACGTCTGCTCATTCTTTGGAAACATTTATTGGGAGTTACTCAACGCCAAGAACTACCCTAGGTGCTGGAGGGGAAGCAAGGAACAAGACAGATAAGTCTCTGCTTCCTGGAGATTCTATTCTAAGTGGCAGATATAGACAATAAAGAGGTGAACGAACAAACAAATAAGGTCTTTTCGAATAAAGAGAATAAAAGAGGGTTTTATGAGTAAGGGGGATGGGACAAGACCAAGCTCTTGGAGGAGTCCCATTTGAGCTGAAAGTTGTTCATGAATCTAGGAAGCCTGGCCCCAGGGCCTGTATTCTTGGATTAGATTCTAAATGTAACTAGAAGCTACTAGATGGTTTTAGGCAAAGGAATACACTCGCCTAAGTTTTTAAAGAATCACGCTGGCTGCTGTACAGAGAAGAGCCACAAGGGAGAATAGGAGGGAGGCTACTTAGGTCTGGGAGAGAGAAAATGGTGGTTTCTGGAGGGGTAGTAGCAATAAAGATAAAGTGGCTAAAATCAAGATATATTTTGGAGGTTACACCAGTAGAACATGACGGATCAAGTGTGGGAGAAGTGAAAGGAATCAAGGATGCTGCCTAAATTTTTAGCACAATGTCAAGAACATAGGAAAAGAGATTTGGGTGTTGGTGGTGAATCAAGAATTCTATCTTGGATGTGTTAAGCTTGAGGTACCCATTAGACAACATGCAGTCTGAATTCAAGTGAGAGATATAAGTCTGGGCATATGAACTGTGTTATGTCAAGTATAAACTATAGATATAAGAACAAAGCACAAGAGAAGTGTCACATATTGACAAATATTAGTGTTCAAGGTATACTATACCAAATTTTATCTAATGTACTGGAGCCTCCCTTAGCAACCTTTACAGGACCATAATTTCCTAATATTGTTCCCTTAATTTTCTTGATTCTACCGTTTCCTCAAAGTGTTATATGGCAGGCACTGACTTAAAAATTGAGATGGATTAGAATTCATTCTGCTTTTCAGCTTTTGGGGTACATCCAATTTAAGGTTGGAAATCACTGTGCCAAACTAATATTAATCTAATAATTACAACTTTTATAATACTATCACTGTTACTCAGAATATATATTTCTCTTTAATCTGACTGTTTCATATTCACAAAAGGTATTGTTTTTCTTTAGGTTGCTTGGAAGTGTGCTTATTAATCAAGAGTCTGGAAACTTTCTCTGCAGCTCTCGGTATCACAAAGAAAATAAGAACTCTAAAACTCTATTAAACTATAATTTCTGTTGCTAAATCGCTCAACTTATATACTTAACGTGAACTGACATAATTTCATAGTCATGAGATACTTTATTTTTATTGCATATAGCAGTTGGAAATTGAATGAGATAATGCAAATTGTGTGAGAGAGTATATGGAATAAGCTTGTGGTTCCCATTTAGTTCAGAGAGACAACAGGTGTCCGCGTTACAAATATAACCACCCAGATGGCAGACTTGTCAGTTTTGGTAGGAACACCCAGAAGTGAAAGAGGAAAGACTCAGCTACTGATTACATTTTCTTTCACATCAAAACTAAGGCAGAGGGAAGCAAGGCAGGCAGGCAGGAACAGCAGTATCAGAGCTTAGATCTTAGCTGAGTCTTTGTTAACGTCAATGCTCCAAAGAATTCACATACGATGGAAAAGTAGATATGTATAATTATTACCATTGATAAAATAGAACAATTTCTTCCATTTTCCAAAACTGTCAACTTGGCATTTTGAGTTACTATAAAAATGGTCTCTAAAACCGGAGAATTGGAAACAGAAGGAATACTAATGATCTTTTTCTTAAGATGACCACAGGTATTAAAAATTGTTTCAAAAAAACCATCAGAAAATGGCAACTTATGCTGTAAAAATTACTCTGAAGTATGTTTATGAGTTCTACTTTTAAAATAGCATGTTTTGGAAAAGAATAAACTCATAAAATAGATACCAAATTGGTCCTTAAGAGATTTATAAAGGAATTTTTATGATTTGTCATGCAAAAAACATGACACAGTGTATATTTTACTAAGCAAAGAAGCTACACTGGATTATTTGATTATCTGAACAAAAATAATCTATAATTTCTTAAAAAACAAGTATTATCTACAGAGTAAAGAAAACAGCAGGTCTATGACTATAAGGCATATTTGCTGCCATAGCAACGGAGCTTCTATTCCTGCCCACTGAATTCACATCCTGCTGGCATTAATCAGAAATGTCCATTTGTGCCAAATTAACGCCATGTCACAGATGCTGAGGGATATACATTCTTGACAGAACTGGGAGCCTTTCACATTCCACAAGGGGATTAATTCAATTCGCTGTGTGAAGAGCTTACTCTAACTTAAAAGCTAAAGTCAGTGATGAGTCACATTAACCTCTGATAATAGCAGTTGTCTCTAAAAGCACAGGTTACCTGAAGACACCACTGTCAGCCCCCTCTGTGTACTCACCAGCACTGCCTTGAGGATTCTCACACATTTCACAATAAGGTAACATGGAGCTATTGATATAGGTGCAGAAGCCACACTGCCAACTCTTTCCAGGAAAGGGAGGGCTGGTTGCCGGGGCTAGAGCTTGGGTTTGCCTGGGCCCGGATGGTTTCTCCTGTGGGAGACTGCAGTGGTCATCGGTGGTGACTGACTTCAATCTTTTAGCCTCAGGTTCAAAACTGTTTTCGTAATCAATGATACCTCTTATAGATATTTTCCCAGGGTCTGCTGGTGCTACAGTATTTTTCTCCTGGAATGTCTTTGGTTCATCACAGGAGGTCACCAATTGACTTTTCTTGGGTTTTGGTAAAAAGAATGATCGAATATCATGCTGTTTTTCTTTTTCAAACTAGGAAAAACAAAGAGTTATTAAGAAGCAATCTAACATGTTCTTCCTAAATGAAAAAGCTTAACAAACTATTTTCATTAACTCTATCTTTTATCTTTTGAATACCTTGTTGGGAAATAAATGGGCTATAACTCCTCATATACATGCAGATGCAGAACACCATTAACACATCCACGCACTTCCCATGCCTAACTTTTTTTTAGCGCTTGTGATATGCCAAGCACTTTACATATATTAAGTCATTTAATCCTCATGCCAGCTCTGTGAGGCAGGTACTATTATTCTTCCTATATTTCAGATAAGGACACTAAAGCTTTAGAGAGGTGAGTTAACTTGGTTCTAGAATAGACTTGATAAACTATCTGCTCTAGATGTACGTTAGGGAAAGGAGGCAACTATGTGTTTAAATATTTCAGGTCAATCAAGAACTTAGAAAAATGTTTTCACGCCCAAACTATAAACACAATGTTCATAAACAATGTTTCTTACACTAAAATGTTTGTTTGTTTTTTTTGACTAGGGAGCATTTTTCAAATAGCACTAAAGTCATTAATTAGAACAGCTTCTTTAATGGACACATGATGATAATTATCTTGTTTTTAAGAAATATGTTTCTCTTTTCTAACAACAGCTACATAATTATCTCAGTTTTTTAAAAAAATCTTCTTTTCAATGTCTAAATCTCAACTTCTTAATTAGAGAAAGTAGGATACCTATCTCCACAACTGATTAGCTAGCAGTTAAGGGAAGTTAAAGGAGTTGATTTTAGAGAAGTCCTGCTAGGGCCTGAATTGGGTGCCACGGTGAACACACACCGCAGCAGACTGCATTTCCAAAAATGGCCACACCAATTTTTATCTCATTCCACATGTTCTTCTTACAGTGTGACAATGACATACCTACATGTAGAGGCGGGGTCTGTGTTCCTCTCAGTTGAACCTGGGCGGACCTTTGTAACTGTCTCAATCAACAGGATGCAGTGAGAGTGATGCTATGTGACTTCTGAGGCTAGGTCATTGAAGGTAATACTGGCTGCTGGCACTCTGTCTCTCTCTTTCTCTATCTTGGGATACTTTCTTTTGAAGCCTAGCCATCATAATGTGGAAAAGCCCAGGCCACATGGAGAAACCATGTGTCGATGTTCAAGCTGACAACCCCAGTAGGCTGCCAGGTTACGGCCATCGAATGCCAGACATATGAGTGAATGAGCCTTCAGATGTTTCCAGATCCCAGCCTTGGGGTCTTCTAGCAAAGGCCTCAGTCATCGTGGAGCAAAGATGTGTAATGTCCATAATACTCTGGCTGAATTACTCACCCACAGAAGCCATAAGGAATAATACATGACTGTTGTTATTTGAAGACAGTAAATTTGGGGGTAATTTGTTATGCTACAATAGATAACAAGGACAGAAACTCCAGATAATGATAGCAAATTATCATATATTGTAAAGAGATATTTTACATGATAAATCTAATCCGCACTTCTTAGTGCTGCATAAGAAAGAAAGATTTAGCAAATTCACAGAGACAAAAGGATTGGTGGTTGGAGGGTGGTTAGAAAGGGAAATGAGGAGTTATTGCTAAATGATACAGATTCTTTTGGGGGTAATGAAAATTTTTGAAAATAATGGTGATGGTTACACAAAATTGTTAATATAATATTAAGTGGCATTACCTCTGAAATCTATACTTTAAAATGGTTAAAATGGCAAATATTATGATTATATGTATATTCATCAATTTTTAATCCTTCCCCTGCCAAAAAAAAAAAAAAAGGATGGCAGGAAGGAAGTGAGGGAAGAAGAAAGATTTAGGCTGTTTCCATATTAGTAAAATTAAAATTTTATTTATAGGAAAAAAACCACCCCCAATAATGTAAAACTTTTATTTTATATGGTTATTTATGTATTCTTATATACTATAAAAAGTTATTTAATTAGTTGTGAAAGTTACAAAATTAAGATAAAAATAAAGAATGAAATCATTAACCACAGACAAGATTTTTAAAACAATGCACAAAGGAAATTCTAAGAAAAGGGTAGAGAAAAGCAGAGAGATTAGTAGAGTTTGGTGTTAAAAAAGGTAACAAAGAAACAAAGGCAGTTAAATATTTAAAGAAGATGTTCTATTCCATATACTAGGACTGCAAAGAGGGCTTGCAGGATTTTGAAAAATGTTTAGCAAATGTTCAGCAAACATGAATAACGTCTTTCAGCTATTTATAGTTACATGATGATGATTTTAAAATAGAGGTCAACTCTCTGAGTTCTTGCACGTCTGGAAATTAGCTGATTTCATCCTAACTCTTAGTATTTTCATTGGACATATAATTCTCAGATCATTCAAGATATTGCCCTATTTCTTCCAACATCCGATGATGCTGATGATGTTCATTCATAGGCTGCAAGCTTCTTTGTTTTAGAGGCTTTCCGGACCTGAAAATTTTTTTATCCCTGGTATTCTAAAATTTCATAATGATCTATATTTATATATCTATATCGGTATCATCTATATCTATGTGCCTTCTGCTCAGCACCCAGGACGCCCTAATTTTGAATAGCATTATATTGAGGTCTTGGACATTTCTATTATTCTTTGATAGCGTCTTCCTATTTCTCTTCCTTTTCTCTTCCCTCTTTTTCTGGAATTCCTGTTAGCAGAATGTAGGACCTAGACATTTACATCTTTTATTTTCGTATTTTCCTCCTTTTGGTCTTTTTACCCTCTAAACTCTTGTAGTTTACCTCTATTTTATTTTTCAACCCTTCTGTAGAATTATTTTATTTTGCCAGTCATGTTTTTAACATCTAAAAGTTCCTTATGTTCCCTGTTCCTTTTTCCTAGTATTCTGATTTTATTTATACTTGCAAGGTCATCTCAAATCCGAGGCTATTATGAGTTTTTAAAAAAGTTATTCTTAGAGTCAATTTTTGTACTATTGTTGTTTATTTTTGTTCACCTTTTTTATGCTACAGTTTTCCTCCTCAAATGTCCAAAAACCTTGGTTGTCCCTCATATATAAGAATAAGGAAGAGGAGGGTTGCCTGGGATCTCAGGACTCCTGGGGCTTGCGAGGACACACTGATTAAATGTGAGGTATGAGGAAGATGACAGGGCCCAGAGAGACCCTCAGACTCCTAAACTGATAACTTATAACATTGTAGGGAAGATATTTTCAGTTAATATAATAGAAAATACAATAGACGGGCTCATTAGAAGGCAAAAAAAGAAGAGTTATGGAAGTAAATTCACTTTTAGACATGTGTGAGGACTGCTGGGTACTAGGAAGGAAGGGTTAGTTATAGGAAGCAGGTCTGGAGTTCAAGAGGAAGCGATAACTGGATTTACCCACCTGGAACCACCGATGTATAGAAGTGGTTAAAATCATAGGATTGAATAACATGATACATGGAGGGAGGGGAAGTGAGAAAAGGTGAAAGTCAAGCGTAGAAAGCAGAGTAATAATATTACGAGTGGAATGAGAAAAAGATACCCAAGAAGGAAACACAAAAGGAACAGTAAGGAAGGTAGAAAAATCAGGAGAGCAGTGGCTTTAGTGTGTATGTATTTTGGTTTTCTACTCATTATACTAGGTGGGTACTTTCCATCAGAAAAACTAGAAAACCTCATGTCCTTCAGTTCTGGGAAGTTTTCTTATATTATTTTTTCTCCCTCTGTTTTTTTTCTGTCTTCCTAATGTATGAAAGTCTTATTAGGCAAAAAACTTCTGAATGAATCAGTTGATTTTCTTCACTTTTCTCATATTTTTCCATGTCTATTTGTTCTATTTTCTGTGTGATGTCATTATTTTTCTTTCCATCCTTGTTGAATTATTATTTTCTGATACACAGGTTCAATTTCTAAGGGCTTTTTCTTGTTTGCTGCTTTTTCCCTTTCCTTGTTCTTGTTTCACAGATACAATATTTTCTTTACTTCTCCGTGGATATTAATGATAGCATATTTTTTTAAAGTTTTCTTCAGCTCATTACATTGTCCCTATGTCTTTTGTGTCCCATTCTTGGCTTACATGATTGCTTTGGTTTCTGCTTTTCAAGTGATAGGCTTTCCTCCATGCCTGGTGGCCTTTCCTATCCATTCGTATTTAAGAACAAGACACTAAAATGCCATTGGAAGTTCCATGTAGGGAACTTCACTGAAGGTCATCAGTTTGTCAGGGGATCCTTTTCATGGTCCAATCAGTTTTTCCAGAACGGGGTTCTCCAAGCCTAGAGGATACTATGCTGGCTACCACTTGGGACCTGCTCAGGAGAAGGGTGCTAACAATTTCACTATTAATTAATGGGTCTTTCACTTAATATGCTTGATTAGAATTTATTGCTCCCTCAACCAGCTCTCATCCTAGATACACTTTTTAAAAATTAAATTCATAGGGGTAACATTGATTAACAACATTATATAAGTTTCAGGTGTACAATTCTGTAACACATCATCAGTACATTGTGTTGTGTGCTCACCACCCAAAGTCTACTTTCCTTTTGTCACTGTGTATTTGATCCCCTTTACTAAACCTCTCCATCATCCCCCCAGCCTGACCTTTCACCTCTGATGACCACCTAAGTGTTGTTAATCAATGATTGGATAAAGAAGATGTCATATATATAAAGGAATACCACTCAGCAATAAAAAAGGATAAAATACTGCCATTTGCAACAACATGAATAGATCTTAAGATTATGCTAAGTGAAATAAGTCAGATAGAAAAAGACAAGAACCATATGATTTCACTCATATGTAGGATATAAAACAGAAAGCAACAAATGAACAAACAAACAGAAAAGACAAACTCATAGATACAGACAACAATGTGGTGGTTGCCCAGATACACTTTTAAAGACGTTTTTAAAGAGTAAATAAAACAGCTAAATAAATAAACAAAATATAAAAAATATAAAATACAAAAAATAAAATATACAATAACAGGTCATTGTCACTACACTAAATAATGTTTAAATAATATCAGTAATTTTTGTCCCATTCTACATTTTAAATAATTTGTTTCTTTAAAAACATTTAATCTCTACATCTCCTCACCAAAAATAAAGCAAAAGAAAACTTTCAGATTTATTTATAAAAAAGCAATCCTCCCAATAATACAAACAAAAACCTAAAGAATCATTCAAAAAAAAATCCTCAGGACCTTAAATATCAGCTTTTACAGTTGACTTCTTTAATTAAGCTATTTTAAAAAGAACTTCTTTTACTATTTAAACAATGACTAATTTTGAAAATTATCATTTGAGAAATTCTTAATAAGTGCCAGAGGCAGGTTGAGAGTAAAGGTTAGCAGTGGCTGACAGTAATCAGAGATTGATGCATACCTCTGCCATTATGAGGGTTGACTTACAGTGCCTGTGTCATCAGTGTAGGTGCTATTTTGAAACCACAGCTGCTTGGGTAATAATAAATTGAGACTTAAGCACGTAAAATCCAGAAAAGAAGTTGGTAGGTGGAAAGGGAATCATTTTATATCATTTCAGGAACCAATGGACATACGTGGAGCATAATTTTAGAAAGAGGAGAGGACAAGATTAATCTGTAGCAATGACGTTAGCTAATGTTATGATGGCTAAACTGGACGATGATGGATGTGGTTATAGGTATTAAAACTTTACAAGTTAGTGCCCTGGCCACGGGGCTGCCAGAAGCTGTGAGGCATTAACAGGAATAAAGATTTCCTCTGAGATAATAAACAATTAGAAACCTGATCCATATTATCAATTGTTTTCTGAGTGTAACCTCTGAGCAGTCAAGCAGGAAGTTGGTTGATGTGGTTTCTTTGACACTAAGCAGCTATGACTGATAGAAAAACAGGTGAGAAAATCTCTTTGACACATCCTAACACTAATTATACGTGTTAGATGGGAACAGAGAAGAGTCACAGGTTTACTGAATACAAGTTCTTGACTTGAGATTCATGGGCTTCTCACAAGGTCCTGGACAGCCTTCTGGGAGACCGAAAAACCTCCTGAAATAGATTATAAAATGCTGTCTGTATTATATGTGCATTTTTGAAAAGCAGTTCTTTACTCTCTCCAGAGTCTCAAAGAAATTCAGGACCCAACAGAGGTTAAGAGCCATTGGATTAGAATAAACTATTTGAAGATGTACATGTGGTTGGAGTAGCTCCATTTCTTTTCTTAATTTTCAAGAGGTAGAGAGAGAAGACTGAGGGCTCATATGTAAATGTTCATATGGGTGGTGAACTAACTCTTTTTAAGGAAGAAACAAATATATACAATCTTTTAGACACTTAATGAGAATCCCTCTAGCTTCTCTAAAATGATAATTAAAAAAAAAAAAAAAAACAAATAATACCAAAACAGAGTAACTTCTGTGCAGGCATGAAACATGTTTGCTTAGCCCATTTGTCTGTCACTGAACCTGGACTCTGAACAGCTTCTCGCAAGAGAGCAAATGACATGAGAGTACTCATACAATCAAAAAGAGGGAAACTATTGATGAGGTGAGCAGAAGAAAGTGCATGGATTATAATGGCTAGGGAATTCTAGAAGACATTACTATGCTGGCAGGACTCAAAGGGGTTATGGCAAGTAGGTCAGCCTAAAACAAAGGACACTATCCGTGATGTTTTGAGACAGGAATATATCATTATCAGCTCTTCATGGAGATTCCGACAGGTGTTTGGGACATGTCTGCTTAATAAAAGAAGGAAGTGACCTTTAACAAGACTTAGAGACATAGAAACTGAACAAGAATGTGAAATTCCTATATCTGTAGATGCTTGTAATTACTCTGCTTTTGATCTTCTTTAAATTAATTTTTTAAAGTGAATGTGGATCCACTGATTACAGCATCTGAGAAAAAAGCCATAAGAAATAATCATAAATAAAATCCTCCCCAAATGAACACATTTTGGAAAAATATTAGATATATCAATAATATGACTTTCTGAAGGAGCAAGCTTTAATAACCTCACCAAAATAGAGCAGAATCCTCAAGTTATAACAGCCATACTGATAGTTAAATATTCAGCACCCATACTGTTCTGGCAGGTATACATTTGAAAAATAACTGACTTTATTAATGTTACCAGCATTTGTCAGTGGTAAAGATAAGCAGGAACACAGAAAGACAAAATATTTTTGTGGCCTAGGAAAGCTTTGTTACTTCATAGCAAGATAAAGCTAAGGAGTCTTTTGTCTTTTGTAACTACATTCTTGCCTTTAGAATAGACATTATAGTAACAAATAACTGACAAATGTACTAAGTCATCATGACTGTCCTTGTAAAAAAATAACTATATTAAGTGATCCTTCTAATATGTGATAAATAAGAAACAAATGTAAGTTTTTCTAAATAGGAGGAGTGATCTAAGCTTACAGTAATTTTTATCAAAAGGCTCTGAGGGAAAATATAGGTAAGTTAAAATGCCCATGTCATAAGCAAGGTGGAAAATGGAAGAACACATTCCTCTCTTCAGTTAGACTGCGGACACTCAGTTATTGTGTTACTGTCTTTTGCTCAATATCGTTTTTGAAAAACAAAAGAAAAAATACTGCTTTTGGTGAGAAGTGCTGGGAATAAAAACTGCAAAATGCTTAAGGTGGCAAAATGCATTTTTATCTGAAAGGTTCAGGAACGTATATCTGTGCTGTTTTGCAGCGTGGTAAACTAGTGCTCTTTGGAGACAAATCCCTTGGCCATGATGATAGGATTAAAAGTCAGTTATCATAACTGAAGGAGAGGAAAAGGAAATCTAGAAAACTCATAAAACACAATAAAGCACTTCAAAGCCTGGTGCGATTCCAGCACAGCACACACCAACAACAAAAACACTGATGTCGAGTTTAATGCACTTTGATCAAAAGACAGCTCGGGTAAAAACCATTACTGCTTCATGTCATTCTTCTCCTGTTCCTAAGAGAATTAACAAAATCGCTGTGCTACAAATGGGTGATTGGGACGTTTTGCTGGTCTCCTCAATGGCTGATGATTGATGATTGAAACAGGGACTAAAAAGCCTTCACTACTATTTGTAAATAAGTCAAAGGATATAGAGTGACAAAAGTGGGGTTTTAATCATCTAACTAAAAGAATTTAAAGTCTAAAGAAGACTGAATTTTTCAGATTTTGCAAAATGTTCACTCTCACGCAGTTAAATAAAAATTTAACAGTGATCCACGCTTAGGCACAAGTTTTTCTTTACGGGCATAGAAAAAACAAAACAAAATAAAACACTCTGATTAAAAAAAACCAAAGTGGTAAAAAAAGAAAATGTTATTACTTATTTTTAAAGATGACATCAAGAGCATTGCAGGCAAATGTCTTTGGGAATCACTCTCTCTTCCAACAAAGACAATTAGAATTTATAGCAAAATATGTAATGCACATATTGCTAGAATGTGACTCAGAGGGGATAAGTTAATCAGTGCCTAAGTGCCATAATATAGTGACACTTCTATATAGTGCTAGCCTTACTAGTAAAAAGGAACTAGCTTTATTAAGAGACTTGTAAGTGCCTGATAGCACTGAAGTAAAATTTTGGTAAAAGGTATATTTAAGAAACCAGCAAAGGCCACAATGAGACTTCTCTTTCTTAAGCTCTAGGCCTGGCCTCCAAATGCCTCTAGGACATTAGCTGAGTGGTTCAGAGGCTCTTCAAATTTAAATGGACTGGTCACGCTATCTGTACGCCATCTCCTCTCCTACCTTCAATCCCTTGACTCTACCAAATTAACCGTGGAGTCCTCTGCTAGGGATCCTCCAATTGTAGACTAAACTGGTCACTTCCTGGCACTTTTTCGTCTTCCCCTTACCTACTACACGCCTCTGGCTATGGCATCTCCTTAAATATCTGCTTCAATCTCCCCTCCTCTTCCTGAAAATTCTGCTGTTAGACAGGGTTCCACCCAAACCTATTTTGGTTCTACTTCCGAAATGTCTGGATTTTTTCTTCCCTCTCTACTACCACCGCCAGTGTTAGGAGTTCAGAGTGTTTCGTGCCTAAAATTCCATCTGGGAGTCCCTGACAAAGGAGACTTCTAAATAGTGCTAGCATTACTAATAAAAAGGAACTGGCTTTATTAATAGACTTGTAAGTGCACCAAAGTAAAATTTTAGTAAAAGGTGTATTAAAGAAACCAGCTGAAGGCCACAATGAGACTTCTCAATGTTCTCCCCAAATCAGCAGTAGAGAAGAACAGGACCTTACAGGGCAGGAGCATTTGCTCTGCTCACAGTGGAGACCGTGCAGAAGCATGCCTCTGCGAAGCACAGCAGCCCACTAGCCTTGAACTATATAGTAAGGCTGTCACTATATAGAAGTATCTTTTGTCAGGGACTCCCAGATGGAATTTGGGGCACGAAACACCCTGAACTCCTAACGCTGGTGGTGGTAATAGAAAGGGAAGAAAAAATCCAGCCCGACCAAGTGCTCAGGCTCTGAAAAATCAGATTAACAACTCCTCCTCCAGGGGTAGGGGTAGAAAGCCCTGAGAGGGAGTAGAGAGACAGAAAAAATCTTCACCATAGGCTGAAACTGGAAGGGAGGGAGAGCAGAAATATAATCTGTTCCTAAATACCACACTGTCTTCAAGAACCTCTGTCTCCTTCCTATTCATTTCCTACATTGCCACTAGGATTAACATTTGAAAACAGAAACCTGATCACAATATTCATCTGCTTAAAAGCCCGATGGCACTACACTGCTTCCAGCATAAAGTCCAACCTCTTGCATGGCATGTGCGGGCTCCACTCCATCTGGTGCAAAGTTTCAGGTTTCTTCACCTGTGACTCACTTCTTGTGTGTCCTTTGCTCACACATGGAATCTCGATTCCCAGAAAACTGGATATATCTGTTCACATGACTACGCTTTGGGGCATGCTTTGGTGTTCCCACTGCTTGAGCTAGAACCTACTCTCTTTGAACTTGTCCTTCAGAATCCATTTCCTAAGGAAAATTTCCCCCATGCCCCAGATAATTATTCTGTCCTGTGTCCCCACAGCCTGGTGGACATATCTCTATGTTCGCATTTATCATACTGCATTAAAATGATTTGCTTACGATAGTCTCTCCCAATTAGAGGAAGCTCAAAAGGAAAGTTAACTGTTTTCCTTATCTTGGCATCTAGCACATAATCTTTTATAAACAGCAAAATTGATTCTTTTGAAGTGCCCAATTCAGTGATTTTTTACAATAATTCAGAATTATGCAACTATCACCAGTGTTTAATTGGAAAATATTTTCATCACTCTCAAAAAAGAAATCCCTTACCAATTAAGCAGTCACTCCTTTCCTCTCCTTCCCTCAAACCCCTGGCCACCACTAATCTATTTTATGTCTCTATGGATTTGCCTGTATGGCCAATTCATATAAATGGGTCCGGACAATATGTGGCCTTTCATGTCTGGCTGCTTTCACTCAGCATGTTTTCAGGGTTTATCTAAGTTGTAGCACGTATCAGCACTTCATTCCTTTTTATGGTAGAACAATATTCCACCATATGGATATGCCACATTTTATTTATCCATTCATCAACTGAAGGACATTTAAACGGTTCTAACTTTTTGGCTATTATGAATCATGCTGCTAAGACATTCAAGTACAAGATTTTGTGTGGACATATGTTTTTAATTTCCTTGGAAGTGGAATTGCTGGGTTTAATATTTTAAGGAACTGCCAGGCTGTTTTTCAAAATGGCCGCACCATTTTACATTCCTACCAACAACGCATGAGTGTTCCAATTTCTCTACATCTTTTTCAATACTTGTCTGTTTTTTAAATTTTATTCATCTTACTGGGTGTGAGGTAGTATCTCATTGTGGTTTTGATTTACATTTTATATAATCTTAATATTTATATATATATAAAATGAATAATCTTTGAATGCCCTATATGTAGTACACATCCCACAAACACTGGCTAAGACAAATTGAAGTGTTTCAATGTTCTATTCATTCCACAAATAATCGAGGGCCCACAATGTGCTAACTCTATTATATCTAGTACAGTTTGGCAAGGTTATGAAGGCAGACTTTTAGAGCAGAAAGGCCTGGGTTCAAATTTCAACTCTGCCATTTACTGGCGATGAACAGATGATTTAACCTTTCTGAGCTTTAGTGGGACATAGTAACAGTATCTGCCTCATGGTGTAGCTGTGAAGGTTAAATAAGATCATTAGTGTTAAGGGCTTAGCACAGTGGCTGCGTGGAATAACCACTTGGTACATGTTAATTATTATTACTGAGTGAAAGGTAAACAAGACAAATGCCTAATTAGAGCACTATGAGACATAAGCTGTGAAAAAAATATTTGTATGTCTCTACCCATAACAATGAGGCTACCTTCCTGTCTTTATCATTAGGCTGTTACACGGACTAATTACATAATATTACAGAGTAGTTTGAATTCTAAAATACATATTAAATAAAGGTCCAATTTAATGTTAGCTTTAAGAAATTAGTGCTTAGCCTATTTAGAAACAAGAGGTTTTGGATAAGAAAAATTTAGATTTCATAAATGTCACAGCCCCTATGGTCAGCTTTCCTTTTGCTGTTACTTTTGAACTAGATAATAGGTAGGAAACAAGTTGATTCTCTGTCTCTGTCTGTCTGTCTGTCTCTCTCTCTATGACAATTTCTTATTTGCAATTTTTAGCCCACAATAAAACAAACATTTCATACAATGTTGGCATTTAATAAAAAATGCAAAGTTTGTTTTGAGTTCTGAGGGCATATTTTAAAATTTCATAGCTGTGCTGAAGAGCTCTCCTCCCAACTACAGTTTTTTTTTTGTTTTTTTTTTTGCAGGAGACCAGTAACCATCCCATCTTATATATTTTTAATGCCAATGCTCATATTTGAAATGTAAATCTGCTTTGGGTGAAGGATGTTCTAGAATGTCTTGAGGACAGCAGTCTAGGATTTGAATATGGTTATGAGAGAAAAACAAAAACAAAAAGAAAAACGTGGCAGTATGAGCCAGGTCAAAAACATGAGTCCTGAGGAAGGGTAAGGAAGGTTAAATGATAAGGGAGAAGATATGAAGAGAAAGGAAAACTGGGAGATATTGAATCAAGAGGCCAGAACATGAAAACAATTGGTAAGGGAAAGCAGAGACTGCAGTATGGCTGAATTAGGGAGCTATCTGGAGTTCTTTTCCAAAACGGAAAGAGAAATACTATCTGAAGTAACAAAATGTAAGCAGCTCTGCCTTTACTGAGATTTGAAGAAGGGAAATCAAGCAGAAGGAAAACTTGTGCTAAGCAGGAGGTGGACTTGTTACCCATGCTAAATTACAGTCCTTCTTTTGCTCACCTATAAATCAGTTATGTACCAAGTTTCTCTTTGGATACTTTATAATATATAAATATATAAAATGGATGAAAAGAACCTCAGAAGCCACCTAGTGATCTAGGGACTCAATGGCTGGATAAATGATGCTGCTGATTATCCACTAAGAGCCAAAAAAGGATGGGAAAAGGCAGAGGTTAAGGGAAAGGCCCAAGTTTCCCACAGCTATAGCTAAAGGAAGGAATACCCTTCAGATGATGGCAGCAAAAATGAAAATTAGAAAGAGGGAAGATTTCCATTTGAATATTCTACTCGATCTATCTTATTCAGAAACAGCCTTTAATTACTTGAAATTGAAAATACAGACTAATAGAGTCTATACCGTTTTCAACTTCCATCTATAGATGACCTATTTTTATTCAATGGAAGCCAATGCAGGAAAATCAAAACACCTCAAAATTGAAGGAGTACTCAGAAGTCATGCACATTCAGACATAGAAGATATGAAGAAGCTTGAGAAACTGGATTCCATCTGAGGCAGTGACCCTGGTGATGGGCTCCCAGGCAGGACTTACTTAAAGACAGCTAACCAGGCTGTGCAAAGGTGCCTTTCCTCGTGGTGGTGGGATGTTTGCTCTTCATCTGAGTTGGACTTCAATTTGAGTTTTATCTGGGTTAATAAATAATTTCTTTAAAACATGTAAATTTATCGAGGATGGGTAACGAATTGTGACTCATATATTTGTGTGGATTAATTCCAGGTGATTATTCAACTATTCAACAGCAGCTATTACGGTATTAGGTTAAGGCGGAGTCCTAGAGGCCTCATGCTGCGCCGGACCATGGGGAAGTCCCTCAGACCTCAGTGGTGGGGCGAGGGAGGACAATGAAGGCATTGAGGAAGTGGTTATTTACCAACTGCTACCAAAATACTTAATATTTTAACAACCAGTACACTTATACTGGTATATACTGGTAAAATACCAGTCCTGGTTGCACATACTATATTTATCCTAATAGATGAACTATGTGACAGAAAGAGAATTCTGATTAAGAGAGGAGAGAGATAAAGATAATACCAATCTGAAGGGCAATGAACACCAGGGGAGAAAGAAGGGAGGAAATACCAAAACTAATAGAAAAATTTTGTCCACGAAAATCTCTCATTTTCCTCCTCCTCTTCTTCCTAACCACAGGTCTCCTTGTCCCTTGGACTCATAATCATACTAATATTAGGCTCTAAGTCAATTCATTGAAGACCAATTTACCAAAAGTACATATACTAAAAGTCAATTCATCTGAAATCTAAAGTTCACTACAGACCAATTTGCCTAATTGACCAAACTGGTTTTCTAAAAATCACTTATAGAATTCACAGTATTTTGAAAGTGATAGATTGGCAGGGCTAAGAAGACTAATGGGGAGCTAGGGATCCAGAGTGCTGGGGCCTCCTGACTCTCTTCTGACTCGGTTTATTTTCTCTTTGCCCTTCGTGCTCACTCTCTACTCCTTGGTCTCCACCTTTTTGAGCTGCTCAGTCTCCCCTTCTCTACAGCAGATGGTCCGGACTGAGTCATGCGCTAACTAACAACACGGTCTGTTCTTCTGGCTGTGGAAGGTCCCTCTGCTTTGCCCCAGCTTTAACCTCTAGCTGCAGCAGTGGGGCACTGCGACAGAGATAAAATGAACATTCCTTAAAATGCTGGTATGACACAAATATTCACAAGCTCTTAAAAGCCACCTAATTAGAACTGCTATAAACTTTTTAGCTAAACAAGTTTTTGATGACAATTGGTAAATTTGCTTAATTTGGCAAAGTTTAATTGACAAAATAGGAAATCGTTTTAAAATGCTAAATGTAGGGGAAAAAAATTAAAGGATTTTTAAAGGGATCAGAAAGAAATCAGTATGAATAGAAAAATCACCATAGGAAATGCTGATTTTGGCAACATTCAGAAGAAAAATGTTTGCTGGTAGACTTAAATTTCCTTAAGATCTTTCAACAAACAGTATGTCTCTGTCTCTGTCTCTGTCTCTGTCTCTCTTTCTCTCTCCCCACCTCTCTCCCTGTCTCTCCTTCTCTCTCTCTTTCTTTTTTACTAGGCAAAGAACTTTATTAACCTTTGTTTCAAATTTTAGTCCCAGGCTTCTTCAGCTTAATTAGCTGCAAAGAATGATTTGTGTATATGCAAAAATTGAAAGGAGCTGCAGTGTCCAAGGGGCTTGGGCTTAAAAATATTAGAGATCAAGATTTTAACAGATCCATGAACAAAATTTTACAAAGCAGTCATAATATAAAATAGCAGCTCCCGGTAACTTCTTCAAGTTTTATCTTCTTCAGAAGTTGACTCAACTTAGTTTGCTTCATTCTTGGAAGTCTCATCAAAATTCTCCGTAAGACCTGGAACTTCATCATCATTTGTAGCAAGTGGTGCTTTTCCATCCACAGACTGGGCAGAGCTTCAGCCAGTCTCCTTAAGCTGGTCAGACTGTCTGCACCAAGCATTTCCGTCAGCTGCTTTGTCTCAGCTGGCCTGTGATGGTGAAAGTGTTTGCTGCCAGAGATGCCGAAACTTTAGCGCTATGAAAGTGGATCACTGTTCTCGGTTTGTGAACATAGCCACCTCTTCAATACCAGAGATATTGTTCACTCCTAACTTCTGTAAGGAGAACTGAAGTTTTTTACTAACTGATATAGCTGTTTTGTAAACCACCTTCATCTTCTGCAAGCAGTTACTTTCCCACCAATGTGCACTTGTGCTTGCAGTTTGCCGAATTTTTCCCAGCTCGTGATAGGTTCTTTCATCTTGTTGGAGAGGAAAAGGGGGCCACGTGGGGGTCTAGGGTTGGCACTTAGGGGGTCTTGGACAGACCAGTTAGGATTAAATGCACACATGTGGGGATGTAAAATGGCAACAAATTGAGCATTTGTTGAAATGCATAAAGCTGGAAGATGCAAAGAGAAATGGGTGCATGGCATTCCCACCTAAAGTCATTCAAGGCACATTTTACAGGCTGGCCAAAAAAAAAAAAAAAAAAGGAAGCAAGCAAACAAACTACAAAGCAAAACAAAGGTCTCTACATAATAAGATTCCAATTTACAGTAGTCCCCCCTTATCCACAGAGGATACGTTCCAAGACCCCCAGTGGATGCCTGAAATCATGGATAGTACCAAATCCTATAGACCCTATGTTTTTTCCTATAAATACATACCTTTTCACTTAAAGAAAGCACTTTACAGCTTAGCTTCTCTTTGGCATACTGAATTGCCAGGATCACTACCCTTGCGCTTTGATGCCATTATTAAGTAAAGTAAGGGTTACTAGAAAACAAGCACTGTGATACAGGGGCAGTCGACTTCAATAACCGAGATGGCTACTAAGTGACTAACAGGCGGGGAGCACATACAGCACAGAGGCACTGGACAAAAGGATGATTCATGTCCTGTCAGGATGGAGAAGGATAGCAGGAGATTTCATCACGCTACTCAGAATGGCACGTAATTTAAAACTTACGAATTGTTTATTTTTGGAATTTTCCATTTGATGTTTTCTGGACCTCTACTGACCATGGGTAACTGAAAGAGTGAAAAGCGAAACTGTGGATAAGGTGGGAGTACTGATAAAACCATGTGTGTCCAAAGCCATGCACTGGAAAATCTGTACAAGGTAACAGTAAACTATGAAAAATAAGTACTTAACTCAGGAAAGTAAGATTTGGTCAGGGTGACTGGGTGATTTTTGTCTTAACTTTGTACGCAGATGTACATTTTTCTTCAGATACACTTGAAAACAATAATCGTGTATATATATGAGATGTGTTTCAAATTCTTCATACTTATATTAGAAATGAAAATTTAAACATAGTACAATAGGGAATTTAGAATGAGAACAGCTTCAAATAATAGTTATATTTTTATAGTTTTAGTTATATATTTTTTAATTACCTAGGATATCTACTTTTTAATAGACCAAAATATAAGTACTACTAAAAGGAGTTTTTTTAATTAAATAAGTTCTTAGGAATAATCCTATTTCTTTAGCAATAGTTAACAGAATGGTATTCTAGAATCCTAGAAAAAAATGACTATTATTGTAAGTAAGATTCCACATAAATAACATTGTTTTTATGGAACTAAACTTTATATTAAATTTTAAATTTTGCATTATGAAAGAGAACATGTGCAGACCTTAATTTTAGTCTTACAATTTCTGATCAATTCTTTCAAAAATTAAAATTAAACTTCCCATAACTCTCACACCATATTGCTCCCAAAGGGCTAGGAAACAGCAGTTTGAATGACTTCAAGCTTCTCTAATATATTATTTCTTATTTAGTTTATATATGGCCTCCAAGTAGCACTTGTTACTATATAGAGACTATAACAAACATCCATATACCCACCATTCAAAATCTAAAAGTACTAATATTGTAATATTTAATTCTAACCCTTTTTGAAAATAAAATAAAATAAATAAAATATTTCTAATGAAGTTACTATGACATTTTTATTCTTCCCAGGCTCTTTCTCCTCCTCTCTCAGAGGCAACCGATATTATAAATTTGATGTATATTCTTCCAATCTATGTTTATGTATTTTATTACACACATATGTATTCATAAATACATAATATTATTTGTGTGTGCATCTATATTTAAAAATAACAACATTATGTTTTAAAAATCTGGTCATCTGGATATATAAATCTAAATCATTCATGTTAACCTCTAAATAGCATTTTATGACAAGTTATATATCCATTCTCCTACTGATGGGCATTTTGGTTGTTTCCAAAACCACCACACACACACACGCACGCACGCACGCACGCAAGCACGCACGCACCCTCCTCCACACACAGATGTTCATTTTTGCAAAAAAGAAAATCAGGAAAAACTAATACAGAAACTTAAAAAAATGGCTATTTATAGGGGATGAATAGAAACAGAAATAGGGATGAGATTGAGACTTCTCTGCATGTACTTTTTTTATAGTTTTGACTTTTGAAATATTTAAATGTTTTAAATATTCAAATAATGTAAATCCTACAATTAAATACATACAGAAACCAATGAACCTAAATGTCTAGCAAACTGGTAAGACAACCACATAGAAAAAAAGAATTAATTCAAGTAACTGTTGGACAGGATACCATGTTTAAAACTTCTAAGAAATCTTGAATGTTACTTAGCTCTTGGTAGTGGTATTAGTATAGTAATTTTAAAAGTATTTTGTATGTAGGAAGGATGGAGCAAATGAGAAAATATGTTGATAATATTATGAATCAGAGTTCTCACTGTTGGATAAGGAAATATAAATATTTATATTCGTATAGATATATGGAGAACATGAAGAAGAACTCGATGGTGCTGGATTTGAACTGTATATATATGAACTTATGACTTAATGAACACACACATACAAACATACATATATATACATACATGTTTACCTACCTATGCAAAACTGTATGTATGTACATATGTACGTACGTATGTATGTATGTGTGTGTAAATAACTGTACATTGAAAATAGTTACAGAAGCAATGACATCTCAGAGCAATAAAATTTCCTGATTTCTAAATATCATTTGACAATAAAGGGATTCATGGCTCCTGAAAGAAACATCTAGTTCCAAATCTGGGGCAAAGTAAATACAAAGTGAATCTGGAATATGTTGTTTGTCAGAAAGCAAAAAGCAATCAGAAATTTATAGAAACTTATTTAAAACAAGAAAAAAAAGAAGAAAAAAGAACAAAGAACAAGATTTCACTAGCGAGATATTTAAAAAAAATAAGTGTAGGATTATACCACTTTAACTAACAGTAACAGAATTCCCAAGTTCAGTGATACTTTTTTTTAATGAGGAGAAGTAAAGTTCTTCCTTATAGAAAAATGCCAGCTAATAAACATAGAAGCAATGATGGAGTTAGAAAAACCACTATTTTAGAACTGATTCAGGCAAAGATCATCAATGAATGCTAAAACTACCAGGTGAAAGGTTTTGGGAACAGGACAGTCACATGATCTCACACCACAAATTATTTCCTAATGTAAAGGGACAATTTGCCTTATTTTGGTGAGGCAAGCTTCTTTTCATGTTTATTGGCTACATAGGTCTTCTCTGATGAGCACATTTTGTGCCTATTTTTCTGTTGGCTTCTTTGTGTTTTATTAATTGAATTTAAAATCTTTATATACTTTAAACATTGTAATGCAAGTATCTTTATTGGATCTGTGACTTGCTAATGTTATATTTTGTGGCAAATTTAATACATCTTTCCCTACACTCAGGTCATAAAGACAGACTCCTATGTTTTCTTCTGAAGACTGGATTCTATTTAGCTTATTTTCTAAGGAGCTTAACAGTGAGCCCTGATATATAACTGTTGGAAGATACAAGCCACTTTTGCAGCCTTCTGGCATCAATGTGGAGGCTCATTTCAATAGCATGAATAATTGAAGGTTTCTATTTAAAACAATACACAATAAAGTTACAATTTCAAGATATTTTTAAAAAATAGAAAGGAATAAGTCATATAATCTTACATGAGTGAACAAAACTTCATTCCTGAGCTCTTCGGAACTTCCACTTGGAGTCCAAGCCTCAGCAAACTGCAGGAAATCCCATTTTTCCTTATCACCTTCCTCAGCCTGAAGTTGCTCCTTCCTACCATTCAATGTGCTCCCGGTGACCTGAGCCTGTAAGATGGAAAAGCATAAGAATTACATAATAGTTCACCTCACAGCTGGCATTTGCTAAGCAATAACTTGATTTTACATTCAAATCATAAGCAACCCATTAAAGAAAATCATATTGTTTCAACATATCAGAAGCTTTAGTAATATAATTATTCAAAATTACAACCAAATTACCAAGTCAATGATTCCTATTCTTATGAGGAAAAGAGATATTATACTATTTGCTTTTTTCATAAAACTTTTATTTTAATATTTATAAACTTTGAAATTAAACCTATATATGACTGGCCATTTTGAAAACTTGAAAATTATCCTCTAATCCTTAATCAAATCCTTACTATAAACATCCCTCAAGGTTAGGAGAAGAAACAGCTCAGTGGACAGAGCAGGCAGTGTCTCTCCTTCTTTTTCTAGAGTCTGGGTACAGGCTGTCCTCTGTCCAAAATTAGCTTGGAATTCAAGACTTCTTCTGAGAAAGGGTTTACTCTTTGCTTTCAAAAAAGACTCGTCACTTGAAAGCATTATGATTCCTTGCTAGCTAACCCTCTCCTCTAGTTTCCAAAATGGTAGAAGAAGGGCTTGGAAGACAATAGGTATACACGGAAATTCATGCCTCTCTCTTATTATAGAGGATAGTGGTACGATACTATCAACTGAAGCCTTTTCTGAACTTGGTCTCTATTAACATCAATATCTTAGTATATGTAAGTATCCTTTACCTGAAAACACTAAAACTCAGCCTCTTAACTCATGTAGGCTATGAATACTAATGAGTGAATTGGTAACCTGGTCTAAATTTAAGCTTTACCTTGCGATTCAACATTCCCCACATAATGGTATCCAGAGTCCCATTTGCAATAAGGTAGTGAATATTCACAGAACTGCACTGTCCAATTCGGTGAGCACGGTCTTCTGCTTGTTTTATATGCCCAGGGTCCCAGTACAATTCAGCAAATACAACATGAGTTGCAGCAGTAAATGTCAAACCCTAAGCAAAACAAAGTGAAGAAATTGAGATGCAAATAAACTGAGACTATAACATAGAGCCATATATAATAAAGTTTTTCTGAACATGTTAAATGGACAAGAGGGTGCTGAAGGACCTAAAAACAAATCAGTCTTTTATTTTAAGCCCAATTAAGAAAATTTAATTCGTGTAAGGTAAATGAAGACTGCTTATTTGCAAGAGACAGGTAAACTACAAAACACACATTTAAAACGTATTTAAATATTTCAAGTCAGTTTGATGGATTTATATATAAACAAAATCACTTTATCCTCTGATGAAGGCTGGATTCATATTACCAATGGAAAATCTAATAAAATACATTACAAATGAGAATATAATTTCTATCACATGGTATCCATAGCAACTAGGCAAAGAGCGATGACATCCTCTATTCATTTAATTCATCCTGCTGTTCTGTAAAGAAGCAAATCATGTCTCCAGTCATGATCTCTTCCTTTGAAATTTCTTATGTTACATTCCAAAGGCCCTGAGTTTACTTGCTCGTATCTCAATACATAAAACACAATTGCATTTTTCGTGCAATTGTATTTTACATCAGTTTGAAATAATGTGACATTAAAAACATTAACTAACTCTTGTTTTATAATCAATCTATAAAATAAAAATGCAAGTCCCCTCAAGCTAAAAATGAGTCTAAAATGCATGATTTTATTTTATTTTTTAAAATTTATGTATGTATGCATGTACATATTCATTTATTTATTTTTATGGTGACATTGGTTAATGAAATCCAATAAGTTTCAGTTGTACATTTTAACAGTAAGGCATGTATATATTTACACTGTGTGTTCGCCTCCCATAGTTAGATTTCTTTCTGTCACCACATATTTGACCACCTTTACCCTGTCTACCACCCCCGTTCCTCATCCATCCTCCCGTCTACTAACCACTAGTCTATTGTCCACGTCCATGAGTCTCTGAAAAATGCATGGTTTTAAAGTTGGTAGGCTGAGTGAAATGTGAACCATGTTTACGCTATTGCCACACAGAATAAATGAGGTTAGATGGTGGACAGAAATACCTACCATCCTTTGGGAATATCATCTAATCCATGCTGTTGTTCACACACACTGGAACTACTGTGAATGAGTGACTTTTGTGACTGCTGTGCTGTTATTTTGATAGATTATTTTAACTTAATATATTTTTATATCACAAAACAGCATCATACTCGCATTCATTAAACAGTGGCACTAGTCCTCAAGCTGAAAAATTCACTGAAGATCAATCACTTTAGAACAGAAGTTAGAAGTAATAAAAAGATGGAGAGAGTCAAACAATCACCATCTAAACTATGCTGCTATTTAGGACAGGAAATGCCACAAAATACTAAAGATAATGCTGAAAAATAAGAAGTCCTATTTAAAGAGGAACACCTTTAAGCGTGTAAAAAGCATCATATGACTATATAAGAATAAAGAGAAAATATGCTGGCAAGATAAATGGTACTCTAAGTTACTACTGTGATAGAAGATTCACATGCTCCAGGAACAAAGTCCTTTCTACTTTCCTTTATTGCTGTGAAGATACTAGTGTTCAAGTGTGTGAGTTTTGAATTTTACAAGGTCTTCAGGAATAGAATAACATGAATAACATGTGAGTGCCCTGTGCAATCTGAATTTCAGTCTCTTATCAGGCCACTGCTAAAATCTCCTGCCTGGCTTCCTCTTATCTTCCTTCTCCCATGCTGAGCATTCTATTTCTAATTTTAAGCTCTTTTTGATGATAATTTCTTTGTCTGGAATATTCTAACAGATACATAAAACTCAGATTATTGAAAGTTTAATCCAACATGAGGGAACTGTTGAGATAACCGTTTTGATTAGAATTCCTAGTGAGTTCTAGAACTTCTTCATCCTCATGGGGTTTCTCTCTATATACAATTTTATATACACACATCAATTAGCTGAGTAAAAGCAGATCTTTGGCCCTGGTTCAGAATCCAGAGTCCACAGAAGATGCCAGATGTGGCATATACCACCAGGCTGGACGCAGAGTGATATGCTTGATTACTTTTCTCTATGTTAAACATCCTGGCTTAGACATTTATATAAAAATATTTTAGAATGTTAGTAGAAAAAAATCCAGTAGGTTTCCCTCATACATAGTATGACAGAGACTGGTATTGCCTTCCCTAATATCTATTCTTTTCTTGCTCTTTTGTAATGTAACACCTGATATTTAGCATGACTACCTAGAATAAAGGGTACTTTTCTCAGCTTCCCTTAAAGTTAGCTGTGACCATGGGACTAACTGCAGGCCACTGAGATGTAGCATGCTTCCCTCCAGTCAGCTGCCTGGTTTGCAGATATGACGGAGGAGATCTAGCAGCCCTCTGAAGTAAGATATCTGCCGGGAGTGATGAAGCGGAAAGCCAAAGGGGGCCTAAGTCCTGAGGACTTTGTGGAATCACCATGCTAGCCTTAGACTGTCTACATGAGCGAATAAAAAAACTTTATGTATTTAAGTCATTCTTAATTTGAGTTTTCATTTACTTGCAGCCAAATGTAATTCTAAGGCAAACCAGGGCCACTCCACAAAAAGTTCTCAGGCAGAAGAATTCTTACGCCTTAGGCCACCTTGCCTCATAGACTCTGCTGAAAACAACCAAGAAAAGGTAAGTGCTATAAGAAAGAGATGGGAAAATTCTATGCAAATTCAAAGGAAGGAAAAATGGTCATGAAAAAGTATTACAAACGAATGAACTATACTCTTCTAGGAAATTCTTTCCTTGAAAATTTAGGAAGATTTGAGTCAGAGGTGTTGAGGTCTTTTTCCATTATACTTTCTAACACTCTCCAAAATTAAATGAATATTTATTATACCAGATATCAGATATAAAGTTATAATTATGGTTAATGGCCTGTTTATGATCTCAAAGATGTTTCATTATCAAATTAAGACTCAAAATTTCTTACCTGCCCAGCAGCCTGAATGCTTAGGATAGCCACACGAGTCTCAGGATCCTTTTGAAACTGATTAACCAGATGTATTCTTTCTGAAGATGGAACACTTCCATCTATCCTAACATAACGAGTCTAGGATTAACAAAGGACATGGCAAAAATTAGGACAAGCCTCCATGCACCCATCTCATTTTATATTGTTACAGCTTATTTTTATGTTCTCATAATAAAATAAAAACTGCGTAAGATGTCAGGTTGGTAAATGTTATACAAGAAGAATATTAATCAAATTTCTTACTAGTTTCTGATAACAATTTCATTTTTTAGTCTTTTAAGGGTAGGATCTATGTCTAATTCATTTTCACAGCATCACTGCCAAGCGCAATGCCTTGTATATACCAGAAGTTTCATAAATCATTACTGAATTAAGCAAATGTCATCTTCAGTAAAATTCTATATAAACTGGTGTGAAAATTTCATGATGGATCAGAATAATTTTCAAGTTACAGGATCACTAATTCCAAAGTAAAAGTAAAGTCAGACGTGTGAGAAAATAAAAAGAGGATTCTGCCCATGTATTAGGAATTCATGAAGAGTAGTATGTCTATTTATGAAATATCCTAATATTAAGTGGGAAAATATATTTTTAAATGTACCATTTGAATTCTCTTTTTTCAAATTATTAAACTTAAAAGAAAAACGTGTCATGGTCATCTCCGTTGAGGTGGAGACCAACGCACCCACCTACAGTTTTAAAAAGCAGAGAAATATTAAGTGCTAAACTGAACAGTGCTGTCTTCTAAGAATGATTTGAATTGAGAAATGGGAACAATCAGTGTGTGTGTTAGAGCAGCTAAAAAGAACTTATTACTCAACTTTGTAAAACAAGTATAAGCCCTGAATTTCAAATAATCTCATTCATATTTGCAGTTTTATGGAAAACACAGTCTTAAGTAGTTGAGACATAGAGAATATGTACTTATATAAGAAGTCAAGTTAATCATTAAATAGAATGTCCCTTATTAACTTTCTATGTCTTCACAATACAGATATAAATTGACCAGTGACTCATTTAATATCAATTAAGGAAGATTATAAAATCTTCTGAGGGTCTTTCTAAGGAAAACACATTGTCAGGCTAGGGAGAGTTTGAGAGAAATTCACTCCCAACACTGTGACTACCTATGTTTTTAATTCTTAGTGATGCTAAGTGGGATTCTAAATACATTAGTAAAGCAGAAGTAGGAAAAGGGGATA
Organism: Pteropus medius; assembly: GCF_902729225.1. Lineage (NCBI taxonomy): Eukaryota > Metazoa > Chordata > Mammalia > Chiroptera > Pteropodidae > Pteropus > Pteropus medius. The sequence continues at coordinate 16,387,740 of NW_024345601.1, forward strand.
GACTGTTACACTTGGAATAGATTCCAGTAGCTTTAAGTAAAATGGAATCAGAATAAAAAAATATTATGAATCGAATATTGTTGCCTGATCATTTAAAAATTATTTCTAAGGTAAATTAACTCTTTCCTTAGGAGGTGTTTTATAGACACTATAAGATAATCAATGAGAAAGTACCTTTGAATGTATAGCACTTTATCATATTATATTATCATAAATATTTCAATGAAGGAAATATTAGAATTACTTCTCTAGTAATGTTAATGAACTTATTGGCTAGTGTTTGAAAATCTATACTGTACAAAGTGTTAAAAAATGTCTTTATTCCTCCATTAAAAAAAAAAAAATCTACCTACATAGGCAAGTGGCTACACATATATTAAGCTCACATCATTTGTCAGGAAATTTGTCAGGAAATTTCTTCTGCCTGCTTCTGAGCACCTCTAGAAGTCCTCTAACATAAAGAGAGGTGACAGGTTTAAATTTTAAAAAGAAAAAAGTGGATGATGCTGTCACTGACGGGGCTGTTGGGGAGCAAGGTGGACATAACATAATGCAGTAAGGCCAGCAGGTCTGGTGCAGCTTACCTGACTGATCATCTGTTATAAATTTACCTATACAAAATCTTAATCATATTCTATATAGAATATGCTGCCTGGAGTTTAAAAGGTATGACTGTAGTCAGGCACAAAAATTGGCTTAATACATTCTTCCTTTTCCCTCAACATCACCCAAATTCTAAGGCTACATGTGGGTAATCAAAAATTTTAACTTTTAACTGCCTATGTCAGTCTCAAATGGTACATCTAGTAACAAAAATGAAATTCACATTATAGCATATGAAGGTAGCATGTTTTAATCAATCCAGATCATTTATTTGATCAGTGGAAAATTATAAGACTGGTGTAAAAGACAAAATTTAATAAAATATCAATACACATTAGTAATATATTGCTATAATTTGCAAGAAAAATGGCTAATAATAATTTATATACCATCATGTAAAGCAAGCAAAAAAACTCAATTATAAGACAATGTTTACTATATTAAAAATCTGCAACCTAAAAGTACTACGTAGAAAAATGGTAACATACCTTGTTTTCTATGACTGCTTCTGTGCAAGCTTGGAGCATGTTTAAATGGTGAGCAAAAACCAGAAATTTAAGTGAATCGTTGTGAAGCATCATCTTAATATAATCCTTTACAGCACCTGCCTAAATATTAAAAGTTAAACCTTATTAATGTCATAAAAATATTTACTAAAAATCATTTCGTTTTCTTTTAATAAATGAAAAAAAAATCTCAAAAATCAGTAAGTTTCCATGAACTTTTAACTGCTTTGTTTTCTAAGTAGCCTAAGAGAAAGTAGAAGCACACATATAAGGGTATGTGGAAGAAGAGGGCTAAAAGAGGAAAAAACAACCTGAAAAGTAAAACAAGAACAAGACAAGAATTAGAAGGAAAAAACAAACAAGACAAGAGAAGAGTTTCAATGGAAAATCAGTAATCAAGTAGACTAAGGCCCAGAAGAGGTTGGTGGTTTTGTTTATAAGGTAATTTTCAAAAAAGAGTATATAGAAGACTAAGTGGAATAGACTTAAGGAGAAAATAGAAGGCAAAAAAAAAAAAAACAAAATCAGATGAATATCATTTTTTAAAAAGGGAAGACTAAAAAAAGAATAAAAGCCAGGACTAAAGCTTAAGAGTAAAAATAAGTTGGTTTATTCATCTTTTAAACTAAAAAACTTAAGTAGATTTACAAACAGGACATTTTAAGGAGTAAACAGGCTAAGAGAAATGGAAAACGAGGGGATTTAGTTTGTCTCCAGGACAGAAAAGGTCACACATTTAACCTCTACTTTTTCTCAGAGCTAGGTTTAAATGACAGCAAAGTGTATAGAGAGAAAGAACACTGGAGAAGGATCAATAGCAACAAAACTTTAGGAGCTAAAAAGTAGACAGATGCCTGCTAACTGATTAGCCAACCTAATAGTTTCTAAACTGGAGTATGAAAAATTGAGAAGTGCCTGGTTTACAATGTAGTAATCTAAAAAAGCTCAGGAAACGGCACCTCTGGAAGTGAGTATGGAGGTGTGGCTAGAACGAGAAAATTGGCTGAAAGAATGTTTAAGTAGTTGATATGTGCAACATTGATTTATGTGTCACCACATAATAGGTGACTTCCCAACCCAACCTAGCAGAAAACTAGAGATTTTCTGCAGAGCATGAAAGAGAGTAACTGGATGGAGGAATCCCACGTTGATGGTACACTATGCTTAAAATCATGGACATTAAATGAAAGTTATATAATAAATGTTGAGATCTGCCCTTCTTCCTCAACCTTCTTACCCTCACAGGCCCAAAACAGACAAAAGGGCTTATACCCTCTAGGCAGGGGAATCTGACCACCCAAAGAGAAAAGGCTAAAGATATTAATATTGGGGGCTCCTCAGCAGTCCTGGTCAGATCACCCTTTATTGAAGGCCACAGTTTACAAGCCATAATCATGAACAGAGTTTCTACTCATCATTTAGTGTCTTACTTATAAATATAAGCAAACAACCAAGGATCATCAGGTGTTTGTAGAAAGCAACCTATATGAACAGATCAACTGTACAGAGAAAAGAAAACTAGAAGAGATTAACATTTACAAAACAAGAATAGTATGCTACAAAAAAGGAATAGTTGGGGAGGAAGAGAAGTACTCTTGAAAATTAAAAAGATAATAGCAGAAATAAAAAAATTCACTAATTATTAAGCTGAGAAAATCTTCCCAAAAGTAGATGGCAAATCATTTAAAAAAACAGTTAAAATATATGAAAATTTGAAGACCAGGCCATGAGGGCAATATATGAATAATAAAAGTTCTAGAAAACAATAAAGAGAAAACAGAGAAAAGGATATAATCGAAGAAATAAAGGCTGCTTTACAGAACTTAAAGATATAAGTTTCCAAAATGGAATATGGAAGAGACCCACTGAAGATCTTTCACAGTGGAAGAAAATGAACCCAGAGCAAGGTCCATCACCACGAATCTTTAGAACACTGCAGATGAAAAATTGATTCTACGAGCTCCCAGGAAGGGGAAGAAAAGATTTCATAGGATCAAAATAGAATAAAAATTTTGACTTGCATTGGATAACTCAGTATCAACACTAAAAATTCTAGGAAAAATAAAGTCAGAAATAAAAGTAGAATAAAGGCATTTACAAGTATGGAGGGATTCAAATAATACCCTTTCTGAAGACTACTGAAGAATGTGGTACAGCAAAATGAGGGAGTAAACAAATCAAGAAAATAATATCAAATAGAGAGGTAATTCAACACAAGGAAGAAATAAAGAAAATGCCCAGGATGAGAGCTCTACAGCAGACTGAAAAGCAATAGTCCAGGCTGGAGCTGATCAAAACTACAGGGGAAATTTCTTTTAGAAGACACAATTAATACAATGGTAATGCTTAAAGATATTAAGAAGATATTAAATAACTAGGGGAAAGTTGAAGATGAATAATTGAAAATGATTTGTAGAAGAAAACATATCCATACTATATTACACAGTTCACCTATTTGTAAATATTATAAACATGGTTCTAAGAATATCCATGGTGAATACTGATCAAGCCTAAATGGGTATAAATTACTCTAAAATTAGTAAAAGTAAACTCTCTATCAATTGATCCATTCATCCATCCATCTATCCATCCATCCATCCATCCATCCATCCATCCATCCATCCATCATCCATCAGTCTATCTGCCTGCCTGCCTTCCTGCCTATCCACCTGTCACCTTGTTAGGAGAATGAGAATATGGGAAAGACCTGGGTGTGAGTTTGAGGCAGAGGGGTGAAAGAGCTAAAATTTTATCTTCCATATTGGAAAGCCAACTGATGACAGCTAAAATTACAAAGTAAGCAATAATACAAACCAAGAAGTAAGATAAACACATTGCTGAGGGATTTGAGGTAAACACTGAGAGAATAAAGTGGTTGCTTCTGGGGAGTACCTTTAGGGGACTGTTATTTTTTGAAATGGCTATTTCTCTTCATTAAACTGTGACCATATGTAGTTTTGGTAATAATAAAAAATTTTAAATAGGGGCATTTAAAAATTTAAAATTACCTTTTTAAAATTCATGCACGTGACTATAAAGTCACAAGACTGATTCAGCAAGCTACATTTTGTATGTCTGAATTTTCTAAACAATAGAAATTCATCAAACAATGAGACTGGAGGCAGTTAAGAACTTTAGCCTTGGACTGCAGTGTCTCAGTAAGTGGAAATGAAGCCCTCTTAAAATAAGGAGCTATAAATTCCAGATATGTTGCCATGGGAACTGAACCACTTTAATAAACTGCATGTTTGCCTAAAGAGCTATATTTACTGTGATAAGTCTTTCAAAAAGTATATGTCAAGTTAGAGTATTTTTAAGGTACACTCATTTACCATCCATTGCAGACTATATAATCACTGTACCCTCAGTCTCAGAGGCACTCCCACCTCTTCATAAGCAAGCCATTTATTTCTACCAGAATCCCCTCCACTGATATTGCTCCCTCCTCATTACAACCAGAAAATGCTGATGCCGAAGCTCAAGGCCCCTGCTCCTGACTCCTTCCAATCATTGGTTCAAAATGGCTTATGATTACCATTAATATTAAAAAGTTTGATTATAAAATGTGCTAAACAGTCTCTTGGGACTAATCTAGTACTTTAACCATCATTGTGATATTGCTTCCTAGGAGAAAATGTGTTTGGAGAACCAAATTGACTATGTAACAAATATATTTTAGATTTCTCTTATGTTCTTAGGTTGGGGATTGCATAGATTTGCATTCTAAAACATACTATACATGCATTTTAGCTATTCTGATTTTATCCTAATTAAAACTGTCACTGCATTGTCATATTTTAAGTTATCTGAGCAGAAATTTGCCTTCAAACTGTCTTAAATGCATATTATATGGAATGGCAGGTCTTATTAATGATCAGGTTATGCTGGTTCAGGTTTTGTAGAAGTTGCAGAAATTGCATGTATTCACAATTCTATTTTATTTTACTAAAATTGGCCTGTTAGTAATGTGTCTGCTAGTCAAAGTTCTAATTTAAATAATTAATACATCTACTAAATCTCATTTAAAAAATGCAGAAATGTAGAGAGTATGTTGTTAAATGTTTCTTAAATTTTTGTTAGTGAATAGGTGCACATCATACTTTTTGAAGTAAAAGTTATACTGAATTAAAGACTTGTTGAAAGTTACTTGATTTTAAATCGTCAGCTTTTAATCAAATAATAAGGAGAAAAGAAAAAAAAAAAAAAAAAAGCCATCAAACCTGAATTATGACAAAGACTCTCTCCTTGACCAAACTTTAGTTAGGCCTCTCTGAGCCCTCTTCTTGTCTAGGCCTTAACCTTGGCCTTCTGAGTCTGTGCTGTCCTTGCCAGGCCTGCATAGTCCGGTCCTAGCAAGAATTCTACTAAGTCGGTTATCCAGAACGCCTCCAACCTTGTTACCTGATCAATCCTTGATATCTAATCAAGTTCTCATATCCTACTTTTGATGTCTAAGTCCTTGGTCTTTCTTTAGCAAGAACCCTGTTAGGTGGGTTTAACAAGAATCCCCTATGCTTGATGTCTCCTCTTAGTAATTTGCTATCCACCAACCCCCTGAATCCTGCTGGTTTGCTATAAAACCCCATCTGTCTTTATTACATTCAGAGTTGAGTGATCTCTCCTCAATTACCATAGAGTTGGTTCCCATTGCAATGATATTGAATAAAGTCTTCCTTACCATTTTAACAAGTGTCAGAATAATTTTTTCTTTAACAGCTATAAATTCTAGCTAAAGGAGTGTGAGCTCCAAAGAAGCTTCTCTAAGTACTTAAGTCCTCAGGCCCCAGACCAAATGGCAGTTTTGTTTAGATATCTAGTCGCCACATGCCTTAAAGGAAAGCTCTTCAAGTCCTTTTCAATCAATAAGAGATAAACTGTGACTGGGCTAAGCAAGCCTAGCACTTCCATTCCCGCTGCAAGTAATTAATAAGAAATGTGGAAAGTCTGCTGGAGGCTTCAAACAAAACAAAACAAAACAAAAACCCCTCACTGACAAAGGGACTAAGAGGAAAGCCTTTCCTTGCTTTGGACATTATGGCCTGCACTTGTTACAGGCATTGGCAGCAATTATCTTGGGGCTATTATGGAAGCTGTCAAGTACAAGCATGAACCAGGTCAGACAAAGAAAGACGGAAGAACCTGGGTATTTAAAAAAACAAAAACAAAAACTCAACCACTTTATGAGTTTTACCACAAAATTCACCCAATTAAAATGTACAATTCAATTTAGCTTTTAGTATATTCATTGAGTTGTAAATCCATCATCACAATCAATTATAGAATATTTTCATTATCCTAAAAAGAAACCCTTCCAGCCCCTCAATACCTCTCCCCTCTAGCCGTCACCAGACTGTCCTCTATATTTGTGAGTCTATTTTTGATTAGTTTGTTCTTTTTGTTCCTTAGATTCCGCATATAAGTGAACTCACTTATATGGTATTTATCTTTGTCTGACTTATTTCACTCAGCATAATAACCTCTAGGTCCATCCATGTCATTGCAAATGGTAGGGTTTCGTTTTTTTTTTAATGTTGAGAGAGTGGGGTGAAGGGTTAAAGAAGTACAAATTAGTAGTTAATAGATGGTCACGGCATAGAGAATACAGTTAGCATTAATGTAATGGCTAGGTGGCGAGCCAGAGGAGAGAAAGAGCAATTAAAGGGACTGTCTTACAAACTATATAAATGTCTAACCAATGTACCATATACTTGAAACTAATAATAAAATAAAAGTTAAAAGAAAGAAAGAGATGGGAGACCACTTAGGAAGACCAGATGCTGTAGGTGTAAAAAAATAAAAACTAATGTATTGTAAACTGACAAGATCCTTGCAATATGTGAGGTCAACCAAGGGTTGCCTTGCCTAAAAAAAAAAAGAAAAAAAAAAGGAAGAAGGAAGGAAGGAAGAAAAGAAAAGAAAAAGAAAAAAGAAAAGAAAAAGAAAAAGAAAAGAAAAGAAAAAGAAAAGAAAAGAAAGAAAGAAAGAAAAGAAAGAAAGAAAGAAAGAAAGAAAAGAAAGAAAGAAAGAAAGAAAGAAAAGAAAGAGAAAGAAAGAAAGAAAGAAAAGAAAGGAAGGAAAGAAAAAAGAAAAAGTACATGAAACTAAAAAAAAAAAGAAAGAAAGAAACCCTTCACCTCTTAGCTATCACCTCTCACCCCAGGTCCCTGCATCACCCTAGCTCTAGGCAAACATTAATCTACTTTGTCTCTGTGGATTGGACTATTTCGGACATTTCACATAAATGGAATCATACATTGGACTTTTGTGACTGGCTTCTTTATCAGTATAATGTTTTCAATTCATGCATTAGTATTTAATTTTTTTTCTATTTCCAGATAATATTCCATTGTATTTTTATTTGTCCTCTAATCAGTTAATATCCTCTCTGCCCCTCTTGATTTTATTCATTTATCTAGTTCACCTTATACTGTTTCTTATTAATTTATTTGTGGTAGTTGACTTACTTTTCATCTTTTAACATTATCTTAAATGAGAAAGGAAAGTACCAAAGTCAAAGAGAATATGCATTGCTTGTTCACCTCTGACTCGCCCCATGGCCCAGACCATCACAAAAGAAAGGCTAGGAATTTGTTTTTCAATATTCCTTCTTTTCTGCGCATGGTTCCTAAATTAGAAAACATTTCATCAACTGAAAAAATATTTTCAAATCTGGCATAAGCTAGCCTTCAGAAAAAGATTGGTAGTTCTATACTATAATGTCAGTATTTTGGACATTTTCACAGAGCCTCATGCCAAAATTTTCCCATAGAAAACAATAATTTCACTTCCAAGGATGGTTCAGCTAGATTATTGGAAGTGATATTTGCTTATCTTTAGGTGTGTTTATAAATATATTTGTAAATAATAATCTAACACTTCTAATACTGCTAACCTTTTGACATTGACCAAGTTCCACAAGCAGCCCACTTTACACTGAGAAGCAAAAGTGTTACAGTACAGTGCAAAGAGAGCAACCCCAATTTAATATCTTAATCAATACGATTTTATAAAAGAACCTGGGATCTTAAACCTTTCTATAAAACTCTTTGGAACACGACAATAAAGCTATTGTTCTCTCTAATCATTCTGCCTAATCTAATCTTGTCTGTCTGTCAGTCTGTCTGTCAGTCTGTTTTTCTATCTATCTATCTACCTACCTACCTATCTATCTATCTGGAATGGATGAGAGAGAGAACATTCCCATGACTGACATACTCCATTGGGTTTACTCAAATTTAGAGAAAGTTAGAAAGTAAAGCTAATAGTATTATATACTTTTAAAAAATTGTTTGCATGAAAGTTCATTTCATGGAAGTGTGGTCATAAAAGTCACTGATCAAAACACCTAATCTAATTCTTTCTTACAAAATTGAATTGTTTTCAAAAACATTCTTGATTTCTTTCCAAATTCCATCTACTGCTTATGTCGATAAAGTAATAAACTTTGCACTACTAAAGTATAAACATGAATAAAAATTATTTGGGTGATAAAAATTACAACACATAGAAAATACAGACTTTAAAATCTGTCTCTTCTCCATGCTTTTGCAGGGATGCTGAAAAATCACTAATAAGGAAATAGGTACCATTTTAAACCCATGGGCACTAAAAACTATTAAGTTTATTCATCTATCCTAAGGGAATGATAGCTAAGACCATGTACTTGAGAGCCAGACTCTCTGGATTCAAATCTTGCCTCCATCATTTACAATGTCAGACTCCTTGAGCAAGTCACTTAAACTCCGTGGTTTAGTTTCCCAGCCTATAAAAGGGGATAGGAAGTACCTATAACCCATAGAGTGGTGGTGAGAATTAAACAAATTAGTGCATAAAATATGCTTGTAATAGTGCCTGGCACATGGTAAACATAGTAAAAGTGTTAGTTCTTATTACTATATTTACCCAGTAAGCTGCAAAAACAACTTCAACCTTTACCACTTTCTTCAAAATCAGAACCTATGCCTCTTGGCTCTCAAACCTCCCACTGCTCAGAGAAAATAGAATTCATCATGAGAGAATTCCATTACCTTTCCTTACTTTTACTCATTGTCATTTCCTTTCCTTGTGTAACAAGAGAGATATGTCTTCTCTTCTCTGAGGTAAATCTCTCCACCTGTGATCCCAAACTTCGCCACTGCTGCCACCTCAAATTCCTGACACTGCTCTTCCTTCTCAAGCAAATATTTCTTCAACTTTAATAGAGCCTTCTTCCATTCCACATGGCCACATAGCTAACATACTATCTCTCATCCTCTAAAATGATAACATTATTGTTTTACTTGCATTTTTATTATTACCGACCATCTCCTTACTAAAGAACAGGAGACAGACTGTGCCTGGTTCAGAGACAGAGATGCTTTCCTAAACAATAACAAAAAAATGGCATAGGAAGAGGCACTCTTCAGTCTCATAATATCCCAGTCCTGCGCAGCAGGGACTACTGCAGTGGCCTCATTACACATCATTATAGACTATAAGGAGGATTCTATGTTTGTTAAGCTGCTGAGGCAAAACAACTAAGACAAAATGCTCTTTGGGCATAATGAAACTGTGTTTAAAGCAATCCGCCTCCTGGAAAAATTTTAAAGCACCAAAGAATGCTGCCATTCCCAAAATGACAGGAAAATTTAAATTATGGGTTGGTTTAATCATTTCCGTAGAAAAATAACTGACATTTCTCTTAAATGGTTTTCTTTAAAAATGAGATGTTGTTGTAATGTACCAGAAAATGGCTGAAAGTTGGCTTAACTATACGTACCCCTTATTTATGTTTCTTTTTTCTCTAGGAGAGTATTACACTGATCCTAAATCTATAGAATCTGTTTATTTGCATCCACTGTATTCTCAACAAATATTAAAAGCAATAAGAATAATGATATAAAAGAAAAGTGATTCTAATTATCTGAGATCCTTTACTAATTGACTTTTCACCAGTAACATTGATATTCATTTCCTTTGTTTAGTGTTTATCATAATTATGTACTTCTTATTATCATTATTAAACTTCTGATCATCAAGAAATATCTGAAATTCCAGTCAAGATGATGAAGTAGATAAATGCTGTGCTTGCCTTCTCTCACAACCACATCAAAATTACAACAACACTAGAGAATAGCCATCATTGGGAGTCGTCTGAAGTCTAGCTGAACAAAGGCCTACAACTAGGGACACAAGAAGAGGCCATTTCAAAACTGGTGGGATGGGCAGAGACACAAAATGGGCTGGTCCCACAACCATGTGTGGTGGTTGAGAATTGGGAGAAATATCCCGGCTGCGGAGATACCCCCAGAAGAGCAAGGGGTTCTGGCCCCACACTGGGCTCCCCAGCCCAGGGCTCTTGTGCTGGGAAGAGACGTCCCCACAACTTTTGGCTGTGAAAACCAGCGGAAATTGTGGCAGAGTGAGACAGAGGGCAGCTGGAGTCCCAGGCACTCCTCTTAAGGGGCCTGCATGCTGATTTACTTACTGACAGACTCACTCGCTCTAAGCTCCAGCACTGGGGCAGCTACTCGAAAGGCTCCAGGGATATAAGGAGAGGAACTGAATTGTTTGGCTTCAGGGTCGGGGCTGGAGGAGCAGCTTTCTCTCAGACAGAAGTGCTGGCAAAAGCCATGGATCCTTTGTTGAGCCTTTCCCATTGCTGGCATGCACATGCAGGCAGCCACCATCTCTGAGTCTCCATCAACCTGGCTAACATCATTTGTCCTGCCCTGATGATTCCCTGAGACTCTGCCCCATCCAATTAGTGGGCCCACCCAAGCTGCTTCCTGTAACTTTTACATACAAACAGCCTGTCTTGGCTCATGCTGTAGACTCTGAAATCTCTCAGAGGTTGGCAAACCCCAAATGAAAAGCATCTGGCCTCAGTGTACCTTTTGCTGAGCAGCCCCAAGCCTGCCATTAGGGGCAGCCAGCCTTGGTTTGCAGCTTATCCTCTCAAGGCACATCTGAGCCCAGTGTGGGTGAGGGCCATCTGCAGATTGTTTGGTGGCTCATGACAGGCGGGGCACAAGCTATGGCTGAATTTTGCCTGTGGTGGGTGGGGCTTTTTCCAGGAGGTTTCAGCTTGCATGCCAATAGCTGGCTTCAGTCTGAGCTAGAGCAACCACCTGGGGCCACATATGAAGATGACACACCCAAAGGGCAGCCTGGGTATGCACCAGAATCCTGCTAAAGTGAATTCTGCTCTGTAAGGCCAGCCTCAGCACAATAGCTCCTCCACTGTAGTCCTTGCAACCAATCGGCCCAAGGGTCAATCACTTCCATTGCCATGCAAACAACAATCAAAACTCAACTACAATAGGAGGGCATACATGACCCATAGAAGGGATTCACCTGGAGTACCCAGGTCAGGTGATCTCGGAGACCATGCTACTGGTCCCCACAGGACACCAACTATGTAAGACCTCTCTACTAAGACCAGGAGACATAGCAGCCCTACCTACTATATAGAAACAAACACAAGGAAGCAGCAAAAATGGAGAGACATAGAAACATGTCTCAAGTGAAAGAACAGAGTAAAGTTCCAGAAAAAGAACTAAAAAATGGAGACAAGTAATCTACCAGATACAGAGTTCAAAACACTTGTTATAAGGATGCTCAATGAATTTAGGGGAAAAGTAGAAGAACTCAATGAGAACTTTAACAAAGAAATAGAAAACATAAAAGTAGAGAGAGAAAACAGAAAAACGAACCAGTCAGAAATGACAAATACAATAACTGAAATGAAGAATATATTAGAGAGAATCAAAAGTAGATAAGATGAAGCAGAGGATCAATCAGTGATTTGGAATATAAGGTAGAAGAAAACACCCAATCAGAACAGCAAAAAGAAAAAAGAATCCCTCCCAAAAAAAAATGAGAATAGTTTAAGGGGCCTCTGGGACAACATCAAGTATATCAACAACCACATCATAGGGATATCAGAAGGAGGAGAAAGAGCAAAGAATTGAAAACTTTTTTCAAGAAATAATGATGGAAAACTTCTTTAATCTAGAGAAGAAAACAGACATACAAGCCCAGGAAGTGCATGACTCCCAAACAAGATGAACCCAAAGAGGCCCACACCAAGACACATCATAATTAAAATGCTAAAGTTTAAAGACAAAGAGAGAATCTTAAAAGCAGCAAGAAAAAAGCAGTTAGTTACCTACAAAGGAGCTCCCATAAGACTGCCAACTGATTTCTCAACAGAAGCTTTGTAGGCTAGAAGGGATTGGCAGGAAATATTCAAAGTGATAAAAAGTAAGGACCCACAACCAAGATGACTCTTATCCAGCAAAGCTATCATTTTCAATCGAAGGACAGATAAAGAGCTTCCCAGACAAGAAAAAATTAAAAGAGTTCATCACCACCAAGCCAGTATTACAGGAAATGTTAGAGTGACTTTTTTAAGAAGAACAAAAAAAGAAAAAGCAATAAAAGATATGAACAATAAAATGGCAATAACAACATATCAACGATTACCTTAAACGTAAATGGATTAAATATTCTAATGAAAAGACAGGGTAGCTGAATGAATAAGAAAACAAAACTCTTACATATTCTGTCTACGAGAGACTCACTTCAGGTTGAAAGGCACTCAGACTGAAAGTAAATGACAGAAAAAGATGTTTCATGAAAATAGAAAGAAACAAAAAGCTGGGGTACCAATACTTATACCAGACAAAATAGACTTTAAAACAAAGGCTACAACAAGAGACAAGGACCCAGTTATCCTACTTCTCGGTATTTATCCAAAGAAACCCCAAATACTACTTTGAAGAGACATGTGAATCCATATGTTCAATGCAGCATCATTTACAATAGTCAAGATATGGAGGTTACCTGGGTGTCCACACATGGAAGAATGGATAAAGAAGAGGTGGTGTATATATACAGTGAAATATTACTCAGCTACAAAAATAATAAAATCTCGTCATCTGCAACAACATAAATGGACCTAGAGGGTACTGTGCTGAGTGGAGTAAGTTAGACAGAGAAAGACAAATGCCATATGATTTTACTTACATGTAGAATCTAAAGAACAGAATAAACAAACAGAACAGAAACAAACTCATAGACACAGAGAACATTATGATGGTTGCCAGATAAGAAGGTTTGGAGGATCAGTGAAAAAGGGAAAGGGATTAAGAAATACAAATTGGTAGTTACAAAATAGTTATGGGGATGTAAAGTATTGCATACGGCATATAGTCGATAATATTCTAATAACTGTGTATGGTGTCAGATGGGTACTAATCACTGTGTTGTACATCTGCAACTAATATAATATCGTATGCCAACTATAATTAAAAAATAAAAAAATTATTTAAAAAATAAAAATAAAATTCAAGTCTGATTTTAAAAAGTATCTGAAAAAGAGACCTTGATAATATAATAACAAACTAAGGAGATAATAACAAACATAATTAAAACTTATATAACCTCTATCCTCATAAGAAGTATAAGTACATAACCTGAATAGGCAGACCAGCATAAATGTTTATACAGCACATGGATGACATGTGTCAATACCATAACTGTATAGCACTGTACCACTGTATATATTAAAAATTACAATATCAGTATGACCTAATTTGAAGCACTGGTACTATATTCCTGTCTGCCCAGAAGACATTATAGAATATGAGAAAATGGAGAAGATTAGAGCAGAGGAAGAAGCCTATCCTGGAACTCTGTAAAGCTAGGATAGATGGAGACGCATTTGTCTGGAGGGCTTTTGACATAACTCTGCCTAGAGCAAAGGAAGAGGATAGATGACCCCCGGAGGTCCTTTCTAGCTCATTGTTCTCTAACCACGATTAATGATCAGTATTAAAAACTTTTCATATAAATGGATGTGGGAAGTATTTACTTCCTTAGAAGAGCTAACAAGAAAAAAATTTCCATTTCATGCATTAATTTATCATGTAGTTAGTCTTTAAAAAATTAAATACCACAAATAATAAAGGTAAATGACCTTAAAATAGCATATCCTATAAATAATAATATATTCACACAAATGCATTTACTTGAAAACATTATTTTCCTTAAGAATCTTCTTACTCATCAATATTTTCAAATTTAGATAAACTAACAAGGTAGTTATCATCATTTTTAAATTCCTCAACATAATTGTTCAAATGACTCAATAAAGAGAAAAGTATTTCTAATATGATGCTGCAGAATACAAAAAAATCTTCTATTATCTAACATCTTGTGCCTTGCTGAGTTTGGCACAGATCATACTTAATAGTGGACTGTGCACAAACTGTATCTCCTGTTTGTTTTTCCCAGTCACAAACATCAACCCAGCTGACCAAGGAAGAAATCTAGATTCTACTTTTTCCCTCACCTCCATATTCAGTCAGTCACCAATGTCCACTGATTTACCATCTTAATAACTCTTGAATTATTCCTTTCTTTCAAGTTAAGATGTGGTACAGCCACTGCTTTGGTTCAGATCACCCACCGTGAGCCTGGATTACCAGTGCAGCAACCCAACTGGATTTTCTGCCTGACGGCTTGCCTCTTCCAGTGCATTCTCTACATTTCATACAGCTATCGTTCTTTCTCTAAAACACGAATCTGATCATTTTACTCTATTCTACTATACCTGATTACTCAGAACCCTGAGGATAAATTACAAACTAGGAACTGTGACTTTCCTGGTATGGTTACTGCTCTCTGTGATCTCTAGCCTAGTCTCCCTCAGATTTCCTTCAGGACACTCAATGCTTTAGCCATGATGACCTCCTTTTGGTTCCCTAAACATGCCATTTCTGGTTATCTTTGTGAGTTTGCAAAAACTATTCATCTGTATGAAATATACTCCATCAGCCCCATCCCTTTCCTATCTCACTCCCTTCCTTTTCAGTTGGCTAAATCTTATGTCCCATTGGGACATATTTCCTGAACTCCAGTCCTGCCGCTCAAGACTAGGCCAAGAGTCTTCTCTTACATGCTTCCACAATTTGAAGCACTAAATATATTCTAATGTAGTTGAACATTTATTTCTCTGTCTTCTCCAACATATTCAAATTCCTTGAGAGGCAGACATTGTAACTTGTTCACCATGCCTGCCTAGAACCAAGCATGATCCTTGCCACATAGTAAGCACTCAATAAATATCTGCTGAATTAGTCAAAAAAACACTTAGCCGAAGAAAGGAAGTTTCAACACTAGTTTGCATACAACATAATAGCGATTTTATAATCTGTGGTATTTTGAAAGTTCATTTACAAATTGGTTTGGGTGAAACATTTTTTCACAAAAACAATATTAAATGTAGTCCATAACTAGCTACCTTCTCCAAAGTCTACTATATCTATAATGTAGCTAAACTGTATTATTTACAGTTACCATAGACTCTAACTACTGGATATCAATATGTTTCTGAGGGAAATGTATGAAGAATTCCATTTCGGTAATGCCATGAACTAATTATTTCTGGCTGCAGCCCAGGAACAGAAATACATACTTCCATTTTATGTAGGTGGTTGAGAACAGAGGTTCTAATAGGGAGGGAATGAAAAATGACTAAAAACTAGAGAATTAGGGTGGCAAGGCAAAAACTGGTCCTCTGCTGCCAGTAATCTTTGGAAACGTTCCAATCTACAGACAACTGACTTTTCATCTCTTTTCTATCCCTTCAAGGCATTAGGTACCAACTTCCTACTTACTATCAACACTTCTGACTTCCAACAAGGGTTTCTTACCACAGATAGGAAATTATCTAAAAGGTTCTCAAATACATTCTTTTCTCTTAAGCAAGCACTCGGTACTCAGTATTAAGTAAAAAAGAAAGCTAAGCAAGCAAGGAAACAAACAAAAAGCAAGATAGCTATTAACTCTAAGAAAAACAACAGTTGGCAAAGAAATGTAATTATAGCTCAACTGTGAATTGTTAACGGTCATATTGTAAACAATGAACACCAATCAAACCAAAAATTATGAAAAAAATTATAATACAGGAAAATGGAGCGGGGTGAATGTATTGTAAATATTTCCTTCTAATCTGTATTTTACATTTGCATTTTCATAAGTCTTTCATATATCATACTCTATTAAAACACAATAAGCTTTAGTTTTGAGTCCCATCTTTTTCCCTTTAGAGTATATGCTTTCACAGAGGTCAAATTATAATGTTGTACACATGAAAATTATATAATGTGGTTAACCACTGTTATCTCAGTAAATTTGAATAATTAAAGAAAAAGTATGTGTTCTTTGTATCCTATCTTAAGAAAGTTGCTACCAAAGGTTGGGAATATTTTTATGTATATATACTACAAGAGATTTTATAAGTTACCTATATTTATGTCTTTGACTCATTTCAAGTTAACTTTTATGTATGGTGTGAAATAATGGTCAAGGCTCATTTTTTTTTCTTTAAGGATATCCAATTGTCATTTGTTGAAAAAACTATCATTTCCCATTGATAGTTATCTCATCCCCTTCCTTAATATCAACTGACAATCTATGTAAAGGTCAATTGCTGGACTCTCTTTTCTGGTTCGTTAATATAAATGTCTCTCCTCATGTCAATACCACAAAGTTTTGATTACTGTAACTTTATAGTAAGTATTTATATCATATAGTGTGAGTCTTCCAAATTTGTTCAGAGTTGTTTTGGCTATAGTAAGTCGTTTGTGTTGCCTCATAAATTTTACATTCAGCTTGTCAATTTCTATAAAAAAGACTACAGAGATTCTGATTAGTACTGCATTGAATATATAAATTAATTTATAGGAACTGGCATCTTAACAATACTGAATCTTGTGATTCATTATCATAATCTCCCTTGTCATTTATTTAAGTTTGTTTTACATTCTCTAAACAGTGTTTTGTAGCTTTCGGTGCATATATTTTGTTGAATAATAAATAATGAATGATAATAAATATTGAATAATAAATAAAGTAGTTCATGTTTATTGATGCTATTGTAAATTGTATTTTCAAAATTTCAATTTCCAATTTTTCATTGGTAGCATATAGAACTACACATGAATTTTATATATTGAACATGAATCCTGTGACCTTGATAAATTCACTCATTAGTTCTAGCACCTTGAGTGTTCTTGGACTTTCTATATGGACTATAATGTTGTCAGTGAATATAGACAATTTTATTTATTCCTTTTCTATCTATATAAATTTTATTTCTTTTTCTAGTCTTACCGGACAGTTATAAGAATCAAACAATGTTGAACAGAAGTAGTGGGAGCAGCTCTTGTTTTGCTCCTCATCTCAGGGGAGTAGCATTTAGTCTTTGAGCATTAAGTATGATATTAATTGTACATTTTTCATAAATGCCTTTTATTGGGATGAGGAAGGTCCCTTTCTATTCCTACTTTGCCAAGAGGTTTTATCAAGAATGAATGTCGAATTCTGTCATATGATTAGAATAATTACAAGGTTTTCCATTTTTACATGGTTAATGTGAATTATAGTGATTAATTAATCAAATGTTAAAGAAACTCTGTATTGCTGGTATAAATACTTTTTAACGTATTAGTAAATTTGATATGCTAATATTTGTTAGGAATTTTGACATTCATGGAGGATATTGATCTGTAGTTTTCTCAGTCTGCTTGGTCTTGATAGCAGGATAATTCTGGATTCATAAAATTATTTGGAAGGTATTTGTTCCTTTTCTGTTTTCTAAAAAATTTTTAGTGATTAGTTTTCGTTACTAGATATACACATATTTAGGACTATTATGTATAATTGATGAATTGACTCCTTTATCATTATATAAGTCTCCTCTCTAATTTGGGTATATTCTTTGTTCTGAAGTCTACATTATCTGGTATCAATATGTCTACTTCATCTTTCTTTTGATTACTGTTTACCTGATACATCTTGTTTCCTGCATTTATTTTTAACCATTAGCTTTCATATTTAGAGATCTTTCTGTAGATACTATATGATTTATGCAATCTGACAATTCCTGCCTTTTAATTGGTAGGTTAGATCATTTACGTTTAATGTAATTATTGATATGCCTGGATTTATTTTAAACCTATCATTGTGTTAGTTGTTTCTGTTCGACCCAGTTGTTCTCTGTTCCTTTTTTTTTTCTTTTTTGGATTAACTTAGAAATTTTTTGTCATTGGGTTGTTTTATTGTATCTACTATACATACATTTTTAAAATTTGGAAATAAAAAGGTCCACCAGAGGATGTGAAAATAATGTAGAGTTCTTGTGTACCCTTAAACTAGCCTCCTCTAATGATAATTTCTTAGGTAACCATATTACAATATCAACACCAGGAAAATGACATTGGTATAATAATATTTTTTATCACTATAATTCTAGTGTTTTGAAAATGTTATAAAAGTGGTGTCATGATGTATATAAACTTTTGAGACTGAGTGCTTTCATTCAGTATATGCTTTTAAGATTTATCTGACTCATTGCGTTTACCAATAGTTCATTCCTTTTCATTGAGTATTCCATTGTATTGATGTACTACAAGTTAAAAGCTAAGTTTTCGTTTCTCTAGAATAAATAGTTAGGACATTTAGATTTTTCATTACTACATTTTATCTCTACTACTGGCTTATAAGCTGATTGGAAGAACTTTGTTTTTCTCAGAAAATATTTTTTATTTCTATCATTTCCATTTTACTGTCTTTATAGTTTCCAAATTTATTCCGAAATCCCCTATCTTTTTATGTATATTGTTTATCTTTTCTACTATGTCCTTTAACATACTATTCATATCTTTTTTAAAGTCCTTGTGTAATATTTCTACAATCTGGGTCATTTCTCTATTTGGCATTATTGATTGCTTTATCACTCTTAATGGATTTTTTAAAAAATTTAATTTTTATTTCATAATTTCTACTTAATGCTAGAAATTATGTCTAGAAGAACAGGACTGACTGAGATTAAATGATACTTACATCCAGAAATGGGCATGATTCTTTTTCTTTCAGGGTGATA
Source organism: Pteropus medius (assembly GCF_902729225.1). Taxonomy (NCBI): domain Eukaryota; kingdom Metazoa; phylum Chordata; class Mammalia; order Chiroptera; family Pteropodidae; genus Pteropus; species Pteropus medius. The sequence goes on from NW_024345601.1 coordinate 16,406,781, forward strand.
GTATGGGAGGGACTAAGACAATCTAGTCAGTATTAAGTTGTATTTAGGTTCTCTGGTTCAGTGCACCACAAACTTCAAATTCCGCCAACAGTGGGATACTTCTACCTTATGATAGTGAATACCACGGTTTTTCTAAGTGTACCAATTGTATTCTTAGCTTTCACCAGTCCCTGCATGTCTGTACCACGTCTATACTATGAAGTGTGTCTCTCTCCCCCAGTAGGAGATTGACCTTGATGATTTCTTAGTGTTAAGTTCATGGTAGTAGGAGGCAGGAAATCTCTTGGGTCTCCTGGTAGGAACTCAGTATAAGAAGACAGATCCTTTGCTTCAGCTGAGCTTTGGGGGTGGGACTTTCCTGCTGTTTCTGCCCCTTTGCCCTGTGGCAACCAAACTACGTCTTGTAACTGAGTGGTCCTGCACAGGAGAGACGTTCCTGCTCCTCCTCCGGTAGTAACAAATCTGTCTTATATAAGTGCAAGGTCTTGATTTCAATAGAGTTTCCTGCTCAACCCTTAGGGATACACAGTATTTGTTTCTACCTAGCCCCCAGAAGCAGTTGCTCCTGGACTGGGCTTTGGAGGCTGGGAGAGGGCATCTTTTGCCGTTCCCACAGTGACGTGAGGCTTTTTGCTTAGTGTGAGAAAAGGGTCCTGGAAATAGGCAGGGTATTATGCTTGTACTCCACTAATGAAGATACTCTCTGATTTCCTAGTCAGTACCAGGTGGAGGCAAATGAAAATAAGGCTTGTGTGTGAGGGTAAACTGCTTGTGTCAGGATCCCCTGATATTTTGAATTGTCATGATAGCCCACGTTCAGACTTTATAATTTTGTTAAATTTTAGGTGTTTTCTTCTTATCCACTTTTATGGTAGTCACCTTCTTCCTAACCCAGGCCTGCCAAAGGAAAAAACTTTATATGTATCATAAATGAACTAGGTGTGTCAATTATACCCCAATTAAAAAAAAGAAGCCAATTCTTCCAAATCGATCTATAGATTAAAAATAATACCAATCAAAATTGTACATACTTAACAAGCTAATTCTTAAACTCAGAAGGGAAAGCAAAGGACCTACAATAGACAAAATAGTTTCAAAAAGAATAACGTAGACGTGAACACTATGTAATTTCAAGACATTATAAAGGAATCGAGCCATTGTAGTATGATAAGATGTATAGATCAATGAAACACAGTAAGTTCAGCAAAAGACCCACACATATGTAAGCAATTGATTTTGTGAAAGTTCCAAGATAACTCAATGAGGGAAAAATAGTCATTCTAATAAAGGTACTAGAGCAACTGAAAATCGATATGCAAAAAAACAAAACAAAATAAAACAAAAAACAAACTGAACTTCTATCCTTACTTTGTACCACATAAAAAATTAATTCAAAATAGTGTATAGATCTACATGTACAAACCTAAAACTATAGTACTTTTAGAAAAAAGTATAGGAGAAAATCATTATAAACTGAGACTAAGCAAAAATTAATTAAGACTCAAAAGGCACAAAACATAAAAGAAAAAAATTGATAAACTGGACTGTTTATCAATTTTAAATTTCTGTTCTTCGAAAAACAATGTTAAGAAAATAAAAATGAGATCCACAGACTTGGACAAAATATTTGGAAATGACACATATGTTAGAGGACATGTTTACAAAATATATAAAGAGCTCTTAAAACCCAATATAAATGTGGGCTTGAATGAATAGATACTTTTCAAAAGAAAACAAATGCCTAAAAAGCACATGAAAATATGTTCAATATCATTAGCCATTAAGGAAAGGCAAATTAAAATAACAATGAGATACCATTACATATGAAGAAGAATGGCTGAAATTTAAAAATTGATAATACCAAGTGCTGATAATACCACGTGCTGATAATATCAAGTGCTGACAAAGATTTAGAATAACTGGAACTCTCATGCGCTGCCAGTAAGAATGCAAAATGGTATTGTACTTTGAAAAATAAGTTGGCAGCTTTTTAAAAAGATAAATCTACATTTTTCATATGACCCTGTAGTCCCATTTCTAGTTATTTACTCAAGGGAAATAAAAATATGTACATAGAAAGACCTGTACACACATGATTATAACAGGCTTATTTATAATAGCCTAAATTGAGAATACCCCAAGTAGTCATTAATTGATAAAGGAATAAAAGAATTGTTATACACATACATTGGATTATTTGGCAATAAAAGTGAAAACATTAATGACACATGCAAAAACATGAATCAATATTCAAAAGCCTCATGTTAAATGAAAGAAACCAGACATAAGGCTACATACAATATGATTCTGTTTTTGTGATATTCCAGAAAATGCAAAACTATAGTGATAGAAGCAGATCTGTGACTGCCAAGATCTAGAGGGCTAGGTGAGAAAAATGACTGCAAAGGTGCATGAGGGAACTTTTTTGGGTAATGAAAATATTGATACTTATTTGGCAAGCTTCATCAAACTATACATTTGAAAAAGACAAATTTCACTGTATGCAAATTATATATGAATAAACTTCATTTAAAAAAATTATGTTATGAAATATCTCAGAATTGGAGAGGGATGACACTCATTAATATGTATAAGTTCCACCACGCTGGTGAAAACAACAACAAACAATGTGTGATGAGTCTACTTGATAGTCACACTGCAATTTAAAAACTCTTAACACCCTCCAATTTGTACTTTTAGACAAACAGAACATGAGCACATCTATCTCTGTAGGGAACTAAAAACATGATACCAATTAAAAATGATTGACAAAAAAAAATTATTTGTAGCAATTATGTAGTAAAACCATGGAAAAAGCTGATAATTAAGATGAATATATGTATGTCCTTTAACATGTAAAACACCATCAAAGTGTATCCATATATTGGAAAGGATAGATATATGAATAGGCATAATGGTGTTCAATGTGCTATTGTTTACTTTGACTATGTCTGAATTTTTTAATAATAAACAGTTAAAAATTAAATGGCAAAGACGTTATCGTATGCAAACAAGCTGCTTAAGTAAAAATATTAAAATACATTAAATAAATTGTAACAAGACAAATACATGATGGCCCAGCAATGAGTACCTTGGCAATAGCAGTTTGTTTAAATATGTGAGTAATCAACCCCATAACAGTCTCAGTGGCACCCAGATTTGGAGCTCTCATTAATTTTTCCCACTCTTCAAAGCTGGTATTCAATTCCTTTGTGGGAGAAAATAACAATGTTTAGAAACACAGCATAAGATCGGAACAATTGATGCAATAATGAATCATGTCCTTTTTTTTCTTTTTTATATAGAACGTTATAAAAAAAATTCCCAAAGATGTCAACGTGTTTATTTAAAAACATCAACATGGAGTTAGTAGGTCAGTCACATGTTCATGCCAATGACAGACACTAATGACAAACAATGCATGCACACCAAGCCCTTTGCTAACATCATAAATCAAACAATTGTAGCTTCCTCTTAAGGGGAAACATTTTGTAAAGTAGAAATAAAAATTCAAATACACAAGAAAGCAAAGTAGTGAAAATGTATATAGTAGCAAAGTATTTTTATAAAAAGATACAATTTTATTTATGTAAGCATAAAGACTTGGGGGATATTAGTTAAATAAAATATGATATAATAATGTATTAACTCATTTTTAATTCTAATGTTAAAATAGTGGATGAAAAATTGGATCATTTAAAATTTTCCAGTAATGTTTACAAAATGCTTACTCTAAGCTTTCAAGATAGAACGAAGCAATAAATAGTCTTTGTCAACAAAGTTATGTCCAGATTTGAAGAATTTCAGAGAATATATAAGCATTGCACTCCTCAAAAGTAAATGTGAAAAAGGATTAGGTAAAATACTATTTGGCTTTCTGATATGCTGAACTTCACATCTTACATGATCACAGAGTTTTAAGGTTTCAAGAACAAGGCTGCATCTAAATTATTCTAGAAGACAGCTATTTATACTTAAAAAAAAAAAAAATCCTAGAGGAAGAAATACAACTTCCCTTGCTTCACATCCTACAGATACTCAGAATTCTTAATACTAAATCTTTTTTGTAATTGGAGTTCTTTTTTCCGTATTCAGCAGAAATATATTTTTTAATCACTAGGATACTGAATCTTTTCACATTATTTGATGACTAAAGTTAAATTCTTCCTGCTTGCTTCTTGAAATAATACAAAGCCAATTCATATGCTCTATTAATTAAACCTATTTTAAGAAAGCAGATCTTTCCTTCTATGAAATATGAAATACATGCAATCTTTCATAGTATAATTTAAAATGATTTAAAATAAGACTTTCAATCAAACGAGGGTTCTCACCTTGGCTGCTGCTGATGGAAGATCAAATGGAATACGCTGTCTGATTTTAGGGGGCAGCTGGGTTAAAACTTCAGTCTTTAACCTTCTAATCATTATGTCACTTAATAGCTGATGCAGTTCACTGAGATTTGACGCCCCTCTACAATCCCACTGAGACCTTTTACCAAAATATCTGTGAACATGAAGAAAAAACATATAGCAAAGCTGAATGCTAGAGTAAGAAAATAATTTATCTAGTGTGTTCTTTTTCATGATAAGGAGCTATGACACTGCGTTTACTGTTATTTCTGAACACAAATTAAGTTTCAAAAAGCTCAGCCTGAGAAATAGTAATGAATAAGATTATACATTACTCCCAGCTATAGAAAATATTAATGTCTTTACATACTGTTTATCCTGAGTTCATGCAAGGCTAGGATTGTGTTTAGCAGACCTAGCCTTAACTAGGCACTAACTGCCAGTACACTAGCCAGTCAACTAAGCGACCGAAAACATTTTCCACACCCTCTAGGAGACATTATCTCACATTAACAGCAAAGAAAAGAAAAAAAAAAGATACACATCCATAATGAGAGAGAGAATGGGAGAGGAAACATCAGAGGATAAGCAATTTTAATAAATGTTTATAAGTCACTGCAGACAGACAAGTGGTCACTGACTTGGCAAAATAAAGGAAGCTACAACTTAAAATGCTTACAGAAGGAAACTTATCCTCTAGAACCCTGAGAGCATCAGGAGTTGGAAGCACCAGCACTGTGGGCAGGTGTTAAGACAAGAGTTGAAATCTAAATCTTTAGATTTAGTGAATCTACTGAACTTACTCATCAGCACAGCTGGCCGAACAACATCCCCTCATCATTGTGACAACCTAAACAGTTCCCCACAAAATTCCCAATCATTTGCTAAGGGCCCGTATTACTGAAAGTGAGTTATTAGAGGTCAATTAACAAAGGAAAAATTCCTGTTAGGTTGTATTATCATTACTAATATTAACAAATAACTATCAGTTTAATGAGATTTTTGGTGGTATATTAGCACAAATAGGTATCAATTTGAAAAAGTTGACACTTGTTAACATAAATTTTCTTTTAGTTTAGTGTATTTTGATAGCAAACATACAAGAGTAGTCAAACATTAAAAACATGTACTTGCATGCAGAATTGATTAGAAAAGTATAGTGAAAGAATGTAATTACTGTATGATAAAATGATAGACACCATTCAGTTGTCAATAATAAATTTATTTGCTTAAAAAAAACTAAGTGTTGGCATTATAAAAACATTCAATAGGTTTAGTTATAATTGCTATAAATTAAATTACTGAAACATTAAAATATTTTAACTCTTTAATGCTTTGTTCCCATATTTATATTAAAAATTCACACACTAATGAAAACAGAAAAATATTTATCAATACCCAATTCTGTCACCTAGTTTACCATTCACAATCACACTAAGGTACATTTTAACCTCAGAGTAAAATAAAAAAAACTAATGTTTGGAACTGCTAACAATAGGAAAAAGAGATTGGGTTTTAGGTGTGCTTTTTTTTTTTTTGAGAATGAAATGTTTGCCGTTAAAATAAATTCTTAAACATACTTTCCATCTATGAGACGCATTTAGCAGGTGTACAACATGCTTGGTGGAGGTCTTATGGCACAATGGTTCCATGCTAGCACAGAGAACACACAGGTGTCTTCAAACAGGCCAACCTCACTTGCATCCTACAGAGCACCAAAAGCTGTGCTCCAGGAGCACAGTTTTTTTTTTTTAATTTTAATTTTATTAGTTTCAAGTATACAGTACATTGGTTAGACATTAATACAGTTTATAAAACGATCCCCCCAATTGCTCTCTCCCTCCTTTGGCCCTCCACCTAGCCAACATATTAATGCTAACTGCATTCCCTATGCCATGCTCCCCATCCCTGTGACCACCTATTGACTACTAACTTTTACCTCTTTAACCCTTCATCCCATTCTCCTAGTCTCCAACCCCCCTCCCCTCTGGCTGTCACCAGATTGTCCTCTATATTTATGAGCACAGGTTTGTTTTGAACTTAGAGCAATCTAATATCACATGCCACAGAACCGGTACCAGGGCTGTAACAATGAGGTATCTTCACCTTCCCTCCTCCCCCTTCCTCTGCCCGGGAGAGGGTGTACTCCTGAAAGAACTTTTTGTAGCCAGTTGCCTCCTGGGTGCTTTACCACTGGTTAACTGCAAGCCCTATGCTCGGCATGAGCCATGGTTTAGAGAAATCCTTTCTCCCACCCCTACTCCCTTCTCTTTCAGCTTGAGTCATACCACAAGAGGTGGCAATGACTCTAAAGGGTGTTGGCAGTACCACATGCTGTTGAACTTCCACACTCAGGTTTGGAGTGCAAAGAGAAAATGAGAGGGGGAGGGAGGGCTTCAAGAGGCGCTACTGGTAAATGCTTGGTCTCTTGCCATTCAATATGTTGATTATTATATATATATTTTAGAATATCCTAATCTCTTTCATTTAACAGGTTTATTAAGATAGATTCATAATTCCATACAAGTCACCCATTTAAAGTATACAATTCAGTGGTTTCTAATATATTCACAGGTAGCGTAACCATCGCCACGATAAATTTTACAGTTCCATCATTTCAAGAAGGATCCTCCCACCCCCACCCATATCCTTTAGCTATCACTCACTTAAGTGCTGAACTGCTTTCCCAGCCCTCAGCAACCACTAATCTATTTTCTGTCTCTCAAGACTTCTCTACTCTGAACTTTCATATACGTGGAATCATATAGTATATAGTCTTTTGTGACTGGCTTCTTTCACTTAGAATAATGTTTTCAAGGTTCCTCTACATTGTATCAGTACTTCGATCCTTTTTAAAGCTGAAAAATATTCCATTGTGTGGATATATCACATTTTGTTTATTCACTTATCTGTTGATAGACATTTTGGTTGTTCCAACTTTTGGCTTTTATGAATGATGCTGCTACGAACATTCATAAGTTTTTATATGAATGTATATTTTCATCTCTCTTAGGCATATACCTAAGCGTTAAATAGCTAGGTCATATGGTAGGTAATTCTATGTTTAATCATTTTAGAAAGTACCAGATTGTTTGTCAAAGCAGCTGGACCAGTTTACATTCCCAGCAGCAGTGTTCAAGCGTTCCAAATTCTCCATGTCTTTGCCAACACTTGTTGCTATCCAACTTTTTGATCCTAGCCATCCCAGTAGGTGCGAAGTTATATTTCATTGAGGTTTTGATTTGTATGACTAATGATGTCAAGCATTTTTTCATTTGCTAGTTCACCATTTGTATATCTTTGGTGGAGAAATGTCAAATATGGAGCTTTTAAGTTGCCACTCCATCTGAGCAACAAGTAAAAATCTAAACAAAATGAAAAATCAACTCTTCTTAGAATTTTCAGAGACTCCAGGTTACAGGGCAAAATACTACACTCCAAATTGGAAAAAGAAGCAGCAATATGTTTAAGGTAGAATTAACCATAATGGAAACTTAATTTCTAACAACCTAAAATTAACAGCAATAACAACAATGAAATTTCAAATGTCTCTAAAAAAGTTATGAAACATGAAGCTTGAAAACTTCTTTGAGATTACTATAGCCTTTTCTCATTAAGATTTATAAAGTAAAAATTCATTTCTCCTTTTCTAAACAAGAAAAACTTACTTTATCTTCTTTTTTGATAATGTATAATGAAGAAAAGAGGCATTTCTCAATAAGCACTTAATATTAGTTTATGATGATAAAAGGGGAAATTTATGGCAAAGAACATGCATGCTTATCTGTGTTTATGAACATGCACACACACGCACAACATACACACACAAAGTTAGCTCGGAATTTCAAAAATTACCCTGTGATTTTTTTTAAGTTCCCTTGTATAGCAATTCATTTTTCCCACCCCAGCTCCTGGGAAACACTGATCTGTTTTCTGCTCCTCATAGTTTGACCATTCCAGAATGGTATATAAATAGAATTGTATAGTATACAGCTTTTTAAATCTGATTTCTGTCGCTTAGCATAATGCATCTGAAATTCATCTACATTGTTGGGTGTATTAGCAGTTCATTCCTTTTTATTGCTGAGTAATATACTCCATTGTAAGGATATATCACGACTGTGCATTTACCAAGTGAAGGACATCTGGATTGCTTCAAGTTATAGGTGACTATAAATAAAGCTGCTATAAATATTTCCAGATTTTCGAGTGAACATATGTTTTTATTTATCTTGACGAAATACCCAAAGTGGGTTGTATGGTAAATACAGTAAGTTAATCATATTTATCACTTATTTCTATGAAAATCCTTCTAACATGAAAGGAAAAAAGTTTAAAAGCTGTTAAATAATAATAACAAAGACAATGAAAGAAAACAGGAGATGATTTCAATCAATTTTTGGAAAAGAGAAAGTAAGTAGAGGCGATGTGCTGGATAAAACACGATGAACTGAACACAAACATTTATCTTCAATAAAAGTGAGTACAAAGAAATAAAAATGCATTAACCCACTAGGACAAAGAGAATGAAAAGGAAACAATATCAAACAATGTGAATATACTTCTAGAAGCAGAAAAAAAAAGAAGCTAACAACACTGAGAAAGCTGAATACCAAGGACCTACAGAGGGGTATCCACAAAACCCCAAAATGTCTCAGGAATTAAAAGCATGAGGTACTTTAGAAGGGGGTGGTGAGTGTGACATGGTTAAATGCCCAGATTCTCTCCCCAACCCCACACCATTGTGTTACTATTCTTCCTCACAAGACAACAGTTTTATTCTACAGAGAAATGGAACCAGAGTTCAAACCTAGGGAAACCAAGAACGGTACAATGTGCAGGGGTGGTGCCAGATGGAAACTGGAGACTGAGATAAGGTCTACTTACCAGGCACTGAGAACATTATTTTCCTTCCCTTGTTCAAGCCAAAAAGAAGATAGCCCCGTTTAAACTTCCACACATTCATAGCAGGAGAATGGAAGATTCTTTTTTCCTTTAAAAGTTTTAAAGGTCATAGAAAGAGGACCTCTACATAATGACATTCAGGGATTCCCCAGTGAAAAGCCCATCTTTTCTAGTCAAAAAGCTTTTATAATCAGCTTTTTTATAGTTTCAGACTTAAAACGTGAATGAACATTCAAGGATCAACAGACAGAGACTAAAACAAACAGAAAAAAAAGTAAGAGTAAACATATTATGCAGAGAACGGGAGGAAAGTTAAAAACAAAAAATAAAACAAAATAATACACACAAACACACCCCACCAACAACAGGCATCCAAAAACAGGAGGCTATGGCTATGAGAGTATAGAAAGAATAATGATACAAAAAGTAAAACAGAATGGTTAACAATTTATAATATTATAGCTGTTTTCATTAGCTACAATGAAAATTCAACAGAACTAGGTTACGAAGGAGGAAATCTCCCCAAAAGTAAAACAAAAAATTAAAATGAGAACGTTAAGGACTAATATATAAATAATAGGAGTTCCAAAAAGAAAGAATGAAGAAAAGGAGAGAAAAAGTTAAAAATGAATAATTCCCAGACATATGCACTCAAGTTTCAAGACTGAAAGGGATAGTTAGTGCCCCAAACTTGGGTGCATTTTTGTGAAATTACAGAATAACAGGGATAGAGGACAATCTCACAGCTTCCAGAATAGGGGAGAAAATAAATATACATGATATATGCAAAGAATCAAAAATCAAAAAGGCATTGTGATTCTTAAAAGCAATCTTGATTATTAGAGACAATGGAGAAATGACTATAAAATCCTGAGGAAAAATGATTTACAACATAAAAATCTACATCCAGCCAATTTTTCAATTGAGAGATTATCTATAAGCAGACATCTAAGGACTCAAAAATTTTACTTTCTATTATCTTTTCTTAGGAAGCTATTAAGGGATATGTGTCCTGAAAACCAGGAAAATATGCCAAAAGGAACCAAGGAAAGAATGTACAAAATGATCCTGGAACATCATGTCATATCAGATAGCAAGGAAGCAATCGAGGACCAGGTCAAAAGGACCATTTTGAAGATGGTCCTATTTGTCAAAGGTAGAAAAATTTGACTATAAATAACAACAATAAATAAAATAAAACTTAAAAACACAACTTAAGAACTCTGAAATGACAGACTGGGATTATAAAGCAACTTCCTTAACCTGATAAATAGCATCTATGAAAAAAAATAATAAATATAAGAATTGTACACTGAATTAAATAAACAGAAAGACTTAATATTATTAAAATGGCAAAACTCTCCCAGATTCAACACAATCTCTATCAAATTCTAGCTGACATCTTTGCAGAAATTGACAAACTGATCCTAAAATTTAGATGAAAATGCAAGGGACACAATAGTCAAACAATATTGAAAACAGAACCATGATGGAAGACTTAACAATTTCAAAAATTAAAACCCTCATTGGATACTCTTAGAGAATGTTAGCAAAACAGCTTCTTTTTTTGAAAACTCCTATATTTTAAGAAAATAAGCATTTTCTTGCCTTTTTTTTTTTAAACAAACTGAACTACTGAGTATCCAAATAGTAGAAAAGAAGAAGTTTCCTTTATAGAGATATATCAACTAATAAATGAATAAAGAGTGTTGGAATATCACCATTCTGCAATGCCTAATGATTTAAGAGATCATGTACTGAACTTTGACAGCTGCCATCACAAAAAGAGAGGCTTTAGATATCATGGGCTTTCTCATGGAAGAACACAAGATCCCTATAAAAGGAGAACTGCCAAAAAAATTGAAGCTTCTACATCTAAATACTTTTATAGAAATATAGGGGACAAAGGAACATGTTAAATAACACCATGCAAGCAGCGAAATCCAGATTACAATAACAACTTAGATTCTTCAACAAATTAAATAAATAAACCAAGGAAATAGAGGAGATTAAGAGATTAAATCTAGAGTTTACAAGAGATTTAGGACATATTTATCATTTGTAATATGTAAGTCTTATTTAGGTACCGATTCAAACAAACTGTGAAAAAAAAAACTTATAAAGAATCGTTATTTTTTAGAGATATAAACTGAAAAATCTTACGGACAAAATGTGAAATTCAGGCTTTGCTTCAAAATAATATGGGGCGGTAAAGCTGGACGGGAGTATAGCTAAACCAAGATTGGTCATGTGTTGATAAATGTTGACACTGATGAAGAAGATTACATGAGGGGTCAGTTCATTATACTATTCTGTCTACTTTTGTTTACATTAATTTTTTTTCCATAATAAAATACTGAAAAGAACAAAATAAACAAAGAAAAGTCATGGAATCCAGGAATTTGAGAATCCAATAGAACAGAATGGCAGAAGAAAATTCAGCATAACAGCTCTGCACCGTGCCTGAAGAAAAACCAGTCCAGATTGGAGTAGAACAGAAGGCTGTGGGAGGGAGGCCTCCAGGAAAAAGAAAAAAAATTATTTCATGTGCTTGTAAGACCTTTTGGAAGTTGAAAGATTGTTGGAACTTTTGAGTAAAAAAATAGTGAAGGCTATATAGAAAACCAAAAGATGGGCAAAAAAAGGAAATAATTATGATTAAAGGTGGACTGAGAGTCAACTAATTGATTTATTAGAGATTAATATTATTTAGTCATTTCTTCTATTTATTCAATCATATAAACATGAACACTGAATCACCAAATAATTCAAACATTGGAAAGAAGATAGAAGGAAAGTGGTGGCAAGGGTGTTTAAAATATTGCTTTTACTTGTTAGTTTTGTGATTTGGACAAGTTACTTAACCTTTTCAAATCTCAATTTATTAATCTATAAAATCTATATAATATCCTTAACCTTGTGGGATTTTTGAAAGAATTAAAGATTATGCATCTAAAATACATGGCATAGTATGATATATATAATGAATTATCATGTAACCAATGAAAATGATATATTTTAGTTATTGATATGAGATATCCTAAAAAGTGTTATGTGAAAAAGCATATTACAGAAAAGTATGTATAATACAATCTTATCTATATAAAATTGCCTGCCTATCCTATCTATCTATCTATCTATCTATCTATCTATCTATCTATCTATCTATCTATCTATTATATACCTAAGCAAAGAAGCTGTCTAGAGGGAAAGTTACAAAACACATTAGTAATGGTTACAGTGAAATTTCAGTTGCTTTTTACTTTATTAAAAAAAATTTTTCCTCTTTGATTTGTTAAAAAAAGTATAAATCAGTTTTCTAAAAGCAATAAACTATCTGTAAATTAGCAAAAATAAAAGAAATATAAAACTTATAAAGGTCATGCTAAGTGAAATTAGCAGATATGTATTACATGTAGGCTATATTAAAACTATGTAAAAATTATTAGATATATGGACAAGGTAGAAATAAAAAGATGAAAACAGTTTACATGTTAGTAAACTGGATGATGGTATTTTTTCTTTCCACTTTTATTGTTATAGTGTTACATATTTTATTGCTTTATTGTCATATATGCACATATAAGTATGTATATTTTACAAATTCTTATTCAGATTTAGGCAAAATCTACTTCCCTATTAAGTTTCACTACTTGACAACAATTTTTCCCTCTGAGGCCACAGAGACAAATCTAATACTCTTTTTCAAATGCCCGCAGCCTTCATAAGATCAAGCACCATGTCTTACTCATCTTTGTATTGCCAGCAGCTCTGAAACAGTGTCCCAAATATAGTAGGCAATCAGTAATAGTAGGCATTTGTTGTAGAGCTGAATAGGAATTCCCCTCATTATTCCAGTCACCCTTTTCCAAATATGTTTTCATTTGTTAACATGCTTCTTAAATAGGACTATTAGCTCCCTCTCAATTCTTCGTATTCCTTGTTTCTAATGACCTTCTGAAATCTACTCCAACCATTCATTCCACTCCCATGGCTATAACCGGTCCTGAAAAACAGCTCAACTAGGGAAATTCAGACATTCCACTCTCTACTTGTCCCCGTCATTCTAGCCTACTTGCTCATTTACACTCATTATATCTTTATTATCATTGAGCTTTCAGTCGACTGACTGCTCCACTTTCACTATATACACAATATCCTTCCTATCTTCATATCCATCCTCATCTCGTTTTGATTTCTGAGTACATACATTAGCTGTATCAATATAGCATAATTTCTCTGTCCTGGAGTCTATACATCACAAGCTGGAGAAAAAAAAATCTTCAGTGGCTCCAACTATAAGCCTTTTCCAAGCCTGTGCCCAGGCTGCTGGGTGTTGCTGGTTCGCCTTGAAAACTCAGTGAAGGCTGGGACCATGTGAGTCTTGTTCCCTAACACATACTTGATGTTTAGCATGTGGCGTAGCATATAACAAGTATCCGATAAATATTGTTTGAATAAATAAATTAATTCAAAATTAAACCATACTCCAAGTGTACTCTAATCAATAAGTAGACTAGAACCATCTCTCACGCTGGATGTTACTTTGATTAATGTGTCCTAAAATTAATTTATTTTTATCAGTGATGACAGCTGACTTCCATTTAGCGTACGGTTATTCAAAACCAGAAATCTTTTGACCTGAACTACTGACTAAAAGATGAGGATTTCTCACATTCCTTCCACACAAAGCAGACTCTCTAAGCATAAGTGCAAAATTTACCCTATTAATTTTTATCTATTTTTTAAACTTATCTTTGCCATATAGTATATTAACTATTTCTCTCAGATTTGAGCCATTTGCAAATGTTATAGACCTGACCTCTATTTAGCCATGGATGAGAACATTAAATGTGACAGTACTGAGGACAAAGTACCGTGCAATTTTACAAGAGACATTTCTTGAAGCTGACAATGACTTATTAATTAACACTTTTGGGAGAAGCCTATAAAAACCTTTAATATGTATTATCACCCAGAATTTTCCCTCATAAAAATTTAGACAACTATATCTCCTAGGAGGTGGAACTGGCGCAAAATAGCAAGAACAAAGAAAGTTTAGAAAATCTGATAAATTACTATGAAGATATTCTTAACCTTTAAGCATGACACCAGGGAGGACAAATATGTCTCCCCAGAGCCTGCCTTTTGAAGGTGGCTGCTGATAACAGGACGCTTGGCTGGATTATGTATGTGACCTCTTTTTCTGTGTAAAAGAACATCTATTAAAGTTGCCATTCCCTTAATCTTTCTTACTGCCAGGAAAAGTGAGGGGAAAAAAAAGTAAGAAGAAGCCAGGTACAGGCAAGCCATTTAACCTCACCAGGTGCCTATAAAATGACAGAGGGAGACTGGGTGACCTGTAAAATCTTTTCTTGCTATAATGTGCTAATAGTTGCCAACTGAATGTGCTCCCTTCTCCATAATCATATTTGTAATTATATCTTCCTCTAAATATAACCCAGTAGAGTGAATGATGTAAGAGATTTTGGATACGGGATGTTCTGGTTGAGTACTATTTCCTCTGTGCCTCTCAAGTCAAACCAGGTAGGTGGTTACGTATATCTAGACTTCTTATTTCCAAATCACATTCACATTAGTGTACTTCTGTTTGCCATCATTTATGTATTTAGTAAACTTTATAAAAACAAAGTTATATTTTTGCTCAAGCTTCACTTAACTTTATTTGAATATAGTCATGACATTCAAATATAAAATATAAGTCTAGAACTGAATAACCATAATTTGCTTTCTGCAAAATTATAGTGTATAAATGACACCTTGATAGAATCAAAACATTATGGAAAGAATTTTAACATTCCACAGATTAACTTACAATGCCAAGAAGTGCCTTGATCTGAATTAGAGTCTACGGTACTATAGTGTTCTCAAATTAAAGAAGGAAAGGAATAACATAACACTTTTGAAATGGAATCTGGAAGAAAATGCCATTGGAGAAGAATGATAATAATCTTGAAAAGACTTGTCTAGTGAACAGAAATAGAACACAATGCCCCTAATCATAAATTATTGCATAAAGATAAATTTTTCTTTGAAACAGCATTTGTGTTAACAAGCAAGAAAAGGACAGGTATACTCTTCTGCTGGCATATGACAAGTCCTAATCAGGCAACAAAAAAAGAATTGCTTTTGGACCACTTAGGTTTTCCTAGTACCCAAAATGTAAATCCAGTTAATATGTTTATTTTACATAGGTTAAATTTTGGTATTTATAGTCTGTAGGAATTGCGACTATGGGTTTCCCAATAATATCTAGCATCATGTCTATTTGACATGATAGCTTAAAACTATTTATTATAATTTGTGTAGAGAAAGACTGTCTTTTTAATAGCAACTTTGTACTAGGACACCTTAATAAATTCTTTTTTGTTTTGAACATTTTTCAGCTGATCCTTTCATTTTTCCAAATGAATAATATCAGCTGCAAATAATAATAATTTTATCTTTTCTTTTCTATATTTACCTCTTATTTTTCTTTTGAGTAATTGAACTGATAGTGCCTCCAAAATAAAGGTAAAGTGTGATGACAGTGAATACCCTTGCCTTGATTTTATCTTCACGTGATGATTACTTTGGGCTTAAAAACACACACATATACATAAATATGCATATATATATATATACACATATATATAGTATGAATGTACATTAGATATAAATACATTCACACACATATATACCTTAAATTTATTTAAAACTGTAATCAAGGATAAATGCTGAATTCTATCAAGTTACTTCTCAGCATAAATGGAAATGATGTTTTTCCTTGTCATTATTAACGTGGCTAATTATATTAACATACTTCCCAATCTTAAACCATGCTTGCATTCCTGATATAAATTCCATTTACATATGGGTAATATATTAGGTCTTTTAATGAGTTTCTGAATTACACTAATCTTACAGATTTCTACATTTATAGTCAAGTAGAAAAGGTCTTTGGTTTTTTTTTTTTTTTGGTGCTGTTTTGTCTGATTTTGGTATCAATGTTAAACTGTCTTCATACAAACAATTTGGAAAGACTCTTTCAGTGCTCTAGAGCCCTCTAAAATATCAGCATACCATGACCACATGGGGTTATTTGAGAGAATTGTAGAAAGGAAAAAGAAAAAAAACCGTACATATATTGGGAAAAAAATGGAAGAAACTCATATCCCAAAGATCTGATTTCTAATATAGTGATAAGAAAAAAGCCAATAAATCTAGAATAAAGAATAAAGAACATACAATTGACAGAAAAAATGTATAAACGACTCCTACATTTATGAAAAATGCTTAACTACATTTAGTAACATAAGACAAATATATATTAAAACTATCAGATCACATTGGTAAAAATAAAATAACTTATTCTGGCAAAGTGTGGGGAAAGAAATAATCTAACTGCTGGTGGGAATGTCAATTGGTATAACTTTTGTGGAGCACGATTTCTAAAAATCTGTAAATATAAAAATGCACATGCCATTTGTACCAGCAATTTCACTTCTATACATTTATCTTACAGATTTATTCTCATGAAATATTAAAATAGCTAATAATTATTGAATACTCAGTATGTACCAGTCACTGTTTAAGCCCTTTATACATATTAGCTAATGTAAGTCTCATACTAACTCTCTGAGGCAGAAATAATTATTCTGTTTTAGAGCTGAAGAAACTAAAGTATAAAAAGATAAATTTACTTTCCTAAAATGAAACATTGGTAAGTACTGGATATGAAAATAAAACACAGGTGGTGTACCTCCAGTCCCTCATGCTGTCTGCCACTATAATACACTATTTCTCAACATGCACAAGGATATTCATTGGTGAGTTGTATGCAGCAGCTATATATACAAACAAACATCTATTAATAGTAGACTGCACAAATAAATTATAGTACATCCAAACAGTGGAACACATGCAGCATTTAAAAAGAATGCCAGTCTATGACCATGCCACCCTGAACAAGCCTGATCCTGTCTGATCTAGGAAGCTAAGCAGGGTTGGGCTTGGTTAGTACTTGGATGGGAGACCACCTAGGAAGACTAGGTGCTGTAAGGCGTAAAAAATAAAAAATGAAGGCTTGTAAGCTGACAAGGTCCTTGCGAACCGTGAGGTTAACCAAGGGTCGACTTATCTAAAAATAAATGAATGAATGAATGAATGAATGAATAGGATGCCAATGTTCTCTCAGTAACTGATATGAAAGGATCTCCAAGACACAGTAGCTGAAGACAGCAAACCATAGAACAGTGTCTACAATACACAGGTACGTATGTAGAAATAAAATGACATACTATTATACATATATAATCATATGTGCTTTTCCATGCACAGAATATCTCCAGAGGGATATACAAGAAACTGCCAACACTGGTTACCTGGGGAGGGAAATGGTTGTCTGGACCACACAGGTGGAATGGGAACTTACCTGTCACTTTTCTACAATGTGCATGTTTATCTAGTCAACAGAAATAAATCATTTCAAAATAAAATAAGTTGAAGGTAAAAAATTAAAGAAAAAGTGCCATTATCTACTTCTTTTATTTATTTAATATACAGGTCACCCACACAAGATGTTACTTAAAGAAATTATTCTAGAGTTATCACAAATTTGAAAAACAATGGAACAAAGAATGACTAATAAAGTTTAATGTTCACAGTAAATATATGCGGCTTAAAGCTGATAGAAAATAGTTTGTCATACCTGATATGTGCATTACAGTATCTTTTGGCATAGTCAGTCCATGTTCCAAATTTTTGTGGAAAGAGAGCTTCAATTTGCATGAAGAGCTGTAACAATACACGTGTTCTGAACATGTTGTAATATTTCCAAGTAAATTATTATTACTACGATGAATCCAGTTAATTAAACAGTAAAAAGTAAAAAAGGAAATCTACCTCTTTTTCCTCAAGGCTCTTCCACCCCTTCCCTCCACCCATTCCTGCTTTCCTATTCTTCAGGGATAACTGCCATCCTTTTTTTAAACAAACATTTATATATTTTCTATGCCTATATACGCACATGTATATATTCTCTTTTATTTCACATAAATAGGATCATATTATACATACACGGCTAGAATTTTGTCCTCAAAAACATGTCTTAGACATCATTAAAGTACATATATATCTATTTTTACTTCATTTTAAAAATTATATAAGCAATATACTATAATAATACAGCATTGTTTAAAGGCTACATAGCAACCCATTTTCTTAGCTGTACCATAAAATATTTAAACAGTCTCCTATTAATGGATATATAGGCTGTTTTGAACTTTTATGCAATTACAAAAATTAATTACTTCATGTAAGTCTGTGTGTATGTGTGCGCATATATAAATATATGTAGGTGTAGGCATATGTACTACATCTACATCTATTAATCTGACAGATGTTACCATGTTGCACTGTAAAAAGACAGTCCCACTTGATATTCCCATCAATAGTATCATGAAATCTTTTCATCTTTCTAACTTTCATAATATTTCCTTTAATTCTCACAATAACCTTACAAGACAACAAGCCCATGTGTTTTTCTCTGACTTAGTTTTCATTAATAAGACAGGGCTCTCTTCACTGACACTTACAGACTCATAAGAGTTACATCCTTTATTTCTTCTTCCCAGCTCTTTAATCACTCCATATCCCACCAGCCTCTTAAAGTCGTAAATGCTAAATGGGGCATCAAAGAACTGCTTTATTCCTCCACTCTAAGTAGATAACCTATTTGGTCTGCACATAAGTTTCCACCTTCCCAAACATGGAACTTAAAATGAAAGACGAACAGAAAGAGGTTATATAATATAGTATAAAAGATATAAAGACATATCTTTATAAACGATAATCAAGTTGATTCAACTCCAATCTTAAGGAGCTTATAATGTAAAATAGATTGGATAAAATGAAGATTAAGGCCATACAAGAATCATAAGGACACAAGTGGGAAGAATGTTACAAATCTGTACTAAATATGAAAACCTTATAATAAAGGTAAAAACAATTTTTTTAATAGTATAAACCTACAAGCATGGCTAAGGTTCACATGTACATAGATAAAAAATCATAGTAAAAGATACACTTACTCATTAACAGCTGTCTAGAAATTCTCAAAGTACTCTTCTGATATTTGAGGCAACTAATTTAAAACTTCAAAACAGGTAATTGATTCAATTTTCTATTTTTTTAAAGCCCAAAATATAAAGATTTTGATACCTCTTCGGGCCTTCCCAAAGCTGGAGTTCCTGTAAGAAGTATAGCTCTTTTGGCTTTCTGTACTATTGGCAATAAAATCTTGCTGCGAGTTGCATTTCTGGACTTCATGTAGTGTGATTCATCCACTATCACTACGTTAAAGTTCTGATTATTCAGTGCATCTACCAAAGCCTCTGCATCTGTCGTTAAAAGACCATAACCCAGAACTGTCACTTTGCTGATTGATATTCTCCTAGAAAAGAAAATCCATGCACTTTAAAAATATTTCAGTAACCAATGTATCATAAATAATACAATTCTTTGAGAATACAGAGAAGAGGAAAAATAAGAGATGGTGTCACTGCTGAAACCCAAATTTCTCTTAAGATTTTATAGTCTTCAAGTATAATAAACAAGAATCCCAAATTTAAAATTCGATTAATTGAATCCAAAATTTTGGTTAAATAGTCTTTGGAAGATCTTGACATCCAGCAAGCCATATTTTATTAGGATAAGAACATTACTTTCTGATCATATTTTCTTCCATGTAGCTAGGATCATGTATAAAGTGGATACTCAAATATTAGTTGACTATTTCCACAAACAGGATAGCAGTGTTTTTTAGGCAGGCGCTACTGGGATTTTGAGCAGGACAATACTTAGTACTGCAGGGCTGTCCAGTATCCTGCAGGGCATTTCACATTCCTGGACTCTTCCATTAAAGGCCAGCATAGTCAGTCACTCTGACAACAAAAAATGCCCCTGACCTGGGGCGATAAAGTGTGGGGAAAAGAGGAGGGGGTAGCACCTCATGCAGAGAAATACTGGGCTAAAATGATCTCTGATCTTTGAACTATCTCTATTAATTCATACATCTATAATATTCTGATATTGGATAATGAAATTATTATACTGTAATGAAATTATTCACTTACATATTTTTCTCATGTACTATAAGATTGATGAGGGCAGGGAATGTGTCTTATTCATTTTCGTATGTACGTGCTATGCTCCCAATGAGTTTGTACGATTAAATAATTAGACAAATTTATCAACAATAAAACATGTCACTTCGCATTTTCTATATCATCAGTGAAAATAGAGGACCGAGCCAATCTTCTGCAGTTCCCTAACCCCTAAGAGAAAAAGCAGAGCTCCTAAATAGCCAGTATCAACACAACAATCATGTTTCCCTCCCCTCCCCCGCTTAATGACAACTGCATTTTAAGCCCTGGATAAATCCATTAGTATATACCAATGACTAGCTTTTTTTTCTTAAAGATTAAAAAGTTACTCTTACCCAACATCAGTTTTATTCTGAATAACATTGATTTCTTCTGGACCTAGCTCTGGGATCCATTTCTCTATTTCTTCCGTCCAAGGGTACCTCAGAGATGAAGGGACCACTATTAAAAGAGGCCATTCCTCCTTATAGAAGTAAGCGATGGCAATTGCCTGGATTGTCTTTCCTAGACCCATCTAAATTAAAAATAAATAGATAAATAGATAGATAAACAAAGGCTAAAATATTTTGAAAGAAAATATTTACTAAATATTTTATTTGAGTATTATTATTGAAATAATTTTCCAATGTAAAATTAATTGGATTACACAGTTAGATAAAAATCTCAAGATTATGATGACCTTCAGGTTCGTTAGGCAAATTACTTTATTTTCAAACCATTTGTGATTGGACACAGAGATAAAATGATCCCTAATGTTAAATGTTAGTTATACTAATTTCATATAACTAAATTTTATAAAGATGTATGTGACCATTTATAATTTCTCCTCTTAGAGAACACAAGAGTAAATGCCTTACCTTTACACTACAAAATCACATTTTTTTAAAGCTAGAATAAGCTCTAAATCATGCATATTTTACTAAAAAAGTAAGCACAGAGTGGTTAAATTATTAGTTTAACTTAACACTCAACTGGATGCAAAACTAATATGAGGGCCCAAGTCTGTGGAGTCTTCTCATTTGATTGTTTTTACACTTATATCATACTGCCCCATCTCTAAGCTGTACCTGTTTAAAAATTAGTTACTAAATGAATGTTTATAGAAGTTTTGTTCACAATAGACAGAAACTGGAGAGAACCCAAATGTGCTTCTAATGGGGCATGGATAAAAACTGCACTACATCCATACAAGGGAACACTGAACAGCAATAAAAGGAACAGACTATTGCTATACACAATAACATGAACGAATCTCAAATGCATTTTGCTAAGTGAAAGAAGTCAGAATCAAAAGCTAGGTATTCTAAGATTCCAAAATTTTATGTCATTCTGGAAAAGGCAAAACAACAGGGACAGAAAGCACCTTGGGGTGGGGGTGAAGGGAGGACAGCAGCATAAGGAAACTTATGGGGCTGGCAGAGCTGTTCTATTATCTTGATTGTGTGGCAGTTACATGACTGTATGCATTTGTCAGAACTCATAGAATTGTACACTAAAAAAGGGTGAATTTACCTAAAAGCATGAATTATACCTCAATAATCCTGATTTTTAAAAGAAAAGTAGTTACAGTTGTGAATCATGTGAGAGAAAGACTAAAAAAGATAGGCCTTACTTACCAGTATATTCAAAGAGAAAAAAGATATAGAAACCTAAAACAATTTAAAATTAGTTTTAAATGCTGAAATTAAAGAAGAAAAGTGAAGAAGTTTTAGACTTTTAGCAAGTCTCCATTAAGAAAATCCTGTTTTGCCTATTTCTCCTTTTACTACTGTTATTTTTAGTAATCTTAAAATAATTCAAACAATTATATTTATATAAATCAAACTCAAAAAGTAAAGAGAAAGTTAGTGTGACTTGCTTAGAAAAACATTCTTTTGATTGGAATAATGACTGCCAAAAGGAAACATGATAAACGGAATGTAGGAAGTAATTTTTTTCTCATCTGGTACGTAGTAAGTACTCGGATATTATTTGAACTCATGAATATGTGACCAAATAAAGACCAAGGACTTTAAATTCTCTGGGGCAGGCAAGACCCAGAAACAGAAAAGGTGTCTGCAGTTTTAAAAAAAGGGGGAGGGAGATAACTGAAAAGCTTTCCATCCAAGAGCAGTGACATTAGTCATAATTTCGATGTTCTGAGGCACATAACACTGAAGTGCAGAGACAAAGCTAAGTCCGAAAGCTTTTATTTTTCAACAAAACTCAGCTGAAGATAAAAATTGTTTTCTACGTCGTATTTAAGAATAAAATTGAGGTTAGGCCAAGCAGTTCTTGGTGACAGGTTAAGGTAATTTAGAAATGGACACATATGCACACACACAGAGCTTACATATTTTATTATAAAATTAAATCATTTAACACCTTAATAGACTATATCTCTTTCCAAGGAATAGCGTACAACTCAAACTTTAGGTATAGCTCAAAGAGAAAATTTTTAAATACCTTGTAAAACCAAACCAAAGTGCAATTTTGCACCAATATATGGTCTAATGAGTGGTATATTTCCCTATCTTCAAAGCCTTCCAATCGTCACAGCTGAGATCACTTACACGTCACTAGATGGGACTGACCTGGTTCCAAAGCAGCAGAAAATTAATAATGACAGATCTCTACTTGGCTGGGGTCATTAGTGTTGCTGCTCCCCCAACAACGACCATGAGTACAGTTCCAGGGACTGAGCTGTGGCCCTACTTTCTGTGTGTGGACCATACCACTAACTCTGTGTCAGAGTTGTGGGTCCCTGGTTGATTCCTGCCAAGTTTTAATAACACATTTTCTTAATTTTAATTTTTCTGGAAATAGGAGTCTCTTTTGCTTCCCTTACTTTCCAGGACATAGAATTCTTTCTCCGGGACTCAGATTCTATCCCTAGGTCCTTACCTTCGGCTTGTTGCTAAATTTACATGGTTACCCCAATCATGCGTCTACCTAGATTTTTGTGTATTTTACATGGTGTGACTAACAGTGTTCTGTGTTGGCTTGCCTGGCACCTACTTATGAATCACTTACCAAAATTTCCCAATATTATCTGCAACTGAGATCAGAGATGTAGGTCTTCATTAGGGAAATATAGAAATGGGACTTGAAACAATAGGTAGAAAAAAAGCCAGTTGAAAAAGAGAAGCTTTGGATTGAAGATAGGGGAAGAGAGAGAGGACAAGCCTACATATGTGTAAGAATAAGAACAATCCTGGTGCTCTGGGAAGCTAATTGAATTAGAAGTTTGGATATTTTTATTTTCTAGTTCCCTAATACTGTCTTCTTGTATCTAATTTGCTATTATATTAAACTCACTGAATGAGTTATTAATTCTAGATGTTATTTTTCATTTCTAAAATGTTCATCAGCATCTGTTTTAAACTACTTTTAGATTCTTTTTAATGGATTAAATTCTCTATTGGAAATTTTTATTTCTTTCTCTTTTTTTTTGTCTACTTCTTCCTTGATTCTCTTGAATAAAATAATCAGTTATTTTAAAGTCCTTCTCTGATAACATCAATATCTTATCACCTATGGATTCTTTCTATTATTTACTTTTTCTTATGGTATTCAGTCTTTTGACCTGTATCTTCTTTTTCTGATTGGATTCTAGACATCGTGGATAAAAAGAATTATAGACTCCTTGGATGATGTTATCTTCCTCCAAGTGGGAATTAGGCTAAAAGTCTTTTGGCAGGCAGATTGAGTACCAGCAAAGACCTCATTCCTTTTAAGACTTGGTTTTAGGCTTTTTTTAGAGCAGGTTTATTGCAGTTTTGCCCTTATTCCTACAGTATGGTCTTTAATATTAAGGGGTGTTCCTTTGAGGAGGTCACTATAGGCCTAGGCAGGAAGATAATACCAAGGAATCTTCCACCTCAGCAAGGCTCAATTCCAATCTCTGTCTCCTTAGCATCAGAATAGCACCGAAATCTCTGCTTAGTCCTTTATTCTTCCAAATCCAAATTTCTGCTAGGTTGCTTAGAGTCTCCTCCTGTGCATGTGCAGTTTAGAAGATGGCCAAGGACCTGAGGGCAATGTATATGCAGGTCTTTCTCTCAAGTTTCCTCCTCTCTGAGATTTTTCTCTGCATGTGCTGATGACAGAATACACAGTTTGGGAGCTTGACAGAGCAGCAGTCTCTGATTCAAACAGGTGTAAGCAGCCTGTTTCAACTATGTGGCTTATGGCTTTAAAAAGAAAAGGAATTGAACATTCAGTGATAGATGTAGGCAACTGAGGAAAAATGGAAAGTCAATTTTGTGAGCTATGAATGTACTACTTTATTAGGTTTGAGAAATTTTAAACATTTTCTCACTATTTCAGCTATCTTACCAGGAACTAATGGAAAGATTCATACACAGAAGGAGATAATATGTTAATATAAGAATAAACAATGGAAGCAAAGAAAAGCAAAAAAAAAAAAGAGTTCAGTAGAGTCTGATTCCGTTTTTAAAGTTTAAATGCTGAAAACTTTCAAGCCCCATCAGTTAACTTTACCCTTCTGCCCTAAGTTTTAGAAAACATGGGTGATAGATACTTCCTTTGGCACCAGAAGAAAATTCAACCACGCAAGCCCAGCCCAATGTTGAGAATCTTCATCCTAAACCCATCCTGTAAACCTGATAAAAAACCAAGCCAGTCTCCTTTCCTTGTTCTCTCAAGTCATTTTCATACTTTCTGCTCTCTTCAGAAAGCCTTATTATGTGAGAAACAAACATTTTCATATCCTATTGACAAATGTGACATCATCATTCTTGACATCTGAACCAAATTTTGGGTGGAATAGTCCATCCTGCCTCTTTAGGA